>NC_136062.1:414167421-414767421 GCF_964261635.1 Lissotriton helveticus | reverse complement strand
GGCCTCAATATAAAATAAGCTTTTTCATTTTTTGAACGTCCCTTGGTGGATTTCAGCAATTTTCCCCAGTGATGGACTGTACTCCCTTGTTTGGAGTAACCACTGCACTCTCACCTCCCAAACAGCTAGCACTCCATAGATCTGTCCCAAAGTCTGCTGTGAGTTCTCGGTGCTACTCCATTTGAGTCTGTGCTTGTTACTGGAGACTCTCATTCTTCTGTCCGACAGCTCTCTGGATATGTTTGTTGAACCTTTAGCATTTAATCTTAATTTGAGACACAGGGCATTGTGGTCACTGTCCTGCCGGGTAAAACCATCATATCTTCCAAACAGGGCCATAATTTAAGCACAAAATAATTTGTTAGGCTAGTTGTTGTGATGCAATTGAAAGTGTGCGGCCCTGCCCTGTCCGAGGTAGATCTGCCATTGTAGGCTTGAAGCCCCTGGTTTAAGACATTGCTTTGATTTTTACTGCTGTGGCTTTCCATTTCCTAATTGGCTCTATCTCCAAAACTGGAATAGAACACAGTTCATCCTCATCTTTCAGAAGGCACGAGGACCATATACTCAAATTGACAATTAAAATCCCCCACCCCTATAATTTACCTCGCACTAGCGGGCAATGAGGCACAATGAGGCATAATGAGCGTTTAAGTACTCCAGTACTATGGGTTTGTTGTTATTCATTGCACACCTACAGTTGTTATTATATAGATAGATGGTTTCAGCAGGGGGTTGACAGACAAACACACAATAAATCTGGGGAATCCACCTTGACCTCTCTTAGCACCCTCTCCACTGGGGTCCTTACCCAGGATGTAAGTCGAACTGCTCAATAAACTCACACCACTCAGGGCAATCAAGTTTTAGCGCCAAACCTGCAACATTCCGAGACATAAGATTACTCTGCGGTCCTGTAGTTGTAGTTATAGTAACCCCCTCCATGCTGTGTTTTTGAATTTGCATGATCTGTCAGAGTGCCACCTCTGTTCTTTGTGTGATGTTGGATTCAGGGATGGGATTACTGCCTCCTGTGGGGTTTGGGCTGTATGTTCTAATAATGCTGCCAATCGTGGCAATAGATAGAATCTCATTTTGGCACAAATGCTGTTCTCTCAAGTCAGAGTATACCTGTCTGTAATTTCCCTCAACATTGTCGGTATAAGGTTTTGTGGTATTCCTTATAGGGTCAACCCTGCTGGATTTGGCACTCAGGGCAGTGTTTTCCCTTTCAAAGCCATTCAACCCCCTAGGGTTAAGAGACCTGCTTAATTTTTAACCAAATATGAGTGAACTGTCTTGTGGACCTCGCCCAATTGGTAAAGGTCAATCAACCCCTTCGAAACAGGCAAAATAGTTGTAGGTCAGTATGGTGTAGTAGTGCTCACCCCTCTTCTGGTTTTTATTTGAGGCACCATGGATTCTATCAGTCCCAATAATGCCTTTTAGTTCTGCATATGGCAGCTGCGATGGAAATGGTAGTGGTGTGAGGTGCTCACAGTTAGCGGAGGGTTTTGGATTGTAGAAATAACCCAGTCGTAAGAGGGCAATTTCTGACTTCCCTGTTGATCTATATGCAGTGTCGAATAGAATCTTCCGCACCACATTCAGATTTTTTAAATTAATTATGATGCAGGCCTCAGGGCGATCTGCCCAGCCCTGCTCAATCCACTCCATTCTGCGTGTGAGGATGCTGTGTGCCATAAATATTGAAATTTCCTATTTCTTGGTAGCCAGTTAAGGCATTTATTGGAAAGTTCCTCATGGGTTTCCCTTTGCCCAGCCTGGTGAAGTCCGCATTTGCGTGGATATGCAGATACCTAATCTTGCGATCAAACGTGAGAGACACCTCACCCCTACCGTTGATGATATCGTGGTGGAGGTGAGTGGGTCATGTTGGTTTTCCAAGATGGAGCTTCGTGCTGGTTAACATCAGCTGATGCTTGACCCAGTTTCCCGTGCAATTACTACATTCTCTAAACATGTGGGTTTGCGGAGGTATAAGCGGTTGAGTTTTGGAGTCTCCAGTGCTGCAGAAGTTTTTCGGGATACCATACGGGGGGTTCTTTCTGGCTTGGATGGTGTGATTAATGTCAGCGACGACATTTTGGTGCATGCCCCTACTTTGGGTGAACATTTTTGTCGTCTTAAAGGTGTGTTTTAGTGTTTGGTGGACAATGGACTCACGCTTCATAAAGAGAAATGTGAATTTCTGAAGACTGACATCTCGTTTTTTGGGTATCGTTTTTCACAGGATGGTGTGTCACCGGATCCCATGAAGGTGTGTGACATTCAGTCTGCTCCCGCTCCCACTAATGTGACGGGTGTGCGGAGTTTTATGGGGATGGTGAACTATTGTGGGCGTTTTATTCGCAATCTCACTGATTTTACTGCTCCTCTGAGGGACCTTACTAAGGCCAATGTCACGTGGTATTGGGGCCCAGCGCAGGAATGTGCTTTTCGAGCCACAAAGCCCTTTCTGCGGATACCACTTTGGTGTACTTTAATCCTGCACTGGATTCTGAATTGTCAGTGGATGCCAGTCCCGTGGGTTTGGGGGCTGTGCTTTCTCAGCAACAGAGAAATGGAGAATGGGCCCCAGTGGCGTATGCCAGTTGTGCATTAACTGCAACTGAACAACGGTATTCTCTTATCGAGAAGGAGGCTATCGCCATTCATTGGGGGTGTCGCCACTACCATTTGTATTTATATGGTCAACAATTTGTCGTGCATACGGACCATAAGCCACTTGTTCCGTTATTCATGGGCTCTTCATCTAAACCTCCCCCACGGATCGAGAAATTAATCTTACAGTTGCAAGATTATTGTTTCTCTGTTGTATTTCATCCTGGGACTTTAAATCCCGCTGACTATCTTTCCCGGCATTTTTGTCATGCTACTCCTGGTGAGGAGTCTGATGCTGAGAATACAGAGGAGTATGTACGTTTGGTAGTGGAGCGGTCCAGACCCTTTCCTATTTCATTGGAGGAGATTTTGGCATCTACCAAACTGGATGAGTGTCTCCAGCTTTGTATCATGGCTGTGTGTTCTGGAAAATGGAGTGTGTTGGTCGATTCCACCAAATGTCGTACGGAGGATGCTCGATCAACTTTGACATCTCTTTATAATGTGCGGGATGATCTGGTTATGTCCCCGGAGGGATGTCTAATGAGGGGTCCTGGGTAGGTGATACCTCGTTGCCTCCAACAAAGAGTGGTGGATTTGGCCCATTTGGCTCACCATGTGGTTGTGCGAACTAAATCCAGGTTGAGGTGCAAGATTTGTTTTCCTGGCCTGGATGCCTTGGTGGAGAATGCTGTATTGCGTTGTGCACTTTGTCAAGCTGCTGGGGCTGGTGATGTTCCTGCTCCTATAATCACAGAAGATATTCCTTCATTTCCTTGGCAGCGAGCAAGCGCTGACTTTGGGTGTTTGCCGGATGGGCGTCATATGCTGGTGGTTATTGATGACTTTTCTAAATATCCAGAAGTTGAGTTGCTGGACACCACCACACTATTCCGTTGTTTGAGAAGATCATGGCAACCCATGGTTTGTTCACTGAACTCCGTACTGATAATGGCCCTCCATTTTCCAGTCAGGACTTTTCAGCCTATTTATGTCCCAGGGGTGTTTGTCACCGGAAAGTTACACCCTTGTGGATTCAAGCCAATGGGGAGGCTGAGCGTTTTATGCGCACCCTTAACAAAGGTATTCGGATTGCTGTGGCTGACCATCAGGATCTGGACTGTGATTTGTATGCTTTCTTGAGGGAATATCGGATGAATCCTCATTCCACTACGAAAGTTAGTCCGATGTCTTTGTGCATGAACAGGCCAATGGGTGACTTTATCCCACAGATGGAGGCAGTGTCCAGTGAACATGCTTTGGTTGCAGACGAACTACAGAAACGGAAGCTGAAGAATGATACGGTCTCTTTCAGGCACGGTGCAAAAACTGGTTCTATGAAAGTGGGGGACACTGTGATGGTGCGGAATCGGCATCCGAAGGGAATATTTAGTCTACCTTTTGAGCCTGAACCCTGAATTGTTCAGTCTGTTCATGGGACTAAGATCACTGCAGTGAGAAATGGTGTGAGCATCTTTTGAAATGTGTCCTTCTTCAAAGCTTGCCGGACTCCTAGTAGTACTCTGGTGGAAGACATTATGGCACCAAGTAGTGGTATTTTGTTTTCTGATGAAGTATCCGTAGATGGTATGGATCCGGATGGTGGGGAACTGCCTCCTGGGCCGGTAGTGGATAATGGTGGTCTTCCTGTTATGGATCGCGTGGCGCCTGAGCAAGGTGGTGTTGTTCCTTCTGTATCATCTTTTCGTGTGTCACGTGAATCTGCACCATTACTTTGTCCTGCTGGCTCGTAGGGGCCTGATTCTGGTTCCCAGCGAGGGGGTGCCGGGAGATTCCAGCTTCCACCATGCCCTACCAGATCTTCGAGGTTGAAAGACTATGTGACATCTTAAAGTAGAACTTTTATTGCATTTCGAGTGTAATGTGTTCACGGACGGTCCCGTACCCGGAGGGGTAGACGTGGACCGCCTCTTGTATTTATACTCAGGCGATATGGATGTTTAATTAGGGGGAGGGGTTTTGATTCAAGTAAAAGAGACCTGGTGTGACCAGGAAGACGAGCAAACTACTTCCGGTGTCCTGTGTTTACTTCTCGATACATAACACCCGCGAAAACGTGTCAGCCCGGGCTGACACACAAGAAGGGGGGGCTGAAGCCCGGTGAGCCCAATGAGTGTTGAGCGCCTGGGTAGGGGCATGCTGCAGGTGGTAAGTTTATAACAAGTAGCTTGTTACTGATGCTGCTAGGTGGCACGGCCGGACTAGGAATGAAAACTGGCCCTAGCAAAGTGCTCGGCCGCCCCCCCCTCCACCTGCGGGAGGGGGGGGGGGCATTGGGGATGCGACCCAGCTCTTTGCCGGGACCGGTTTTCGGCCGATTTTGTGACAGGGCAGATTTTGCAGCTATGCTGCAAAAACCGCCCTGTGACAAAAACAGCCCCCAGGGGCTCAAAACCGGCCCCCACCCTTGCAGTGCACCAGGGGATTGCCCGGTGTCCGCAACGGCCTATCTACTAGGTGGGCCCACTTGAGCTGTAAGTCCATAGATGTCCTATTGGATGCCCAGAGGTTGATGTAATGGATCCGGGTGCTAGTGCAGGGATAGTGGAGGTAGGGCTTCTTCTACTCGCATAGTATGCTGCTAGACTCCTAGGGGGACAGCGGGGTTGCAGCAAACATCTGTAACTCCTCTCATGATTGCCTGCTTTTTTAGAGTTTCACATGATTGTTCAATTACGACCAGCCATGCCAGTACTGGTGTGAGTTCTGTGCAAAGGATATCCTTGACCCTTTCAACTATTACCTCCAGTAAATGGGCCAAGTAGCTGGAAGGGATGTCAGCGCCCCTTCCCGCACTTTCACAAGGCTCTTGGGCAGGTGTGGCAGGACCTGCTCTGGCAGCTACATTTGTGACCTACTTGTTTTATTTGCCGTAAACTGCCCTCTGTGAGTTTTTGGAGCTTGATGGATTTCTGTGCAGCGGGGCTCAGAAAAGTTGCCTCCGTTGGCTGCACTTGGCTTTGCCAATGCTTTCAAATCAAATAAAATGTTATTATATGCTTAGTTAGTGAAAAAAACATTGCATAAGAATACATAGATTCAAAGATAGAACAAAAAGGTTGATAAACTATTAAATTGATTCTATCATATAAATTATCCATTTCCAAAGCAATGTGCATAAAGTGAATTATTGCCTGTAGAATTCGCTCTAGGAGCAGTCAGTTTAGCGCTGTTAAATTCATCTGGGTGGATTTTTTCCTTCGGCTGTGTATTTTTGCAATCTCAGACAAAAATGTTATTGTTTGAGTATTGAAACTTGTGTTGGCCCCAATAAAACATGCAGTTGCTGCTTGCTTGCAAGAACGTACTCCCATAGTTGTTGCAACAGTGACACAGTTTGTCCTGCAACTCATTCTGGAAGGCTGGACACGTGCAGATGAAGTGCCTGATAGTTGCTGTGGCTTGACTGAAGTCTATGCATTAGTTGTTGTTTGCTGTATGATCCATTTAGGACAAGGGTCTAAAGTTGGAAACTCTGCCAGACGTAGGTGCAGAAACCTTTTTATTAATTTGGAGGAGCAACAGGAACTTTAATAAGTTTATGAGCAATGGATGTGTACTACTGGGTGGTAAAGTAGGGGGCGTGCTCGTTTCGAAAACGTGTTTTTATCTTCTACAAGGGACAGTGCATGCGTACATTTATTAATATGTTTCTTGAAAAGTTGACAGGACATTGGCAAATCCCACAGACCCCTAATTGCAGATTAACTAGAGAGGAGCGTAGGTAATCCCGGTGGTAGTACTTTCATAGGTTGTTTGACAGTTCTGTCCATAATCTGCAGTCCAAGCAGTTCTCTTTAGCAGCTCTTGGTCTGTGATAGAGTTTGACAAGGGCACCTTGTTGTCATACTATTGCTTTACAAAACCAAACTCCTACCTAATGTGAGCAGGAGAGTCATTTCGAGGAAGCCCGAATGTAACTTTGATTAATTTAATTAGTGGCACAATGGAGTATCCCTCTTACCTTCTCTGTAGGGAGCAGAAGGCAGGAGGAGGGAACCAGCTCTGTGTTTCATATGCACCCTTTGCCATTGATAAGTGCCCCTGCTGACAAACCTGAACCCTAGGCACTTGTATTCGCTGTCTTTGGTCAGATTAATATTGTTTAGACTCCAGGGGCCTTATTTATGAAGGCCTTGCGCCGCCGATGCTCCACTTTTAAAATGGGAAAAAGTGACGCACCGGCGGCGCAAGGCCTTCATTAATAAGGCCCCAGGGTCCTACTGGTTGGCGTTTTTTGCTGAAGGTTACCACCTGTTTTGTTAAGATGGACTTGCTAATGATTGTCCTGGGTGTATAAAAGTAACTTGTACAGCAGTCTCTGTGGACCCACCTCTGTTGGACTAGGCAGAACAATGTCGGTGGCCTACAACGTGGGGCATTTGTTGTCCTACAAGTTTAAAAGCATGGAAGTTTAATTGATCCAGTTCTGAGTAAGATCCCTCATGAAAGGATGAAAAGTGCAGAGGCTAGCAGCACACATCTCTGCTTGAGACCTGTTGTTATTGGGATCTTGTGTAAGAGCCACGTTCCATCCTCTATTTCTATGTGTATCCAGGTGTCAGAATTGAGTAGCTGATGGTGCCTCACTATCTTCCCTGGGATCCCCGGTTGGCGAGTTTGCACCAGAGCTTCATTCGGTCAAAGGCGGGCGTCAGGTCCATGAAACATCCCAGTCAGGAGCTTTTTTGATCCTGTGCCTTGTTTATGAGGAGGGCTGGGATGGTGAGATTTGTAACTGTGCCTGTTCCTGGCCATCAGCCAGCCTGGTTGCATGGATCTAGCCGATGCTCATCCGCTCCAGGAGTTCAGTTCCTCAATTAAGGGTGATCAGTCGGTAGTTGTCGTGATCGCTTTTGGTGGCACCTTTTGCTATATTGTGTATGGTCGCTTCACGGATTTGATTGTTGAACAGGCTATAATTAAAAAGAGGTGCGAAGAAGCTCGACCAACTGGCCGGGCCAGATTGAAACAGACCGCTTGCCAGTCCGTTTGGACCGGGGGCCCGCCCTATATCATTGTTGATATTAGTCTCTTAGGGGCATATCACCAACAAGCTGCGATTAGCATCGCAGAGCGCACATAACACAAATTTGTATAACGCCGGCTATCGCCGGAATTAATCGCAGAGATAACGCGTTATTATCAACGCTTATCTCCACGGCGATAAAAATTCCGGCGATAGCGGCGTAATCAGGGGACATCCCTGGAAATCTAGCGATGCGACTACAGCTCAAAGGGTATCCTTATTAGTAGGGAGATGCGGATTTAGGCTTAGAATCCACCTTCCATTGGGGCAAATCATAAAGGGCAATATCGCCGCTTTAGCGGCACTTTTTGCCACTAAAGCAGCTATATTTTTATCACCCTATCAGCAAGCTGTTGCTAACAGCTGATAGCGACGGCTTACTGGCAATAGCGCCCATGTCATTGCCGCTTTGCATGTCAGCGATAATAATCGCTAATGACATGCAAATTAGGTGTTCCCTAGCTGTTCCCTCTGTAAACAACCCTGGAAAAGACGCTAACTGCACGTTGTGGTATCATCAAGCAGGTCCCTGATACCCATAGTGACATAAAAAAATGGCGCTAACCGCAGTTATCGCCATCAGCTAACGTCTGCAAAATGTCAGACTTAACTATATTTATAATGGGAGGTGGATTCTAAGCCTAATTCTACATCTCCCTATTTACAAGGATTCCCTTTGCACTGTAGTTGCATCGCTGGATTTCCAGCGATGTATCCTAATTACGCCGCTATCGCTGGAGTTTTTATCGCCGTGGAGATAAGCGTTGATAATAACGCGTTATCTCGAGGATTAATTCCAGCGATAGCCGACGTTATACAAATTTGCGCTATGTGCGCTCTGCGATGCTTATCGCAGTTTGTTTGTGATATGCCCCATTATTAATATAGCTACGTCCGACATTTTGCAGACGTTAGCTGATGGCCATAACCACGGTTAGCGCTGTTTTTTATGTCGATATGGATATGAGGGTCCGGTTGATGACACTGCGATATGCGGTTAGCGACTTTTCCAGGGTTGTTTACAGAGGGAACGCCTACTATGCATGTCATTAGTGATTATTATCACTGACATGCAAAGCGGCAATGACACGGGCGCTATTGCCAGTAAGCCTTCGCTAACAGCTGTTAGCGACAGCTTGCTGATAGGACGATAAAAATATCGGTGCTTTAGCGGCAAAAAGTGCTGCTAAAGCAGCGATATTGCCCTTGATGATATGCTCTTATTTTTCTATGCCAATGCCTGTTTCAACAATGCTTATGACACCTGTTACAGTACAGCAACGTGGTATACACCAGCGAGGTGTCTGCGTTCAATTGTGCTCTTTCAAAGTTCTCTTCTTGAAAAAGCACACGTTAGAAGCCCCGTTTGTTTTTATTTTAGATTGTTATCAAAGTGCGCCTTGCAGTCTCGGATGTAAGTGCTGCCTCGGTGTGGCCTCGATCCCTGGAAGTACCTTCTTATACCTAAAGTTGACGCAGATCACACGAGGGCCTCGTTGGCGCCTACTTTCTCACCTTGAAGGCCTCTGATTTTCAGTTTAATATTGTTATTCTTTGCTTGAGTGCCATCGATTTATAGCACTTTGCACGGCACAGATGCCGGACGGTGATGGTGACAGCGCACATATAACCCGCTGCTCCACTTTGCAACGAGAAATGAAAAGCAGAGTCCCTGTGGGACATCGGTCCACTCCAGACAGAGACATAGCGCTTTATGCTGGACCGGCGAAGAGGCGCTCTGCTTGGTACAGCTGCTGCTCGCTCTGAATAGGGACGCCTGAGTGCAGCGTCACCGGGGGCTGCGCCGAGGAGGAGAGGGTCCCTGCCCACGGAACCGACGCCGCTCATCAGCAGAAACGGCAATTAATGCTAAAAGTAGCAGCGGAGCCTGCAATTAGCATCAGAAATAGCACTGGAATGAGCAATTCCCCGCCTATGCGCCCTGCAATTATACCGCCGGCCTGGGAAGATAATTAAAATGAGAGATTATTGAAAATAAAGGGAGAAAAGTGGTTTGAGCATGGGAGGCTATTCAAACACAGGGGAGGCGGCAAAGAGGGGGCGATTGAAACTATTATTTACCTTCCTATCAGGCCAAATAGCTCACTGAATTAAACGCTCGTTTCTGGCATTCCCTGACAAGGCCAACTCGCACTTTAATCCTTTTACGGTAAATAGAGTATCAGGTAACAGTAACACCTGCTATTGACAGCGCTCAGGAGACGCTTTGGTCATCCTTCACAAACTGTGATAAGTATGAAGGGCATATTTACAAGGGCTTTGTCTCCGCTTTTTTGGCTTAAAAAGCCCAAACAGCGGAGATAAAACTAACGGCATGTTTGTTTACAATGCATATTCGCATGTTAGCACCCATTTTTCCAGCGCCTCCCTATGCATCTCTAATGAGATGCAAAGTGGGTGTCACTGGGCGTACCCCGGATGGACTACCTTGCAAATAACGCTGATGTTTACATCGCAATATTTACAAGGCAGTCCAAAGGGTTTTAGCAGATGTTAGATTTTGGCGAAAACAGCCGTTTTCGCCTAAATTTAACAGCTGATAAAATCCTGATTTACCTATGTTTGACATAGGGGGTGGATTATGCTGATACATCCACAGGGTCGTATCAGCCAGGTTATCGCTGTTTTGCAGGGAACATCGCTGGAAAACCAGCGATATTCCCTACAAAACGGCGATAAGCTCGGTATCTCTGGAATATTTATCCCCCTGGATAAACGCGTTGTTAATAACGCGCTACCAGGGCGATATATTGCAGAGATAGCCTGCGATAAGAAATTCATCTCTAAGCACAACCAGTGATAATTATCGCTCGCCATTGATAATATGCCCTGAAGTACTGCATAACAGGCACGCAACGTGCCCATTGCGCTTAAATGACTTCAGCCCCCCCCCCACACACACACTGCTGCACCCGAGCACTACACAGGTCTTCGAAAGACCATTTGTTTGTTAATGGGGCTTTGTTGTCTTTCACCCCTTCTTAGAGCCCCTGCAGCTCCACTCTGACTATTGCTTGAAGAATTAGCACCCCCGCCCCCGAAATGTTTTCTTAGCCCCCCCACTCTGAAATGTGGCTCTGGTTGCGCCTCTGCTGCATAAAACACATTGTTAGTTATTAGAAATTGGCCGTAAAATGTCGTGTTGGCGTAGAAAAGAACGACATAATGACCCTTCGATATGCTGCTGTACCAGCCCCACTCAAGCTCCTGACACTTCTTCTAATTGTGAGTCAGAGTCCTTAGTCTCAATTATGATGTGAACTTTGCTTCCACTTTTAGCGCTGGCCTTGAGTCAGCTCCAGTTGTGGTACCATGTAGTCCAACTGTGGAAAGGAACACCTCCTATTCTTAGTTCTACCCTACACAGGAAGGAAGGGCTGGTCGGCCTCCTCCGGTCCACGGGCCTGCATGGAACGGGAGGCTGGGCTACCCCTTTACCAGTCCACGGGCCAGCATAGATAGGCAGCAGGACTGGCCCCCTCCAGTCCACAGGCCATCGTACATAGAGCGGAAGGCTGGGCTAGCCTGCTACTGTTTATGTGGCAGCATACATAGAGCAGGATACTGGGCTAGCCCCCTCCATCTACAGGCTCGCATCCATAAAACAGAAGGCTGGGCTAGCATCCCCAGGTCCATGGTCCAGCATTCATAGAGCGGAGGCTGGGCTAGCTTCCTCCAGGCCGCGGGCCAGCATACATATAGCGGGAGGCTGGGCTAGCGGCCTCCAGTCCACGGGCCAGCATACATAGAACGGGAGGCTGTACTACCCCTTTACCAGTCCATGGTCCGTCATATCTATATATGATATCTATATATATCTATATATGTGGCTAGCCCAGCGGGAGGCTGGGCTAGCCACCTCCAGCCCACCAACCAGCATACATAGAGCGGGAGGCTGAGCTAGCCTCCTTCTGTTTACGTATCAGCATGCCTGAAACATGAGGCTGGACTAGACCCCTCCAGTCTACAGACCTGCATACATAGAGCGGGAGGCTCGGCTAGCCTCCCCCAGTCCATGGTCCAGCATTCATAGAGAGGGAGTCTGGGCTAGCCTCCTCTAGTCCCTTTGCCAGCTTACATATAGCGGGAGGCTGGGCTTGCCCCAACTAGTCCACTGCTAGCATACCTAAAGGGTGAACTCTGGTTAGCTTCCCCTGTCCATGGTCCAGCATTCATAGAGTGGGAGGCTGAACTAACCCCCTCCAGGCCTAGGCCAGCAAACATAGAGCAGGAGGCTGAGCTAGCCCCTCAAGTCCACGGGCCAGTATACATATAGCGGGCGGTTGGGTTAGCACCGTCCAGCCCACCAGCCATCATACATAGAGCGGGTGGCTGGGCCAGCTCCCTCCAGTGTACCGTCCTGCATACATAGAGCAGGAGGATAGGCTAGCCTCCCCTAGTCAACAAACTAGCATGCATAGAGCAGGAGGCTGGGCTAGCCTTCTCTAGTCCACCAGCTAGAATACATAGAGCGGGCAGCTGGTCTAGCCTCCTTCAGTCCACTAGTCTCCTCCAGTTCATGGGCCAGTATCCATAGAGTGGGAGGCAGGACTAGGCTCCTTCAGTCCACGGGGCAGCATCATAGGATGGGAGCCTGGGCAACCCTCCTCCAGTCCACGGGTAAGCATACGTAGAGCGGGAGTCTGGGCTTGCCTCCTTCCGTCCACTTCCCTCCTTCAGTCCATGGGTCAGCATAGACAGAGCGAGAGGATGGGCTAGTCTCCTTCCGTCCACGGGCTAACATACATAGAGTAGGAAGTTAGGCTAGTGTTCCCCAGTCCATAGAACAGTATACACAGAGCTCGACGCTGAGCATGACTCCTACAGTCTACTTGCCTCCTCCAGTTCACAGACCAGAATCCACAGAGTGGGAGGCTGGCATAGACTCTTTCAGTCCATTAATCCCTTTCAGTCCACGGCCAAGCCAGCATTCATAGAGTGGGAGGCTGGGCTAGCCTCCTTCAGTCCATGGGCCAGCATACATAGAGCGGGAGGCCGACAAGCCTCCTACAGTCTATGGGCCAGCAAACAAAGAGTGGGTGGCTGGGCTAGCCTCCTTCAGTCCATTAGCCTCCTTCAGTCCATGGGGGCCAGCATACATAGAATGGGAGGTTGGGCTATCCTCCTTCAGTCCATGGGCCAGCATACAAAGAGCGGCCGGCCTGTCTAGCATTCTACAATCCGCTAGCTCCCACTAGTCCACCAGCCAGCATGTATAGAGCAGGAGGCTGGGCTAACCTCCTCCAGTCCACGTCATTGCCAATTGGTAGGCCAAAATCTAATTCCGGGACTAGTGTAAAACTGGCAAGATCCAGATTGTCTCACAGTGTAACAGTTAATATGTGTATGATCTGGCTGTACATTTGAATCCCTCAATCTGAGTTCAGATGCAAAATGTGTTTCTTTAGACAAAAGAAACATTGTGTCACATGGTTACTAGAGACAATATTGACATCTTTCAGTTCGCATGAGCCCGGTAGACACAATGCTGCTTTTGTGCACGACCCTGCATGTCTTTATTTTGCACTACTCTGTTTATGCCTTTCACACGAGAACTTTATCGGTGCTCGTTCTCTGCCTGTTCCTGGAGTTTAGTCTGAACATGGTCAGCAAGCTTGATAAACACTGACTCTTGTTATTCTGTTCTGGTCAGGCCCTAGCACTTAAACAAAACATAGCAATGCAGCTGCTTCTGCTGGAGGATCGAACTTAGATATTATGAGGATGCATGTTTAGGTAACACACACTTGGAGAGAGACCTTTCCAGGGAGAAGAGCAATCCGTACCAGTGATGTAGAAATACGATCTATGGGCTGAGGTGTGGGGTCTGCTGACAAAGCCCAGAGATCTTCTATCATATAATAATACTTCTGCCTACCAAGCGGAGGGCGGTTTGGCCTCATAGATATTTATCCACTGTCTTTATAAAATAAATTTCCCTTTATGATATTTGGCCTTGCTGCAATACTACCTGTACTAATATTATGCTTTTTTCTGCTGGTGGCGACTCGTATACTGCCTTTTAGAACGCCTTAGTTAAAACAAATATTTTAAACTATTTTCGTTTTTTTGTCAGAACTAATTGTGGACAAGTACAAGAATGTGAGTGAAGAGGTGTGTCTTGTTACTGCAGTTCCTGAGAGATCCGAGAGTGTTGTGTTCTGGGGTGTCTATTCATTGATTCCTCCATTTGTGAGTAGGAGAGCGAGTGAGACACTATAGCTAGTGGGTACTAGGTCGTGGACACTAAGGCGGTAGGAAGGCTTAGCCCCTATACACAGAGGTCCCATAATCCTGCGCATAGTTCTGTGTATTTGTAGAATCCCTGCAACAACTGAGAGTTGACGTAGAAAAGTCACTATCAAGGAAAGGTCAGGGACTCCAGGTGGAAGTGATGAAAGAGAAAAACAAGCAATGGCAAAGCCAATGGAGCTGGACTAATTGTGTTACTGATAGTAAATGCACAATGTCTCATACACATGCTCACTTCACCTTTTTCCTTACTCCAGAAAACTGTAGAACACTGCTACTAGTGGTGATATTGGGAGTGTTGATTTAATAGTGATGATGGTGGTGTTGATGGTGGTAATCCTAGTGATGGTTGTTTGATAGTAGTTGTGATAGATCCTGTGCTGGTGGCACAAGTAGTGTTGGTAGTCAAAGAGGTGGCTGTGAAGGTGGTGATTGTGAGGGTGATGGGGTATAAATTTTTGTTGACGTTGGTAGTAGCCATGGTGGTAGTGGTTTTAATCATAATTGTTGTTGAATGTGGTTTATTATTAGATGTAGGTAGGGGCCTACCACTACTAATAAGGTCGCAATCACAATATATGGTCCCGTCAAGGTCTCAGTAAATTTTTCCCTTGCTCAAAAATTGGTACAAGGCTACTAGCCAGCAGGCTTAACTTAAGAGACGTGTGTTAGGAATTTAAATAAACCAATACATTATATAAGTAAGACATAACACACAGTAAAAATCCAACAGCAATTTATGAAAATAGGAAATGTTTTTATAATTAAAATGATATGAAAATGGCAAAAAATCCAATGTAGGGAACGGGAGCTAGGATTTTCTAGTGCCTAAAAGCCCAAGGTCGCGTTTGATCTCAACAAAGTCAGAGTTTAAGGCCAACAGTGATGGAGAGCGGGTCAGATACACTTAGCGGTAGGGCTTGGTCAAGTTTTTACCTTGTGACTTAGTCACTTTTATTGTGTGTTTGCTCTCAATGCTTCAACAAAAGAGAGGGGGGACCAAGGAGCTTTTAAAGGTCCAGTGTCCATGCTCCTTAATTATAAATGTATATCAAAAAAGAGAACACTGTTCCTAATACAAGGTGCGAAAGTCACCCATGCAAGAGGGTGCAAAAAGTCACCCGTTTTAAAACCAAAGAAAGAAAAGAAAAAGAACAGGGATCCTAGGTAAGAGTCCCCACTAGTGATAGGAAAACCATATAGTTGTCCTCTGTTGCCCTCACACACCCGAAAGGTGTCATGCTTCATCATCGGGCAGTTGCTCCTCATAGGGCCGGCGCTGCAATTCCCTACGGGACCCCCGAAGGTCTCTTTAGCAGAGATCTTTCTATAGGACTGCTGGTTCATGCATGTGGGTATGTAGGGTGTGGGGGATGGGTTATCGTGTTCAATTGACGGTAATAAAGTGACGTGCAAGTGTGATATAAAAATAGGGTCACCATGCAGCAGAGATAGATTGGTGTATCCAGAGCAGACTCAACTGCTAATCAACCGGCAGTCCTATAAAAAGATCTCCGATAAAGAGACCTTCGGGGGACCCGTAGGGAATTGCAGCGCCGGCCCTACGAGGAGCAACTGCCTGATGATGAAGCATGACACCTTTCAGAGTGTGAGGGCAACAGAGGACAACTATATGGTTTTCCTATCACTAGTGGGGACTTTTACCTAGGATCCCTGTTCTTTTTCTTTTCTTTCCCTGGTTTTAAAACGGGTGACTTTTTGCACCCTCTTGCATGGGTGACGTTTGCACCTTGTATTAGTAACAGTGTTCTCTTTTTTGATATACATATATGTTTGCTCTCAATGCCATGCGAGGCACCTCATCAGGCTGGGATCTGAATCAACAATGATGGTTTCTCTCAGCACGATCCCAGGAAAAGCTCTGGAGCTTCAGCGGGGCAAACCTGAATCTCAGGCTGGTTTGTGGTTCAACGTTGCTGCCCTGACTCTCGTCAATGGGTTGGTCACCTTATGGAGCTTTTTAACAAAAATTCTCTAATCTTCTCCAAATTCCTGAATCTTCTTCCATAAGGTCATTTTGGATTTCCAGAGTGTCCACAACACCAATTCAAGATTCCAGAAGCTCTGAGTTGCTCATTGGGATGTTGGGACTATGTCTCCCACAATGCACCAGGCCCATCCTCTATCCATTACTTCCCCTACTGTTGCACTCACTGGAGTGGAAATAGTTATTTGTACCCCTTTGTTATCCAATCATTTCCATACTGTTGCACTCACTGGAGTGGGAATAGTAATATGCACCCCTTCGCTATCCAGCACTTTCCCTAATGTTGCACTCACTGGAATGGGAATAGTAATTTTCACCCCTCCACTATCTAGTACTTTTTCTACTGTTGCACTAACTTGAGTGGGAATAGTAATTTTTCCACCTCCGCTATCCAATACTGTTGCACTCACTGGAGTGGGAAAAGTAATTTTTACCTCTTCGCTAACCAGCACTTTCCCTACTATTGCACTCACTACAGTGGGAATAGTAATTTTTACCCCTCTGCTATCCAGTACTTTCCCTACTGTTGCACTAACTGGAGTGGGAATAGTAATTTCTACCTCCCCGCTATCTAGTTCTTTCACTACTGTTGCACTAACTGGAGTGGGAATAGGAATTTTTACCCCTTCACTATCCAGCACTTTCCCTACTGTTGCACTCACTGGAGTGGGAATAGTAATTTATACCCCTCCGCTATACAATACTTTCCCTACTGTTGCACTCACTGTAGAGGGAATAGTAATTTTTACCCCCTGGGTTATCTGACTTTTTCCCTACTGTTGCAATCAGTGGACTTGGAATAGTAATTGTAATTCTTCTACAATCCAACATTTACCCTACTTTTGCTGTCAATGGAGTGGGAATAGTAAATTTGACCCCTCAGCTATCCACAACTTTCCCTACTGTTGCATTTATTGCAGTCGGAAAAGTAAATTTAAATATTTCGCTATCCAACATTTTCCCTACTGTTGTATTTATTGTGTTATGAAATATACGTTTTAATTTTGTTTTAAAAGTTTTATGTTTTTATTAATTATAGGATTTAAAAAAAAATTTAAATAATTGATATATGTATATATTCTATTTTTATATAATTTAACAGTTTAAAAATTAAATGAAGATAATTGTTAATACATTATTTTAAAGTAAATATATGTATATGTATAAATTATTATGTCTGTGTGTTTATATTTTTTAAATTAAGTTTCATTTTTATATGTAGTTAAAATGTATATTACATTTACATTATTTTAAGATAATATGAATATGTTATATTTTTTATATATATAATTTTATTTTATTTATATTTTTAAATCGATATTTTTTACATCTATATATTTTTTCTCGATATTTTTACCATCAATGGTTTTACCTTCAATATTCTAACAGTGAACCAGAAAAATGGAAAATTGTGCGCCAAACACAGTGCTCACGTGTTCCATGTCTGTGTGTAATATATAATTTCTACACACCCTGAGCCCATCATAATGCGGTGAATCTCATGCAAAGAACCCAATTGGGTAAATGGAGCAAATTCTGGCTTATGGCCAAATTACATTTTGCAGCTTTCTCCTAACCCTGGAAGGTACTATTAAGGGTAATCTACCTTCCTTCTAGCAGTTGTGTCACTTGGCATCTGCCTAGTACTGACTTACTACTGTACACAGAGATGTTTATTTATGAGAGGGTTGCCTCATGTTTGCACCACACAATATGGTACTTCTAAGTCAGATTTTTGAAGCCACTCAAAGCCAGGTGACTAAAAAATCTGGAGTAACACAAAGCAGCGCAAAACACTACACTACGTTACTCTGCCCTGAGGAAGCACTCCATGGGCATTGTGTGGGTGCTCCCACGCAACTCCCATGGATTTTGACGCATCCCCAGATTTACAAGAACTTGTAAACCTGGAGATATGCCAATATCTTACACCTTCTCATGGAAAGCGTAACTAGGAGAAATAACTCTATTTCTCCTTGTTTCTTCCTCTTTCTATGTGTGCTGCATTTTGCAGCACACATAGAAAGAGGAATATGCCTCCTAGGATTGTTTTTGTGCAGCAAGCTGCCCCTTCCTGCACAAAAGCAATACTGCATGCAACACAGGCACCCTTGCATCATTGTGCGATGGTGCATGCATTGCTGCTAGGCTACCTAAAGTGTGCCAGTGCCATTGAAAAGACAGGAATGTGCTGCATTGCCTTCAATAAAGTGCCTTCCTACCCTTTCCCTGTCATGCAGTGTAGCGCAGCAAGATGACGTGCTGCACTGTACTGTGTCACAAGCTCAGAAATGAGCCAGAGAGGGTCAACCTCCTCTACCTGCCATGAAAATTCCACCTTGGATTTGTCCAGCACTTGGTCATTTTAAATTTGGATTTTTAAGAGAACGCATCATTTTTTCTTTAGCTTCTGGATCATCCAACCTTGGAAGTTGGAATCTGTGCTTGGGTAAATCAAGTAAGTTAAGTGCAGTTACTTGCAAAATGTTTGTGGTGGCAGGCTTTACTATTTGTATTGAAATATTTGCATTGTTTTTACAAAACAATAGTAAAGCATTTGAGCAGTAAGCCCACAAGCCCACACATGGTCCCAGATTGATGTGTCCAGTGGACCATCCCCCCACTTGACGACTGGTATCTTGGTAAGTGCCTCTGGTGGCATCCTGGGCACCGATGGACTGACCCCCCCCCCACCCCTCGTGGCCAGCATCACAATGGCAGTCTTTTCACCTGGTGAGTCATTAAAGTCTTCCATCATACCATAGCATGCCCTCTATTTTCCCCATCCTCTTTGAATTTCCTGGGGTATTCCTGGCTTTTTACCACTCTTTCTGCCACAATACATTGCTTCATTTCCTCCACCACATGGTTCTTGTGGCTATGTTCTACCCTATAGAACTTGGCCAGATTTCATTTGGGTACAATGTAGCCCCACATACAAAACAGTAGGCGTTTCCATAGAATGTGTACATTATTGAGTATGTCTAGGATAATCATGTCGGGTATTTTGGGATTGGTGGTCCCCATAATTGCTTCTAGCTCATCAACTATTGTTTCCCATTATTCCCATTATAAGGATATGTGTAAGTTGCAAACATTTAAAATCTTTGGTCTCAGTGAGGGAAGATTCATACTGTAGTGTCTCGAACAACTAAACAACCCTGGACCCCAAATATATTCCACAGGGTTTCAATCCCAATGCATTCCGATTTACAGAAGTTGACAAGCCACCCGGTTTCAGTCAGTGTAGTACCCTTAAAAAGTTGGGTGGCCAGGGTGATCCTACCTTTCCAACCATAGCTCCTGTGGCATCATCCTCGGCTTTCAGTGTTGTCTTGGTCGGTTCAGGAAAGTGTGCCCTATCCTTTTTATCATAGACATAGTGCCAGGTCTCTGTTGTACACAGATTGGTATAGTCTTCGGGGCTAAGGGTGGAGTGTTGCCCTCCCAAACTAATGTGCAAAGGGACCCGCCTATATTGTCAAAATAAGTGTTGGGATAACAGTTTGGGGTGGTCTGAAGAATGTAGAGCAGCTCAGGCAGAGTGATCATCCTGTACAGCGTGGTCTGCCCATGGTCGCCAGGGGCAGTCTGCGCCAGCGCTCCGTCTCATAGCGAAATTCTGTCTCAACCCAATTAAGGTTTTGGTCCAGAAGCCATTCACGGTCCATATTAATATTCAAATATTTGAAGCCAGTCTTTGTCACTTGGATGTCCCTTCCTACACGGTCTAGACCCTCCCATTGACCCATGTGAAGAATGATGGAGTCATCCCAGTTAATTTGGAACCCTTTATATGTTTCACATGAGCAGCATACCAACAACAATGCCGGATAAACAATTCCGGGTCGGATAAATACTGCAGTAAATCGTCTACGTATAGCGAAAACTTTTCTGGTTCCCTGGAAACTTGGGGGAAGCCCAATATGTCTGCCCTGCGCCGTACCCAGCATGTCAACGGTTGCAGGTAGAGGGCAAACATGAGGGGCAACGGTGGGAAACCTTTTATTATTCCCCTCCCTTCAGTAAATGAAATGGTTCAGAAACTGTGCCATTAACCTTCACGCTGAAGTGAGCTCCTTATATAGGAGCGCCATCCAGCCACAGAACTTGGGTCCATAGCTGAGCTGTTTAGAGTTTCGAATAGGTGGCACCAGTCTATGGAGTTAAACGCATTTTCAGCATCCAAATATGTTAGCACCCTGGGTGTGTTGTTTGTCTAGAGTCTATCTAACCAGAGATTGAGTCTTGTGGCCTGTCTCAGCATGAAGCTGATTTGGTCAGCATGTACGTGTTCTAAGATCAACCCTGTTAGTATATTCACTAGGATTTTTTCCAAAAATTAAATCTTGTTTTTGGTGTTTAGCAGGGAGATGGGTCTGTATGAATAACATAGGATAGTAGCTGCACCCTTCTTAGGGATGACCACAATGATGGCATGATTGAGGTCTGGGGGCAAGCTCTCTACCTTGTTTTCTTCTGGGCAGTTTCCCTGATTGCATTCCACAAATGACCTAGCAAAATCTGCAACAGATCAACCTATCTTTCCATTGTCTGTCTCTATATCTGCCACTCATCTCGCTTTCTCCTCCTTTCTGCCCAATCCTGTCAGGTGGTGGCCCGCTTTGTCCTCAGAGATGTCCTCGGACCCTTAGGTAGTGTTGTTGAGCAGCCTTATGGCATCAGTTCTTTGATAACTGCAGGAGCACAACCTGTAGTTGCCCAAGCCTGCTTCAGCTGTAGGCAATGCCTCTCCAGGCAAAGTATCTACTTCCTGTTGCATTTCTTTATAGCGATTATATTCTGGGCATTATCTCTAAATACTGTTTTATAGGCTTCCCATAGGGTCACTGGGGAGGGTACTGTACCATCATTTTCTTAGTAGTATAGTTTGGTGTTGACTATTAGGATTTCTGTTATGTCTGTGTCTTTCAGGATCCAGGGGTCCAGCCTCAAGGAATGGTGATTATGTGGTAGGAGGGGAGAAGCCTGACGAGCAGAGTTGAGTGATCCAATATCCCACTGCCAGATATTCTGCTCTTGTCACCCAGGAGATTTCCGTCGTTGGGACGAAGATGTAGACAGGCCATGACAGGGATCTGTGTTACCCGGAGAAAAATGAATACTGTCTCTCATGTGGATGTATGCTCTGCCAGGCATAGCTAAGATCCAGCACAATACTGAAGTACTATATCTCTGAGGAAGGATAGGTGAATTTCGGCCAGATTGAATGCCTGTCTAATTGCCAGTCCATGACCTCATTTCAGTCCCCCCTGTAACATGGAAATTAATGTGCTTTTCTATGAGAATATTGGCTAACTTATCCAGCATTCTCTTCTGCAGTTTTAGGGAAGGCAAATCCATTCACACCCAGCACTTTTCTCCTGCTCTACCTTTCCCTAACTGCCATGTAGCAGCCTTGCGGATCTAGCTAGGATTTTGTCTCATGTAAAGGGTTTTTTTGTTCCTAAGATTATCACGTCCCTGGATATTTTTTGTGTAGCTGGCACATGCCGGGATTGTGTATTTGCCTCTGTGCAGGCATTTACACATGTTCCTGAGCAGGTGTGTCTTCTGCAGGAGCACCAGTTCTGGGGAGTGTCTACGGATGTACTGGGTGATGACCCCTCTATTAATTTTGGAGCCCATTCCATTCGCTCTACACAAGAGGACTGTTATAGGGTCATTGTTGGGCATCACCCAGTGAGTTATAGTGTAGATTCTTACCATGATCCCCACCAGGTGCCTATTGGTCATGCCTGGTGGTTTTTGCCATGTTGTGTCTGTGTTGTGTCTGTGTGTCTGCGCTAGCAAACCCTGCGCAACTAAACAGGTAAACTCCAACTGATCCCCCTCCCCACATTTCCCTTGCATGGGCTTAAAACTACCTACTCAGGAAATGTCTGTCCTCAACCCTCCCCATTAACAAAGCTTCTAATACTCCTCTTGTGTAACTAAGAGTGAGAGAGCCCTTCCTCTACTTCTCAAATCAATCACATCCCATGCGCCGTATGCAGTAGGTCTGTCTGGCACTACTTAATTGTTAACAGAATTAACAGAAGCATCTCTACTAAACAGCAGTCGTTGGTTGATTGTGGTTTCGCTAACATCAGTGTCCAAAGAGTGGGATGCAGAAGACTCCCCTTGGAGGTGGAGCCTTCCTGGTATCCCCCAGGCCCATCCAACTCTGGCTTTATATTCAGTGTTGGTCCGTCACTCCAATCAAATCCAGGTCTCCCTTCACAGTCTCCTCAGGGTGGGTTGCCGCCCTTCCCAGCTGTCTGGGCAGGTGTACCTCCAGCCACTCACAAGCCTGATCTAGATGATCAAATAGGAGCTATTTGCCTTAGAAGTGCACTTTAAGTTTAGACATGTACAGATTCATATACTTAATGTTCAGGGCTCTTAGTTTCTGTTTTACTTCACTGACTCAATTTTTTTTCCGTGCGGTAGTATCAGTTTTGTGAAATCTGGAAATAAGGTCATCCACTTGGATTCAAATGTGACCTCATCCAGTTTTGTGACTGCCTGAAGCATCAGGTCTCTGTCTCTGTAATTCAGAAATCATGCTATTATTGATCTCAGGTTGGACCAGGGTGGTGGTTTCCATGCCAGGGCTCCATGTGCACTTCCGATGGGTAAACATTGGGATAGTTTGTCTTCTGAGAGGATGGGTAATATCCTCCCTTACCATCTGCTCTGGGTACCTCTGCTCCCTCTGGGAACTCCCAGAATTGTAAATTATTGCACCCGGAGCATCATTTAGTGTCCTCCATGCGGGCTGCCAATTCCCCGGAGAGGCCCCTAAGGTTCTGGACCATTTGGGCCAGGCCCTACACTGTGCTTTCCAATGTCATCAGCTGCATTTCAGCTACTGCCGCCTGACACATGTCTTACTCAAGTCTTGCTGGAGTAGAGCTACATCTGCTGCAACAACCCCTATTTTGGTCTCCAACGTATGGCAAGAAGACTCGATACCTCGCAGTATTGCAACTGACCTTGGGTTGGTAGCTTCCCCACCTGTCTCTGTGGCTACTGTTGTGGGTCCGACTGCACCATATCACTGCGTTGGCTACAAGGGCTTCATGAAATTATCTAGACTTCCTTGTTTGGGTTGTGGTTTCTCTTTGGCCATGGTGACCTGTTTCGTGGGTTCAGCCGGAGAACAACAACGTGATGAACAGCCCACCAAGTTCCGTTCCCACTCAAAGGGGGTGGCATGAGCAGCTGTGTTTTTGGCCCATGGACAATTGGTCCCGAAGCCGTAGTCAACCCCTGAGTCCCAGGCAGAGCTGTTGGATCTACTTTAACGTTTTACCGGTGGCCCCTTCTGCCAAGGTGTCCACTGTGGTCCTTGGGGTCCACCCCACTCCATGACAGTGTTTGGATGTAGGGGTGTCCCTAACCACTGGGAGACCAACAGGAGGCTGTCCAGACCCTCAGCCCATGCAAGGGTGAGGGCCACAAGTAGACACAGTCACAATATTGCAGGAGGGAGGAGCACACAAGGTCTGTACCCCCTCTTGAAGTTGTCCTGCTGATGTGAGGCTGGGGGACCCCCATGGAGCCTCTGCAGTCAGGGCGGCAAGGTAAACTACTACAGACTGATGAAAGGGGAGAGCTCCCAGTTAAAATCAAGTCATGAAGGGGAGTGGCAAAATGAATGCATCATTACTTTTACAACACAGATAGCTGGAGAGTGGATTAGAAGCGTGCATGAGAGCTATTCTGCAGATTAGGTACCTGAATCCAAGTAGAGATTAGAGACTAGAGAATAGACGAAAGAGAGGATGATGTAGATGGAGACTAGGAAAATTGGCTATGGTCCAGGCTTAGAGTCTGTTCAGATTGTAGGTTAGTGGAGCAACCTCTTTTGCTGAAGTTATTGTAAAAAGTACAACAAATGGAACAAGTAAACATAATAATAATGTTTATTTATTCATTTTCCCTGAGTCTTTTTACGCATAATTCACATACTACTTTTTGCATTATGTGGCATTAATCCATCACATCCAATTTAAAAAAATGTTTTTACTAAAATGGGGAAAAGTGGAAATTGAATGAGTTAATTGGAATGACACTTTTATCACACCGAGTGTGGGTTTAAAAAGAATGTAAAAACTACAAAGTTATATTCGTCATCTAAACAATTTGCAGAACAATTTGTTTGACTATATATTATTTCTGGGTACATTTTAATACACCAGAGTAATCGTAGTCATTTTTGAAATTTCCTGTTACTCTTTTATTGCCAAAAATTACCAAACATTACACGATTGCCCCCATTTGCATAATTATAAGAAAGTTGGCATATACATCCTACTGCAGGAGCACAGGAACAGCCAATTTACTGACTGTGAGTGGCTGCTGCCCTTCGTATTCTGTTACATTTAGTGCTATTCTCTTAAATGCATGCTAGGGTGCATTTTGGACATGAGTGTGTATTTTGTGTTAAGACAATAGTGCTATTGTAACCTTATACAATTCTGCATAATCTTGCATAATTTAGCTGTAACTTCACTTAATCATGCTACATCAAATTACACAAGTTATGTCCACCTCTAATATATTTATTGATCATAATTAACTGAGATAACATGGTGGGATTGCATACGTTTTGGGCAACAATTGGCACATAAATTGTATAACTCCAATAATAATTTCAGTAGCCCTGCTCTTTCCCCACCCCCATGTCCTACCAGGAATCCCTCTCTCAGTCCGTGTGGCAGTCCCAACCCAACGCCACCCACACCACACTCTCCTCCCTAATCAATTGCAGAACATCCAATATATTTTTTCTAGGTTAGGAAGAAAGTGAGTGTTAGGAAATGCCTAACGCGCCAGGGCTTGGGTTAGGCTTAGCTTTTGCAAGTACAGGTTGGGTCACGTGACTCACACATCACATGCTTAATGGAATGTACCAGACTGGGCAGTGAAATAGAGGCCATTGGAGAAAAATAAATGTAGGAAAAAGTTGTGGGAGAAATGTTGCATGTGCAGGTATGGGAATGTGATTGGACACAATAGGAATTGGCAGTAGCTATATGGGTAGGCAGCAAGCACTCAGCAGCACACCTCTTCCACTTATTAATTTAAATGAAATAGAGGCAGTGACAGAAACATAGTAACTGAGGCGGATAATTTAAAATGGATTGGAGACTAAGCTCAGAAGCAAGGAAGAAAGGAATACCTTAACACAAATTGTAGTTGAAATTGAGGAAGAAATGTACTTATGACTTCTCCCAGACACAGCTGCTTCCTTCCCCTTATCCTCCACATGTTGGTCCTTGTGGCCGTCCTCTTCCACCATGTTGGCTTGAGTATGTTGTGGACAAAAAAGCAAATATTTAGTAATATCACTATCAAACACAGTATTTGCACGTTAAAAAACCAACACATATTAACTCTGAAATTATTACTAATGAAAGTACTGATTTGAAAGTTTCACTTTTGGGAATTTTGACCATTTGACAGTTTTTAAATCTAGAAGTGAAACTTTCAAATCGGTACTTTCGCTAGTAATAATTTCAGAGTTATTATGTGTTGTTTGTTTTAACTTGTGATAATATATGTACAATACATACACATAGACCCATTGCCAGTTATTCGGGATCACTATTGTAAACTGCTTACGGTACCTTGATCTGTTCCTACAACCCTATGTTACTGGCGTACCTTCCTACCTAAGGGACTCCACTAATTTTCTGAAAAAAAAAATATGGAATCTCATGGAAACCAGAGTACATCATGGTAACACTTGATGTGGTATCCCTCCATACATCAAGCAACTAATAGGATGGCATTTGGGCATGCAAGTATTTTTTGAGAGATGGGTCAATTGAATAGCTCAAACACATGCAGATGGGGTGGATATGCTGAGATACTGCCACACACATATTTAACAATCAATACTACCTTTCACAACAGGGCACCTCCTTCCCCCCACCTATGCAAATCTGTTCATGGGCTAGAGGGAGAAAGAGGTAGTCTGGGCTGAAAGCAATGACACATACATGAACAATGTCATAATTTGGCCTCGCTTCATAGATGCCCTGTTTATTCTCTGGGAAGGAGAAAGGTCACATCTGGAGGAGATCATTGAAAGATTTAACCATAATAATGTGAACATCCAACTAACCACAACAATCAGTAGAACACATTGTGAATTCCTCTATGTGGAACTAAATGCCCAGGATAACAGGTTCATAACAAAAATACACAGAAAGGCCACGGCCACCAATTCAATTCTACATGCAAATAGTGGCCACCCTGCAGTTTTAAAATGGAGCATTCCACATGGGGAAATTTTGAAAGTGAAGTGGATCCGTTCCTCAAATGATGAATGTGAAATTGAGATAGCCAAGATGACGTAGAGATTCATACATCCAGTTTACTGGTTCAGACACAACATGGATGTAAAAAATATCAAGTAAAAAACATAGACAGCAAAAATATCGACTACTATACTTAAACAAGTACACCAATATTGACTAAAAAATATTGATGCAAAAATATAGATATATAAAATATCGACTTTTATATAAACATAAAATAATATATATATTACAAATATTAAATATAATTTTAACAGAATAAAAAATATGTATATATATAATATATATATATTAATAAAATATAACAAATAAACAATAAATAAAAATAAACACACAAGCATAATAATGTATACATATATATATATTTACTTTAAAACAATTTATAAACTAGTATTTTTTATTTATTTTAAAAGTTTATAATAATATACAAAATAACAATATATATAAATGATTTAAAAAATAATATTTTAACTAACATTTCACAATACAATCAGTGCAACAGTAAGGTAAGTGTTGGATAGCAAAGGGGTAAAAATAACTATTCCCATTCCACTGAGTACAAAATTAGGGTAAGTTTTGGATAGCGGAGGAATTACGTGAAAGTATCAAGGACCTCCTGAACAAATAGATACTACAAGTCCTAGGTCAGGGATTAACAGAGTGAAAGGTAACAACCAAGGCACTTGAACAACAGAATAATTCTGGTACAAAGAACTAAACAAAGAACAAGGGATGTAAGTAGGTCTAAATTCGAATTTTATTATTTACCAAATTAAAAAGGAGCACAAACAAATATACAATTCATATATTTTTAAAAAAGAAAGAATTTAAGAAATCAGCAAATTATCAACAAAAAACATTCAATACACAATTTAAAACGTTAAGTGAAAAGACATATTAAAAAAGGTGGCACCAACAAATTAATTATCAACCATTAAGTAAAAAGACATAATAAAAAGGTGGCATTAACAAATTAATTCTCTATGCGTGTTTCGGCGACCAGCGCCTTCTTCACTCGGATAGCGGAGGAATTACATTTACTATTCCAACTCCACTGAATACAACAGTAGGGAAAGTGTAGGATAGTGGAGGGATAAAAATTACTATTCCCACTCCAGTGAGAGCAACAGTAGGGTAAGTGTTGGATAGCAAAGGGGTAACATTTACTATTCCCACGCCAATGAGAGCAACAATAGGGAAAGTGTTGGTTAGCGGTGAGACAACAATTACTATTCCCACTCCAAAGACTGCAACAGTAGAAAAAGTGTTGGATAGCAGAGGGGTAAACATTTCTATTCCCACTCCACTGAATGCAACAGTAGAAAAAGTGCTGAATGGCAGAGGGGTAAAAAGTTGTATTTCAACAATGGTGAATAAAACAGTAGGGAAAATGTTGTATAGCAGATGGGTAAAAATTACTATTCCCACTCCAGTGAGTGCAACAGTAAGGAAAGTGTTGGATAGCGCAGGGGAAAAATTATGATTCCCACTCCAGCAAATGCAACAGTGGAGAAAGTGTTGGATAGCAGAGGTGTAAAAATTGACTATTCCCACCCAAGTGAGTGCAACAGTAGGGAAAGTGCTACATAGCGGAGAGGTAAAAATTACTATTCCCACTCCAGTGAGTTCAACATTAGGGAAAGTGTTGGATAGTGGAGAGACAAAAATTGCTATTCACACTCAAACAGTCAAAACAAAAATAAAAAATATAATAAAGTTTAAAAAATCATAAAAATATATAAATTGTCTTTAAAAAATGAAAAAATAAATATATAAAAAGAAAAATAATATAATAATAACTGCATATAACACAATACTACAAATAATATGTAAAATAAAATATTAAACACATTTATAAAAAATAATTCTTATAAACTAGAAAATATTTACAAACATTAATTAATACCTACATTTATTTATTTTATTTCCTACCCTTTAACACCACACCAATAACAAAACACTTCAACATTTTTAACTATACAGCTCCTACATAATTAACATAATTAATAATCAATTGAAAAAATATTATTAATAAAAAAACCTCATACACATTAATTGAGTATACACACTTTAACACTATAATATCCACAACACACACCTACATTAAACTTTAAGGTAATGGAACACAACTCAAACTTTTCTCTAAATTAAAAACTATTACTATTAACAACTCAAAATAAAGTAATTAAAATGTATTTAATACCTACACTTTACCCCTTTAAAATTAAAAATAACATACAAAAAATAAACAATTACCCAAAATAAATATCAAATAATTGACACTAACAACTATATATTAATTAATTAAATACAAATTACTTCCCACCCTTTACTCCCATAAACACCACAACACACACCTAAAATTATTTACACAATTACCATAATTAATTACCAATTAATTAACATTAATTAACACCCAAGTAATAATTCATCAATTAAAAATAAATAACTTCCCTCCCTTTACACCTATAAACACCACAACACATACCTAAAACGAAAAACATAATTCCTTAGCAATTAATTAATTAAAATTAATTAACAACCAATTATTAATTTATCAATTAAAAATAAATTAGTTCCCACTCTTTACACATATAAACACCACAACACACACCTAAAATTAACTACACAATTACCATAAATAATTACCAAATAATTAATTAAAACTAATTAACAACCAATTATTGATTCATAAATTAAAAATACATTGCAGTGGAGAAGTGTGGCTAATTGGTTAGAGCGGCAGACCCTGATGCAGAGGTCTAGCCCGGGACCAGGGTTCAATTCCCCGCCTCGGCGGGTCTTGGGCTAAAAAATTCCATGGACCTGATAATTCTCGCCTCGGTGCCTATTCCAATCATGGAGTCCCACTCTGCAACTCTGGGCAATAGCTTGCTTAATCTCCACAACGGCCCCCACAACGCTAAGGATGCCTGGCCTCCACCTTGGGGGTGCCCAGAGGTGGACACCTCACAGGGAAAGCCAGGATGGGTTCCACAGCGGTATTCGTACAAGCGCCATGAGACCCTTGCGGGTGAGTAGTGCGCTATACAAGTATCAATTTACATTTACATTGCTTCCTACCCTTTACACCTGTAAATACCACAACACACACCTACAATTTATTACACAATTACCATAATTAATTACCAATTCATTCATTGAAAATAATTACCAGCCAATTATTAATTAATTGATAATACATTACTTTACACATTTAAACCCTATAACATCTCAATTAAACAAATATGAATATATTTTTAAAAATCAATCAAGTTAATATAATACAATTACATCCCACCCTATTCCCCTATAAACCACAAACTGCCATGGAACTAAAAACGAAATATTTGAATAAAAAGATATGAACACATATATTAAAAATACAAACAATTCTTATACAAAGCAACATACATCACATATTTTTAAAATTGATATTACTTACCTTAAGTCGATATTCTTGACCATAATATTCTTGCTGTCGATATTTCTGAACCACAATATTAATGACTCAATATTTGTGCAACTCAATATTTTTTACTAGATGTTCTGTCTCTGCATCGAGTTTACCTACTCAGTGTATTGAAGGATGCCAAGGAAAGGGCCAGCAAAAAGACCAGAGAACAAACACAGTACTAAATGGAAAGGGAATTTTCTAAAAAGAACAGGGAAACAAAAATACTTTTTCTAGAATTCAATCCCACCCAATTAAGGGGGTGAGTATAATGGCGGGTGGATTGCGATCAGCTCGCCATCCCAACTTGATTTACCCCCGCCATATTATCATGGCGAGGGTACCACGGTGGATGGAAAGTCCGTCCGCCGCTCGGCAATCGTTATGATTGCCGGCCAGGCGAACTTGGCCACTAATATGGTGGTGGTGCCTACCAGGCACCTCCATCCATATTAGGATTGGTGCGGGAATTGGCCTTTCCATGGCGGCTTTGCCCCCCTGGGGGGGGTGCATTTCAGGGGTACTGCAGTTCCTTTCACCAAGTGGCCTAGCAACACGTGGTGCCTGCCACTTGGTGCAGGGAAATGCTGTGCATGCCGTTTTACCATTGTGGACGATGCTGCAGCCAACAGCACTATCTGCAATGGTAAAATGGCAGGATGCGCCCGCCAGTATGGCGAGAGCATCCTATTTGGGCAGGTGGGACTGCCGCACGTCTGGTAGTCGATCCCATCACCGTTATGGTGGCGAGCGGACTGATGTTTGCACAACATCATGATGAGCCTCTTAGTGTCTGAAGATTTTCCCAAAAAAGTGGCACATATTACAAAAAGATGAACACTTGAAGGGGGTCGTTGACAATGGTCACAAGATAACATCTAAATAAATAGAATCACTGGGGGACATTCTTACATAAAGCTGCTTGGAACCTGCAAAAGAAGGAAACTGCTTAACCAATATGCGGGTGGCTTTGTTAAATGTAGTTCCTGTAAGGCTGGTGAACATGGATTGAACCAGAACACATATCGGACGCATGAAGTCAGTATCATCCCGCCAGGAGACAGACTAGCTAATGACACTGACACCTTGAAATATGCGCTACAATGGGGCTGTAACAAGCTGCACAGAACTATCAACAAATTAAGAGTCAGGATATTAAAGCACATGTGGGGAATCAAGAATGGGGCTAAGAGCTATCCGATGGCCTGCCATTTTGAGAATTATCATGACTGCTCTTTTGTTGAATTCAAATGGACTAAAACACATGAAGAAGCATGCATGAGGGGGTGACAGGGAAAATGAGTTGAGGAGGAAGGAATCCAAGTTGATTGTGATGCTGGGGAAAGAGGTCCCATATAGGCATAGGACATATGCAGAGCTACATGAACATTTATAAACTTTGGATATGTGGATGATGTGGATGACTGCAGAAACGCAGCCACGACACCCTATCACTCTCTGTCATTCGCCATCATTGGATAGATTAATTTAGTTGTGACAATAGCCCATTCCACCAAGAACTGGTTAATTGCCTAGCACTGTCATTGAAATTCAGACATGTTTATATGTTAAACATGTGTTTACACTGTCTTTATCTTTGGGATAACTGTACTGAAGACTGATTACCCTAATTAATTGATGCTAAGCCACTGTGTGGCACTTTAGTACTCATCGATGCCAAGCCACTCTATCTCACATTAACCTGTCTAAACAGCTAAATACTCACATGCACTTTTACATGTTATTATTCTGGGTACATAGAGAAAACAGTTGGGGACAGCCTCATGCAGTTGCACTTTACTAAATTTCAAGCCCAAGTTCAGAAATCATCAGAGTGGACATGTGAATGCATGTTCTACCATGATATGATACAATTAGTTAACAATGGGTACTTGGGCGATTGGACATGGACGAAATCCAGTAACTATATTGCACCTTAGCTCTTGTCACCTTATTCAGCCCAAAGGAATAAACTGTAACATAACAATGGATTTGCACTTAAGCACATACCACTTTCTCATGCTCCAATCAATTAGCATGCAGAGGGACCCCTTGGGATAGAGGAACAAGGTGGACAAACGTTAGAAACACCACAAAGAATTGCACTTTAGCACATACCACTTTCAAACCCTCCAATACATAGAACAGAGGATACCATGGGTATAGAGAAACTATGTGGACTATCTCCATTGTTAAACCTATTAGGTCGGACCCATTAATATCAGCTTTTCCATTTGTGACGAACAACCAATACACTTAGGGGTATATTCACAAAAATGTGAGATAACTACCGCAAGAATAGTGTAACGCAACTTTCAAAATCGCAGCCTATCACAGGAAACCCCGTGGCAATGTGGAATTCACAACATGGCGGTAGCAGGTGATAGTCTGCCGAAAGCGCGGACAATGTCTGTGATACAACCACCTTGATGGACTCAAAAACGCAACCCACAATACCAAAAAACCAGAGATGGGCCAAGGCGTGATGAGGAAATCAGCGATAAGCAGCACCAGACCTGCAAAAAACACCTGGCAGGTGGGAAAATCACCATAAAACTAGATAAAACAAACAAACACAAACTGACCAACACCCAAGCACCATGGATGCAGCCGGAGCAGACTCAGAAGACGAGCGCAACCCCACAAGCACCCCGGACAACCAGCCTGGGAGCTCAGGGACAGGGAAGGGCAAGGACAAGATGAAGAGGAAGACGTAGTTCAGGCGAACAGGGTCATAGTCATAGAGGTGATGGACCACCATCAACAACAGTTCATTACCTCCAACGTGTCATTGGGCACAAAAAATGGAATCCGGCGGGACATCGTGGACAAGGTGAATGCTGTTGGGGAGCACAAGAGGACAGTGGACGAGGTTAAGAAGCGATGGAATGACATCAAACGGTGGACCAAGGAGTAACTCTCCGCCAACCAGAAGGCAGCCATGCAGACTGGAGTTGAGGACCCAGTGCCACAGTTCGTGCTGGATGACATGAAGGAGCTGGTGTCGATAGTCATCATTGTAGAGACTGTAGCCGGAGTCGGGGGTATGGACATTGCTCGACAGGACACAACACAACCGCAACAGGGTGAGTGACCACCTGGTACTGGGGGGACGGGTGGAGATGGCATCAATGGCATACATGCACACATGCACACATGCACATCAGTGGCACACATGCACAATCAAGCAGAGCACAGTGCACACCCGCAATTACTCTGGGTCCTTGCCCAGATCTACAGAGCGTCACAATGTACAATGCCATGCTGTCTGATTGTCTACATGTACCATGTGGCCTCATACATGTGGACACATTGTAATACACAATATCCCCTTGACATCACAGGGGCACCATCAACACCTCCTGCTGAGTAGTCCCAGCCACTCTTCACTGATAACGAGGAGGACAACACCAGCATCAACACCCAAACCATCCAAGACATCATTGACCTCATCCGCCACTTACCTCCAGGATCAGGGCAGGCCGGCTACATCGAGGAGTCCCCACCCACTACCCAAAGCTACCAGCAGGAGGCACCCACAGCCCTGGAACTCCCCCAAGACCTCCAGGAACAACAAATAGCCTTCCAACTCCGTGTGCTGGAATGCCAGAGGGAGACCGCAGAGCAGGTGCGGTTGGGCTACGGCATCATGGCAACCAAACTTGATGCCATACTTTAGGATGTGTAAGCCTGCTCCATCGTCTCCAATGAGCCCTGCCTGACAGCGCTGGAGCCATGATGCGGAGAGAAGAACACCTGTCAACTCAGAGTGGCTCCAACTATAGCAGCCGTGAGCAGGCACACATGCAGAGGCTCATGGCGGATATGGTGTGGATGGAGGCGGAAAGGATGGCAGCCACCACTGCACATCAGCGGAATGTAGCTGGGATCTACCATGCCCTGCAGATCCTCATCATGGCATTGCTGCCACAAGGCATGGCGAGGAAGCATGCTGCTGCCCCCACACCATCCACATCTCAGCCCCCTGGTGTGTCTCTGCCTCCAGTGTGGCAGGTCGATCCACTCCTGCACCTGATGTGTCAGTGGCACACAGTGCAGCCGTCAATCCACCACCAGCCCACAGTGTCGCAGCAGGTACTGCAACACCCCTAGGTGGGGCAAAGCACACATCCGAGGACGAGGATGTGGATGTGATCAGAAGGACTCGGTAGCTTTCATTTCTGCCACCTGGCATGTTAATGCTTGGTCCCGCACATGGCCTCATGACCTTCCATTGACCCACGAATCACTCAGATGCACTCACCCTGAACTACTACATGGACTGCCACATCCTGTTGGATGACCAATGACACGGCGACCAGACTGCGGACTGCACCCCTCCTCTTCCGCAGTACTTGTCATACCTGGATGGACTCTGGCTGGCCCTCCACGGGCCCATTTTGTTTAGTGTGTTCAGCATTGCCCTGTATTGCTCCAGCTGCAGAACCGCACTGGATGTGCAATAAACAATCTGTGCTGCACTGCTGTGTCATGTCTTCCATCATTCATGTATGTATGTGTGGATGAATGTAGGGTCAGGGATTTCCCTTGCATCAATAATGCTCATCCTGTGGGATGCCAGTTGGAGAGTGCTCCATATCAATTTCTGTTACAGGTCCCTTGAACACCACAACAGGGATACACGCATCAGCCACTTTCGTGCCGGGACATGGACTGCACCACACCTAGAGCCTCAGAGTCATTGTTGCAGGCCCTGCGCTGGTACGGCATACGCCAGGCCAGGCCAGACCACTCCACTCCACTTACCCTATGAGGGGGGCTTCACAGGCAAACTAGCTGGTGGTGTGAAGGTCACTGGTCTAGTTGTCAGCATGTCACAGCCACTCCCTAAAGGCAGGTTTAAACTCACACCACACCCATCTGGCAAGGTGTCACAGGCCATGTGACCCCGCAAATATAAGGGGCCGACGACGTGACATACCCCTCTGCCGGTGATGACTGGATGATGGACCCGAGGCCTTGACGCACACCAGAGGTACTGTCCATAGTCACGACAGTTAGCTACCTCACTCTGCACTTCTTTTAATAGTACCAGCCCGGGGTTGTGAATAAAGTTTTTCCTATACACCCACGAGCCAGGTACTTTTAAACCTTCACCATACCCCACCACTCACATTTAAATACCCCTACCACTTGCATCACACACACCACACATAGTCCAACCTTTAGTGCTCCCGCGTAGTCGTAGGTCGCAGCACGCCGCATCCCGTTAGAGGGGTGCGAAGACCCCGATGATGAAGCATGACACCAAGGGGCCTGTTGGTGTGTGAGGGGTATTTTACAAAACACTGTGTGTCCCCACACTTGTGGTAGACACCCTTCCCTTTCCACTGTGAGTAGGATTCCTTTTGTTTATGTAACAGTGCCCGTGGAGTAAGAATCCTACCCCTGTACTCTACCTCCCTCCTATTGTTTTTTTCGCTGACTGGGGTTGAACAGGGTTTGTAGCACACAGTGTATTGCGGCTGGCACAGGCTCCCTGCCACAGGACGCTGACTGGGGTTGAACAGGCTTTGTGGCACACGCTGCATTGCGGACGGCACGGGCACCCCACCTCAGGACGGTGACTTTGGGTACACTGAGTTATTGGCACCTTAAGCTGCTGAGCGGGTGTGCAGCCTGCGATGTTGCCGGGTGCTCTGGTTTGTCCTATGCCATGGTGTAATCAAGACCCAGCACCAGACGTGATACCTGCTGGCCTGCGCAGTGTGACTGCATAGTGTGGAGGGTGCCATGTCTGCGGGCCCCAGACTTGTGGCTTGCAGCTGCACGTGGTGAGACCTGGTGTCTACACACTGGTGGGGGAAGGTAAGCAGTGAGGCCAGGGTGTGTATGGGCGGACATGCTCCGATGGGTAGCGGGAGGGACTGGGTGCCTCTGCCTGTGTATGCATGGGCGGGCGGGCAACGTTGGCTGGTGCAAGTGTGTGTACTGTTCCAGTCATGTATCTAGACTCTGTTTCAGGTGACGGATCTGACTCTCATGTGTGACCTGGTGTACTGCTATACATACCGGCAAGTGGTTTGAGACACACTGGTGGCAGCAGGAGAGCAGTGTTGCCTGGGTGCGCAGGGGTGGCACTCTCTCACTCCCCCTCTCTTCTTCTCTCTCTCTCTCTCTCCCTCCCCCTCTCTTCTTCTCTCTCTCCCTCTCTCTCCCTCCCCCTCACTTCTTCTCTCTCTCTCTCTCTCTCTCTATCTCTCCCCCTCTCTTCTTCTCTCTCTCGCCTTCGCTCTTTCTCTGTCTTTTGATGTGTATAGGACATACCTACTCATCGTGTTTTTTGTCTTGCAGGATGTGGCCTACGGATTGTCCCGAGGGGAGCCGCCATGTGTCTTCCTTTCATTTCTGTGTTGATTTCAATAAAATTATCTTGGTTGCTTTGAAAGTAAATGTGTGATGCTCATTTTTGCGGTGACACATGCATGTCACCAGTTCTGATTGTACGACATCAGGCAGATTATTTCGTACTTGTTTAGGTGTAGCTGTTGTGGCATGTCTTTGGTCGGTCGGGGGGTTGCCTGGGAGGGGTGGGCCTGGGTGTGGTGTCGGTGGGTGTTGTGGCCATCTTGGGTGTCTGTGCTGCATGTTCAGTTGCTCCATGGCATCTGTTTGTCTTCAGGTATGGCTGTGGGCTGGGCTCCCTTTTGTGGTGCAGGCTGTGGTCTGACTTTACACCAGGTCAGAGCAGGTGTTAATTTCCAGCTGCTAACGTGCCTTATCGCGTATTTTGTGTTCTTATTGCAGATCTGGCTGGTCGTTGTGAATGATGAGGTGTCTTGTTATAGCTGCTTTTTGCGCTGGGACACCTACTCTGCATCTCAATAGCGATAGTAGCGGTGATCCTCTGTGGCAATGTTTTTGTGGCTGATATGGCAGGTAAGCTGGTGCTGTGGGCTGTTAGCACCAGCTTGTGAATGAGGTGGTAAATTTATCATGACTTTCGCTGCGATCATGTGCCGCTAATTCGTCAATGGCTCTTTGTGAATATGCCCCTTACACTTTACCTCGTTTATCACCAAGCATACAGTTTGTGCTGCAAGGGCAAGGATAGGATACACCCTAGGGCAGAAAGGGCAAGTACACATTCACATTATAAAAAAGCACAATGGATTGGACCATCTCGCTGAAATTAAAGTATTTCAGACGCATACAATGTGGGATAATGTGGGATATGTAAGAATTTGTTACATGCTTAGGGATAAGTACAGGCTAAAACCGAGTGGATAACATGCACACGGGGGCAAGATTGTAAATTGGTTGAGGAGGTACAGCATATGTAAACGAGCAAGTGCCATATAATTAATAACATTGCATTGAACATTTCATGTAAAATAATGGAAATTTTGTGTGATCAAATTGAAAATTTTGAAAGATTACTACTAGAATCAGGTATCACATAGAACAACTCAATATTGAGAGACAGTACTTATGTGCACACCTATAACAGTGCATAATACCTTCAAAGGAATGTATAATGAGGCCCATAATGCTGTAACCGCAATGCAAATGAGGCTCATAGCAATGTACACAAATATGGAAGGCTGTATCGTTACTTGATGACCGAAGGTGAAGGTGAGGACTATCATGGCGGTGAGCAGGAGTCCTTTTCGATGTATAGGCCCAGTAGAAGGTAACACGCCAGAAAGCGTCAGGAGTTGAAACCTTATTGTTTTGTATTTTCTTGCACTTATATATAGAGTTTTTGTCTATTTTTGCACTATATAAATTCATCTGCATGAAGAAGATGGCTGTGGAATGACACATGAGAGCATAGATATATATGTATACATATTTACTGATAAAACCAAAGACTAAAGTAATTGTTATAGTTAGGTAAATATATCAATGAGAACATTGTTGCTTTGAACTTAAAAAATATAGAAATTCACCAGTTATAGTAAGCAGCGCTAGCTTTTACTTGCGCCCCCACCATGCACTGCTTATGACCTCATATATTACATCACTCATGACATGTTGTATGACATAATTTATGACATCACTGATAACATCCCAAATGATATCTTTGATGATATCACTGATGACATCACTTGATACATCGTGCAAGATTCTTTGGCACACATTGCTCTAAAAACTAGTTGGGCATTAGGGGCCTGAATAATTCAAAACAATATGAAGCATTAATAATGCCATTACAGCTTGATTGGTACAACTACTCTCTTTAATAATTGATGATATTTAATCATAATATTATTTATATAAAAAATATGTAGGACTGTAACACAAACCTTTAGGGACGGAATGCAGGAGACATAGGGGTGTTTGGTTGAGATGTGTATTAATACCAGGGTATTTAATTTAATACCTGAGTTTTAATGTTTAAACATTATAATATATGAAATTGAATCATAGTGTTGTTTATTTAAAAACAGGTAAGACTGTAACACAAACAATTAGGTACCTTTGGGGATGCAATAAATATAGGCATATTGGGTGGGGAAATACTCGGGTATTAAATGTAATACCCGAGTATTTATGTTTAAACGTTATAATGCATGATATTTAATCGTAATATTTGGTATCTAAAATATTTTTGGGGCTGTAACACAAACCTTTAGTTATGGGATGCAAGGCATATAGGGGTATTGGCTTGAGAACTGTATTAACACGTAGGTATTACATTTACTACACAAGCATTAATGATTAAACATTATAATGCATGATATTTTATCATAATATTATTTATGTAAAATATGTTTAGGGCTGGAATACTAACCTTTAGGGATGGAATACAAGGGGTATAGAGAGATTGGGCGTGGAAGTATGTTAATACCCAGGTATTAAATTTCATACATGAGTATTAATGTGAATTACTATTTGTTTACTGTTGAAGGTAATTATAAGATTAGTGCAATTAATTTGTAAAGTATGTAATATAATGTTTAATAAAACACCTTTATAAAAAAACTATTGAAACATTTTCATTAATTTTAATGTAATAGAAAGGTAATTACATCATGTTGATTATTTAAAATATTTATTAGCATATTTTTTCAATTTGCAAAAATAATTCATTAATTAGTAAAAAACGTAACTTATTTTACAAAAATATAACATAGTTTTTAAACATTACATAACATATATATATATATATTTTTAGGGAATTTTACTTTCTTTCCCATTGAATTTAGTGGGGACATTTGTGATTTGTCCTTTATTACTTTTAGGCTTGAAGTACACAGTTTTGTGTCTGTTTCTACAGTCGGCGGAGAGTTATGACCGGGCGCAAGGAACAGCTGCGGTTGAGTAAGAACAATTTACCTCACATTTACCTCACATTTGTAAGTTAATTTTATTGTAAGGAGATTGAGATGTTATTCAGTATACAATTGTATTTTAATGTTGCTTTGTTCACTTTTGCAACCCGATGTAGATTGTGTTTATGTGCCCACGTTGAGACTGTTATTTTGTTTTCAAAGAAAGTTTAAAAAGTTGTAAAAAACTCGGCTATTACTTTTTAAAACTGATTTTAAATAAAAGAAGCACCTTAGGCATTGTGTTTTTAACCATTTTGTAACATTTCAAGACAAAGACCGTGTCATTGTTGGAGGAACTTGGGATTCGTGAATGGATAACTATTGGTTGATTTTCTGGGAATTACATTTTGGAAATTGGATGCTCTTTCTGTGAGTTTAGTAAAAAAAAAGTGTTTGGGTGGAATTGCTTTCATTTTTAACTTTTTTATGGATTTCAAATCATTGGACAGTAGTAGATATTTTTTTCAATAAAACTTTTTTCAAGAGCTGGGCTTTTTTGGGATGTTAAATTTCCTCCTTGGATTATTGGAGTAGTGAAGAGTTGATAAAAAGATACAACTAGAGGTAAGAACACAACGTATTCCTTACATTTGTTAATTTTTTATTTTAATATGCCAATTTATTGGCAAGTGTTCTTAAAACAGTCAAGCAATTCTACAGGTTGTTAGTAAATGTTAATAGTTTTAGATGTATGAAATATTGTCCAGGTAGCCTGAAGCTCCCATCAATGGAAATTGATGGATTTTAGCCTATAGTATAGATATTTTTCACCATTTTTTTTAACACAAGGGTTCAGACTACCTGACAATGATTGTGCCATTCTCATTTCTTGGAAACTTTGGGGCTTATTTACAACCCCCTTGCGCCGAATGTGTGTAACTCTTATTATGAGAAAAAGTGACGCACCAGCAGCACAAGAATTTTGTAAATAAGACCCTTGGTTCTTTGTTCAAAATTTACAAGTAATGATAATGCTAAGGGTGGGATCTTTCAATTGATTTGTTTCATCCCTCTATGGCACTGTTTGCCTTTACACCTCCCTCTTAGCAGGTCGAGTAACATTTCCACCAGTCAATGGGAAACCTTGGATTCCTCTTGTGACACGACCTGCTTAGATTGCCAATCCAAGTGTCCTCGAGGTAATTTAGTGGGAGCAATTTTTCCTCCTTTCGTGTAAAATATTTAGATTGTGTAATTGTTGTGTAGAACTCATCCACACAGTCAGGAGGTGGCAAACACAGAGGGCCTGATTAAGATGGTGGTCGTACAGGCCGTCGGTCGTTGTCTGACCCACATCCAACAGAGCACTATGATGCAGTCGGCCCGACTGCTGTGGTCGGAGGGACCGACTGACTCATACGACAGGCTCAATGGGCCTTTCGGGCAGTCGGTCGAATCTTATTCCCTACAATAGGGGCGGTGCCCACACTGGCACCGCTGTAGTGGTTACGATGTCCCTTTCAGACATGGCGGTCTGGCCGGCATGGAAAGGCTGGGTAAAAGAACCGTGGACACCTCTAACAGGGCCACTGTCTCCCATGGGCCTCTGTTATGAGGCATGGGGGGGGGCACCTGTGGTGCCCCACAAACATCCATGCCCACAAGGCATTGATGTATCAAAACATCCTCTTTTCCACTGTGGCTTATGCTACGGCCCTTTTCCGGTCCGCAGCTCAAGACACATTTAAGAAAGGGGGATGTTTCCAACTGCCTATATTGCGGTCGCATCTTAATTTGGTGGGTGGAACCCCTGACTACATGTTGGTCGGTTTCCAACCAGCTGCAACGGCAGTCGGGAATCGTAATTAGGCCTAAAGCTGTTAATTGTTCATCTTATAATGTAGATTACTGTTTTACATGGAATCATCAACAAAGGATGTTGTTTTAAATTTTTCGCTAAAACGCCTGGGAAAAGTGAAAAAAACATCCTTGAATTTAGGTATCAGGGTACATTTTAGTAATAGTATTTATAATTTGTAATTCAAAGTCATTTATAATGTTCCTAGGACTTTCATTCACATTTTTGGTTTTAATTACTGATACAAATTCAGGTCCTCATTTATGAGTTTTTTGCCGTAAGGCAGCATAGGGCATGTCATTTCTCTGAAATGTTGCATCACTGTACTCCTGCACCTAGTACTTTGATTGTTTTTGTAAGTACTTGTATCTTAATTAATTCATTTTTCAAGGGTACCTTTAGACTAGGCCATGGTGTATATATTGACACAAAGCCTCCCTCAAGGTCATGAATCTTTTCATCTCCATGAGAGTTTCCTGAAGACTGGGTTTGGACTTGTGCATCAACCAACCAGAAGAAGGTTTGTTTCACAGAATGCATCAAAGCAATCCATATGTTATTCACATACAGGTCTGACCTGTTCAATCGAAAGAGCATATTAGACTTCCCCTCTGCAGTTACTGAGAAGCATCTAAAAAAAGAGCCTCCACGGGTCCATATTGTAAATTATAATGAGAGAAGCCCACTACTACTTTCAGAATCAGCTTCCTCAAGCAGCAGAATACAGCACCAATGTGTTTTATTATGGTAGGGGTGAGGCAAAAAGTTTGTCTCAAATTAAAGAGTACTCAGGAGAGTGACACCTAGCTCTATCGGCTACCACTAAGAATGAAAGCAAAACAATCATGGAAACATCCCGTCAGAGAGCACCTCCCTACGCCTAAGAAGAGCAGAAATTGTCTGCCCCCACCCCCTACATCCTGCATGCTGTTAGCTGTTTTAGGTGTACTAGTTCCTATAAGTGCCTTGAACTTTTTCACCTTGTTCCATTGCACACACAGTGATTTCTTATAAGGTAAGATTTCATCAGGTGCCTAGAATCACACTTTGCACTAACCAACACACACTCTCAGACCATCAAAAATATATTCCATCTCATGCTGATCAATGCACTGATCTACAGTACTCCCTACACAAGATATCACAGACCTCATTGCCTATCACAGACACACTCTCACATTTTCATCAACTGTAATGTGTACATACATATTAGAAGGGAGATAGCTGTACTGTCATCTCTAACTCCACCTGGTTTTAGAATATAGGGAAGCAAGCAACACTCAACTCAATGGTACTCCTAACATGCCGCTCCCAGCTCCCTTTAGTATAGTTACCACCTTTCACCAAATCTACTGGCCTCCTGTACAGAACAAGGTATTCATATAAGAATTGTAGGCCCTCTTCACCAAATCATGCATCCTACACACCCAAACTATCTTCCTCTGACTCAAACATGAAATAGCAAGAGGCACACGCCACAACCTCAACACACTTAACACTCTCCAAAGCCACATCTTGACCACCTTTTCTTGACTTCACCACCTATCCAAAGCGAGCCTCCCATAATTCGCATTCTGATCAGAGTCCAACCAACGCACCAAGGTCAAGTCATAAAAGAACAAGAAACCTTTGGATCCTTCAAAGACATCTCAATTGACCACTCAAATTGGCGCACAATTTCATCTTTTCTCAGCTACCTGCATGTCTGATGTCATCACAATATTTCACTAAAATTATGCGAACACCATAACTTCTACTAATATATAATATATATATAATATATAAGTGCAAATAAAACCATTCAACGCCCTTTCATTCTAGAGTCCTTTCAAACAACAAAAGCTCCTATTAGACTCAAGAAATAAAAACACAACCCCAATGGCCTTATGCTACTGAAGCCCCTCCACGTAACTCACAGACAACTCACTACATTTTCTAGAGTCAAAAAAATATACCAGTGGCACCAGAGAAGCTTTCAATATTAAAGCACTATTCAACACAATCAAACACTATATCTTGCCCCTGCCTAACCCTCCGATCTCCATGGACAAATGCAATGCCATCGATCTCTTCTTCAGTGAAAACATACAGAAGGTCTGATACGATCACCAGGCATTCTTCTCTTCTGATACCCACCACTCTGCTCTGCATTCCACAACAGTCATCCTTCAAACCCCTATCTCCCACAGATTTCACCAACATCACCAACATCCTCATCTCCCTCAGCATATGAATGTATGAAGATGATGTATTTCCTTTATCTTTCATGTAATGTAAAGTAATGTAATGATGTCTTGTAATGCGCATGCATCACCCCACATGGGGTATCTCCGCGCTGTAGACTGCTGGGGAACCCGTCCTGGCTTTTCCTGTGAGATGGTCCCTACTGGGTATCTCCAAGGTAAAACCAGGCATCCCCGGCGTATGTGGGGGGCCGTTGTGGAGATGAGGCCAGCTAATGCTCAGAGTTGCCGAGTGTGATCCCTGGTTAGAGTAGGCACCAAGGCGAGAATTATCGAGTCCGCTGACCCTGGTCCATGACCCTGCCACAGCGGGAATTGAACCCTGGTCCCGGGCCGTCCTCTGCTTCCGGGTCTGCCGCCTCTAACCAGTGAGCCACACCACTCCACTTCATGAAAGCCCTCTCACTCTTACTCACCACTGACCATGGTCAGTGGTGAGTAAGACCATGATCACACTGCAGAATGGAGGCAGCTACCTTACTATTTATAGATGACACATTTATGACCACAGGTAAAGTAGAAACATGCCTACTGATAGTTCTGCACCTCTCAGCTGCCTTCAACATCTTCATCCATCTTACTTCATCCAAACACTAAGTCTCAATTAGTATTCACCTGCAACTAATTGGAGCATAGTGAAGACTGAATTGCTTATGGTTGGGTCCAAACTAAGGTGGCATAGTATAAAAAATTTCAATGGATTGGGATACGGCCATAAGTGATTGCCAGTTCCTGCGATTAATTCAAGCACTCCATCCATCACTTTTTTGTATGCTTTAGTGCGTTGCCCTAAGTGGGACATGCATGCCCAGACATGGGTCCCATGCACACACTGTCACTGGCACCGAGCTATACCTAGCTGATGAGACCTAATTAGTGAAAAAATGGTCCTGAGGTGCTTGAGCTTTGGTTCAGGAAAAACCTGGCCTATCATTTCGTATTGGATTATTTCTTTTGGAACAGGATTAGGAGTGATTTGAATATGGGTAGGTCCAAACTGAGGTGGCATGGTGTGCAAAATAACAAAGAATTGAGATGCGACCCAAGTGCCTGAGATTAATTTGAGTACTCCATCCCTCACTTTTTTGTACACTTAAATGTGTTTCCCTAAATAAAACAGGTACGCCCAGACAGGGGTCACATGCACACTGTGCCACTAGAACCCAACTATACCTGGCTGAGGAGCCCGCAATAAGAGCAAAACCAGTCCTGGGTTGCTTGTGTTCTGGTCTAGGGAGGAGCCGGCCTTGAAGTTTGTGCTGGACTGTTCCCATTGTAGCAGGGTCAATAGTAATTTGCATATGGTTTGGTCCAAACTGATGTGGCATGGTGTGCAAAATAACAAAGGATTGAGATGTGGCTCCAGGTGGGTATCAGAGGCTGTGACTAATTCAAGCAATCCAGTCATCACTTTTTTGTTGATTTTTGGTGTTTCACCTAGTGGGGTGCGTATGCCCAGACGTTGGTCCTGTGTACACCATGTCATTGAATCAGCTATACCTGCTTAATGTGCCATAACTAGGCCCAAACCAATCCCGGTTGCTTGTGTTTTGGGTCAGGGTGGACCTGGCCTGGCATTTCCTGCTAGACAGTTCCTATTGGACTATGGTTATGAATGATATGCATACACTTGTGAACAAACTGAGGTGGCATTGTGTGCAAAATAACAATGGATTGAGATGCAGACCGAGTCATTACCAGTGGCTGAGATTAATTCAAGCATTCTATCCATCACTTTTTCATATATTCTAGTGTATTGTACTAAGTGGGATGGGTATGCCCAGATGTATGTCCTGTGCACATTGTGTCACAGAAACCAAGGTATACCTGGCTGAAGAGCACTATATAGGGCAAAACCCATCCTGGATTGCTTGTGTTCCAGTCCAGGGAGGACTTGGCCTGGCAGTTCGTACTGAACTGTTCCAGTTGGAGAAGGGTCAAGACCAATTTGCAAATCGCTGGGTCCAAACTAGGGTGGTATTGTGAGCAAAATAATGATGATTGGGGTTTAGCACTGAGTAACCACCAGTGGCTGGCATTAATTCAAGTACTACATTCATCACTTTTGTTGTATACATTAATCGCAGTGAGCCACAATTTGAGAGCAACATTATTAATATCCATGAGGTAGGTCGGATTACAACCCATGCTGAATTCAAAAGTTAATTGCAATCAAATTTCTGTGACCATAATTAGTACTACTGCCCTAAATGCAGTTAAAATATAGACAGCTAACATTCCATCACACACAATTCCAGTGAGTTGAAAGCTTGGCGGTTTAGCCTTCAACTTTCTGAACTGCTCTTAATTTGTCAGTGATGGGAATTCTACACACTTATCCAGTCAGTAGGAAATGTAGAAACATGTCATGCTGCAGCACGTGGCCTGATTGTCCACTCTCCTCATCGATAACCATCATCAATAACCAAAAACTTTGGTGGGCATTTATTATTGGTTTATGCGGGGTTAGCGTGGTGGTAGGCATTGAGTCGGTCAATTATAAAAATATGCAGGCACAGAATAGTCTAGTGCTGTGCAGCGGCCCTTATGTAAATGTTCCCCTTTGTGTGAAATGTCTACATTGAAGCTACCTGTTCTCGTTCAATGGCACCAAAGGTGTAGACTATACCCCTCAGTACACCTTAATCCGCCATTAATGCTGTTCATCCACAATAATGACAAATGTGTCACCCTTGACCATGCTGCTTTGCTTTTCTATAATCCCGTTGACTTTAGTTATTTCATCATAGAGCTTACTTCAGCAGACAATGTACTGCTGGGAAGATAATTTACTGTTGGGTCTGTTAGGGTGCGGAAGAAGTGCCTTGGGCCATTCACAATGTGCCTGTTCTGGCCCACGGGCAAGGCCCCAGGCGTGCTCAGGAGCTTCACAAAGCTCACGGTGGGGCTTCTTTGAGCTGCTACCTGGGGTCGTGGCCCGGGTAGCAGGTTCCCCGCATCCCCTCAGGCTTCACAGAGGTCCCGCTGCAGGCTGGCATGAGCTTGAGGCCTCTGAGAAGCTAATAGTACTTTACCGTCTAGATGCCACCGTTCCTGGGGTAGGGAAAGTGGCTCTGGCCAATGCCTGGAAAATTAAGTGGGGGGTGTTCCAGCCCCAGGCATTTATTAATGCTTCACAGTGCTCACACCGGGGCTTCTTTGAGCTAGCCAGCACTAGCACGCAGTTCCGTCTCTCCTCTCTTAACCACTTCACTGCGGGGTGTTTCCACCCGCTGTGCGGGGGGGGGAGGTGGCCGCGCACTGCGCCGCTGTGCTTGTGACGAGATCAGCTCGTCATGAGGCACAGTGGAGCTGCACTCATGACGAGCTGAGCTCCTCACGGCCACACTCGTTTTGGAACGTTCAGCACAGTGGGAAAATTATCTCCGCGTGCGAACGTTCCAACGGCCGTGACGAGCTCAGCTCATCATGAGTGCAGCTGCACTGTACCTCATGATGAGCTGAGCTTGTCACAAGCACTCATCGCGCAACAAGAACAACCCACACTCTCCAAGTTTTCTTTAGCATAAAAGGTCACTTTATTTAAGACAGGTAAACAGTATAGCCATGCAACATTGTACATTAAAACATTCTTTTATGTAAAACCTTTAAATATCAAAACCTTTAAAAACTTCCCCACAAAACTTTGCATCAGCAATTTCCCCAAATGAACAGAACCATGCCCTAGTTTATTTCCTCCTTCCAATTTCTCGTTCCCCCCCCCCACCCCCTAGGGAAGGATGAGCCCGCTCCTGACCATCCCATCCCCAAAAAAGCGCCTTCAGCAAATAACAAAACCATGGCACTGTCACCTGTCCTATAGTGACAACAAAATAAATAAATATAACAAATGGTAACAGCATTACAAGAAGGGAAGGGAGGGTGGGACTCGAAAATATCAGCTGCGTATTATTCCTCGCAGCGCCGCTCTCCTCAGCCTCTGCGCGCGCCTCCTGACTGCCCCCGCCCACAAGCCCTGACCTACCCACAAACCCCTGCGCGTGGATTGTTCCAATCGCGCGAATCATCCCAGGGGGACACCGGCTGACGCCGGAATCCCCCCGGGCCCCATTGCGCAACAAGAACAACCCACACTTTCCAAGTTTTCTTTAGCATAAAAGGTCACTTTATTTAAGACAGGTAAACAGTATAGCCATGCAACATTGTACATTAAAACATTCTTTTATGTAAAACCTTTAAATATCAAAACCTTTAAAAACTTCCCCACAAAACTTTGCATCAGCAATTTCCCCAAATGAACAGAACCATGCCCTAGTTTATTTCCTCCTTCCAATTTCTCGTTCCCCCCCCCACCCCCTAGGGAAGGATGAGCCCGCTCCTGACCATCCCATCCCCAAAAAAGCGCCACCCAGGAAAACCAAAGAGTTTTCCTGGTCCCCAACCACCTGAACCCGGGAACAAAGGCAGCAAATATGAGGCTTAGATCTCACGTTTAGCAGAGCACCAAAGATTGTCACCCCAGAAAGCAGACAAAAACTCCCTCACCTCAAACAAATAGTAGGCTTGACCCGAGTCAGAGAGATGAACCCCATCCTGACGGAACAGATCCATATCCTTACCTGAAATGGTTGCATGGCACAAAACCTTAATACCCATGTGGTCGCAGTAACACTTCATTGCCCTGTTCAGTTTCCTACGGGACTTCTCCAGTGCAGCCTGATTCCGTGCTCCCACCCAATGGTGTCGATAAACAAACTCCGTCCACACTAACTTAGTACCAGCCCAATTTTCCGTGAGAACCGCTAAATCAAGTTGCATTTGCTTCAAGAGGGACAAACCAGAGAGCTGGACCAGGTCATTTTCACCTAAATGAATTATAAGGAGATTTGGAATGCCTCTGACCGAAGATAACTTCGACAACAATGGAAACAATTGAGACCATTTCATCCCACCTTGTCCATTCCATAAAAGTTCATGGCGTTTGCTAGGAAGACCGAGCTCTCTGCCATAGATCTGCTTTTCGGCAAAGAACGCAGCCCATTTAATAAAAGAATGTCCCACCAGCCACGTGGTGTTTTCCCCCCTGGACAATGAATGGTAGACACGACCTAAACAGAAAAAGGAATGTTAGAAAAGGCACTTAAAACAGCATATATACTTACAATCGAACATAACGAGCACAGCAACCCGATTTCCACCTACCAATCCTCTGGATACCTTCCCAACCAAAACCCAAGTTGTAAGCCTCAGTCGCTGCCCCAATGCTTAAGGAATGCGTCCCAAAAAGCCAAGGGTCCTTCCCAGCTAATGACAATGTTTTTCGCAACACTGACAAAAACTGGAAACTGGTAATGTTATCCCCTGCCCTGTGAACAAAAATAGGTCCAACCTGAAAATGAGGCGAGCGAAGCAAAGAGGACCACTCCGCAAGTGGACAGCACCCCTCCCGACCACTGGCGTGTAAAGAAATCAACGTCCCTTTCCCCAATTGATCCGTCTTGGAATGACTTAACCATATCTGTAAAACACCTTCTTGAATCTGAATGGCACCGGAAGATATCCCAGTTTGCCCTTTAAGCCCCAGCAACTCTGAAACCCTAAAAGCACCAAAAAACAACCAAATCATGCAAAGACGAAAACGAGAAACTTCCCAGGCATCATAGCAACAAACAGGCAAATGCCCGATAACACACATAACAGGTCAAAAGTGATCGGTTCCCGCACTCTCTCTGGGCAAAAATGCTCCTTCTTAAAACCTTGTAACATTCGCTTCAGGAGAACATCAGAAACCAAATCCTGCCCCAAAAACAACTGACCATAAAAGGAAACCCCAGCCAATTTCCCAGCAATTGTAGTATGAGACAGACCTTTATTCATCAAATGTAAGACAAACTGCAGAATAAAAGATCTGCTTCCAGGAACTAGCCCCGAACTTTTTTGAGAATCAGCAAAAGTTAAGTATTCAAACCAGGCTTGACGATAACTACGTCTGGTGGAAGGTGCAATAGAGTTCTCAACCAGGTCGGTTATTCGGAGTGCCCCAGGACCCAGATGTCTCGCGGAATGGCAGTCTTGCATAGCTCCGCTCCTGGCGCCAATTCCCGGAACTTCTGCCAATTAAAACGAGACAAAGCATCCGCTATTGAGTTATTGATCCCTGGGATGTGCCTGGCCCTGAAAACAATGTTGTACTTCAAACTCTGAAACATAAAATGTCTTAACAGCTGAAGCACCCGCAGGTCTTTTGCCTTTTGCTTATTGATAAGGTGAACCACAGCCAAATTGTCTACGTGAAACAACACACACCTGTCACGCATTTCCTTCCCCCAAACCAACATGGCCACCACCAAGGGAAACAGCTCCAAAAAGGCGATGCTGCGACCTTGCTGCAACCAACTGCTCGGCCAAGGCTCCGCACACCAACGCCCTTCCCAAAAAATTCCAAAACCATTCGCACCAGAAGCATCTGAGAAAATCTGTATCTGCCAAATCGTGTCGTCTTCCAGAAAAAAGATTGAAACTCCATTAAACTCCTCCAAAAATCTCACCCATACCTGAAGATCTTCCTTTACCGCTTTGGAAAGCCAAATGCGATGATGCGGAAGGGTGGCCCCAGCCATCGCCATGCCAAGCCTCCGACAAAAAGTCCTCCCTGCACGCACCACCCGACAAGCAAAATTGAGATAGCCCAAAAGACGCTGAATCTGACGGAGCTCAATTTTTGTCTTTTCCAAGATTTCCAGCAAAAAAGAACGGATCTCCAAAAGCTTGTCACGTGGCAAACGGGCCACCATACCATGGCAGAGGTATCAATCTCAATCCCCAAAAAAGTGATTTGTGTGCAAGGCCCTTCCGTTTTATCAGGAGCCAGCGGTACACCAAAAACCTCTGCCAAACCTTAAAAAGCCTGCATCGCCTTGCCACACTGACCTGACTTTGCCTCGCCAATGAAGAAAAAATCATCCAAATAGTGACAAACCGACTGATGACCACTGATTTGTACAAAACACCATTGAAAAAAGGTACTGAATATCTCAAAAAGAGCACAAGAAATCGAGCAACCCATGGGAAGTACTCTATCCACATAGAAGGCGACATCAAAATACATTCCCAAAAGCTCAAAATCTGTGGGGTGTATCGGGATCAAACGAAAAGCGGACTGCACATCACACTTAGCCAATTCAGCCCCAACACCAGCCAATCTCACCATCCGGAGTGCATCATCAACAGACGCGTACGAGACATTGGAATCAGAAGAGGAAATATAGTCATTGACAGATTGCCCCTCAGGCCATGATAAATGATGGATTAATCTGTACTCACCCGCCGCTTTCTTGGGCACCACCCCCAACGGTGACACAATCAAATTGGGCAAAGGACAATCTGGAAAAGGTCCTGCTATCCTACCTGCTTGTAACTCACTCAACAGCTTCTTCTGAACAACATGAGGGAGCTCCTTGGCAGATCTCAGATTTTCCGACCATCGCAAAGAACGTGGCCCTTGGTAACCAATTCTGAAACCCTCCAAAAAAAAACAAAATAGTTTTGATGCAGCCTCATAATCCGTATAAAGCTCCAACCATGGTAACAAAGCCTGTAACCTAATGGGTGTAGGAGCCTTTTGGCATAATTGCTGGAAAAGCACCCCCTCCTCCTCTTTGGGGGGTCCCTGTCCCTCCATAGGAGCGTTGGGCAAAACACTGAGTAACGGCGTGCTTTCCACCACATTGGGAGCACTCATGTTTAAACCTACAAAACTGTCGAATGCAAGATCCTCTGTTAAAGTTCCAGCAGGCACCCAAGGGAGGCAGCTGTCCCCTCCCCACCAAACCCGCCCCTGCGTGGGCGGGACGCTGTAGAAAGGGCCGATAGGTAATAGGCAAACCACTTGCAGTGTGAAGAGTAGCATTAGGCTGGGACACCGACATCCACTGGAGCCAAAGTTCCTGATCCACTTCCCCCCATGGCTTATCGTGAAACAACCCCACCCGCGCCCGAAACTCCTCATCATAGTTCAGCCATGCATAACCTCCAAACTGCAAATAAGCTTTGCGTATTGTATCCATATATTTAAATAAGGACACTGCCCTGTCTGGGTATTTCTCACAGTACACACTAGCATAAATTAAAAATGCAGCAGTCCAGTTATCAATAGAACGAGGAACCCGTGGCCTACGAGCAATCTCCCACTCCTCCTCCTTGGAACCCTCTTTGGCTTGAATGTCCCTATGCAAAAGTTTGAAAACATCCACAAATTCGTGTCTCCAAATACGCTGTCTAGTCATGTCGGAAAGGTGTATACCTAGCGGCATGGCCAAACCCATATAAGGCAACTTCTTCCTTCCACCACTAGAGACCGACACATCAGATGAGAGGACTGTGTCGCTCCGAGAAGGCGGTATGACGGGATCACCCCCACCCGAAATTACCCTTGGAAAATCCAAAACAGACCCCTTTCTGGCAGTGGTGGACTTGTCCGTACCCACCCGACTCCTCCCCCCACTCCCCACTTGAGGACCCACTGCTGGTTCAGACCAAGCAGCCCACCAACAAGGCTCACTGAAGTTAATTGGGCCGCCCGCTTGGAGAACTCTGGAAGGTCCTCTCGCCGCTGAAAACTCGGATTCCGCTCATGAACCGTCGAGGAGCCCGTTCTTGACTCCTGCAACAAACTAGAACAATTATTGGCAACCCCGCCCTTTGCTGGGCGACCCCGAACCTGCAACAAAGAACCCTCCACACCTTCCAACACATTTCTCACCACCATATCCTCAACAACATCGTCTAACGCATCGTCTTGATAAGCCTTGTCCATATTCAATTGCAAATTGTCCTTGCTGGTCCCCGGTCTCACTCCATCCCCAACTCCCCCATCATATGTCTCCCAATTGGTCACAGGTAAAAGGTCCTTCAACCTGGCCGTTGTCCTAAAATCCGCACCTGATTCGCCTGGACAAGATACTTCTGCAGGAGCAAACACCTGGTCTGACCTCAAAACTCCCGAGGTACCAGGCATCGCCGTGTCTCGCAAAAATTGCGACAACCTCCGCCCGCTCGTGACAGAAGCCGCGGACTTACCAGAAGGAACAGCCGGAACTTGCCCACGAACACCCACTACGGTCTGCAGAGGGACAGAGTGCTCCACCCATACCCATTGACCGCTCTGCGGCCCCAAAGGTGATTCAAATGAGACCTGTGGAGGAAAAGAAGATGTGCCAGACATAGGAACTACAGGCGCTACATCCGCTGACCCATGCAACTGTTCCTCAGCATCCGAGACCAGAGCAAAACCAGAAACAGACCTCGAAGGCTGGGGCCTGGGTGGAAATTGGACCCTGTCAGAGGTAGTCAAGTCACACAAAACATATTGCCGCATCTGCGACCGCCTTGCCAGTCTGCCGGCTCTCTGGGAACCTCTCTGAGTGAAAGACACCGCAGTAGTAACATCCAACACCTGGCCTTCCTCGCATTCCTCGTCATAGAAATCCCCCAGAGCGGGCTGATTGCTGCCCGAAAAGTCTACCAACTCCAGCTCCTCCTCATCATCGCTATCGACAGCATAATCCACCAGCGGGCGGGCAGCCAAAACTGCTGCAGGGACCGGAGGGGCCAAATCCACAGGGGGCCGAACCTCCTTTGACAAAACCTGCGGGCGCATGGCACCGGACCCCAACCACTGCTGACTCTGCACACTGGGGACACCAGCCACGAGGGGTGTAAATTGAGTGCCAAACGCTCCCCCACTAAGTAACTCATCGGGGGCCCCCACCATGACATGTGCAGCCCCCTTTCCTTTCGACTGCCTCATAGGCCTGTTGACTTGCAAAACCTGTGCCACCCCCCAGACGCCTCCTAGTAGCTGCAGGTACAGCTGGGCAACTCCTGGACATCAGCCTACCAGCAGGGCTTCTCCTTACTGCCCTACCCCTGCGACCACTGGACTTGCCTGAATGAGGGGGGACCGAGGAGCTGGACTGTCGTCCCCGGAATGTTCTGCAGGCTGCCACCGCTTCCAGGACACCATCAGACGCCATCCTCTTTGGCCTCTGCGCACCTGAAAAGACTGCCACTGGTGCCTCAGGAAGAAAGAAATTGCTCCGGGCCTCCTCCTGCATGCCTTCTGCCGTCATCCCGCCGAAAACGGCAAAACAATCGCCAAAACGGCGAAATACGCCGATATTAAGGGTTAAATTAACTTTACTGTGCCCAAACAAAGTTCAAATAATTCGGGACACACTCGAAAATATCAGCTGCGTATTATTCCTCGCAGCGCCGCTCTCCTCAGCCTCTGCGCGCGCCTCCTGACTGCCCCCGCCCGCGAGCCCTGACCTACCCACAAACCCCTGCGCGTGGATTGTTCCAATAGCGCGAATCATCCCAGGGGGACACCGGCTGACGCCGGAATCCCCCCCGGGCCCCAACGGGTTAAAGAAGACTCCATCATATGCCTAAGATTAACCATATTGTGAGGCGATGCCAGCAGCGGCGCCCCTGTCACTTCTACTACTTGGAGCCCCATTTACCTCATAATATGCTATGATTTCCAGGGCAAGATGTCTAGCCCTTTGAGGTCGGGACATCTGCTGCCAGAAATCAGCAGCCGTGGCCGGAAGCAGACATCCATCCACCTCAGGAGAAGTTGGGCAAAGGTTTTTTGTTTTTGTTCCAATATCTTTATTAATTTTAAATAACACAAGTTAATTCAATAAGGTGCAATACCACTCGGCATTATGACCCATAAATAGATTAGCATTTCATAAATACAAATATAATATATGTAATAAAAATTATAGTTAAAAGAATATCAAATCTGGCTAAGAACCAGTTGCATTGTTTAGATAAGAAAGACAACAAAATAAAAGAAAGAGGGAAAAAGAAAGAACAGAAAAATAGTCAGCAGGGAAAAAGAGAAAAGAAGGGAAAAGAAGAGAGGACAAGCGATAGCTGGAAGTTGAGCAAAGTTTTAACTTCGCAGCGTAAGCCCGGCCCATAAGTCCACTTGTCCCAGTCTGAGCCACCCCATGTAAATGTAAATGTTTGTATTTTATATAGCGCACTTCTACCCGGAGGCCTCGTAGCGCTGTATTCATACCGCTGCGGAACCCATCCTGGCTTTCCTGTGAAAATTAAGCAAGCTTTTGCCCAGAGTCACAGAGTGGGACCCATGATTAGACTAGGCACCGAGGCGAGAATTATCAGGTCCGGGGAAATTGAGCCCAAGACCCGCCGAGGCGGGAATCGAACCCTGGTCCCCGGCCAGACCTCTGCATCAGAGTCTGCCGCTCTAACCATTGAGCCACACTTCTCCACGAGATGCTGGCACCGAGTTGTCGTCACTCATTTTAACTCAACACCAATTGGTGTCCTTTTCGGAAATAGGGTGCTATATTGTGTTTGGCGCATCTGTTTCGAATCATCAACCTTATCTGGGATTTTAACGGTGTTATGCGCACCGCTGCCTGTGTGACATGCCTCGTTCAGCGGCTAGACAGGCTGTTAGCAAGGCCTGCTGCCTCTGATCTGTGCCCAGATACAGCTTCATGAAACGCCCCCGTGGCTCTGGGCGGCGCGAGGGCCCGCCGGCCACGCAGGCCTTGCTACTCACCGGTGCCTGGCGGTTAATTTGTAAGGTCTGCTGGGCAGGGTGGCAGGTCCCGTAAAACAAGGAGCAGCCGCGTGCCAGCCCCAGACTCCCTAGGGGACGCCTTGTCGTGTAACTCGGTGAGCAATGACCCTATTATGACCTGAAATAATTAAATGTATGGACATTTATTGAAGAAATAGAGCGTCTGAAAGTGTAAGTAAATTAAACCACTCGATAGACAGGGCGTGTGTTGTTTCTCTTCCCTTTCTGCATCCTGTGCGCGACCTGCAGCCTGATTGGTGTCCAAGCTCTATTCAATAACGAGTGTTTGTTTAGTTGTGGGACTTAAAAGTACTTGTCTGTGCGTTTGTGTGTGATGGGAAAGGTAGTGAGTGGCAGTAGGTTCTAGGGGCCTCATTTATGAGGCTGTACGTCACTTTTACGCCACCGGTGCGTCACTTTTTGTGACACACCAGTGGCGTAAAATATGCGCCTTGTTGCGCTATATTTACAAAGTGACGCATCTAGTGAGATGCGTCACTTTGTAAACCCCTGCGCCACATTATACCTGTGCCAGGCATAATGTATGCAAGGGGGCGTATTGACGCAAGTGAGGGTCGTAGAAGTGACGCAGTGAAATCTATGAGATTTCACTGCGCCACTTCTAGGACGCAAATGCGTCAATTTCTTACGCCTGCCTCACAGCAGGCGTAAGACTGACGCAGGCCCTTTCACATGGGGCTTGCCCCATGTGAAAGGACGCATTGCTGGAGTTGCGTCACTTTTGTGACACACTCCAGCAAAGCATGACTTTTGCGCCATACAGATACGTCAGAAATACTGACGTATCTGTAACTCCTTGCGCCATGATGCGTTATACTGTAAAAATTACGCATCATTGTGTGGCAAGGAGGGCGCAATGAAAAGTGACGCATCGCTGTTTTCACGCAGCGATGCGTCACTTTTCATAAATGAGGCCCTAGGAGCAGTAGTGCTCTGTAAGTGCGTGGTGACATCATGTTCTGTAGAGAGGGTGTGTCCTTTTGGATAAATATGACCAACACAGATCCGTAGATGCTTTGACCTTTCTATTTTTTGCACTTCTTCTAGAAAGGGTTGTTCTCTAGTAGTAAAACGGATGGATTACCGGGAGAAATGTAACTGATATTCATTATCAGGAATGACAGCAGGGCACCCGGTAACCAAAATGGCAGGAGCATGGTGAATGGACTTGCGAGTTTGCTCACTTTACAAACATAATGGGCCTCATTTAAGAGCCCTTGCGTCACTTTTACGCCGCTGGTGCGTCACTTTTAGTGACGCACCAGTGGAGTAAAAAATGTGCCTTGTTGCACCACATTTACAAAGTGACGCATCTAAGCAGATGCGTCACTTTGTAAATCCCTGCGCTACATTATACCTGCGTGAGGTATAATGTATGCAGAGGGGGCGTTCCACCGCAAAAAGCCTCGTAATAGTGACACAGTGAAATCTATGAGATTTCACTGCGTCACTTTTAGGATGCTGTTGCGTCAAAATCTTGCGCCTGCCTCACAGCAGGCGTAAGACTGATGCAAGCCCTTTCACATGGGGCTTTCCCCATGTGAAAGGACGCATTGCTGGAGTTGCGTCACTTTTGTGACACATTCCAGCAATGCGTGACATTTGCGCTTACAGATACGTCAGAAATACTGACGTATCTGTAACTCCTTGCGACATGATGCGCCATACTGTAAATATGACGCATCATTGGTGTCGCAAGGAGGGCGCAATGAAAAGTGACGCATCGCTGTTTTCACGCAGCGATGCGTCACTTTTCATAAATGAGGCCCAATGCTTCTAGGTGCTTTAAAAGTTGAGTTCAGTAATTTATTGAGCTGTTGAATGGTAGTAAAAATACATTATGTGTGAAGCAGATATTTTTCTAAGCTAGTTGTCCATAAACGTGCAATACAGTTAAAAAAATGGTAAATCAAGGCAGGGACTAGTAGCTGGCGATAAGGTCCAGCATCCACACTCCAATAATAACCGTATTTACGTACAGTGGCGCAGCGTGGGTAGCCAGTGCCCGGGGCAAGGCGAGTATCCTTCCACTTTACTTTCAAAATTAGGCACCTCTATTAAAAATTTTTGCACCTTACTTAGAATGCCCCTAATAATTTTGCTCCCAGGGTAACCGCCCCTATGGGTCCCCCACACGCTACGCCACAGGTGTACGTGAAAAGAGGATGCTCTTCCACCAGGAAGAATAGGAGAAATAAAGAATGTAAAGCTGTTGGTCAGGACAGACAGCTTTGCATTCTTTCCTTCTCCTTCTACTCTTCCTGGATGAACAGCATCCGCCTTTTGAGTAACATAGTTCAAAATATGGCATGTACAACGTGTAATATTGAACGCAGTTTTAGCATAGTGGAATGTACATGTACATGTATTTTTTTATATAGCGCAAATCACCGACACGGTATCTAAGCGCTTGCTTAGGGAACCCGTCCTGGTATTCCCCTGTGAGATAACCCCGGCAGGGTATCCACAAGGTGAAAGCCAGGCATCCCACCACGAGGGGCCGTAGTGGAGATTAAGCAAGCTATTGCCCAGAGTCACAGAGTGTGAACCCGTGAATCGAGTAGGCACCGGAGCGAGAATTATTGAGTCCGTGGAATTTTTGAGCCAAGACCCACCGAGGCAGGGAATTAAACACTGGTCCAGGACTGATCTCAGCTTCTGGGTCTGCCACCTCTAACCCCTGAGCCACACTTCTCCACTGCCTGCTAGCATCCTCTCCAGGTGTAAGAAACCTATATGCATCACCTCTAGTGATCTTAGGCCTTGTGCCAAAGGGTAATCCCTTTTGTATTGTTTTTGTTATATTAGCATTACTATGAGTGATCATTATTTGAATTACAATAGCATATGTGAACAGAAGGGTATGCAGTCGCGGCTGCTACCTAGAAGCAGCAGTGGGCAGGAGCGGCCCGTAGAGGGAGTTCCGTGGGGCAGACAGGCAGGTCGTGGGAGGGACAGGGTGGGGGTGCTAAACACCAGAATATGGATGAATGCAGGTAAGTAAACAATTAAATTAAATAAACGAATTTCGTTGCGCGCCCTTCATCGCAAAATGCGATGCAGGGTGCGCTATGTAATTCGGTTTATTAATTTAATTGTTTACTTAACTCCCTCCACGGGCTGTGGCTGGCAGTACGGCGGGTGGGGGTGAAGGGGTGGGGAGGGGGCTCGGGTTAAAGAAAAAAGATATCACTTACCTCCCAGCCGCCGCTGCCACTCTTGTGTCCTATCCTGGCCTCTTCCTGGCTTCTTGTGATGAAACAGGAAGCAGAAAGCACCAGGGTGCCCACGCTCCCCACATCCAATCACAAATTGCGTATTCTTTTCTTTACCTAAATTGCAGCAGCATTGGAGCGGTCCTGATGGATATGGAGATGTTATTCCACTGTATAGACGGAAAACACATACAGGCATGGAACAGTCCAAACCGCACTCTCGCCTCATGTTGGAAAACCCTCTAACAGATTTCAATGTCCTAATAAGTAATGAAGTGCTGACCTATGTCTAGCCTGGGTATTATATAGTCATGTAAATCAATGTTATAGTGCTTACCTCCCCTTCGGGTTACGTAGTGGACCTGGGGGATGGGGAGAGGCAGTAACACCCAATTATTATGCAGCCTGGTATAACTACTCTCAACTCAACATCGCTAAAAATGTTAGTGTTGACTACTCCACAAAACAGTAATTGGAGGACAGGTAAGATGCAGTCCATCCAGACTGGTCGAACTGACAAGACCCAAGATGCACTTAGTTCTCTTAAGCGAGGCATGCCTAGATGTTGTACCATGCGTTCATGGTATTTACTCTCCAGGAGTGCTTTTTCCATCTCCTTGGTGACTGGGGCTACCATTGCATAGCAGGTGTAAAATAATCAGGATACCTGCTATTAGCAACAGGATTGGCGGAAGTCTTCCAAAGATGCTTCAGAATACGGAGTGTATGAAGTTTGTTATAACTCCAAGTACCGTCTGAAAGGTGCCCAGAAGTCCAGAACCTATCAGCTACATGCATCAAGCTAAAAACTGGTCGCAAACGTGCAGATACTCTGAATCTGCCCCTTTGCGAACGGTATTTTTGCATTTGGGATGCATCATCCCAAATGCAAAAATCTCAATTTAAGGAATCTCTAACTTGAGATTCCTTAAATTGCGATTGCATTTAAGGAATCCCAAATTGAGATTCCTTAAATGCAAAACATCAAAGTCAAAACATTTGCAATTTCGCTAATAGGAGTAGCAAATTACCATGAAGTTGAACTTCATGGTAATTTGTAAAAACTTTGAAAAATGCACTTTTGTGCATTTTTCAAAGTTTCATGTTGCGCACACACATGCCCTTAGGGCATGTGTGTGGGGCATTTGTGCCCGCAACATATGTGCACAGATCTATTTCAGGGGTGCAACAGGATGTCCTTTTGACACCCTGGCACCCTTGACATTGTATTCTCAATTTGCGATTCTCTAGTTGAGAATCGCAAATTGAGAATGTCTTCCTATTCATTCCTATGGGCCTCTAGGCCCATAGGAATGAATGGGGAGGTATTCCTTAATTGCGATTCACAATTTGCGAGTCGCAATTTAGGAATGTTTAGAAATCGCTATTTTTTAAGCGATTTCTACATGCATAGGCTTTTGCGATTCCTTAATTGTGATTCCTTAAAAATCGCAATTAAGGAATCGCAAAAGCCAACATTGATACATGTGCCTGTAAGATCTTAACTAGGTTGACTATGCCTGTCGTATCAGATATGTAAAAGATACGATTTACCATGTCTACGAAATGAAAAGGGCAGTTTTTATGGATAAGCGCCTGTATCCCTGCTGAAGACCTTGTGATCTGGAGATCAAAAGTCTCTTGAGCAGAGGTTAAGGGCACAGACTTCTGTAAAAGCATGGCTTTCATTGTGCTTAGAGTATCAAACCGTATTAAAGAAACATTCAATGAAGGCCATAATGGTGCCTTCCTGACTGGATGTGCCGGTGAAAACAATACTTGCATAGAACAAATAACCCTGGAGCTCACATTTACCAGATATGCGATGCCCGGGAGCATTCCAAAGCAGCCTTGACTTTTCAGCATCAAGTAACTCCCATTTGAAAGAAAGTAGCCTGAATGCTGGAGTAATCACTGCAGCTGGGGCACCCCTCAGATGACAGGACAAGTTAGCTACAGAACCATTACAAGCCCCATACAGCATTATATCCTGGCATTTGAGTTATTCACTGAAAGCGTTCTCACAGTTCGCACTGCTTAGAAACACCTCTCAATCCCCACTCCGGCATCAAAATCTTTATGGTAATTCCCATGATTCCTTAATGTATTCCTTACCCATTTTTTCATATCTGCCTGTCTGCTATTGTTCAAAGCAATACTGAAACTGAAAATTTGTCCATGGATTAGTCATTCTGTGGACGGTGATTCTGCCACTGTAAATGGTAATCTATCCAATTTTTCGATACACAGCACTGTGTATTTTGGTCCCCTTTGTACAATTTCTATCTGTTTATATGATAGATTGTATTCAGAGAACAAATACGTAGTGTTAATAAAATGCCAAGGCACATAGCCTGCATGCAAAGATTGCAGCGTCTAGCTGAACGACAAAATAGAACGTAATTGAGATAGCCTGTGTTGTAATATGGCCAAATCTTATGCTGGTATGTCTATCGCAGACACAATGTTGCCTAAGGAATTTATCCTGGAGGTCAATGTAGTTAAGTCATTGTCTACCATTACTAGAGATTTTTCCAGATTCATACAGTCTATTTCACATAATCTTCTGCGGCCTCTTGTTGGGATATTTTCCATATTTCATTGTAGACAGCATAAATGAAATGATGTAATTTCCTGGGACCTAGTAGAAAATCCCTAAGATCCACATCCTGTGACAGTAAGGATAAGTGTTGCTTCACCTGTGTGTGTTGATGATTTTAGCCAATCAAGGCAAAACTTTCCAACACTGTAGGATGTCACTTCCCTTGGATGTTCTCTCTGTACATAACGTGGATCTGGCTATGGATAGCGAACCCTTCGGTTTTGCCCATGAATCTCACCTGACAAGTATTGGTGTCTGTGTGCCAATTCAACCATTTCTTTCAATCGGGGTCTAATCTACTGTATTGTATTGTATGATGTCATCTACTGTAACCTCTTTTTGTGATGTTGTGTGATGGAGTTAGCATCTGAGGTGTGTTCAAGTATTTGTTCTTGGCTAGTCCAAGGCAAGACGTCTGTTGCACTGTCACGTTCAAAAACATGATCTGTTGAGGGATAAGGCATGCTCTAAACAAAGCTTCCCTGAACTTACCATTCTCTAGTAGCCCAGACTGATTTTAAGTCTATGGTGTCTTTCCATAAGTCGTTTCCTTGTTCACACAACTGGGCAATAAAGGTAGCAGAGTAAAATCTGTTTGGTGATTGTTAACATATTTTTCTGTGCTGATGTTGGTGCAACTGTATAATAATATGAGGTTGGGTCAGACATATTAAACCTTGAAAAATATGGAAACTTTTGTGTAAATGTTTTTGAACTGTTTTTCGCCAGTGTTGGGCAATGTTCCCATTGGTGGTATGTGAACACATTTCTAGGATTAGCAGGTTAATGGAGAAAGTGATGACCATAATGATGGTAACAATACTTTGTTTTACAATCTGGTGTGCTTTCCAATGTTTCACTATTAGAAAATGCAGCAGATGTTTCCAAATCAAACAACATGTTATTTACAGTTTCAAAATTCCAATCATCAGCAAATTTACTTGAGGTAAAGCTGTCACTCAATGATATTTTAAATAAATGAGGAATTCCTAAAAGTTCGGCAGACCAAATATATAGAAATCAACCTTGTCCCAAACTATACCATCAGGTATAGGAACTTCTGTAATGTTCAATGATGACAAGTCTCTTTGTTCCAGATGAGATGATTGATGTATTTTGAAAATTAAATTCACCTTTGGGCTTTAGAGCTTTGTCGAAGGTATTTTCCATTAACAACCCTGCTAATAGCTATTACTAAGCCTACCCAGAAAAGAAAGAAAAGTATCCTGGTGATTACCCACAGTTCTACCCAAGGTGACACCAGGTAAGTCTTTATAAGAAGGTTCAGAATGTCTTTTACTTGCTGCTTGCCGGAGTTTTGGGCAGGCATTGTTTCAGGTTCACTTGGATCCAAAGAAAACGGATCAAAGTTTTTGAAGTAGCCAGAAGCAGTTTGATCAATTGTTGGTATTAAATCAGGATTTGTGAAAATCATACTTTGCTCTTGTTGAGGCCTGTTGATGTAGACATCTGTATTTGGGCGAATTGAAATGTGTCTTTCACTTTGATTCTGAATTTGAACTTCAGGTTCAAAAGGAACAAGTTCCATAGCATTATTGCATAGTCCATCATTCTGTACAGAGGACTCTTCAAATGCGACGAGTCTTTCCAGTTGAACTTCTTGAATTGTAGTGAGAGGAGGGCATCTGCTACTTTGGAGTCACATGCCCTACTACTCAGTATTGGTCCCATAGTGTTGTTTGAGTAAGTCGATTGAGACAAATCTTTTCTCCTTTTTTCTGGAAAGAGGCGGTAGAAGTACAGTTCTTGTTCCTTTGGAAGCTAGGACCTGTACAGGCTTTCTGTAGGATGTCCCAAATTCTTTCTTGTCCCCAATTTTCTTTCTGATCAGATCCTGACTTTTGGGATCCAGACAGGTCTTGCCGTGACTGATTTGACTTCTCCAGTGGCGGTCTGCTTCAGGTGGCCATTACTTTGTTGTGTCCTGGGTACATTTACATCCTGTAAAACAGCCAAACGATCATGGGTGTCAAAAAGTTTTTCATCTGCCACTGCGCCTTCACAATCAAGATCAGGTACCCACATTCTTGTTCCAAATAGGACCTCATATGGAGTGACCCTGCCTAGAGAGCTTCTTGGAATGTAATTCAAAGCTCGCTGCACTCCATACAGATGTTTTACCCAGCTCTCACCCGTGCCTAATAGTCTAGCTGTTAAAGAGTGCTTTAAGTCTCGTTTTTTCCTCTCCGCGACCGAATTTCTCTTGGGATGGTACCGAGTACCACAATGCTACACCCAGTCCTCGCTATGGCCTCCTTGTAAGCCCGAAAGCTAAATGCAGGGCCCTGGTCAGAATGTTTGAAAACAGAAGACGGTGGGGGTTAAGCCTGGTACGCACAAGGGTATATTTATACAGTACGTTCAACCAATTATTGTCTCATTTTCTGCACTCTACTCCTATTGTGGTTCACCGTCCAAGCCACTGAAAATGATCCAAAAATAAAATAAACAAAGGAGGAGTGCTCCAAATTCAAAAAAGATTTTTCAGTCCAATGCTGTAATCCCAAAGTTCTTTATTTTCTGATTAATCCAATGTTTTCAGTTTTTTTCTTTGATCAACAGAACAAAATATCCAATTCTTGAGATGAAAATCACATATGATAACAGCCTACGCATTTTGTCCTAGACGGACATAATCAGGGCTCCAACTTCATCAAGATCCTGTCATCCAAGTTCTGTACATCAGTTTTCAATAACAAATATTGTTCTCTCTCTTCTCTATTGTATTTATTGTTCAATCACTTTAGCCAATAATTGGCTATATTCAATTCTCAGCGAAGTATATCCAGTTCCTAGTACTTGTGGATAACAGTTGGGTACCCAGCTTTGCCCAAATCGCAATCCTTTCTTCAAAGTCTTGTTTCCAAAATCCCAATTATTATATATTCATTCCAACCGGCAACAGTAATCTTGCTATAATCCCAGAAATCTGATTCTCGTCATCCATCAGGAGAGACACGCCTGATCGTGACACACGGCCGATGTATGTGATTTTCATCTCAAGAATTGGATATTTTGTTCTGTTGATCAAAGAAAAAAACTGAAAAAAATGGATTAATCAGAAAATAAAGAACCTTTGGATTACAGCATTGGACTGAAAAATCTTTTTTGAATTTGGAGCACTCCTTCTTTGTTTATTGTATCCCTGGTCAGAATGTAATGTTCCATTTGCGTATGTCCCTGTGAATACTCGCTAATCTTTTATAACAGTTCGAGCGTCAGCCGAGCATTGGGGCCACACCCATAAGAATCTCGAGCAGGGATGATATACCTGTAAGCTACATCTCTTTGTAAGGGGCCGCAGTGGTCACAGTAAACGCACGCTGGTGGTTTGTCAGATATTTATAATGGTGTCTGCACTGGATGTGTTATGGTGGAACCTTTCATCTGCAGGCAGATGTCACATTTCAAGACATAGGATCATATGTAGGAAGCCAAATTGCAATCGCAAATGCTGAAATTCACAGAATTTTAGTGTTTGCAATTACAATTTGGGCAGTGTGCTATGTTGCAGACAAAAATCCACTCGCAAAATAAGGAATTGCTAAATTTGCGATTCCCTACTTTGCAAATGCATTTAAGGAATCCCAAATTGCAATTCCTTAAATGCATTGTAGGAGGCATCAAAGTTGTGCAATTTTGGCTTTAGGAATCGCAAATTACCACCAACTTCAGGTTGGTGGTAATTTGCGATTTCTTTGAAAAATTCACTTTTTTGCATTTTTCAAAGTTCCATGTGGTGCACATACATGCCCTTAGCGCATGTATGTGCGCCACATGTGCACTCATGCTTATTTCAGGGGTTCAACAGGGTGTCCTATTGACACCCTTGCAACCTTGAAATTGCATTCTCAATTTGCGATTCTCTAATTGGGAATCGCAAATTGAGAACGTCCAACCATTCATTCCTATGGGCCTTCTAGCCCATAGGAATGAATGGGAGGTATTCCTTATTTGTGAATCTCAATTTGAGATTTGCAAATAAGGAATTGTAGGATTTGCAAAATATTTTGCAAATCCTAGCTACATTGCGTTTTGCGATTCTCTAATAGCGATTCCCTAAAAATCGCAATTTGAGAATCGCAAAAACCGTTTTACCTACGTATGGCCCATTGTCTTTAGTCTGCTCTGTTAATTCAGGCAACCAATAGCATTGTTTCAATAAAGAGACGGTAACTGTAACTCCTGCATGTGCAGAACCTATACCACTGATAGCTGCTAGAATTAAATCTAACCTATAATCCATGTTTAGAAATACTCTATCCCCCACTCCAGGAATCTGAGCAAATGGAATGTTATTTGCATCTAACTAGTAGGACTACTTGACTGGAAACTTTTTTGGTACTGCTTTGCTGTTTTTGCGTGAAGCAATGATAGCCACCATAATCTCACCATCTACTCTAATTTTAGGACGAATGATTGCAGCTACGGAAGCAGTGCGTACAGCCCCATTTGGGGCTTCATTAGCCAATGAATTCCTTTCAACGTGAACGCCATCACTCTGATGACTCAGTGTATGTATCACGTGAGCCCTCGGTAGTTTGCTTTTCAATTCCACTACCTGTTCCCATAGCATTTTGTGCTTAATTGTGCCACCTTTGGAAACCGTTCTGAATCCAGTGCTGCAGAAATTCATCATATGACTGCACACAGTAAAAGGAATCACACACACCTAGTGTGGGGAATTCTCGATCCGTATTTACCAGTATTAAGGCTTTTAACTCTGCCAGCTGTGCTGCACAGTCTCCTAGAGATTGCGTTTTGTGCAACTTGGACGGAACTTTCCATACGGCATGTAACCTTTAACAATTTCACAAGCCACGCTTTATTGTTGCTTACTTCCTATGGTTGGTTGAGCAGATCCGTCAGTGTAAATTATGTGTTCATTCTGATCTAGAGGCATTATTTAGTTTGGTAGAGGATATTCTTGTTTTTATTGCAGGAATGTTTGTGTCTTTAAATTTGGGTCGTACCTGTATTCTACATCTGTTGTAGTGAGAGAATTAGCCCATTGTATCCATTTCGGATGTTAGGCTTTAGCGTTAGGAATGCTTGCCTTTGTTGCAGCCTCTGAGGCTGGAACTGGGGTAACAACTATTATTCGTTTCCCCTGAGCCAGTGCTCTCTCTCTCACTACAGCAGTCTGTACTGCTGTCAGAATATTTTCTGTAAATGCGAAACACATCTCAGCATTTGTGTACAAATGTGATTTGTATGCAATTGGTACTGTTTCACATTCATTATACGTTAGATAGGTGTACCCAGATTCACCAGCAACTCTACAGATCACCAGGTTGTGTACATTTACGCGTGTCTGTAAGTGTTTGGAGGCTAACATGTCAGCTTGTAAGGAACAAAGGGGCATATGTATCAAGCCCTTTTCCCATTTGCAACCAGCTTGATTCTCAGAATCGGCCCGTTTGCGAACGGGATAAGGCCTTTTGGGATTCAACATCCCAAAAGGGAATTGCGAATTAGAGAATCGCAAAATTTGCGATGCTGTATTTTGCAATTGCATTTAAGGAATCTCAAATTGCAATTCCTTAAATGCAATGTAGGAAGCATAGAAAAATTGTGATTTGGCCTTAAGGAACCACAAATTATCATCAACTTCAAATTTGTGGTAATTTGCGATTTCTTTCATTTTTCAAAGTGCCATGTGGTGCACATACATTCCCGTAGGGCATGTATATGCGCAATATGTGCACACATACGTATTTCAGGGGTGCAACACGGTGTCCTTTTGGCACCCTTACAACCCTCATGCATTCTCAATTTGCGATTCTCTAATTGGTAATCGCAAATTGAGAATGTCTTTCCATTAATTCCTATGGGCCTCCTAGCCCATCGGAATGAATGGGAGGGTATTCTTTATTTGCAAATCTCAATTCACGATAAGCAAATAAGGAATATGTAGGATTCGCAAAATATTTAGCGAATCCTACATACATTGCATTTCGCGATTCTCTAATTACAATTCTTTAAAAATTGTAATTTGAGAATTGCACAAGTCTTTTTATATACATATGCTCCAAAGTGAATCTGTGTGTTCCTATGTCCATTGTCTTACTGAAAAATCAGATTTTATTAAATCGTAGAAAGGCTTTACTCTTTCTATGTAATCTAAAATGTATGTTCTACTTACAGCCCTGCTATTTGTCCAATGGGGATATTTGTGGCTTTGGAGCGGCTATGTGCAGTCATTGGGGGGGGCCGGGAGAGAGGGAGGATTTTCTCCACTTCCCACACTGCAGTTACGGCTCTACATTAAACAACATGCTAGTTACACTAGACCTGACCCTGTTAAACTGTAACCAAAACAATCAGGCAATTACTTGCCCTACCTTTACAGGAAGGGACGCGGGGTCATTTATAGATCATATTCTTTTGTCTAGTAGTGGAGACTTTATTAACTTATATGTAAATGAAGAAAGTCTCAGTGATCATAACAGCATTCGTGTTACCCTCCTAGGGCATGGTACCCCATCAACTTCAGGAGAAAAGTGCTCTACCGATCTAGTGCCTATCAGACCGAAGGGTCTAAGGATTAGATGGACTGGAATTAATTCTAAGGCCAAGCAGAAGGAGGTCCTAACCAGCTGTAAATACCAAATTAGTTCCTGTCTAGATAAAGAAAGTGACCCTGGTTGCTTACTACTACACTTTGTTTCCATTAATAGCATTATTGATGGTATTTTTACTAAGGCCCCGACATCCAATAGTGGTCTGAAGCAGGGGTGGTTTGACAAACCCTGTATACTTGCCCTTCGAGAACTTAAGAACGCTTTAGGTACCAAACCACGTGATAACGAGGGAATAAAACACCTCAGGTCCAGCTATAAAACAGCAATTAATAACAGGAAAAAGGTTTTACAGACTGAGGCTTGGGATAAGCTAAAAGAAGCTGCCGAGACCAAAAACTGCAAACTTTATTGGGAAACAATTAATAGTCCTTTTCTCAATAAAGAAGATGTCCCAGAATTAACATCATATGTTGCATGCAGCGATTGGGTCAGTCACTTTTCTAAAATCTTCAACCCAGAAGGGTTACCCCTTGAGTCACTGTCTCCTGAGACTACCTCTTGGCTACCTCTCCCTTTGGGAATAACATTAGAAGAAAGCCATGAAGGAATCTCCAACAGCAAAGGAGGCAAGGCCCCTGGCCCTGATGGGGTCCCGCTGGACCTATACAAAGATGAACCAGATTTGTGGGTCCCCATCCTAGTGAGGATATTCAATTGCGCGGCAGAAACTAATTTCCCTCCTTCCTGGGGTCAATCAGTCATTATTCCCCTACACAAGAAAGGTAACAAATCAGAGGCTTCCAATTATCGGCCAATTTCCTTGTTGGACGCCTCTGTAAAGGTAATGAGTAGGATTTTGCTTAAAAGGCTAGAAAACTGGGCAACTGATTCGAATATTTTAACCAGAGTCCAATATGGTTTCCGGAAAGGCATGGGCACATTGGATCAATGTGTAAATCTGGACCTTTTAATTAACAAATACACTGTGGCCAAAAATGGCAACCTCTTTTTATGTTTTGCTGATTTGAGCAGCGCGTTTGATTTAGTTAACCATGCTATTCTTTGGGAGGTTTTGCTAGAAGCAGGGGCACCGAGGGAAATCGTCCATTTCTTAGCTAGACTTTATGAAAAACTCTCCTGTAAAGTCCGCTATGGCACCCTAGGCGAATGCACCCCCTTTTTTAAAGTCTCACGGGGCATACGCCAGGGATGTGTTTTGGCCCCTCTTTTATTTTCCCTCTTCATTAATGGTGTTGACCGTACTTTGGTTGACATCCCAGCAGACGCTCCCTTGATTGGAGGAAAACCTGTCCCACTTTTACTTTATGCGGACGACGCTGTTCTTTTATCTCGTACACAGATTGGCCTCCAGCGTTTAATTGATAGTTTTATGCAGTTTATCCAAAATAGGAGGCTTCGAGTGAATAAATCCAAGACGTATGTTATGTCATGCGGCCAGGCAGCAAAACAGTCAAAGCATACCTTCTTTCTGGATAAAGATAAATTGACACATGTTAAATCCTTTTGCTATTTGGGAATCACATTCAACAATAGTGGGACTTGGACCTCTGAATTTGACTCCATTAGATTAAAAATGCTGCGGTCCACCAGCAGCATTTTTCGATTTGCTTCTAAACTTGGCTCAAGAAGCATCCCAGACATGATGAATATATATAATGTTTGTTGTGTCTCTTCTGCTCTGTACGGGGCAGGTGTATGGGGCCATAGTGAGGGCACATCCCTACAAAAGGATGAAAACAAGTTTTTAAGGAGGTTGTTATGTGTCCCCCCCTCCGCCTCTGTCCAACTGATCCACGACGAGGTCGGGGTCGAGTTTATTTCTGACTTAGCAGCATTTCGGCCACTTTTATTGTGGCGTTCTATTTGGGCTAAGCCAGAGACTCGATTCACTCAAGATATTATCCTTGACTGTATAGGTTTGGACCACTCTTCACGTATACAGTGGTTGAGATACATTCACCGCTGGTATCTTCTTCTTTTTAATATTGATGTGTTTCTTGAGCCAGAAGAGGTAGTCTCTATTCCCAAAAAAGAAATTAAGACAACGTTTCTAAACTTCCAAAAGGCAGAGCGAGACAAAATATTTGGTAATCTAACCACCGTAAAATTTTACAAGGATTTGAATTTAACCACGGGGTTTCAACCCTACCTTGTGTACGTGACTCGTCCCTCCCACCAATATGTATTAACTCGTGTCAGACTGGGTATTGTTCACCATCTGGTGGCATTCCCAAACCAGAAAGCTAGATCTGAGACACTCTGCCCGTGTGACAGTACTTCTCGCCAGAGTTGTTGCCATTTTCTACTTTTCTGTAAATTTTTTCATTTCCTATGGGTAAAATACCTTAAACCGATTTTTATAAAGTATAATACCCGTACCACAAAAACTGCATTGACACTATTATCCTCACTGGAGAATGAGGATATTTGTTTCTTTTTGGCCACTTACATTTTGAAGTGTACAGCTGCCAGGAAAAGTATTGTACTGTAAAATCTTTTATACTTACCTGTCTGTACCCATGTTATACAGCTGCCAGGAATTGTATTATGCTGCTATTACCTTTTACATTCCTGTCTGTATATATATGTTTTCCAAGTTTTATAACAATTTTTGTAATAAGGAATAATTTTACTCGTTGATGTCCACAGTATGTACTGTACGGTCTCCCCTTTCTTTTATCTTTCTTTTATCTTTAAAAATATTCCCATGTTAGTCCAAAGGTCCAGAATCATTTTACCGGAATCATTTTACCGGAAAGTACAGCTGCCAAGAAATTGCTTATCAAGTAAATCTTTTCGATTTCCTGTCTGTACATTTATGAATGTTTTGTATTGTTGTACTAGATTGTTGATTTTAAAAAGGAAAAAAAAAAAATTAACTTTTAACTGTTGCACACTAGCCTTTTACACATTTCCTACCCCTTTCTTTCTTATTTGTGTCTATATGGTGACTCAATATTATAAATTATGTATTTTATTATGCTTGTATGATTTGTATGGACAAATCGAATAAAAGCTTTAGAACTTGAACTTGTATGTTCTACCAAAATTTTGGAATCCCAGATTTGATTGTACATTTTTTTAATGATTTTGGAGGTTGGAGCTAAGCACATTTTTCAAAAAAATTGGTTGCCAGCCTTTTTCCATCAGTTGAAAGCTCATATCCTAAAAACAGGACACTAAGGTGGGCATGTTTTGATTTTTTTAAAGTTGAATCTGTTGCCCTTAGATGCAAATCCCAAAATTATGGTATTCACCCTGTTCAAGTGCTCCTCTAGGTCATCGTACGTCAGATAAATATCACCCACATAGGACAACGCCTCTTCATCCAAATTTTGAAGTAGCTTAGTTATTCTGGCCAAAAACAACCTCTGGCTTGTCTTATACCCTTGGCGGAGTCATCAAAATTGCCCCTGGGACCCCAGAGCTAAGAATGCTGTTAGATACCTGCTTTCAGGCGCTATATTTTGGCAGAAAAATCCATTTGAGATTTAAAGTGTTGATTTATATTTTTTCCGCACAGTGTTATTCATTAATGCGGCACTGTGTGCATTTTGGACTGCAAATGTCTTAGTGCAAGTGTTTAAATGGCTATAATCTAAAACGAAACTATATGAATTTTCAGGTTTTATGACCAGAAACTAAGGATTATTCAGTGATGAGGTGCAATTTTCGATCACCCCTTGGTATTCAAGTTGATCTAAGATATCCCTGAACCGTTGTTTAGTTTCTTGCTTTCTTGGATACTACCTCTATGCAATAGGAGTATTTTTTAAAGGAATTATGTGGTGGGTTGAATCCTCTTCCCATCCATCATGGTTCTTGTATAATGCTGGCGCTCGGGGCTACTGCCCACTCCTTCGTATATGTGTGTTTTAAGTGCCTGGGAATATGGTCTGAGAATGCCGGTAGAATTACTATTTCCCCTTTAGGGCAATCCATGACGAATGCTGGCGGCCAATCTCGTTCAGCTAATAGACTGTCATAGCCAAATGTCAGGTTCTTCCAAAAGAGACCTCTCACAGTTCTACATTTGTCCCCCTTTATCTGGAGCGTTATTTCATGTACTTTATGTGGGACACTTACCCTAGTATCGGGTAATTCTATAGTGATATAATCATTCAAGTCGGCTATCACCAGAAATTCCATCAGGTTATGGCGAGCTATTGTTACTTCTGCCGCACAGTCTAGCACCGTCAGCGCCCATTAGTAGTCGAGTCCTCAGAATTTTGGACATATCTGATATTTAGACCTGCAACTTTCTTCTTTTTGAACTGTGAGTTTGGCTATAGTTACTCTTCTTTTTGGAAGTGTAATCTTGAGCATGCTGCTTGTCTCTGAACTTTGTACGCTCTTCTTGTCTGTCTGACCATCCTTCCATCTCTGAGTTTTTCGATGAACCCTGAAAGGAATGAGAGGAACATGTATCAGTATCCTGATACCTGTCAGGTTTCCTAATATTATCCCTATTCCTAAGGTTATACCTCTTTTCAGAGGGCTCCTGTGGAGGGGATCTACCTCTGGGTTGAGAACTGTTCTCTTTAAAGTTTTGCTGTTTTTTATTGTCCCACTTCTTTTTTTGTGTAATTATAGTTGCTGTACCCTAAGCTTGAGTTTCATTTGTTGCAACTATTGCTGGTTGGACTGTAAGCGTCCTCATGACGAATTGCGTAAAGTTTCTGTAGATTTGTATCAATTCTTTGTCTTGTGTGAGTAAGTCTCCTGGTGGCATTGTTTTAATGTCAGGATGTGGTGTGTCGGCCGCTAATATCGGCCATATTACCCCTTCGCTTCCAAGCAGACCGAGTCTCACTCTTCTTATGTGGAGTAGGGCGCCTTTAAACCAGTTTAGGTGTTCCTGGTACGTGAGCAGAACCTCTATGTCTTCAAACGAAAAAAATATTCCGCTGGTGCATCTACGTCTGTGTAAGAGTGAAATGTTTTTGCCCTTGCATTTGCTGCTGGGATTGTAACCCACGAATAACATACCTATGTTCTGTATGATTCTTGTGGCTCAATCACGAAAGCTAATGTGCCACCCCAAGCTGTTAGTCCATGCGCTAGCAATTTAAGGGTGACTGTATGTCTAAAATGTTCTGCAATTTGTGTTGCATCTGCATCTTCTCTGGCTGAGAGGTTTAGAACTACGATTACGTTATCTCTGTCCTCAGTCATTATGTAAAGAAGATGTTCTCCAAGGAAATTAAGATAAAGTGTTTATGCACAATTTAGGAACAATATGTCCTAAATTGTGGCAGAATTTGTGCCCACCCATTCCAGACGTCTCTGGTGTTTTGTGGGTAGAGGACTCTGAGAATAGTACAACTGAACTACTCAGATTCTACTGTTAAATTAGTACCTAACCAACGCTGGTGCCGCCATGTCATTTAGTTTCTATATAACCTATACAGGATCTGCTCGTTTTGATAACATAAACTGTGGGATTGGTGGCAGACTGATTCTGTGCACCCCCATCGGGTATGTTAGCCTGTCTGTATCAGCTAGCTCACAGTGCCATTAGAATCTCCTCTTATTGGGGAGAGAGGGATGTATGATGGTACAAAGCGTACCGTTTCAACGCGTGCCTTTACAATGCGTCTTTAACAACGCAAGTCGCTACAACAACTTGCATTTTTGGGCGCGGATAGTGAATAGTATAATTTACTATTCTAACACCAGTCCCCGTGGATAGTAGGGATGGTGTTGGAATAGTAAATATACTATTCTTTATCCTTTAGCACCCTCCAGCGCAAGTCGTGGTTACGACTTGCATTGTAAAGAACACGTCGTAAAAGCACTGCAGGGTAACATCCGCGTTGAAAAGGATGTTCCCGGGAGAGAATAGCACTTGGCTACCTCAGAACATGACAACACTGATACCTCAGAAGCGTGGAAACAATAAACTACCTTTCGCTCAGTCACTTGTGCTCACTTTGTTTGTCTCAGATATACACAGAATAAACATACTGGGCGTTTGTCAATAAGAATTTGAATTTAAAAACATTTGTACAGCGCACTTCTACCTAGCGGTTTCATGGCGCTATTGCGATTGCGGAGGATGACAGCAGTAGGAGGGGATTAAACAGAATAGGCTTTAATGAAAAGGAAGGTTTTAAGATCCTTCCGGAACTGGGTGTAGAAGGGCGCAGTACGGAGGGCAACGGGAAGGGAGTTCCAGAAAGTAGGGGCCAGGACAGCGAACCTCGCGCCGCCAGCCCTCAGTTTCTTAAATCGAGGGATGGCTAAGAGGGCCGCGTGGGAGGAGCGGAGCTCTCTGCCGGGGAGATAAGGGATGACAGCGGAACATAGAAATTTAGGGGCAGTCCCTGCTCTTGCCTGGAAAGTGAGGCAGCCGAGCTTGAAGAGGGCACGCTCCCGCACCGGCAGCCAGTGTAGAGCCTTTAATAGTGGGCTGGCCCGGTGGTATTTGGGAAGGCCATGGATCAGGCGCGCAGCCTGGTTCATTACCAGCTGCAAGCGGTGGATCGCGTAAGCGGGAGCCCCATTGTAAATTACGTTGCCGTAATCAATACGGGACAATACCAAGGCTAGCACAATGATTTTTAAGGCAGGGAGAGAAAAGAAGCGAGAAACCTTCCTAATTGTTCTCAAAGGAAAAAAACAAGAGGAGACGACTGAGCTAACGTGTGAATGAATAGAGAGTTGTGAGTCCAGAAAAATCCCAAGGGTTTTGACTTTAGGCACAGGAGAAGGAGGGACACCAAGTGAGGGGGGCCAGAAGGAAGGGGACCATGGACTGCAACCACCTCCAGTCAAGACCAGCTCGGTTTTGTCTGGATTGAGTTTGAGGTGATTGCAGTTCATCCAGTCCTGGATGAATCTCATCACTGACTGGACGTTCTGGGCAGATGAGGGGGAGTGGGAGAGGTTAAAAATTAGTTGGAGGTCATCGGCGTAATTGAACACCGTGACCTCCAGCTGCTGTAACATAAAAATGAGGGGGAAGATGTACAAATTAAATAAAAGGGGAGAAAGTGACGAGCCCTGGGGGACCCCACACTCAACCCTACGGGAGGCCGCGGAAAAACCGGTTAGATGAACCGCCTGGGTTCTCCCGGCTAAGAATGACTCAAGCCACGAGAAGGCCAAGCCCTCAATGCCCGCCGCCCTGACACGGCAGAGAAGAATGGAATGATCCACCGTGTCAAAAGAATTTATTGAACAGTTGTTATTCTAGTGTAGAATAGATGAGCTTCAACAACCATTAGAGAGTAGATGGGATATATGATTAGAAGTACTATGAAAGTAAAAGGGTGGTACAGTTCTATCATTTTGCAGTAATCATGAATATAATCGAGTACTTAAAATACATGATAAAAAATGCATACTCCTATGAAGTCTCCCTAACTAGATGTACCTAAATGTACCTAGAATCTGTGTAGATGTTATGCCAAGAATCCTTCTAGGATCTAGTCAACCCCATTACCTGAGAATGAGAGCATATGGGACCCAATCATGGTCTCGAGTTGAACACCGCGTCAGGGATGTTAGACCACTGCGTTCTGAAGTGTCTGCGTGATGGAACCTCGCGTCTCTGGTCAGTGTATCAGCCGGTAAGTCTCGGTTTCCTCTGTCCTTCTAAGCAACATGTTATCTATATATATAAACCCATAGGTCTACCCAGGGGTCCTACCTTGCTGTGATACTGTGTTGGCCTAAAGGATGATGTCGGGCCTGAACTTTATACAGAGATATTATACAGGAAACCTCATGCATAATTTATGAGATTCAAACTAGAGAAAAACCTGATTTGTAAATGCAATGTTGAATCTAGATAAAAGGTCAGTCCCTAAGTACCATTATGTATGAGATTTAGGTAAGTATGGGCCGAAAATCCGTTCTGCTCGCGGAAGTTGCGAATTTTTGGCAATTTCGCAGTCCACGAATCACGCGAAATTGTCAAAACATTCTCAATTTGCAAGCTGGCGGACTTTTTTGCTTGGTCGCGCTTCAAAAATACAATCTCGCGCGCGCGGCGTTGACTTACCGTGATTCAGAGTTCGCCGAGTTGATTTTACTCCCGGTTAGCGTGCGCTGTGCCATTTTGGATCTGGCTGCGTGATCGCGCTAGACTTTTTGACCCGAGTACGTCATTGCGACCTGCCATCTTGCACTGCGAGAGTTTGAGAACGCGACTGTGTTATAAGGGCCCGCGATCACGCATCGCGGGAGTAAACAATTGCAAACACGTAGATGCGACGCGCAGCTGACTTCCGGCGCGCTTTCCCGAACTTGCAGAAATTGCAATTCTGCACAAGAAATCCACCGCAGGCAGCATAAACCTTCTGAAAATGATGATTTTGATCAGAATAACTCCTTAGATTGACATTTGGCAGCACTTCTTTGTGCTAGGAGTCCATTTTGGGGGGGGGGGGTCGGAGGAAGGAAGTTCCCCAGAGTCTCCTACTTTCTTTTCCTGTCCAGCAGGCTCCTCCCAGGGCTTTGTCCATGTCACGGTCACTTTTCATTTGGATCTGGAGCTGGAAGGATTACTTTTTGTGGCTGCTGCTGCATATTTGTATTTGAGGACTTTTTTGACTTTGGATCACTTTTGGATTTGAGATTTTACAAGTAAGTTGGTGTTGTTTGTTTGATGCATTGCAGTTGCAGCAACTACAATTTTAAAACGTTTTCACAACTTTAAAAAATATATATTTTGGGTAGCCACAGTATCCAGTAGGCCCAGGGTTAGTCATGGGTGCATGATACAACTGTTTCTGTGAGTTTTGTTGAACTTAACTTAAACTTAAGCATGGCTCAATGGTTAGAGCGGCAGACCCTGATGCAGAGGTCTGGCCCGGTACTAGGGTACAATTCCCGCCTCGGCGGCTCTTGGACACAATTTCTCCGGACCTGATAATTCTCTCCTCGGTGCCTAGTCTAATCATGGGTCCCACTCTGTGACTTTGGGCAACAGCTTGCTTAATCTCAACAACGGCCCCTGCAGTGCTTGGATGCCTGGTTTCACCTTGGGGGTGCCCAGGAGTAACAGGAAAGCCAGGAAGGGTTCCACAGCGGTAGGAATACAGCGCTACGAGACCTCAGGGTAGGTGCTATATAAATACAAACACACTTACATAAATACAAACACATTTATGTCATGGAATTTTAGCTCACTGTTATATGTGGATTTTTTTATTTTATTTTGGGGTGTGTGTAAAGCCACACTAGCCAGTAGGCCCAGGGATAGTGAGTGGTGCATGGACCAAGTCTTTCTGTGGGGTGTCTTGAATTTAAACATCATTGAGGGCATGGATGGCATTGGATTGTGGTGATTTTTGTGTGTTTTACGACTTTTTGGGGTGTTGTTGGGGCTTGGCTATGTGGGTGGGGCCATTTTGAAGCCTGGTCCAGCCAGGGCCTGGCCATGTCGGTGGGGGTCAAGGGGCCATTTTGTCAAGTCAGGCAGTGTGCTCAGGCCTGCACCTAGTTTGCCTTGCTTTCATCCATTATACCCAGGGGTACTCAGTGGTGCATGAAACAACTCTCTCTGTTTGGTCTCTCTTCTATTAATGTAAACATCCATTTTGTATTAGTATTGCAATTTTTATTTTGGGTCTTTCATTTTTGGGTGTGTTGTTGTAATAATAATAAATGCCTAGTTCTAAATATTAATTGAAGCACGACATATGCAACATTTATTTAACTGATGTTCCTCTGGCTTCCTTTGCTTTTAGGTGCACAAAGAGAACCACAAATCAGTCATCGTTCTTCATCAGTGCCAGGAAGGAGTCCTGCTGCGATGTGTGCAGCACAACATCACGTGACGTCAAGTGTGGCCACAGACAACTCTGCAACTCGTGCAACTGCAGCCTGCTGTCCTGACATCTGAAGAAAATGGGCCCAAAGAAAGGTGGCCGTATCTCCTCTACCAAGAAAGTTTCCAGTGCCACTGCCAGTAAGAAGGAGCAGAAGAAGCAAGAGGCGCCACTTACCAAAGAGACTGGTGTGCCCCCAGACACCTTTTTTGGGAAAAAAACTACGCCTGCAGCAGCAGCGGTGTCCGCCGGGGACTAAGATGGGAGCAGCACCTACGCTTCATTGGTCTCAGTGCCACCACGCCAAATAAGGCCCAAGGCCATGAGTGCCGCAGAGACAGCCACTTTAATTCCTCAATCACCATCGACCAGTGATGTTGGCGTTGACTTATTGCAAGAAAGTAGCATCCAATCAACGCAGGGTGTAACTCATCTGACGAGTGTTCAACCACAGCAGCAACGACAACCACAGGTGCAACAAGGAGAGGCGCAAGGAGAGGTGCTTGGTGACGCGCAAGGAGAGGCGCAAGGAGAGGCACAAGGAGAGGCGAAGGAGAGGCGCAAGGAGAGGCGCATGGAGAGGCGAATGGAGAGGTGCAAGGAGAGGCGCAAGGAGAGGCGCAAGGAGAGGCGTATGGAGAGGCACAACTGCCCACAATGCTTGTCCTCCAGAAGTAGTGGCACATAAGGAAATCGAGATTCATGCGGAGGTATCAGCCGAGCAAGCCACTCCTCCAAATCCTGATGATCCATTGTCTTCCAGTTCCCCAGCAAGAAAAAGGTCAAGGAAGGCTAGTACAAGTTCTTCTTCAAGCCCCCTTCCTTCTGATGATCTCGATCGTGATTGGCACCCACCAATGCAATCTGAGAGGGAGGCACGCCATGAGCCGACAAAGTTTGGTAAAAGGAAGGTTCCCGCAAGGCTTTCACTTATGGGTGATGACAAAGAAGAAGTAGAAGTGGTGTATTCTGCTGCTGATGTAAGGTCTGACAATGACAACCCAGTCATCAGAGTCATCACTCCAGCCGCAGCGGGCATGCAGCAGACAAACATTTTTACCCTATCCCGAAATGCTGCCCTGCAGGATGTGGGCGGCGAGGCACTGGTACCACCACCTACACAGATAACTACTACACCAGCACTACCTACAGCTTCCATATATTATCGTCAGAAGGGCCGGCAGGGACCTACATCCAGCTTGACCTCCATTACCTCAAGTAGTGGTGCTGTAAGTGCACAACAGAGTCAAATTCTGCCACGCCCATCCTCAACTTCATCTGGCATTGAAAGTAGCACCTCCACCACCACCAGAATTCTCAACGCCCCGGTTTGGGACTTCTTTAGTATTAGCAAAAAGGTGGAAAACCTAGTAATTTGTTTGATTTGTAAACAAGTAGTTAGTCGGGGTAAGCTTGGTACCAACTTTGGTACTGGAGGCCAGAGAGGTCATCTCACAAAACACCACATTATCCAGTGGGAGGCGCACCTAAGTAACATCCGGAAAGCCAAAAGTACAAATCCAAATGTATCCATTGATATTGCATCTGATGATGATGAGGAACTGATCGTGCAGGAGGGAGGTGAAGAACCGGGAGACATTTTTTCGGGTATACACAGTACCCCTGGCAGCAGCACTGCAGTGGTAGTGCCCACACCCTCCTCTACCCCAGCAACATCTAGGAGGCACAGTAAGAGTCTGGTAGAGACACCAATGTGAAAAAGTACATCAATGAGCCTAACTGGGTTGAAGAAGTCTGGATCATCATCATCACATATGAAAACGGTCCAGACCACCAATAAAAGCATGGTTTGGTCGGAGGCGTAATTTGAACGCAACCACCCAACGGCACGTCTGTATAACGCAAAGCTGGCTAAAATGCTAGCGCTGGACCTTCTCCCTCTTTCTTTTGTGGAAGGGGTGGGTTTTCTAGAATTTGTGGCAACAGTCTGCCCTAAATGGAAGGTTCCTAGCCGGTCCTATTTTGCCAGAGTTGCGGTTCCAGCACTACATGAAGATGTGCTGGAAGTGATTGGGTCAGCTTTGCACAAGAGTGCTGTTCACACTATCCACCTGACAACAGACATGTGTACCAGTTGCCAAGCCGTGCATCACTGCACACTGGGTCTCTTCTGCGGGGGTTAGAGAGAAGATATCTGAAGGTGTTGACAGTGGCACAATTTTTCAAGCTACTCTGAAACATGCAACAGTAGCCATGGAGAAATCTCATACTGCTGTAAACATTTTGGAGGAGTTTAACAGTAAGGACTTTAAATGGCTGGTGCCAAGAAGTCGCATGATTGGTTTTGTTTCCACGGATCATGGCAGTAATATAGTTAAGGCCATGAATGATGGTGGCTACTTCAGAGTGCCGTGTTTGGCGCACAGGGTTAACATTATTGTTCAAGATTTCTTGAAAAAAGAAAACACAGTCAGCAAGTTACTGACCACCTGCCGAAGAATCTGCACACATTTCAGCCATTCTTTTAAGGCCCGGAAGCAGCTGAGGATCATTCAACGTGACCGTAGAGTGCCAGTCAGAGGACTCATCCAGGAGGTGGCAACACGTTGGTACTCAACCTTCTACATGCTTGAGCGTCTGTTTTTGCAGTACTTGGTAATCAATGAGTATGTCTATAACATTAACATATGGTCTGCTGCTATGAAAGACATGAGGCTAGAGGTGGAGGAATGGCACCTAGTTAAAAGCCTGACAGACATGCTTCGTCCTTTTGAGGTCTTCACCCGTGAAGTCAGCAAGGAGGACTGTAATTTGGGTAAAGCTATCCCATTGTTGCGCATGCTAGAGCACCAACTGAAGGCGGTGTCTTCCACCTTCCGAGCTGATGTTGACAAGCAAGACACATATCAGTTGGCGGAAAGCTTAGTAAGTCGCCTAGTTGATAGTGCAAGGCTTAAAGCAATACATAAAGAACAACATTACATTTGTGCTACTATTCTGGATCCACGGTACAAAAAGGCACTGACCAGCAATGCATTCATTCCTTTTGCTGAAGATGTTTCAAAGTACAAACACTGGCTAGCTCTATCAGCCACTCGGTTCGAAAAAGAGCGGCAGGAAATTGAAGGAACCACCACAAGTACTACTGAAGCAGCAGGCCGTCCGACGTCAAGGTCCACTTCTGTGGACGAAGGCAGTCGCCTACCCTCACAGCCATTACCGACAGCAGCAACAGTATCATCATCATCACCTGCACCAGGCCCAGCCATAATATTGTCAGAATCGGATTGGATAACTCATCAAGGGTTTGCTCGCTCCAGTGTTGTTGCAAAGGCAACACATGGTACGCAAAGTAGAGCACCCATGGAGGGCCTTGAGTGGATGCTGTAGGCTTATCTGGATGACCCAACAGAGATGTACATTGATCTTAACCCATTGGTGTATTGGTATGGGAAAAGGCCTCACTGACCACTGCTCAGCATGCTGGCTATTAATTATTTGGCTTGCCCACTCGGAAGCGTGTCTTATGAACAAGTTTTCAGTGCTGCTGGTGCCATTGTCACTTCAAAAAGGACCCGCCTCTCACCCAAAAATGTGGAGAGGTTAAAAATGATCAAGATGAATCAGCACTTCATACCACCAGATTACAAAATACGTGAATCCACGCAGGAAGAAGAGGACACCGACTTAGGGTACGGAAGTTCTTCTCTGTTAGCTGACCTACTCCATGTTCAATTCACAGAGTTTGAGGACGAGCTCTACTTCCCTGACAACTAGGCTTGAAATACTTACTTTTTTTTTCTTCCGTCCTTATTTACTTTTATTTCCGTGTGTCTTTCTTTGATTTGCAACTTTTAGCATAACAAAACTTTAATCACAACAAATCCATCAGCAGCACTGTCTTTGACTTATTTCCATATTGAAGGTGCCTCTGTCTGCATTCCTGAAGTTCACAAGTTTACAACTCAGTCATGCTCCTCTATCCTCCTCCTCCAGACTACCCCTATCCATTTCCCTCAAGGCAGATGGCCGGACTACACAGAATCTAGAAACTGTTGCTTCGTAGACGAGTCCCCTCAAAAGAAGTGGGACTGGAATGACTCACTATGCTGACTACACCTTCTGAAATTGACACAAGAGGCTGCCCTGTGGCCCTTCACTTAAGAATAAGATGCTGCTGACAAGTGGAACAGGTAATGAATGATGAGATGGCATGCAGTGGACAACAGCTAAACAAGTTAACAACAACCATAGCAGACCTACATGTCTGTCTAGTTGTGGTATGGAGTGGTCGAGCCAGTGTAGTGTTATGCCAGAGACCAGACAGCAGTTCATGTAAAATTGTGGCTATGTGGCTTACTGCATAAAATTAGATATGCTTTGTGTGTCTGTGTCAAAGAGGTATGCTACAACATCAGGTTTGTTCACTCAGTGGTCCCTGCCTTGACCGTCTTCATGGCCCTGGCCTGCTGTGTGCTAATTACTATCCTTGAAAAGGAAACTCAGAGTACGCACTTTAGAAATGATGCTTGTATGTAATACTGTCGCCTCTGAAAGTGAAAGTGCTATTTTTGCACTACACACCGTACCTTATATTTTTTCTCCGTGGTCTTTTAATATCACTTTCTGTTTTTCGATCAACAATTACAGGCCGGCTTTTACCTTGTGCCAGGGAAAAACATTAACTCAGGCTTACCATTAGCAATCCGCAATTCCGCATCCGCCAGGCAGGCAGTGGACAGTGTGTCTTGTCACCAAGATTGATCGACGGAGCGTCAGATGGAATGGAGGAGTACCCAGAATAAGAGGAATGGCTGGATGCATGCAACTTCCCCAATTAAACAGGACAACTACAACATACAGTTACAGTATCCTCTTCAGTTCTCCTTATCTTTTAAATAACCTATTGTTGGGAACTTCTTTGACTGCGAATCTGTGTGTTTGCTCTCTGCTTCAAATTCATCCCTACAGCTATTTAATACGTTTTTTTGCTATTTTTTAAAACTAATGTAATGTACTACTAAGTGTTTATTCTCTCTAAGGGCAGATAGGCAAGTGAAATTGCGTAATTACTTCTGCCCTGTACTGTCTAATTGTTTAGTACTACTTAGTAAGTTGTAGTAAGTACTACATTTCAGTAACCTAACCATCCATTTAGCAAACAACTTCATGCATGCACTTCCTGTATGTCCCTTAAAAGATTTTTGGATATCTTCGTATCCAAATATTTGTTTTTCTTCATTTGTTGTTTGTCTATGCTGTGTTTTTTTTTCCTCTCTCCACAAAACTTTCCCAAAAACCCCCATTCCCATCCAATTTTCAAACCCTGACCCTCTTCTCCCAAGCTGTGTGGTTTTCATTGAGGTGTGACTAAATGAGAACAATAATTCCACACACTTGCTGGGGAGGATAAGGTCAAAGCAACAGAATATGAATTTCAAGGCTGGTGAAGGAATCCGATGATATATTCTTATTCTTATTCTGCTTAACACAGACCCATGACTATTTGCAAATCAAATCTGAATTTCATGCGCACCATCAAGTGGATTGATCATCAAGAACATACTCCTCCTGCACGTAGCGAATGATTACACTGCTGTGTCCTTCACCTACTGTTCTTGTAGTAGCCAAAGCCAAACTCCACGCAACTAGTAGTTACACTTTGAATACTTTAGCATTGCTTAGACTAAATTATGGCACTGTTCTTGTGTACTGTACTATCTATCGTACTGTTCTAATGCTCCGCTCAGGCCACTCAATGTTTAATTTCCTTTTCTTTCATTTGCTGCTACCACCACTACTACTACCACCATAATGATGCCATTTCATATGCCCAGGATTCAATAGCCAACCATAATCGCCATTTGCACTGCAGCCAGCCCTGTGCCTAGCCCTATTATCAAACACGAATCACAGGTTAGAGAAGCGTTTGGGGGGAGGAAGAATAATGGAGTAGAGAGGAGAGACTGATGGTAGAAGTACTAGTAAAGTAGTAGGACAATGGAATTCACTAAGGCTGTCAGTGACTCTTTTGTACAAATTTGGGCGATTAGACAATTTGAATTAACCCGCCAGTTAAGTTTGAGGAAAACAATATGTACAGTTAACCCCACCTCCCCCACAAATCAGTAAAAAAATGCGTATGCTATGTTTAAGTTGAAATAAATAATTATTTTAGCCCTAACAAAAATGAACTATCCCACAAGAAGACCCTACCCACCCCCTCCCTAACCCCAACGAATGTCCATGTAATCAAAGTCCCCAAAGTCCAAAAACCCCAACGCCCATTTCCCACCCCCCCAACAGTCTTTAAAAAAGGGGCAGGGGACAGTCTCTCCTCTACTACCGCCGGCGATGTCATTTGGCCAGGTGGTCCCACTGTTCTCTGCGGAGGTCCTTGAGCAGGGTTTTCAGCCGTGCCACTTCCTGCTCAAGGGTGGACACTCTGAGGGTTAAGCGGTGCAGACGTGCCTTGCACCTGCTGTGGGAGGCAGCTGTTTTTTTGCTGCTTGGCGGTGGCGGGTGGCTGCGGGACCACGGCTCCATACCGCTGAAGGCTTGCGCTGACTGGATGACCCAGGGTGAGCGAAGGAGGATGCAGCTGTCATGGATGTTGTTGATGTCGACTGCGACTGCGTGTCCTCCTCCTCCTGGGCCACCAGCCACCGATATTCGGCGACAATTGCCTCCAGCTTCCGTTGAAGGGCCTGTCTAGCCAGCTCCTTCTTTGCTCGTTTGGAAGGAGCAACGATATGAAAAAAGAAAAACATGCTCTTTAAGATTAACACAAAATAATTCAGCAGAAAGTTGTGTCATAATAGCAGTAGCTACTTGCAAGCACAGTACATAACATTTGTGGCCTGTATCTACCTAACCTCCCACATCGTCGGCCTCTACTCTAATATTAGTGGGAGTTTCAGGAATTCTACTAGCACTATATGGACTACATTAGACTCAGACAGTACACCAGTCTTCTTCTTCTCTCTTGTTTAGCGAAATTGGTACGTAAACTTGTGGAAGCCGGCATAATGCCAGAGCTGTCAATTTGCCCCCGAGAAAAACAGACGCAAGCCATGATGACACAGACTTGCTTTACTGTACCAGTCCAGTACATGCAGGTGGTGAAGCTCTTACTTTTCTATTATGGGTGGCACTGGCCATACTCTGTTACAAGGGCTACTGCTTAATTAATTTAACTTTCACCCTGCCCTGCCCCTGACTACTACAAAAGGAAAATGAAGAAGATAAATAATATGATCATCTATCCCTTCACAGGATATTTACTTACATATGGGATGACTTTAGGTGCTTTCTTTTTTATTGAGTGAACACCGATAGGCCATGCATGAATGACAGAGTAGAAATAAAATTATTAACAGAGGTAGTGAGTGGTCCCCGTAATCGCTGGATAGATGCTGTTCTTGCAAACTACTGTTACTAGTCATGGTAGTATTCTGAAAAATTACAACTTCTTTTCCTCTGCTTTGCTACTCTGGCACAGACGTGCGGTATTACATGCTCTTCAAAGTAACACTTCATCCAGTGACCGTCTACTCTGTCTACATACACCTATGCTATATATGAGGAAGATAGTACCATGATCCAGGCATCCATCCATTCAAAGTAAATGTCAATAATTCTTCTTAATGTCTCAACTGGACAAACCTTACTTTTTCTCACGGAAAAACAACCTTTTTATATTATTTTGGAAACCGCCAGCCATGTATCCGTGCTTGACTTGCATTTGAATTTGAACCAAAGGAGATATTGCGCACACATACAATTTCTGTTTCACCCACCCAGGGTGGGTGAAACAGAAACTGTATGTGTGCGCAATACATCCTTCTTTCTTTCTCCTTCCACCCATCCTTGCTTTAGCCTTCAACCGGCCATGCATCATATTCCCAGCCACCTCGGGCAGCATTCAAAAACACGTATCATTATTTGCCAGTCATTACTTTTAACTCGCTAGTCCTTCCTTACACCCTTCTTTCCCTTTTCGTTGATCCCATCCATCAAGTTCAACTCTGATCTGACTTGGCTTCTCGATAAAACTTTCACAGCTGAGTTGAAGTCAAATTTAGAGGAGGCCATTGGTTACCGCTCAACTCCCGCCGCTAATGCTATTGCTAATGAGAAGTCAAGGGTGAATGTCTTCTACCTGGTTGACAAGAACTTAGGGCCATATTATCAAGCGTGGGCGATATATTATCGCCGCATTTATCGGCAGAAAACTGCGGAAGAAAGCGGCGATAATGGGCTTGATGATATGCCCTTGTGAATTCCCATAAAAGCCCAGGTTCTGGTGTTAACCTGGGCTTCTATGGGAATTCACAAGGACATATTATCAAGCCCATTATCGCCGCTTTATCGGCAGTTTCCTGCCGATAAAAGTGACGATAAAGTATCGCTCATCCTTGATAATATGGCCCTTAGTTCTAAATTTGTAAGTCTTCTTAATAGTAAAGTGTACTTGTACTGTACAACATATAAACCGCTGCAGACAGCCCACTCTGCAGTCTGCAATCTCAATAAGTAAGGAATATACAGCCTGATTCATCATTCTCCCGTTTTGCGAGCCCCTAATAGCGATTCAGAACGAATCGCTATTAAGGACTTGCAAAACGGGATTCATGTAGGAATTGCAATAAATATTGCGATTCCTACATGTTCCTTATTTGCGATTAGCAAATTGCTAATCGCAAATAAGGAATAACTCCCCATACATTCCTATGGGCCAAAAGGCCCATAGGAATGAATGGGGAGTATTCCTTATTTGCGATTAGCAATTTCCTAATCGCAAATAAGATAGCGATTTAAAGGGTGCCAGGGGTGTCCAAAGGACACCCTGTAGCACCCCTTAAATGCAAATTGAAACAGGTGTTGCGCACACACATGTCCAAAGGACATGTGTGTGTGCAACATGCAACTTAGAAAAATGCTTTTAAAAGCATTTTTCTAAGTTTTCGCTATTTACCACGAGGTTTGACCTCGCGGTAAATACCGGGCCGAAATTGCGAATTCGCAATTTTTAAATGGATGATGAATTGCATTTAAGGAATCTCAAATAGAGATTCCTTAAATGTAATTCCTTGCAAAATAGCGAAATCACTATTACCGATTTTTGCATTCGGGATGATGAAGCCCAAATGCAAAAATAGCGCTCGCAAAGGGCCAGATTCTCAGAATCTGGCCCTTTGCGAGCCGATTTCAGCTTGATGAATCAGGCTGATAATAGCTTACCACTGCCCGCCACTACCGTGGCCTCCCCCACAGCAGTTCCTGTTGACTGTGGTACTGCATCCGCCCCTGGAGTGCCCACCTCCGCCCCGCGCCCGGCACTGGTAGTTGACTGTGCCGATGATGTTACGCCTAGAAAATACATTTAATATTTTTAGATGCCATATACACCACTCCATATTTTGTCCAGGAATGAAATTTTTTTACTAGCACTTCATAAACAAATTTAATAATTTGTGACTCTCTAGTCTAAACTACAAATTTCCCTTTCTTCAGGGAAAGGTGTTTTTTTATTTAGGCTTGGCCATAACATGTGATGCTACACTTTTTGGCACAACTGATGAATGCTTGGGGCCTCATTTATGAAAAATGACGCATCGCTGCGTGAAAACAGCGATGCGTCACTTTTCACGGCGCCCTCCTTGCGACACCAATAATGCGTCATATTTACAGTATGACGCATCATTACGCAAGGAGTTACAGATACGTCAGTATTTCTGACATATCTGTATGGCGCAAAAGTGACGCATTGCTGGAGTGTGTCACAAAAGTGACGCAACTCCAGCAATGTGTCCTTTCACATGGGGCAAGCCCCATGTGAAAGAGCCTGCGTCAGTCTTACGCCTGCTGTGAGGCAGGCGTAAGAAGTTGACGCATTTGTGTCCTAGAAGTGGCGCAGTGAAATCTCATAGATTTCACTGCGTCACTTCTACGACCCTTTCTTGCGTCATTATACCTGGCGCAGGTATAATGTGGCGCAGAGGTTTACAAAGTGACGCATCTACCTAGATGCGTCACTTTGTAAATATGGCGCAACAAGGCGCATTTTTCACGCCACTGGTGCGTCACCAAAAAGTGACGCACCAGCAGCGTAAAAGTGACGCACAGCCTCATAAATGAGGCCCTAGCTTTTTAACAAACACCATTTTTCTCATAACAGAAAAAAGCTTCCCTTCCACGAACAAGAGCAAGATCATCATCATATGTTCGTAATCGTCAACTATTCATGCCCACCAAGTCTTTAAGTTCCAACCAGATGAGGGCTCTCCCACAATTAATGAGTGAAATCAGCCACTTTTCAGTTTTCAATCCTTCACCATTTATTCTATATGAAGTTGATTTTAATAAATGTTTTTACTTTTAATACAGCTTTAAAACTTACATAGACTCTGTGGTTTTTGGTCATGAGTGAGTGAGCGAAAGGGTTTGCAATTTGCAAACATGAGTCCGTGACTATGAGAGGTCGGGACAAGATGGCCGCGCCCATGTACAATCGCGGGTAACTACTCGGTCGCCGCTGTGAAATAAACCCTGCGAACACGCAAAGCACCCCGCGAACACGCCAAAAAAGCAGAATCCGCAAATTCGCACAAATTCGCAGATTTTGTGGACCGCAAATTCACTTTCGCGCAAAATCGTCTACCGCGAATTTGCAAATTTTGCCCATACTTAGATGTAGGGAAGAATATAGGTGAAAGGTTGCAATGTTACCTGTGCCTATATAGGGTATCTATATGGAATATAACAAAACAGCTGCAGAGGTGAGTAGCGTAAAAAAACAAAGAGATGCGTTAGTTCCTAAGACAATGGGGTGGCGGTGCGACAGTTCTGCTGCACTCAGGAGAAGTGATGTGTTGAATACGGTCTGTGGGGGGTAGTGATGCATTGATTCCAAGACAGTTCTGGTCCGTGGGTGATGCATCAGGAAAACTTGCTGCACAGGTACGTTGTTTGGAAATCCAGGGTGCGTCGGCGCTCGATGCGGCATCGTCGAGCAGTGCTGAGTTCGTTTCTTCAGCCGTGATACCTCGATGCATCAGTTCCTGCAGCAGTGTCAGGCGCAGCAATGCTTGGAGATTCTTCTTACACAGCGGTGCTGCATCAGAAAAAACAGCCGCAAGAAGAGCTATGGGTTGAATATCTTGTAGGTGCGTTGCTTTTCCAGCTCTCAACAGCAGGAGCAACCTCCAGAGGCCCAACACAGTAACAGGCGCCTCTTGGCAGGTCAGAACTCCTAGCAAGGAAGTTCAGGGGAGCTAGTGGTGCAGTATTTGTGTCCCCGAGACTTCATAACAGGAGGCTAGCACACACGGGCCCTTAGAGATCTTCCTCAAGCAAGGGATACAGCACACATCAAAGTCCTTATCCTTTCCTTGGCAGAATCAGCTACTGCATGCCAACCCCAGACAGCAGACAGCAAAGGGGCAGTACTTCTCCTCCAGTTTTTCCAGCTCTTCTCCTTGTTGAAGGTTCCTCTTGAATTCCAGAAATGATCTAAAGTTCTGGGGTTTAGGTCTATTACTTATACACCAAAATATATTTGTTCTCTTTGTGCAAAGGTCTCTGAGCCCAGTCCAAACCAGTTCTGTCTTCTCAGGTGCAGCTGCCCGGCAAGAAGTGGAGATAGCATTGTGTAAGGCAGATAGGCCCTATTCGGGTGCAAGGAAAATCTCCTCCCACCACTCTAAATGCAGACCGGGCCTATTTAGGTGCCAGTGAGAACACCTCCTACTCTGAATGCAGCCCAGGTCTATTAAGGCCAGCCCTGACTCATTCAGGAAAGGAAGGACACACATCAACTCCCACAGCGGCTGTCTGAGAGCATTCACCTCCCCAGACCGTGTCACTCCTAGAGCAGACAGTCAGTACACAAACAGGCAGAGGCACACAGAATGGTTAAACAAGAAAATGCCTACTTTCTAAAAGTGGAATTTGCTAACACACAGTTTAAAAAACATATTTTTTCAAAGATGTGTTATTATATTCTGAGTTCAGAGAGCCTAAACTTTATTTCTCAATCTAGTCCCAATGGGAAGTTATATTTATAAGATATAAATAAACTCCCATTCTATTCTTTGGGACAGATATCCTTTTCAAAGTAGAAAACATATTGCACTGTAATTCACTACCAGGATATGTCACACACACCAGTACATGTCCTACCTTTAACATACACAGCACCCTGCCCACAGGAGTACCTACGCAAATGGAGCATGCAAAGTTTGCACTAATTCACCCTTTGCAAATTGCACGTAGTACACGTAGCATAGCAGTTAAATCATCAATATCCTGAGATGCTTTGAAAAAACAATTTTACATGCTTAGAAGGATATAACCAATTCACAAAAGTGAACTTTACAATGAAAACATTATGCAATGAGAGAGCTGATGATTTTGTGGTCCCCCCTAACCTAGGGGGAGGACCAAGCGGATGCCTTGAACACAAAGAGCATAAACAAAAAGAAAATTTTATTGAATTTCAGTGGTGGTCCCATCATCTTAGGACCACCCCAAGCACAGTTATTGGCAAAAAACAATCCCAACCAAAGGCCCTGCAAAGCATTATGGGACGAGATTAGCAGTGGGCAGTGAATATTATAGTATCCAATATCAAAATAATTCTACAAAGACCTGCAGTTCACCTAGTTGTTACTAGATGTCCCACATGAGTCAAATTCAAAGCATTGAAATTATTCTTACATCAAGCAGCAGTTCCACTGGTCGTCCCTAGATGTCCCTCACGAGTCAAATGCAAAACCATTGAAATCCTTTCATCAAGCATTTGCATTTGACTCGTGAGGGACAACTAGTTACCACCAGTTGAACTGCAGCTCTTTGTGAAATTCTTTTGATATTGGATACTATATAATATTCACTGCCCACTGCTAATCTCATTCCACAATGCTTTGCAGGGCCTTTGGTTGGGAATGTTTTTTTGCCAATAACTGTGTTTGGCGTGGTCCTGAGAGGATGGGACCACCACCAAATCGTTCAATAAGATGTGCTTTTTGTTTTCAAGGCATCTGTTTGGTACTCCCCCTAGGTTAGGGAGGATCCCAAAATCAACACCTCTCCCACTGCTTGCTAATCTTTCAGTTTCACAATTGTGAAAGTACTATATGCATTTTAGCATATAAAGATAGAGATACTGATTTTATCATAACTGGCACTGAACAGTATTCCATCTGCAGTTTTATCACAGTACTGACAAGTACACAGTGTCATCAGCTACGCTATGCAGACTATGTGTACCACGTGAAGTTCAAAGTATACTTCGTGAAGCTACGTGTAGTGCTGCTATGCAAACTAGGCCCAGGCCTACGGCTGTATGGCCCGTGCGGTCCCACTTCCTGAGGTCCTGTAGCAACCCTCTGCTTTCCCACTATTACACAATCTGAAGTCACAAGTCTCATTATTACAGTGGCCTACACAGCTCTCTGGTCCCACGGCCTGAGGTCTCGTAGCAACCCTCTGCTCTCACACTATCACACAATCTGATGTCACAAGTCTCATTATTACAGCGGTCTGCACAGCTCTCTGGCCCCTCTAGTCCCAAGGCCTGACATCCTGTAGCAACCCTCTGCTCTCCCACTATTATACAATGTGATGTCACAAGTCTCATTATTATAGCGGCCTGCACAGCTCTCTGGCCGATGTGATCCCACAGCCTGAGGTCCCGTAGCAACCCTTTGCTCTCTCACTATTACACAATCTGATGTCACAAGTCACATTATTACAGCGGCCTGCATAGCTCTCTGACCCCTGTGGTGCCAGGGCCTGAGGTCCCGTAGCAACCCTCTGCTCTCTCACTATTACACAATCTGATGACACAGGTCTCATTATTACAGCGGCCTGCACAGCTGTATGGCTCCTGTGGTCCCACGGCCTGAGGTCCCGTAGTAAGCCTCTTCTCTTCCACTGTTACACAATCTGATGTCACAAGTCTTGTTATTACAGAGGCCTGCACAGCTTTGTGGCCCCTGTGGTCCGAAGGCCTGAGTTCCCGTAGCAACCCTCTGCTCTCCTACTATTACACAATCTGATGTCACAAGTCTCATTATTACAGCGGCCTGAACAGCTCTCTGGCCCCTTTGGTCCGAAGGCATGAGTTCCCGTAGCAACCCTCTGCTCTCCTACTATTACAGAATCTGATGTCACAAGTCTCATTATTACAGCGGCCTTCACAGCTGTCTGGCCCCTGTGGTCTGAAGGCCTGAGTTCCCGTAGCAACCCACTGCTCGCCCACTATTGCACAATGTGATGTCACAAGTCTCATTATTACAGCGGCCTGCACAGCTCTCTGGCCCCTCTGGTCCCACGGCCTGAGGTCCCATAGCAACCCACAGCTCTCCCACTATTACACAATCTGATGTCACAAGTCTCATTATGATAGCGGCCTGCACTGCTCTCTGGCCCCTCTGGTCCCACGGCCTGAGGTTCCATAGCATCCCTCTTCTCTCCCACTATTGCACGATGTGATGTCACAAGTCTCATTATTACAGCGGCCTACACAGCTCTCTGGCCCCTCTGGTCCCACGGCCTGAGGTCCCATAGCAACCCACTGCTCGCCCACTATTGCACAATGTGATGTCACAAGTCTCATTATTACAGCGGCCTGCACAGCTCTCTGGCCCCTCTGGTCCCACGGCCTGAGGTCCCATAGCAACCCACTGCTCTCCCACTATTACACAATCTGATGTCACAAGTCTCATTATGACAGAGGCCTACACAGCTGTCTGGCCTGTGTGGTCCCACTTCCTGAGGTCCCGTAGTAACCCTCTGCTCTCCCACTATAACAGATTTTGATGTCACAAGTCTCATTATTACAGCGGCCTGCACAGCTCTCTCACCCCTGTGGTCCCACTGCCTAAGGTCCCGTAGCAACCATCTGCTCTCCTACTATTGCACAATCTGATGTCACAAGTCTCATTATTACAGCGGCCTTCACAGCTGTGTGGCCCCTGTGGTCCCACGGCCTGAGGTCCCGTAGCAACCCCCTGCTCTCCCACTATTACACAATCTGACGTCACAAGTCTCATTATGACAGCGGCCTAAACAGCTGTCTTGCCCCTGTGGTCCGAAGGCCTAAGTTCCCGTAGCATGCCTCTGTTCGCCCACTATTACACAATCTGATGTCACAAGTCTTGTTTGTACAGCGGCCTGCACAGCTCTCTCGCCCCTGTGGTCCGAAGGCCTGAGTTCCTGTAGCAACCCTCTGCTCTCTTACTGTTACACAATCTGATGTCACAAGTCTCATTATTACAGCGGCCTGCACAGCTCTGTGGCCCCTGTGGTCCTAAGGCATGAGTTGCCGTAGCAACCCTCTGCTCTCCTACTATTACAGAATCCAATGTCACAAGTCTCATTATTACAGCGGCCTTCACAGCTGTGTGGCCCCCGTGGTCCCATTTCCTGAGGTCCCGGTGCAACCCCCTGCTCTCCCACTATTACACAATCTGATGTCACAAGTCTCATTATGACAGCGGCCTAAACAGCTGTCTGGCCCCTGTGGTCCGAAGGCCTGAGTTCCCGTACCAACCCTCTGCTCTCCTACTATTACACAATCTGATGTCACAAGTCTCATTATGACAGCGGCCTGCACTGCTCTCTGGCCCCTCTGGTCCCACGGCCTGAGGTCCCATAGCATCCCTCTTCTCTCCCACTATTGCACGATGTGATGTCACAAGTCTCATTATTACAGCAGCCTGCACAGCTCTCTGGCCCCTGTGGTCCCACGGCCTGAGGTCACGTAGCAACCGTCTGCCCTCCAACTATTACACAATCTGATGTCACAAGTCTCATTATTACAGCGGCCTGCACAGCTGTGTGGCCCCTCTGGTCCTACGGCCGAAGGTCCTGTAGCATCCCTCTGCTCTCCCACTGTTACACAATCTGATGTCACAAGTCTCATTATTACAGCGGCCTGCACAGCTGTGTAGCCCCTGTGGTCCCACTTCCTGAGGTCCCGTAGCAACCCCCAGTATTCCCACTATTACACAATCTGATGTCACAAATATCATTATGTGGAAAAAAGAGAAATTCCTTTCTGTGTTGCTCAATTATTTTTGTGGCCAAAACGGCCTACTACTTTGTGTCGCTTTACTTTTGTTCAGATATTCACCTTTTATTTCTCTGACCAGCGAAATTAAGCATATGATCGTGTTTTTAGGACTTAACTTTCACCTTATAGCCCGCAGGTCTACACACTGATCTATCTTTAGTAGTTTTATCAATGACCCAGATAATTATTTTTTACACTGTCACAAGAACACCTTATATCTCTCAAAGATTTTTATTTTATAAAATTGCAATTAAAAACATTAGATCACTTACACAAATACATTATTATCGGTAAACATATGTTCCACATTAGGTCCTATTCTAATACAAATAACCAATCCTAATCTAGTTATTCCTCAATTAAAATGATACGTATACAGGTTCACAATTGTACATATACATCAAACTTTATTTTAAAAGTATTTTTTTGATTGAAGACAGTCCTTTGTCGACGCGTTTCGGTCTGTGGTTTTGTTAATACACCTTCCTCAGGAAAGACTTATGTTTAAAAACCCAGTGATCTTCATTCTAAAAACAAATACATACAGTTACTACCTTATTGAGAGAGAATTTCTTATTGTTTTGGTGCATGTTGGCTATCTGGTCTCATTGTGGCATTATTTGGGTATTGAACAACTACTTCTTACTTTTTTGATGTGTTATCCCTCTTCTCACTTCAGGATTCCTTCCCCTCAAGTAATAAAATGCCTTTTTCACTATGCCTGTGGGGTAGGTTTTCAATCACCTCTATTTCTCTGGAAGGATAGAAAGCTCACATCAATCATCTCTATGTAGCTTGACCCTTTTGAGAAAAAACATCACCGCACTTACTTAAAAAAGGGAGAATTGTCTATCTTGTGTCTGTTGTTGAAATCTTGCGTCTTTCAATCTGCGCGCGATCTCACTTGGTTGCTTAACTTCCTGACAACCTGTAATGGAGTATTCATTACATATGTCTCTCTAGCTATCCATAATTACTGAGAGGACTTCCTATATGAGGGCTTTGTCTTAAACATACCTGGTTGTATTCTGTATGTAATCCCTGATTTGGGGTTCATAGACAGAGTCCCAATTCGTCATGGGGTATTGTTTTTCCTTTTAACCTCTTGCGATTGGGTGAGAGATATCTTCCTCTCAAAGGTCCTAAATACAAAAAGAGAGCCCTCTTCTTAATATAATGTTAGATCAATATATTAGTTGTTTACAAGGTCCAATTTATATTTATAGTGACATCAGTTTCTGGGGAGATGTTTTACCTTCTATCAATTATCATTTCTGAGCCCAATGTTTACTTTATCTGTAGGCTAGTTGTCAAATCTAACCCGGCTGCAGGGCTCCCAGGGTTTATCTATGTCTCCATTAAACAGATGGAGACATAGATTAAATATAGATTACAATGGAGAAAAAAGTCCCGCTCTTTCGTTAAAGTCCCTCGCCTTCGGCTTGGGCCTTTAACGATTCAGCGGGCCTTTAATAGCCGGTATAGCCTGCTACGGCGGCCTATAAGGCTATATTAGAACATTGGAATGTTGGGACCTCCATTGAAAACAATGGAGTGCTCCGGGCTTATAATGGCTGGTATAAGCCTGGAGATCCAACATTCCAATGTTTCTTTGTTCACAGCTCTGGCTCTAGTAACAGAATGTTCTAATAGCCTTATAGCCCTTCGTAGATGGGCTATACCGCTATTAAAGTCCCTCTCCCTTGTTAAAGGCCCTCGCCTTCGGCTCGGGGCCTTTAACGCTGGAGAGGGCCTTTAATAGCCAGTATAGCCCTCTACGGCGGGCTATAAGGCTATATTAATCACTACCGGGTTGGGGCAGGCAATATAAACACATGAACTTACTTCCCAGTTTTTGTCCGCTTGGTTGACCCCCCTCACCCCCCATGTAAAGCCCCGGCTCCACATTGGCTGTTTAAGCTTCTCTAATTTTGCACACTCAGTCCTGTATGCCTATTTCTCTTGTTCTATTTAGAAAGGCTCTCTCTTGATTGTTTCTTCAGGGTCCCAGGACGATTTCTGGTGATCAGCTGCTGGGCTTCTCGTGGAATCAGGTCACTCAATGTATCTGTCTATGTATATTATTGCCTGTTCTGTTGCTTTTAATGCTCAAGTGTTTTACTGACCCCATCAATTACTGCAACACAAAAAAGCAGACTGAAACCCAGCTTTGTCCAACATGGGCCCAAGAGGGCCGGGTCCTTGCCATATTTTTAGAACAATCTTTGCCTTTGTGAATCAGTGGGCATCTGACGTAGATACAGGAGGGCCAGATCAATGCCAGATTTGAGAATAACCACATAAGATATATTTACCCACATTTATTACACATATTGAGGTTTAACCAATGGCTAGTATAATGTTGAACATCCTGATATATGTATTTCCCATTTCAATGAATTGCACATAAATAAGTCTAATGTAAATATATCCTAATAATCTGTTGTGGAAATGTTCTTGATGAATAAATGTTGAATACTCTTATTTTGCCTCTCCACTCCTGTTGTAAAAGTGAGCACAGCTCAATTGCCTCAATTTTACTAGCTAAGGAGAGTAAATATCTGTAGTCCCATATATTATCTACAGATGTCCGATGTTTCAGAGGAATGTACCCTGGGGCCAAGAGCCACTATGCTCACATTTTGGCTAGTAGTATATGCAGATACCAATCATCACCATTCGTGTCCCCAAAAGTGAGAGGTCCCCCCGCCGGTCCCCTGCCCCTTCGCTGTGTCATTAAAAGTGACAGGTCTGGCTGCAAAAGTGACATATCGGTGTGTCCTTAAAAGTGCCAGCTGCTTGTCCTTAAAAGTGACAGGCATCAAGCCCCTGGAAATACAAGGGTGTGACACAGGGTTTGTGTCAGAGTGTGAGCGCTGAGCACATGTTGAAGCCCATGCTAGGTTAGCAGGTCATTTATGGGTGTGTATAAAAGTGTGTTCCTGTAAGAGAGAAATATCTAGGTCTGTTTAAAAATTAGGGCTGCCGTGCGGTGGCAGTTGGTGTCTGAGCAGGCATCCGCCAAGTCCCCCAACCGCGGGCAGCATGGCTGTCTAACTCATTGGTTTACGGTGCACAGATTTTTTTTAAAAGAGTCTTTCTTTAGAATCAGATGTTGCAATTTGAAATGCGTTCCAACCACAGAGCTGGAGGCAGAAAACTAACCATTAGGCTCACAAGTCACAACGTAAAAACACAAGAACAAAAGTCACAAGTCACAACGTGAAAATACAAGAACAAAAGGTCAGTTACCCCGACAGAGCGCCGTTGAGAAGAGGTAAAACTAATTAGCCAGTCCCAAGCTTCCCACGAGCCTTAAACTGTATAGTACACAGGTTGTTTATAAAATATCAGTCCATTTCTCCAAGGAGCAGGAGTCCCAAACATAGGTGATTCGGTAAACAGGCCTGTTGGTTTAATTAACAAATGTCAAATGCTGAAGTGTGTATCTAACAAAAACAATGCAGTAGTCAGAAACGTACTCGATAATGACCCTCACATGGTCATACACCATGTCCCTAAAACTTCCGCTGGAGTTCTTCCCAAAACAGGCCGCAGTTTTAATTAACATCTGTCAAGGGGGGCAAAATGGCACATAACAAAACAAGGTAGTGGCCGGAAAACATTCTAAACAATCTGCGCCATAAAGGATGTCGCCCTTCCAATTAGCATGCCAGGACCCTAAAACTTCAGGCGGAGCTCATCCCACAACTGGCCTGTGGTTTAATTAACAGTTGTCAAAGGTTAAAATGTCATCTAACAAAATGAGCCAATGGTCAGAAAACTTTCCCAATAATGACCCCCACTACAATGTTGTACTACCAAAAATGACCCACACTACAAGATTCTAAGCACTCCCCATCCATAAAGAGGGCATCCTTCCAATTAACATGCCATGACTACACTTCCCAAAAGTGCACTAGCACTAGAAAAAAAAGGAAAGGAATGTGTGTATATTATTAAATATTGCATGTTCGTACTCTTTCTCTTTCACGCAGTGCAGCGCAGCAAGGTGACTTCTGAGTGAAACACGTAAAAATATCAGCCCAGGTGTATGGAGCAGGCTGGAGAGTGTGCAAGAAGGGCTCTTGGCAACTGGGGCACTCTTGTACCAGGAGGCAGTGTTAATCACTTCCGGGTTGGTGGAGGCAATATAAACACATGAACTTACTTCCCAGTTTTTGTCCGCTTGGTGCCCCCCTTCTCCCCCCCCATGTAAAGACCCAGCTCCACATTGGCTGTTTAAGCTTCTCTAATTTAGCACACTCAGTCTTGTATGCCTATTTCTTTTGTGCTATTTAGAAAGGATCTCTCCTGATTGTTTCTTCTGGGTCCGATGCTTTGGGCGATGCTTGCTGATAGTTGTGCAATACCCTTATGTATGAGGTCCAAAAATTAAAAATAAATGTTCCCGAGCCCGCTTGATGCAGGCACTGCTCGGGTTTCTGGCAGGGTCCGGCGTGTTGCTGGGGGCTGTGAAGGGTTTGAGGCCCCGGTAAGTTTAAAATAAATGCCTCATAGCCCGTTTGCGTAACGCGCTGCTCAGGGCTTGTGCGGCAGGGGGGCTCCTATCGCATGTGTGCGCAATACCCAGTTTTTGTTAATTTGAAGACCCCCCGGAACCCAATGTGCTCCCTGCAGAGCTCCGGGGGTTTGTGCGGCAGGAGTGGGGCCTCGGGTGGCACCTGTGGGCGTAGGCACGAGGCCCGGTATTTATTTTAGAATTGTAGCCCCCCGGGAGCCCACTGTGCTCCATGTGGAGCTCTGGGAGTTTGTGCGGCAGGGGTGGGGGCTCCAGTGGCACCTGTGGGCGCGGGCGTGAGACCCATTTTTAAAAAAAATGTAATCCCACCCGGAGCCCGCTGAGCTCCACGCGGAGTTCTGGGGGTGTGTGCCGCAGTGGTGGGGGCTCCAGTGGCACCTGTGAGCGCAAGGCCCAGTTTTTAAAAAACATTTAAGCCCCCCGGAGCCTGCTGTGCTTCATGCTGAGCTCCAGGGGTTTGTGCGGCAGGGGTGAGGACTCCGGTGGCACATGTGGGTGCGGGAGCGAGGCCCAGTTTTTCAAAAATTGAAGCCCCCCCGGAGCCCGCTGAGCTCCATGTGGTGCACTGGGAGGCTTGTGCTGTAGTGGTTTGGGCCTCCTGTGGCCTTGGGGCAGTGTGGGGCCTGAGACCCAATTTTTTAAAATTGAAGCTCCAAGAGCACGTGTGTGGAAGGTGCTACTCTGGGGGCTGGGCCCGATGGTGGCATTTCAAAGCAGCCCACGAGGGTCCCGATGGCGGCTGCAGTAGTGTAGGGAGATTCCCCCTCCGTGGCTGCTGCAGGAGGACCCACCCCTTCAGTGACATCACTGGGACTCCCCTGACGTCTTTGAAGTGGTGGGTCCTTCCGCAGCATCCATGGAGGGGAAGCTCCCGGTAGGGATTACCCAATGAAGCAGCTTTGTCGTGGTGTCACCAAGGCTTTAAATGGAAGCTTTTTCAATATTATAAACACGCCTTAGTTGCTGCTCATTTATCTTTTGCAACTACCAACCAGTGACAAAGTCAATAGTCCTACCTTATACACCTAACAACCAGTGACAAAGCAATAGTCCTACCTTATACAACTAACAACCAGTGGCAATAGTCCTCATGATGTTACTTGTTGTATCGTATATCTGGACACATTGTCAGAAACATTTCATGCAAAAATAAATAAATAAATAAATAAATGTATTTTTTAAACGTGAATGTCCACCCATAGCGTAAGAGCTTATTTATTATGAAGGCATCAGATACCCCAATTTTTGTTTCCTCTGCTTCCAGGTTAAAATAAAATAAATTAATCAATGTCTGGGTAATTCCTGTGATTAATACACATTCTAGAGAAGGATATATGATTTTGTATAGCAGATGCTTTGAGGATGCATCCAATACCCATATGTTTTATTTGCATGCTGTAAAGAATGTGTACAACACCATAAATGCACAGGTTTTGTTTTCAATTTTGATTTTTATGTTTTTCCAAACTATAACCAGGACGTTTAGCTGTGGGTCTGACATGTCATGCCTACAGTTTGTACACCCATAAAGGTGAAAGGCCTTTAACGACGCTATAGCAAAACCTCACGGCTACCTGCTGGTCGACTTAAAAAATGAAACTCTAGAAGACTATATACTGAGGGCTGATATTTTTCCCCCTGAGCTCCTAGTCGCTTACACCCCAAAGACCAAATACCGGCCCTATAAAAAGCAGCTTTGATGACTTTTAGAGTTATTTACAGCCATGCCCTTATAATACAAGGTGTTGACCATGTCTGCCCGCCTATACCACAATTTAGCTCTCCTAAAAATGTTTGTTACAGTCAGTCCCCAACACAGAAAGGCCATCCTGTGCGCTGCTTCTGACGACTAAGTGGCTGCTATTTCAGAAATAGCCCTAAACACCCTAAAAGGCAACATCCCTCTATCAAGGAGTCAGTTACAGGTTTTGAAGCAGAAGCATCATCTTATCAAGAAGCTCGGTAATAAAAGGGCCTCACTCATTACCAAGAAGAATCTGGTGAAACAGTCTGGGCGTTTTATAGGTTCATTGCTGTGCATAGCTATACACCTAATTATAAGCCTCCTCACGGGACGGAGATAGAGCATACCTCAAAGATGTATTTGGTTCTTAGACAGCAGCTGGAAAATGTGGGTTCTTCTACGGACAACGCCTGGGATATACAGCGAAAGGAGACTCTACGACTGGATGTTGAAATTAAAGACATTTTGACCCTGACAGATCTAAATCCGTACGACATAGATAACCTTTACACCCACACCCTTAAAAATGTTCTAAGCTATTACAAGCAGTGGGATGCTGAAAAAAATAAGCTGACTCTGTATACCCCGGACTCTGAACAACAAGTCGAACCATCGACTGCTCCGCAATCCTAGCAGCCTCAACCGGCCCCTGCACACCCTCAGATATCTTTGTTGACGACCTCTTAAAAAATATAAGTCAGAGGCACAGGGGGGGCACGCAAATGCTAATGAGTTAACTATCAGCTTCTAAAGACCTCACATCTTGGAAAGAACAAGGCAAATTTCTCTACAAGGGCCAGCCGGTTGCAGGGTCGCACATGTACGATCTAGACATAGGTCTCACGCGCCCCCCAAAAATCCTAATGCCTCAAAATGCACTGCGCGGTTGGGACCATTTCCTGCGAGCCGCTGCTGAACTCAACATCCCTTCCACGCTAGTGGGTAATAATGATCACCGATGCCTGCTTGAAAGTTTGAAGTCTCCCTACCCCCATTGCCTGCAGGCTCTGACGCACTATGGCTAACCCTATCTTGGACTACCCCAGCTGCAGTGGATGTACAGCGAAAAAAAACATTGTACAAAACCCACACATGGATTACACCCTAATGTTTCTACAGACTTTTTTTTTTAATAACTGTGCCGTGTATAAACGTGTCTGGTTTTTCTTCATATGTTTCTTCAGCAAAGTTTGTCTATGTAATGACCACCCTGCTTAACAGTTTGTAATAAACCCTTTTATAACTGGTCAGCCCGTCTCTGGACTCTTTTAAAAATTAGTTTTTTAATTATGCTGCATGTTTACGCAATGAAATACAGAGTCTGAATGCATGTTTTTTTTAAAACAATGTCTTTATTTTAGATGTTCATCATTAAACACACACAAGTTATAAGCCCTTTCAATTTTGACAAGCTACATATTCTGTTTTAACAGGTCTGACTGAGGCCCTTGTGTTTTCTTTTACAAATTTCACAACTAGACTGTCATTGTTAACAAGGTCCCTCAAATATAGATTTAAGACATTTCTAAACGAAACACCCTCTGACATTTTACTGATAAAATAAATATAGTGTTCCCCCCCCATGTCATCGATACCGTATCCTGTATCCTCACCTTATTAGGCACCACTCGCTCTGCAACTTTTTGCACAAACTTGAATAAGGGCTGTGTATATATACTGTGTCCAGGGAACTCTGCTGTACTGGCAAACACTGTAACCTTGTCATTATCTATAAACACGGCCGCCAAGTGTGTTCCACCCTTGTAGTGCGGATCGGTGTTAAAGACTATGGTACGTGGTCTTTCTGCCCTTATTTCAGACGTTAGCCCATCGCTAGGGAAAACACCTAAAAAGTATTTCCTAATGTATTTATGCCTGGTTAAGAAGTCACAGTGCACAGTGTTTATTTCACACATGTTTTAAAGATAGTCAAACAAAGTCTGTCTGGCATGGTTGATCTGAATGTTGCTGTTGAATACCGAGAATACGACCATGTTCACATTCGCCAGCAGCGGATCACTGAACCATACTTCAGCTTTTAGATTCCAGTTTTTGACCAGGTTGTAGTGATCGCCGTCTTCCATGTCGGGTGTCAGGTCGAATGTGAGCAGCGTGTATCCGGCCCCATAGCCTTCTCTTGACACAGCTACACCGCAGTCCCTTAGATTCTTCCTGGTTATCGAAACCAACCCCTGATATTCCCTGATGTAGTTGGTGGTTATAAAACTGGGTGTGTAGGATTTAGCAGGAATCACATTACCCTTGTGGACCAGCACCACGTAGTGGATGCTGTAGTGCTCAAAATTGAAGGGGTTTGAGGTATATGTGCCGCTAAAAGCTGTATTGTCCACAAAGCCGATGATAATGAGTTTGGGTAATTGCCCCAGAAATAAATTCTGCTGCTGTATTTAGCTGGCACCTGCTGGGATACTGAATACCTGCAGCGCTACTCTTTCCACAGCGCACTTGGCGTTTGATATTTATAAAGCGTCGGCGTGCCCTAACCCGACGCTCGGGACACTTTCACTCTCTTTACAGACAGACTAGCGGAGAGTATGTCTAGTTTGTACTGTTCGACATCCCCGCTGATGAGGCAGAGTGAGTCCTCGTTGCGAGTGAGTGTGATCTAAAGATCAATTCCGTTGATGAGCAGTTTATCTTGGTAGAAGAGGTCTGAATATATGCTACCCAGGAGGTCAAAGTTGCGACTGCCTGCAGCAAGCCCTGCTCTTTTTACAAAAGCTATATTAGCACCGTCCAGAGCCATGACTTCATACTAGGGGTATGCATCCCTGTAGAAGAGACCCGCTGAAAGCTATGTGTCAAGGGCGTCGCTACTGTAATTTAAAATACTCTCGATGTAGGCTTTGTAGGCGTCCATGTTATCGTTCTGTGTGATAGCTGATCGCCCAGGGTGATGTCCACCTGATTAAACATGGTAGCATGGGGGGGGGGCGTGGCTAGCAGCCGGGGAAGATGGCAACTGCTGCCTAGAGCTCCGTGAGCAGAGGTGATTTCCCCGATAAATCCCTTTATTAATCCTGACTCCACAGGACGGCACATAGTGGAATGCTGACCTGCCACGCTTCCGACGTGGTTTGAATCGCTCCGGAGCACTGTGCGTGGTGTAGAGACAGAGTGATGCCGGCGGCGGGTGTGGGGCCTATGGGCGGAGCTGCAGCCGGGACCTCGAGTGAATCCAGAACCCGAAGGAAGGTGAGCAGAAGACCCTGAGGCGATGGGGGACCGGCATAGTTACAGCGGACCCACCGCCTGCACAAAACCTTTGGCTCATCACAGTGCCCGCGACGAATCTCCCAGTGCTGGGGGAGGGGGAGAGAACGCTGCTCGCGAGTGCGGGACAGGACGGTGAGCACACGCGGAGCATACATGGGCCCAACGCAGGGGGCATTGCAAGAAACGAAGGTGTCCCGCGTGGCCCACAAACAGCGATTCAAGACTTCTCGGGGGTGCTCTCCTCCTCCCAGGCAGCTTACAGAGGCAATCAATGACAGTCTCTCCTCGCCACCCTGCGATATCGCTGAGGGGCATAACTTGCGGTGGGAGTAATTCTTCACCGCTCACTGGGCTGGCGTGAACAGCGGGAAGCCTAGAATACTGCGGGTGAAGGTAATTGCACGACAGGCAGCAGCGACTTCGACTGCCCACGTGTGTGGCAGCAACAGAACTGGATGTGATTGACGCAATTGGGGGCAGAGGCCCAAGAACTTACACAACCGTTAGGTTGGAGAAATATGCATACTCCAAGGACACTGAGAGCTTGCAAAAGGAAGGGGCGCGCGCTGCTGTCCCGGTTGAGGGTAAATCAGACGCACCAGATAAAGTCACCCTTAAAGATGTGATGGCGACCTTAAACAAGGTGACGGAGACGACGGCTGACCTCACCACTAACACAACTACTTTACAACAGCAAGTGTAGCGCCTAGAAGCAGACAATAAACTACTTTCTGCTACACTGGTCCAAGAAGGGCGTTCAAGGCGCAATAATGTACGCCGAGTGGGAGTGCCAGAGAGGGCAGGCGGGCCAGCACTGGACCTATTTCTAGAAGACCTTATCAAGAACCACCTGCATCCCCGGGAACTGTCCAGTTTTTTCTCGGTGGAAAGGGCGCATCGGGTGCCGGGTGGCAGGCCGGAACCGGGTGCCCCCCTCGACGTATGTTGTATTTTCAAATTTCACGACAGCGACGTCATCCTGCAGGCAGCAAGAATCACACCCTCAATACGGATTGATAACGGAGTGGTTCAGTTCTATCCAGATTACACGGCGGAGGTCACCAAACAGAGACGTGGTTTTATGGAGAACTCAAATACTCCATGCCCTTCCCGGCAAAACCACGAGTGGAAGCAGAGGGGAAGGCGTGTAATTTTGCTACAACGAGGACACACAGGAATGGTTGGATGGATGGCGCTTGGCAAACTGCTCCAGAGCACGTGCCAAGAACCAGGAACGCAGACTAACCGACTCGCAACTGTCCGGGATCAGAGACCAAAGCGAAATTGAGGAATGACTTCACTTGGAACCTCAATCATTGAGGTTGGTGGGTGCGCACGACTAGGACGGGAAGCTACTGCAGCCTAAGTATCAAGACGGGTAACATTGCAGGTGACTTGATCCACATAAGGACCATCACATACCGTAAAGTACTGGGGGCTTGGGAAGGCACTCCACAAAGGTATGTACTGACTTTCATTATTACTTTCTGTGGCAACTGTTTCACTCCTGAAGGGGACTTGTCGGGATCACGGATAGACTCATCTCCACGTTATATGATGACTGTTGGGGAATCAAAGCACTCTGCTCAGTTGGGGAGGCGAGGAGTTCAAATTCCGCCCGGCAGGGCGGCAGGAAGGGTTGAAGATGCTGCTGGGTTGGGGAGGCGGGTAGTTCAAAAGCCGCTGGGCAGCGGGGATGGAAAGGGGGCGGTGGGGCGGGATCATCAAAGGTTTAGGTTACTGAATGTGATGCCAGATTTTCGTTCTAAGATTTTCAGGATGATTCTTCTAGGGTGTTGCATTTTTTGTTGGAAGTTAGAAGTATTGTTTTTTCTCCATGGCGACTTGATAGACATTGACCGCCACATGATCACACACTGTTTGTCTCACAGCCGATTGCATCGGATAAACGCAGCACCCAAGTATGTGTACGATATCGCAGATGCCTGATGACACAACAACCCACCCAAAAACACCCGCTCAACCGACCCCTCCCCTAACTGTAATCTCCTGGAATGTTAACGGGTTGGGAAATAGGAATAAAAGGGGCCTGGTACTCCAATACCTAAAACATAAGGCGCCGGTAGTGACACTGCTTCAGCAAACACACCTTACGGGGTCAACATGCAGGGCACTCGATCAATGGGGGTTTAAAATGGTGGCACACTCAGCGTTTACCACAGGATCACCAGGGGTGGGGATACTAGTCACCTCTGATTGTAATGGGGACTTGGACGGACGATCAAGGCCGATTTGTAGCATTGTCCTGTCAGTGGGAAGGGAAAACATAGACATGGGGTCTACATTCCCCCTACACTCCACCAAATGGCGCTCCAGGACCTCAGTAAGTTTCTACTGGACCTTCCAGAGGGTGAACTGATTATAGGGGGTGTCTTCAACACAGTAATGGACAGTGCCTTGGATAGATGCCCCCCCAGGGAACCCAATAGGCCCAATCAACTACTAAAGGATTTCATAGACTCCATGGGACTGATAGATATATGGCGCAGACTACACCCAGCGGACTGACAATACACATTCCACTCAGGAGTGCATAACAGTCTCTCAAGGATAGACTACATTTTCACATTGGCAATCACACACGGGAGACGTTTAGAGATAAATCACCTACCCAGGGCAATATCAGATCACTCGCCAATATTATTTAAATGCATTTCTCAGACCTTGAGTAGGAGGTGCACTTTCCCAATATATCCCGGATACTTGAAGGTTCCTAAGATTGGCAAGGCGTTGCTTAAATACACAAAACAGTACTTCGTAGAAAATGAGACATCGGTAGATTCGCCGAGCGTATTATGGGAGGCATACAAATGGTTAGAGAACAGGCCATATCGTTAGTCATGAGTCCTAGGCGGGTACGTAGACAAAATATGGAGGAGCTGGAAGAGAAACTCCGACAGGCGGAAGAGGCACATGCAGCAAACACCACAGACATCACTACACATGGCCTAGCGCTAGCCGGCCAAGAATTTAAGACATTCCATGCGGAAGAAATTAAAGCTAAACACACAGCCATAAATCATCTGTTATATGAGATAGGGGACAAAACAGGTAAACTGCTGGCTTGGCTAGAGAGACGGGAGAAGGCAAGCCGTTGGATTGGCCAGCTGACAAGGGCAGATGGCACCACTACGACAGACCCGCAACAGATAGTGGTAGAGCTAGCCTCCCAATCTGAAATAGTATATACGCCTACGGCTACGGCCACTGTGGATGAAAACCTAGACTTTCTATGAGACAAAAGGCTGGCCACGATGTCACAAACGGAAAGTCTGGATTTAGAAAGGGCATTAATTACAGAAGAATTGGGTAAGGCGCTAAATGCACTCCACACGGGGAAAGCACTAGGGCCCAATGGGCTGCCGGTAGAATTAAACAAAAAAGCAACAGTGCCACTCCTGCCCCGACTACTAAATATGTATAACGAGAGTATAGAAAAAGGTATACTACCCAGAGACCAGCGCTTGGCTACCATAGTAGCAATCTATAAACCGGGCAAACCTCAATTACAATGCTCGTCTTATCGCCCGATATCCCTACTGAATGCAGAGGCCAAGATTTTAGCAAAAGCCCTAGCGTCCCGCCTGCAACCTTACCTTGCGACATTGATTTACCGTGATCACTCCGGGTTCATGCTGGGACGCAATACTGCTTTAAATTTGCTTTAAATTTGAGACGTCTACACGGGGTATTGGCCCAGAGATCGGACATAAAGTAGGATGCTGCGATCCTATCGTTAGACGCAACAATTGCATTCGACCTCGTTGAATGGTCGTTCTTGTTTGCAGTCCTCCAGAGGGTAGGTTTTGGTCCAAAATTCTGTGCTTGGATAAAGTTGCTGTACACAGCCCCTTTGGCGCAAGTGGTAGCAAATGGACGTATCTCCAGGGTATTTGCGTTAGGTAGAGGCACAAGACAAGGTTGCCCCCTGTCACCTCTCCTGTTCGCACTGATACTAGAACCCCTAGCAAGTTGGATAAGACAGGACGAAGTGATCCGAGGGATAAGATGGGAAGAGACCTGGGAAGACCGCATCTCGCTTTATGCGGATGATGTCGTGATATACTTGACATCACCGACACGATCACTGAGCTGCCTGCTGAATAAGTGCACTGCAATTGGACAAAGTCTCTTCTGTATGTAATGCACGGCCCCACACCACAGCTTTCGTAGGGATGTGAGCTACAGGTCACAACCCAGGGATTCAAATACCTGGGAATCTATGTTACGACACAGCAAACATTGTTCATAGACAAAAACCTTATGAAACCACTACTGCAGTTCCGACAAGATGTCACACACTGGAGGGCTCTCCTGTTGACACTTTTGGGCAGGGCTGCCCTCTTTAAGATGTTGGCTGTGAGGGAGTACTAACCCAGGCCACGCCCCTATGGAAGACCCAGAAATAGGGAACTTGTTCAGAACGAAGGGTTCCAAACAATGGGACCTCATTGGTATTAGCAAAATAGGAGACCTATGGTCCAAAGGGGAGGTGCTGTCCTCAGCAACACTGCAGGAAAAATATGAACTAGCAGAGTCCGAACTGTATAGATACACCCAAATCAAACACACCCTTAATAGTGCCATTCCTCCAGAGACTCAATTACCGGAGACCGCTCCCCTAGAAGATAGACTACTCACTGACCACATGGACAAGAAGGCTATTCCCCTAACGTATTGTAAGATCATAAATAACTTACCTGACCCAACGACAGCCCTAAGGGAGCGATGGCAGACAGACGTGGGCGACAAGGAAGACTCTGACTGGCAGGATGCATTGACATCACTACGCGAAGGGGCAATACCATCAAAACTTAAACTAGTACAGCTAAAGATACTTCACCGCATGTACTACTCACGCACCATGCTACATAAAATTGGCCGCGCACCTGACTAACTGTGCTTGCGAAACTGTGGACTCCCAGGTACATTCTACCATATACTATGGGAATACTCACGGACACAGATATACTGGGGGAAAATTATGAGTGTGCTATCACAGGCGGGGGGGTGGAGGTCCTGCCAAACCCAAAGAGATGTCTCCTACATATGTTGGAACCCACGGACTTGACCCTGCAAATGCAAAACTGGGTTACATTGGGGATGACAATTGCTAAAAGGAATATAGCAAGGAACTGGGGAACAGATGTACTACCCACATACCAGCACTGGAGAAACGATTTAGATGAAGCAATGATTTTGGAAAGGGCAGTTTTTATACACAGGGGATGCCCCAGGAAATGGACCAAACTTTGGGGGAAATAGAACGAATTTAGGGGATACATATGCAAACCCCCAAAAACAGAGTCAAGCCCTGACACAAGCCCGGGATAATGGCAATGGAAAGATCAAAGCCCGGTCCAGGTATCCGACACCATAGCAAGACGGGAGGGGGTGAAAAAGAAAAGTCTGATGCAAGTTTGGTAGGGTGGGACGAACTGATTATCCAGAGAACCAGTATGACTTACTGTAACGAAATTACGGTCAATGTAATGGAGCATGATGTAATGGAGAATGTTTTGATTTATTGTGCAAAATTGAATAAAAGTGTTTTTTTTAAAAACATGGTAGCTAGGGGATAAGCGATCGTCGCCACTTTAGCATCTGCTGCTATGGCGGACCCATCCGCTTTTATGATTTTACAAACAAGATGCAGCAACGTGTTGTTGAGATCCAAATACATATCCGTGGACCCTGACACAAAAAACTCTATAGGGGTCAGAGGTGTCAATGCGGCTAAAGACGATACTTCCAAGAAGTAGCTGTTTTTGATGCTAGTCTGCGTGGGTGTTAGAGTGAACAAGTCTACCACGGATTTGGCGCACTCTCCAGATGCGCAATGTATGAAGGACATGGGTTAGTTTATGATGCTTTTAAAATATTTACTTTAGAGCCGTTTCTGTTCTTCGCAGCTCTCTTTCGTCTTGGAGCTCTTCTTTTCTGAATGCGTTTTGAAGAGCTTCTCCTTTTTAGGTCTCGGCTAGCGTGGCTGCGCACATGCACAGCTTGCTCGGTGAGATCTTATGTTTAGGAGTAGCTTTCAGTAACGGGCTTTAAGCCCCTCTCCTCTTTTTCATTGGCCCCTTCACCATTTATGCTAAACAGTGGCCAGCCATTGGAAAAGAAGTCAGTGTGACGTAGACTTTTCTCTTTTTCAGACATCCCACTTGGACGGCCTCGCCTGCATTAGGGCTTTCGTAAGCGATTTCTTGTCATTATGGGGCCATGTGTTATAAACACATGGCCCCATAAAGATAAGAAATCGGTGGACCATGCTTGTTTTGATCTGCTTGTTTTCTTTGCTCACCGATGAAGGTATTGCAGTAATTTTGCTCTGTATATTCTAGATCAATTTCTCCTCTCAAGGGCACAGTTGCGGAAAGATATTTGAAAACGGCCCCTTGATAGATTGCGTAGTTAGACGGCGGCGGTGACAAACAACCTAAATCCGCACAAATTAGTTGGGCTGCCAGCAATAGTTTTATACAAAGATGTAAATTATTTGGTCAAAATCAGTCCCTTTCTAGCTTGCTGTTCAGCTAAAAAGAAACCACTTTAGCTCATAAAGATGAACACGTAGCTTTCCCTCTCTGACAAATCTGCGGATCTGCGGACTCAGCGTTCCCAGGGAGGCGTTGGCCTCCTCTTCCCCCGCAGCAGAACGCCAATGCTCCAGCCGGCGCCATCAGCCACCACAACTACACGCGCCGCACTAATTGTTTTACTGCCACCGGTACATTATTCAACGTGTTGTGTTATCTACTCGAGTGGCGATAATGACTCGAGATACCCGTAAGCAGCAGCTGCTCGCTGCGGTACTCAGCTCCCAGGTCATGGCAGGAAAAGAGTCGGGGTCAGACGGTGATTCTCACATGAAGTTGAGAGGCACCCGGATGGCACCAGGCAAGTGAGAGAGAGAGAGTAAGTTTTCAAAAGTGTCACTTGCACTACCCAATGTCCAGACAATTAAACTGTTATAAGTGATTTTGTAAGATAATGGATTAAAGAGTGTTTGGATGGGCACCACTTAAGAGTGTGAGGGGGTGACAAAGTGACTGACTGATGAGCTAGTCACTCAGTGAGCAAGCAGTGATTAAGTTGAGAGTGTAGTGTAAACTGAAGAGCCTGAATGAAGCCTTCTGGGTGCGTGCTTTACTGTTCTTTATCAGACAAGTTGTTTTAACAGAAGGATTGGGCATACTCGGGGTAGGTCGAGGGGTTCGACCCACTCTGTGGAAAGGCACAGCGTAGCAACTAGCAGTTCTATCCATATCTATAACATGCCTGGACCCGCCAACATTCCCAGTCGTGGGTCTGGGATGGAAGGTACGTGGCGAACAATTGAATTCTGGGCAACAAAGAAAACTCGACTCACCCTCAGGTCACGGGATGCGAAGCAGAGCATTTACATCTATGAAGACTGAAGAGCAGGAGATGACGGAAGGGGGTCAGTTTCCTAACCCAGTCAATCTTTCTAAACTCAAAGGAATCTCCCTAGCGTACCCTTGCTTTATTCTGAGCGCCTGTATCCTTACATTTGTTTATTTGCGGTTTTGTTTATAGTGAACCTAGCCCTGTGACCCATCAGGGCGATTTAAGAGTGATCAGTGACAAAAACAAATTTACCAAATGGGTCCGATTGAGAAACAAAACAGGCCCAGTTACGAAATAAAAATGGCACCATGAGCGAACCAGATAGCTTAATAAGTGTCCCATAGTTGCAAATCTTAGCAGTTTTGAACTTATGAAAGCATGCTGTATAAGGTATTCTGCAAATGTATGTCAGACTGCATGGATCTGTGCTTTCTGCAGGCAATGCTTATTTGATATTGTAGAAATCAACAGTAAAGACCGGCCCAGCAGACCATTAACAGCCACACAAAGGGCAAGAAACCCGGCTCACACAGCGACGTGTCAGGACAGCGTTTCTGGCACTGCCCAATTGCACTACACAGGTCAGGAACACAACATAACATGCATAAGGAATACTTTTGTTACATAATACGCATGTAGATTGCATCAAAGATGTGACAGAGAGCAATATAAAAGGTGTGCGGAGTGGCCTTTGATAGCCCTGAAGTGCAAACCTGATTCGAACTGGGATTTTGCAGGGTTACACAAATTCACATTTCAATATATGTCATACTGTTGTTCAGTTTATTTCTAAGAGCTCCCAACTTGCACCACAAAGGGGCCCTAAGTACGGGGATATAAACCATCAGTCACTCTCACCATGCGTGGAAAAGAAAAAACATATGACATATGGCAAGAAATTCTGTCTCATAAAGGAAGCAAATGCAACCATGTCCATGACTTAGTGAAAGTACATTTCGTAGTAGATCAAATCTGTTGTCACAGTAAAAACAGATCACATCTGTTATCACAATAAACGTCCATTTCAAAGAGGAAAAGGGCGTCTTTGCAGTGCGTGTGTAGCAGAGTAAACATAGCTACAAATGACAATAAGTTCAAAAGGCCCACAGGAAAGTAGAATAAAAGTAGTACCTCAACCACAACTCAATCAGTCGAAGGACAGCAATCAAGCTGAAACAATCAGTACTTGATCCATACTCTGGCCAAAAGAAGAAGATGTGAAGCCAGCACGCACAGGTCAATTAGAAGGCAGTGCTAATAGTCACAATGAAACCAGCAAGTGTTCAGTAATGGGTGGGATGCAGGTCTCTTGTTTTATACAATATATCTTGCAATCCAGTTCATGTGTTGTCACACGTGAGACCTAAAAAAGGTACCTGAAAGTCTGATGTGGTTGAATGCAAAAAGCAGCACTTTTATTCTGAGTCACTGAGAGAAGCCTGTGTCCTGTATTACAATATTACTCAAGATACAATGTGTCAAGTGCGAAAAGTCCCCTAGATCACTACTATGTTAAACAAGTATTGAAAATGCAATAGGACTCACCTTTAATTAAGTTAAAGCCATTTGCTTTGCTAATGGTATTGTATAGCAAAGCAAATGGCTTTAACTTAATGAAAGGCGAGACCTATTGCATTTTTAATGCTTGTTTTATAGGGGGCCGGAGGGCCCCTGCGTCTCGAAGCACGGCGCTTCCTTTTAACAATCGCACGCGGTGTGTACACCAACCCCGTTCTGTCTTGCGGCTGTTTGTTCATGCGATCTGCAACAGCCTAAGTAACAGACCCGACCACATCTTGGGCAGTGTTCCTAGCAGCCGCCTTAACATTCGGTTTTGCAATTTCATAGACTCTTCTCAAGAATAGCATAGCTCTTCTAAACAGACTCCTGAAGAAGCCCCCTAAACCCCCCCATACATAACCGGCGACCCTTAAAAGAATGGAGGTCCTCCATATACGGCTTGGTTTCTGTAATAGTCCCTGTACATAGCAGGGTCCCCGTATGTTTTGACGACCACCATGATGCCTGCTTAATAACCGCTGTCGTGTCTCAGTCTTAAATGAAGCTTAACAATAACTGTCCCGTATTTAAAGGCCAATCTGATCAACGTAGATCATAATTGGAATAGTGTCAAAATGTTTTTTAGAAAGGTAGTCGGGTTTATTAAATTGATTATTGACCATCGTATTATTTTCACTATGTACATCGACCCATCTTAACAGCGGCGAGTAACTATTGCCGATCCTCTGGGCCTCTACAATATCACTATACACATAGAGCATATAGAACCCCCCGTTAATATCGGGACAAGCGTGATCCTGTTCCACCAGACTTTTCGCATGCAACACGGTGCCTAAAACCCTTCTTAATTTACCGGAGCTGTTAACCGTCGTGCCGCGACTCAGGGCTTTAAAAGACACATTCTTTCTGAGATTATCTAGCAACAGATAAACATTTGCATATGTTTCGATGCTGCCTATGGATTTGTTGATGGCGTCGACAACACTTGAAACGGTTGTGTAGTAACTGTACGGGATGCCTGCGTGCATGTTCACATTGTCCTGATCACGCTTTATGAAAAACTTTGCTTCGCTCAGTGTAAATGTATTCCAAGTTCTAGGGTATTGGATTTCTGTTAGGGCCACCTCCCAATCCCCTTTCAGGTCGATCGGCTTAGCCAATTTCACTGTGTAATTAGAAATCTGATTGTCCGGGAAAATTTCCTTCGAAGCGATGGATGGTAAGGTAATATAAAAGGGCGTTGTCTCCATCTTATCAGCGGTTTAGAGATGGTCCTTAGCTCACACATCCTTCAGGGAGCTGGCCAACACCCAACTGTTACATTTCTCCGGCCAGCTCCTCCATTTGACATATGCCTGGCTGTTAATCCCTCTACCTTTCCTTTTCAGAACCTTTTCAATCCTATACACACGATTCGGATCATCAGGTACCATTTGTAACTCTTCCTTGTAAAAGACCCCCGACACCTCCTCCCCATTGTAGTCCTTTAACCTATAAATATACAGCCCTTCTTTAAGCTCCACACTTTCCACTATAAATATTTATTCGCTAGAAGTCTGTTGGTAGCCCTTTGTAAAGATACCTTTCAATTTTGAAATGCTCACATGATCACCTTTTTTAAAAATAGGCTTCTTTACCTTTGTAGCAAAATTACGCCTGTATACCGTTCTCCAAACAGATAAAGAATTACTCTGAGTCACCTCTAAGGAGGATGTTTTGATGGTCCGATAATAACTGGCATTATATACATCTTAAAAAGCCTCTAGTACAACCATGTATCTGTATGTGTTGTTGGCCGTAAAATACCGCCACATCTTAGACTTTAAAGTTCTGTTAAACCGTACTACAACCGCTGCTTTTACCTCCATGTGTGTTACAAAATGTAGAACACCGTGGTGATTTAATAATTTCTGAAATGCCTTGTTTAAGAATTCTTTACCAGCGTCTGTTTGTAGTTTTTGAGGAATTCGACCCTTCTCAAAGATGGCTTTAAAAGCAGCTGTGACGCTAGCCCCACTTTTATCGCGTGGAGCTTCTGCGTAAGCGTACTTGAACACCACGTCTATGACGGTTAATATATAACAAGCGTCATTGTTATGTTTTGCTATATCTTGAAGGCTGATTTTTTCTGCTTGCCACTGATAATCTATTTGCACATTAACGTTTGTAGGACGTCTCTTAAAACATCTTCTGGCCAGTTTATGGAGTGAATACGTCTCCTCTCCTGATTGAGGATTAACACATAGCCACCTTACGGTGTGACACTCCACTAGTTTTATTCTAAATACACGTTATCCTGTATCGTTACATAATACCTTAGTTAAGTAGTCATCGGGAGGCCAAAGCCCCTATTTTTCAATTTTTTTTTATACATATTACATATACGTCTTTCTACGAGTCTTTCTACCAGCTTTCTATCAAAAGTCGTGCACATCTTCTGCATACCAGGTAGTTTTAAGCTCGGATCATCGGTGTATCGTATATCAATGAGAGCAGCGGTCAAGATCCTCAACATGGTGGACATCTTTCTTTTCAGCCTGCAACCCGTACACAACCCTTAGCAGTTTATATACCTTGTACGGGTCTAACAAACTGCAAATATAGCGTATTGTTCTTCTTCTGTATGATTCACACAAACATTTGTGAGCCGCTTGCTGTGGATCATTCATTTAGTGGCCGTGACAAAGGCTGTAATAGTCACGCTTGACACAGTGTAGTACCACAGCCGCGGCGAAACCCTTAACTTCTTGCCTCTCATAGCAGGACAATCCTTCATCGTCCTTTTCACACGTGCCGCCGGGAACGGAGGGGGGACCTGTCACTTTTGGGGACACGAATTGTGATGAATAGTATCTGCATATACTACTTAGGCTTCTACTAACAGCAGGCAAGGCACCACTAAATGAAGCAATGGTGCATAATGTATAGAAGTGAGACATGTTATGAATGCAAATTACACTGTTGTAGCAGTATGAAAATACCACAGTGTCATTTACATTATATGCTGACAAAACCTGTACTGGAACAAGTGTGCTCCACATTGGAAGCCTCTCATGCCACTTTTCGGCTTAGGGGCCAACAGATATATCCACTGATGTATCATTTTTCTCAGATTTTTGGTATAAACGCCACAAAGATTATATTTATGAAAGTGGTTAAATTGTGCCTAGGCACTGGCAGCTCTATAAAGGGGTCTGTGAGCCTTTTCCACCACTGCAGTGTCTGTAATTTGGCCCTCAGCAGACATGGATTAAGTGCAGATGATTTCCGTCAGTTCTTTCAGAGAGATGACTTGTTACAAGATCTCTGGTAGGAAGACAAGTGAAAGTTAAGGGGAAGAACATTCCCTACAGTTGTCTCAATTTGCTGGAAGTGGCAAACACTGGACATTCAAGGACAGGTATAGGGACTCTTGGATAAATCCCCTTCTAATGCTAAATATGAGTTATAATATGGACTTTCCTTTAGTATGAGCCTTGCTTCAACTAAAGTGTCTCGTCTTATTCTAGGGTGAGGGGGTCATAGGAAACCATTGTGGTTCCTCTCCTAAAAAAAAACGGAGCCGACCCCATGATTTTTCCCAACTACCGTCCCATCCCCCTGCGATCTAGAGGGCCATGTAGCTAGATGTCTGTCCAACTTCTTGGAAGAGTCTAAAAACCTTGACCCCCATCAGGTGGGGTTCTGGCCGGCACATTCCACTGAAACTGTAATATTGGCAGTCCTGGACACCCTCCGCGATAACGCAGGCAAAAGTTCCCCTCAGGCACTGCTACTACTGGATTTTTACGCTGCCTTTGACACGGTCGACCACATCATTCTGGTAGACTGTGTCAGGCAAGCCGGCATCTACGGGGTAGCCACTAGTTGGCTCAGTTCCTTCTTGGAGGACCGATCCCAGGCCGTCCACCAAGGCCACTATACTGCCCCCCGATGCAGAATTGCATGCGGCATTCCACAAGGCTCCTCCCTTTCCCTTCACCTCTTTAATCTTTACATTCTCCCCTTAATCAAGTCCCTAAAAAAGAGGAAGGCTATGGTTTTCAATTACGCGGATGACCTGCAATTGGTCTTCACGGTCGACAACTCAAATAGCTCAGTCACCGAATTTCAGTCCACCATGTTGTTCATCCAACATTGGATGGACCTCAATCATCTCAAGTTAAATCCTGGCAAGATGGAGCTAGTCCTCACTGGGGATGGCCATACGTTCTGGGGCCCACACTATTGGCCACCAGAGCAAGGAGCTCCTCCCACTCCCTCGGCTAAAACACTAGGTGTTACCTTCAACAGTGATCTTTCACTTAAAACACAGGTTGGCTTGGTCATCTCTAAATGTATCTTCCAACTGCGGAAGATCAGGAAGATCTACCACTTCCTCACGCAGGAAGCCTTGATCCAGGTTGTGATAGCTACCGTCCTATCACACCTGGACTATGCCAACTCGGTGTACCTGGGTATGCCTCTGCCTCTCTGTCTACTCAAACTGCTGCAGATGGTCCAGAATCACTTAGCCAGATTGATTTTACGACAATCTAGATGGCAATCAGCAACACTTTTATTAAGGAAATTGCACTGGCTCTCCACCTCCTAACACTACGCATTTAAAACAGGTCTTCAAATCCTTACACAGCCAAAACCCCAAATTCATAAACAACTTGATACTCAGACATACCCCCTCGGCAACCTGCGCTCAGCTCACCTTTCGCTCCTTTCTACCCCTGCTTTCAAAAGGGCACGTCAGGGAGGACGCAGATTTGCTACCCTCGCCCCTAGACTGTGAAACTCATTTCCCCTTTAGATCCGATCCTGCACTGACCTTCCGAAGTTCAGGAGGTCCCTCAAAACCTGGTAATTTACACAAGCATACAACTGATGTCTCCACAGGTAACGGACAGAGCCTATTACAGCGCCTTGAAACCTCCCAGTGAATGTGCGCTCTATAGGGTATTCTTCACATTAACATTAACATTAACATTGACATAGGAGCACAGAACCAGTTGAGACAGGGTAGGGAGGTCTTGCATACTATGTAGGTGAGGGTATATTATTATAATAAAATTCCAACCATGAAATCAGTATTTTGCTATGCTCACAGGCCCCTGGAATGGTGCTACTGGGAGACCAGCTGCTTACATGTACACAAGATCCACATTTAAAACTCCCTCATGGTATTTTTTTCGGTAGCCAGGAGCTCCAGATCCTACTCTTCTCCATATAAGTGATTTAAGTTGCTTGCTGCTGGGTAGGAGATTGTGGCTGGGATTCCCACCTTCTTCAGTACTCGAGACTATGGAAGTGATTCTCAGGAGTGAGACTAGCTGCTTCCTTTCCACTGGGGTACTGTGGAAAAAAGAGCAGTTTAAAGTAAGAATTAGGAATCCCACATGCACTTGACATTTGGCTGTGAACTGAAGGAAAGGTGAATCTTGGAAGAGGGCATCAACAAGTCCAGTGAAAGTGCACTCTTGCCTGAGGCTGTCGAGGAAAGGTCTTCTTGATGATCACCTGCAGGGACCCAACTCCCTCCCTCCGGACAAAATAAAGGAAAATGTAGGCGTATTTGACACGATTTGGTGGGACTGTGTCGGGATTGCAGCAAAATGCGGCCCGCCTTGCTGAGCCTCATTAGACCCTGGGGACCCAATCCCCCAGGGCTGGATTCATTTTAAAGGGGAGGGGGACACCCCGCTCAAGCCTATTATGGCCCAAAGGACCCCATCCCCTGCAACCTTCTTTAATGTGGGTGGGTGCCATGGTGCCAACCTGGGGTACCCACATCACGCTGGTGGACCACAGGGGAGGCCCAGGGTCCCAGTGACCCCAGCTGGCTCCATGCATGCTGCGGTAGTCAGCATTGCTCCGCCACCCCAAGGTGCAGCTATTTATGCTGCTCTATCCTAGCAGGAGCAATCTGTTTTTTTGTTTCCCTGCCCGCACTGATTCAGGCAGGGAAAACAAAACAGATTGTTCCTGCTCCTTGCGTGGCCTTTCATGGCTTGATAAAACTGGAGTAACGCAAGGCAGTGCAAATGACTTCCTTGCGTTAATCTGCCCCAGGGTAGAGCGTGGGTGCTCCCATGCATCCACCATGGATGTTGGCGCATTCCCACATTTGGGTAGTTCAACTCTTCTACCAGGCGTGTTTTTAACCATTGACACACTGACTTTAGCACGTACATCCTCTCTGGGTCAGTGTAGCCAATTTTACTTTATCACTATTTTATTTTTTAGAGCACTGCACTTTATTCAGTCCACTCCATTGGAAACATTATGGCTGGACCGCGGACAACCTTTTCCACTACAGCACTATATAGGCTGGGTGTGGTGAGGATTGATCAGCAATGTCCCACGTGACGTAAACTCCACCAATTGGGTGGTCTGATGGGACTTTTTCTAGCCTTTTTGTGTCCAATAATTTTTTGTGTCCAATAATTTTCAGCAACATTGATACACATGTGCACCTTATCGTATCAGAGTCCTCTGTTTGGTGACGCACTACCCCCAGACCTGGTCTACTCGTTTGTTGTTGTGTACCTATGACTAGGGGATTTAGTAGGCAGGTCTTTAAATATTCCCCTTGACCCTCCATAAAGTTTTGTTTTGTAGCATTCCCACATTTACCATAAGTGGTAGACCTGGGAATGCATCAAAATGCTGCGCCTCACCAGGTAAGGCATAACAAGGAGAAATAACTGTATTTCTCCTTGAAATGCCTGTGAGGATTGTTTGTGTGCTGGAAGGTGTCCCTTCCTGCACAAATACAATCCTGTCTACTACACAGACAACCATGCACGTGAAGCAAGGGTGCTTGTGTTGCCAATGGGCAGCCGAAGGTGCACCTGCGCTATCAAAGAAAGGAAAGGAATGCACTGTATAATGTAAAATATGGCACTTTCCCACCCTTTTTCTTTCACTCAGCGTAGCGTATGGGCTCAGGTGTAAGGAGCACACTGTAGAGTGTGCAAGAATGGCTCTAGACGACTCGAGCACTCCTGCCACAGGAAGAAGTGTTAAGCACTTCCAGGTTGGGGCAGGCAGTATAAACACATGAACTGACTCCCTAGTTCCTGTCAGCTTGGTTACCCCCATGTAAAGCCCCTGCTCCCCATTGGGTGTTAAAGCACCTTTCATTTGGCGCGCCTAGTCTTGGAGGCCTCTTTCTTTTGTTTCTCCTGATTGTTTTTTCAGAGTCCCAGGACGTTTCCTGGTGATCAGCTGCTGGACATCTCCTCGCTTTTAAATTGATGTGATCAGGTCACTCAAAGTATCTGTCTTTGTGTCTTATTGCCTGGCCGGTTGCCTTCATTAGAACATTTGCTCAACTGTGTTACTGACCCCGTCAGATCTCAGTTGAGGCAAGCTTCAAATTGAAATGAGTCCTCCTTTCGGGTTTCGTCTTAGCAGAATAAAAGATGTTTCTGTAATTTCTTTACCCTCACTCCTATTTTTCCTCAAAATAAACAGCTCTCAGTTGTTTGTTTCGACCAACCTCTGGATCCGTCTTTGCAACGAAGTTGTGGGATAGACACCAAAATCCATCTGGGTTCCTTATGCTGCAACACATGCTTGTTAAAATAATTTCGCCAAATGAAAGTAAAGAAGACGGCAATACAGAGAATGCATTTTATTGTATTGTTTTGAATTGTATTGTATTGCATTGCATTTTGTTGTATTGAATGGTATTGTATTGTATTGAATTTTATTGTATTGAATTGTATGGTATTGTATTGCATTGTGTTGCATTGAATTGTATTGAGTTGTATTGTATTATAGTGAATTCTATTGTATTGTATTGTGTTGTATTGAATTGTTTTGTATTGCATTGTATTTGTATTTGTATTTGTATGTCGATTTGTAGAGCGCGATTGCTGCCCGGGGGCGTCCAAGCGCTAAGAAACCAACAGAACAAGAGGAGGTAGCCCGGTGTTATTGGGCAGCAATGAAGAGGAATGTTTTTAGCTGTTTTCTGAATGAGGTGAGATTGGAGTTTTTCCTTAAGTGGAGGGGTAGGGTGTTCCATAGCCTGGAAGCGTTGTAGGTGAAAGTCCTACCGCCAGTTCTGGACTTTTTTATTTTGGGAATTGTGGCCGTGAAGGTCTGGTTGGAGCGCAAACTCCTAGTGGGAAGGTAGTGTGACACTAGGTTGCGAGTGATGAGAGGGCCCGTTTTCCAGAACGCCTGGTGCGCAATGCATAAGGCTTTGAATTGTATTCTTTGGGGAGTGGGTAGCCAATGCAGTTTTTTCAGTCCATTTTTGACTGATTGACGTCGAGGGATCTGTAGCAAAGTGCGCGCGGCACAGTTCTGCACCGTCTGTAATCTCCGTATCGTGTACTCAGGGGCGGCGAGGTAAAGGGCGTTGTTATAATCCAGTCGTGACTGGATAAGGCCCTGAATGGCTACTTGTTTTGCCTCCATCGGTAGAAGATGGAGTACCTTCCTTAGCACTCTGAGGAGGCCGAAGCAGGTGGCTGCCAGTTTGGTAGATTGGGTGCCGAAGGACAGAGATCTGTCTAGCCACACCCCAAGGCTCTTGATGCTGTCCTTTGGGGCCGGAGGGGTGCCCAGGCAGGGTGGCCATAGAGTGCTGAGGGAGTTAGGGTTGGCAGGGCCCAGGAGCATAAGCTCTGTCTTGTCTCCATTCATTTTTAATGAGGAGGAGGACATCCAGTCCTTGACTTCCTCTAGGCATTTCCTCAGCCCTCCTTTTGAGGTCTGGTTAACTTCCTGTGCCAGTGAGACCACTAGCTGAGTGTCGTCAGCATATGAAATGATCTTAATTCCATACTGACGAACAACTTCAGCCAGTGGCCTCATATATATGTTGAAGAGCGCCGGGCTCAATGAGGAGCCCTGCGGGACGCCACCTTTTAATGGTCTGCTGGTAGAAGAGGAAGTTCCATCAAATACCCGAAAGGATCTGTCCTGTAAGAAGGATTCAAACCAAGACAAGGCTTTGTCCTTTATGCCGATGTTTGCCATGCGGTCCAGCAGGGTGTCATGGCTGACCGTGTCGAAAGCTGCGCTTAAATCAAGGAGGATCACTGCCACTGATCCTCCCTGGTCCAAGATGTTTCTGGATTCCTCGGTGACCATGAGGAGCGCAGTTTCGGTGCCATGTCTTGGTCTGAAGCCCGTTTGAGTAGGATCAAGAAGCTGGTGGTTTTCGAGATATTTGGTCAACTGGCTGTTGATGTGTCTCTCTACGATTTTACCAAGCCAGGGAAGGAGAGAGATTGGCCGGTAGTTACTGAGGTTCGAGGGATCCAGAGTGGGCTTTTTTAATAGTGCTCGTACCATGGCTTGTTTCCATTGTGGCGGAACTACGCCAGTAATAATGGAGGAGTTAAGGAGGTCCATGATGACGGGCAGGGTGATAGCCGAGGCTGACATAATGATGTCTGGTGGGGCTGGGTCCCCTGGTGACCCGGATTTGACTTTTTTTGCCAAGGACTCAAGAGTCGAGAGGTTAAGAAGAGCAAAGTGGTCCAAAGTGGGGGAGGAGTTCAGGTCAGAATGGCTTGCGATAAAGGTGATGCTGGGAGGAGTAGGGAAAGATTCATAAATGGTAGTAATTTTATGCAGGAAAAAATCTGCCATGTTGTTGCAGTGTTCTGCGGTCTTAGTCTCATCTAAACTTGGTGGTAATTTGGTGAGGCTTTTCACGATGCGGAAAATTTCCCTGGGTTTAGATTTCGCCAGGATAATTTCGTTGGCGAAATAGGCTGTTTTACTGGCCTTGATTTGTTCTTTATATATTTTGAGTAGTTTTTGGTATTGGATTTTGTTTTCTGGCAGAGAGTCCAGGCGCCATTTCCTTTCTGCTTGTCTACACTGACGTTTTGTAGTTCTGAGGGATTCAGAGTACCATGGAGCTGATTTGTGACAGCGTTTTGTGGTGGTTTTCCGTTTAGGTAGGGACAGGTCGAGTGACTTGGTAATCCATTCCTCATAAGAAAGGTTTGCTAAGCAGGGGTCCACATTAGGCGAGGGTGTGTTACTGGGCAGTTTTTTGGTCCATGGTCCATGTCATTGTATTATATTGTATTGCACTGAATTGTATTGAATTATATTGCAGCTTTCTATAGCACTTACTACAGGTGTGTGGTTGGAAGGATGTTGTCTTTGTTTTCATCCTATGTGCAAAGTGTTTGTCAAATGAAAGCCCAAAATTAGAGTTAGAAGCCCTGTCTCCAATTACATGATACATGGGGACCAATACACGTAAAATATACATGCGTAAATTACGTTTTGTCAAAGACAAAATCTAATTTGCACTAGCGTAAAGTTTAGTTAATTTGCCTGCTTTTGTTGATATTAACAAAAAAGCGTTTCAACAACTTGTCGTGGGCAGTTAGCACTATATAAATGCAATTACAATACAGTACAATGTCTGTATGACTAACCATAAAAATAATCTAGACGTGATTGTATACAGTGGGCGGGAGCACTGCTCCGAACGCTAATGTAAAACATTATGCAAGCCATTGTGTTTCTTTTTTTTAATTAAACAGAGAAAAGCATCCATAATACAGCGGTGGTCCGTGTGCCCTGCTTGGAGAGCCGCCATCTCAGCGGGGTGCTGGGGTTAATTGCTTCCAGGGCTTAATTAAAGAATCATTTGTATTCCTTTCACGAAGGGTGCGAAGCAGAACAAGAATGCTCGCAGGCTTGTAAACACAAGAAGCCACCCCTGTTTCTACAGAGACAACCCCATTAGCTGCATCTCCTGAACAACCACTGTCCCTGTGGTGGGGAGGGGGGCGGCGGGTCTGCGCATCATTCCCCAAAGATGCCAAGCTGTACCTTGTCATCACACCTTCAGAGTCTAGGCTCTTTTTAGCAAGAAGCAGGTGTCTTTGTCAACATGTTTTTTTTCGTATTTGATATTGTTTGGAAGTTTCTGTGTGAAGTTTCATTATTTTCTAAAGTACCCACCTCAAATGACATTAGATGCAGAGACTCCAGCTTTCACTCTTACAATTACGGGCTTCAACTCCCAGCAGGCCAGACTAAATAAGGTAACTCTGGAAGTGCTCCTTCGAACAAAACTTTAAGGATAAGATTGGATTTTAGAATATTAAATACAAAAATAGACAAACTAGGATTGGAAAAATTGTTAGAAGCAAAGATAGCAAAGCGTATTTGCATACATTTGTAAGTGAGTTATTTATCTTTTTAATCAATTGTGTGTTTGCAGTTGCCACAAGAGTGAAAAGATACTCCAAAAGTTATGATGGGAGCCTGAACGCATCGAGGGAAAATCAGTGAAAGACTCTGTAGGAACAAAAGCACAGTGTAGCACCCACTGAAAATTCTCATGTGTGTTTCCTTCTCTTTGTGCTGCTGCACCGCGTGGTGTAATGATGATAAAGAGATGCGTCAATGTGTGTGTGTGTGTGGTATGGTATGTAACCCTGGGCTTAGTTCGCGTAGTCGCGCTACGCGTAGCTGCATGAAGTGCACTGCGCACTATACAAGCTATGCGTAGCTACACGTACTGCATAGTGCAGTAGGGAAAATGCTGTTCGCACAGATTGCACAGTGCCCGATGCTTGTCCGCACTGTGCAATCATTGCAAACGGCATCTTGCACAGTGCAAGCAGTCGTTTTCTGCCGCTCGTGTAGATTTGTACTCATGAGCAGTGAGAAACCTGATCGCCCTGCATTGAGAATCTCGCCGGGAGGTTTATTTTCCTTTCTCACAATCAGCAACTTGATGTTGCTGTTCGAGTATGAGGAAAAATTATCACCAGGATGTAATTTTGCTCGCACGTGGTCGCTAACTTGACGTTGGTGACTGCGGGCAAGCTAAAAATGTCCGCTACGCTACAAGTTTTTGCACTTTGCTATGTGCAATTCGTGTAGCGCGTAGTTGCGGAAACTATGCAAACTAGGCGAGTGTAGCATAGTCCTACGCCCAGGGTTAATGGTATGTGTATGTTTGGGTGTGTATGTGTGTGTGTGTGGGTGTGTGTACGTGTGTGTGCATTATTTTTTTCGTATCATAGGGAAATTATTCAGGCTTTATATTGTAATGTATATTACATACCTACACCTCTTTTTTTGCATTTTATTTACATGAATTGTTTTTATGTAGTCCCGAGGTTCCTGTTCAGCTGCTTCAAAGCACTTTTTTTTAAAGTTTAATGCTACATTTATTTGCATGGTGCTCACGGCAAGCTAAACTGATTTAGGTACCCTCGAAGCAAGTGTTACTGAAGGAGAAATGCTATGTGAGGTCTTGTACCAAATGTGTCAGTTTTCAAGCTGATAACAGGGTCCCTAGGCTATAAGCTTGCGCCCCCCTCCCCTTGAATCGTTACTTTAGTACCATTGTGAGGTCTTAGACCCTGATTTAGATTTAGGTGTGCTCACATCACCGGCGATGAGTGGGGTCTGCTTGAGGTTGCGCCGCTAAGCTGTTGAGGTACATTTATTTGTTCAGCTTGAGATGGGTCTGCTCAGTAGAGAAGATGTGTTGATTCTGCTGGTAATCACCTTAGACCCACTTCCAAGGGTCCAGCATTGGGTGGCACCAATTGGCGGGAGAGACTTACATATGACTGACTCCAGGGGTTTTCTATGCATGTAAACTATTGTGAAGTAGTTGAGCATTTGTTAACATGAGAACGTGGTCAGACATTTGTGACCTCATGTATGTGTGTCTCCTCTGGCAGCAAAGGGTTGCCCTTGACAATTGTGATAATGTTTTAGGAAGTGTATGGTATTTCTGAACATCTCTTGATGTTACCACAACAGCCTCCAGATGCTGGCTTCATCATGGTACCATTGTCAAAGACACATAGGAGGGTAGCTTTTGATCACAGAATGAGTACCTTAATTTCTCAATAGTTAGGAAGTTCTGCTGTCTCACCGTTGATGTGCTTGTTTGTCTCCGAGGCTGGTAGGGCTGGGTAAACAGCCTACAGGAATACATGTTAGATTCTTGTCCCTCTTATCTGTTGAGAACTGAGCTAACTGCCTATTTCAACGTTCAACCTTTGAACTCAGTGAAGTTTCTAATTCAAACTGAGGGGCTTATTACAAGTCTGGCAGTCCATGGACAGCCCGACTCGCAGGGACGTTGCAGTGGCGGTCTGCCTACCGCCCTATTATGACCAGGACAGTGCGGGTGGCGCAAAGGTCTTAAAGCTGCAATATGCTTGTCAGGACCGCTGCAGCCCTCCCAAGTATATTATGAGTTTCCTTACTGCCACGAAAAGCATGCCTGTGAGGAAGCAAAGGCGGTCCCCTGTTGCCTCTGCACCATGAGTGCATGCCGGGGGGCACCTGCTGTGCCCCCTATGTGCATGCACTGCCAGTTCCTGCAGGGCATAGACTTGATAGACGATGCCCTGCAGGAACTGCTTTTGACATTACATTGTGGTACCTTTTTCAAAGGCATCAGAGTGGGACCGCCAAATAACCACCCGCCAGAGTGCAAATAAGTAGTATTCGGGTTGGTGGTCTTTAATGGCTTTGGTGGACTAGGAGAGAGGCGACGACAGCATGCTGGCCCTGCTCTGAGACTGCCAAAGTAACAATAAGGCCCTAAGCCTTTAGCTCAACACTATGAATAGATTGGTGAGGAGGCAATGGAAGCTTGATTAGAGTACAGTAGAAGGGTCCTAAGGATCTGAATGGTAATATCAGGCACTAATACACCCCATTGCTAGTGATATTTGCCCTGATGCTGAAAGTATCGTAGAGCCAAATATAGAAAAGGGGACAAATAAGGGTAGCAAACTGTATTGGTATGCCTTTTTTTGGATATTAGTAGACCTTTTATTTCAATTGTATATTTGCAGGTTGTTACGATGGGTAGGCGGAAACATTGGGTAAGGAGAGATTCGAAAAATAGGGTGTTTTTATTCCCTAAACACTGAAAACCACCTGTTAGAGATGAGATCTCTGGTTGGCTAGGGCAAGCGCCTGAGCCAGCCAGAAACCGCCACTCTAGACAAGGCAAGGGAGTTACACACCGAAGATAATCCCTGCTCACCCCCTTGGTAGCTTGGCAGAGCAGGCAGGCTTATACCTGAAGCAATGTGTAAAGCGACCCTTCCCCACCAGGGGCCACTACTGGGCTTGCCCGAGCATGCAGAGAAAGGCAGAATGCTTAAATGGCAGGGCACTTCACCACTGTGGTCGGGTCTATGTGACCACAGGCTCAGCCCCCCTCACTACTCCTTGGGTGGGGCAGAGCCAGGTAGGGTGCAGCCATCCAATCAACAAACCAGCTGTAAATGGCAGTTCTCTGATCCCCTTTCCTGTGGATGCTGCTGCAGGGCACGGAGCGACGTCTCCGTCGGCCACATGTGGGGCTCCCCTCGTCACAACTGAGTCCCGTCTGGAATCAGACACAGGGTTGCCTGACTTCTGTTCCGACCTCCACCCTCTGCTTCATTGTTGGCTTCTCCTTACAGGCGCCTGAATTCCTCGTCGCGTTAACTGCTGCTTTCGTCGCCCTTCAAGCCTGAGTTCCCTTCTCGGGCTCAGCAGAGAAATGAAAATAAATGCCCACAACACGCTTTGGGGTGTGACAATGTGAGCCCACGCCAGAGGCTCACACTAAATGACTCCTGAAGTGCTCTCCGCGCTCCGCTGCAGCAGGAGCCAACTTCTCTGTACAAGTGGTTTCTCTGCGCTCCCCAAGGCGCGCTTAGTAAAATGATGCAGCCCAAGAGAGCACATGCACTTTACACTGGACAGCAGTGATAAAGGGCCCAGAGTCCTAAAAACACCAACACCAGGTCAGAAAAAATACCAGGAGGAGGGCAAAAAGTTCAGGGATGACCCTGCAAAAAAGGGCAACTCCAACACCACCCATGCTTGATGCTTGATTGCCCATGGCTCTTTGGACCACAAAACCAGGTACAACAGGTTGGGGGCACCATTGCTATATTTTGAAACCGTTGCCAAGCCTGAAGCTGTTTGTCTACAAGTTCAAAGTAACCCCAAAGAGAATCCATACTAGCCCAAAGACAACCTGAAGTTGCTACTTTTAAATCATGTAATCAGAGCCTTCGGGAAACATTTTCAAGCATAAATCTAATTTCTATTCAGCACAAATATGTAGACCTCACAGTACTTTAATTATTAACTACTTTTTAAATATTTAAAATGGAGATGTAGAAAAGGAAAAATGGTCACACTTCTCACAATGCGATACGAGTCCTATTTTTCCGAATATAATTTGCAGAACCTGTGCAGAACGCGATCCTTGCATAATGGATTCAAAGAAGAAGCTAAACTGGGGCCAGCAGTGCTGCCAGAAAGGGCTTAGCATTAAATCACTAGGAGGGGCATTCTGGAAAGAATTGCAAAAGCTTCTTGATCAAAATAGAATATAGCAGCCACAGCACGTGCAGGTAAGAGCCTTGGGGCTGAGGAGCCGGGCTGGTGGGTTTGGGGATTCGACAGTTCACCACGAGGGAACATTAAATAAATAAATAAATAAATTATATTTCCTCGTCTGTTGAAGTACCCCCCTCCCTGCCCCATCGCCTTATCGCTCTTACCTGCACAGGCCTAGGTTAGAATAAAGCTTTTTTTTTTAATTAAATGATACTTTATCCCAGGGCTTCACCTCGTGGAATTCAGCCACTATGTTGGGGTTCTCTATTAAATTAGAATATCAAAGCAGCTCAGTAAATGGTTCGCTACATGCTTTACACTTGCTTTTCCTCTGATAACGTATGGGACTCCCACATTTGCGGCCCTTTGTGCAGCACCACCTGCAGGGCAGCATCTGTCCAGCTCAGCAGCTGTAAAGTGCGCTTTGTAACGGGACGCACAACACATTCTTGCTGCCGTATCGCCTCATGTAGAGGGGAATGGCAGGGTATGTGGACTATGGCCTGCGTTAATTATGCCAACTGACATTTTGCCACCTGCACTGCAGTGCTTAATTAAATAGAGCTGTGTATGTAGGTTTGAATTGCGTGCGGGCACAGTGGGGAGGGCAGCTGAGGTAGGGGGGCACTCCCATGAGAGAAAAAAAGAACAGCAATCACAGTGGGGATTACCCAGACATCCAGAATGTTCTGGGGGCATATTATCAAGCAGGTCGATAGGCAATTATCGCCGCTTTAGCGGCCGTTTTCGGCCGCTGAGTGGCGATAATTCTATTGCCCTATTAGCAAGCTGTTGCTAACTGATGTTAGCGACAGCTTTTAGGCGAAGGCGATCGGTTTGGGGCCCGCTTTGCATGTCAGTGATGTTTATCGCTAATGACATGAAAAGTGGGCGTACCCAAGCTATTAGCGACTGAAAGCAGTCGCTAACGTCGCTAACGCCTATTAGCAAGGCAGGGGTAGCGATGGAAATATACACGCTAAGCGCGAATATCTCCAAATACTAACTCCTGCCCCGATCAGTGCTTAGCCATGTTATCCAATGGGAGGTGGATAACATGGCTAAGAGCATTTCGTCGCTAATGCATGAATATCGCTGTATTCTCAGCGATATTCACGTATTTCGCCGCTATCGCTGGATATTTTAGCACGTTTTCTCCGCTAACATATCCAGCGATAGGCAGCGATAAAAAAAATGCGCTAAGTGCAATTTGCGATAAATATCGCTATTCCTTGGTAATATGCCCCCTGGTGTTTTTACTGCTATGAAAAGTCCATAAATCACTTGGAAGTACCTACACTGGACAGCACAGTAGGTGAGTGCTGCTGGTAGGCGATAGAGTGGGGGTGCATACAGACCACATTTTATAACAGGAAAGTCGGAGATTTTGGTAAAAAGAATCTTAGGGAAATGTATTTTCCCCATTAACTTCTATTGTAGCAGGGGCCATTTCAGATGCGAGACAGCTAAAAGTAAGACAAGTTTGGCTTCAAAAACCAGAAGTCTCGTCCTGAAACGTATATGGGTGTACGAGAGGCAGGCCTGGCCCGGTCCTGCACACTGTAAATCTCAGCACTGGAGGTAGGCTCGTCTGGGAGGAGCCTGCAGAAGAGCAGAGTGGTTCCTTCTTGGGACTGTCGGCATGATAGATTCTAAGCCGAAGGGCAGTGATGATGTAGTCTCCATTTTGCTCCTCTACTGAGAGGGTCAGTCAAGCCACACATGTCTAGCAGAGCTGTTATTTGTAGCTAATGAATGTAGAAGAGACACGGAGGTATGTGAAAACCAGCACATTACTTCTACTGATAACAGGTGCCCATGTGTGATAGGCAAATGGCACCAATGCTTTATTCAGCTGTCAATCTGCTAAGCAGCTGGATACCCTCTCGGGTAAATAGTGCGCTACACAAATCAATATAATATAATATAACATAACATTCCATAACCTCAGCATATCTAAAAATGTGATTGTTTTATTAATGTGTGTGTTATAAGGTATCAATATTTTATTGTTAATAAAAAAATGTAGATTCCTTGTGCTTTTGTAATGTATTTGCTAAATTGTATTTACTTTTTGAATTATTGGTAGGTAGTTGACTTTGTTGGGGAGCAGGATAAGAAGGATTTAATATATATTTTCTAATATTTGTCACTTTTTTCCTTAATACTGGGTACTCTGAAACACTCACATACAACGAAACCCCTTGGTGGTTTTCAGAAAATGTCTTCACGATGTATAGTATTCCTCTAAAATTCTATGTACTTTATGTCATTACATACTATATTTCTCCATGAGAACTTCCTTCTTCTACCTCTAAAATCGGATGTTTATACATCACTATCATAGGGAGGCTCTGTAAGCCTCTGTAAAGCCCCTGTAAGCCCAGCCCCTGCGGATATATTATTGTTTTTGAGTAGGGGTCATGCAGCCTCCCTCCGAAGCCTCAGGATGGCCCTGGAGACCCATGGTGTCGTTATGATGTAATGGGCATCAGGCCCCCCTCCCTAAGCCTTACAATGGCCTGGAAGACATCATACCCAGGGCCTAAATAGAGTAAGGCTCCTGGGTCATTGAGTCCATGAACCTAGCAGAGCTAACCATATTTCTTTAAGCCTTCTAAGTAGGAACTGATTGCCCTTTAGCTGGAGTGCAGGGCCCCTTGTGTTTGGTACTATGGCTGCACTTTGAGGCCTGGAAAATATTTAAGAAAGAGTCAAAGACATGTTAATGTTTTCTTACAAAAATACTTTACTGACGATATTTTGTGAATATCTCTATTATTAAACATCGCAATGTGTGCGTTTATAAAATATACAATTGACTATAGTTATTGATGACCTTTTCACAAAGTCGTTAGGCGCTGAACCCAACACAACACTGTACATGGCTATAGATATGTTCATACAAAATCATAGAAGATCGTGGAAAAAACAAAGGTTAAAGTGACGCTATAGTTAGGAATTGTAATAATATCTCACTTGACATTAAAAAAGCCTTAGAAATTCAATAGATAAATAACAAAAGGTTAAAGCGACGTTATAGTTAGATGGAAATGTCAATTCAAACATATCATAAGTTCACTAGTTATAATTCTCTTCAGTAACTATACCTCATACCCTAAAGTAACTATAACTTGCACCCTTGCCATGCACTGCTAATTACCTCTCATTTTACACCAATCATGACATGATCTATGACATAATTGATAACAATACTGGGGATGGCAGAGACACAAGTTGAGATAAATATAACTGTTGATTTTTTTAACATATATATTACCTACTGGCAACCACCAGTAGATAGGGATAGGTAGGACATAGTTTCCATAGGAACAGCTTTTTTTGACTTGCCTATATCATTGGTGCCATTTGACCAATCTCCATGAACGTTTCCAAAAAAAGTCTCAAGTTCGTTCTAGTTCTCCATGGTAAGTTTGGAATGATTTGTCAGATGCAGGGCAGAGGAAAGGGGAGGGTTAAAAAAAAGTGCATTTACCATGTTAATTCAGAAAGCAATTTTAGACACAACTACAGCCCGAACTGCTGAATGGAATTACATCAAAATTGGCAGAAAGCTAGCTCTTGATCCACAAAGTGAGCTATTTGTGATTTGGTGTAAATCTGTTCAGTAGTCCTGGCGGTATAAATTAAAGTATATTTAGGGTCTCGAATACTTCGCAAATATTGATAGTCTCAGCTGAGCTTTAAAAAGTGCATTAAAATAAAGAAAAGGGGGCAGGGCAGGAATATCCTGACCCCCTAGCCTTGTAGCTGGAGTCCCCAAGCTACCCCGTCAGGTAAAAAATGGATTTTTAAAAACATTTTTGTAAAATATTTTAAAGAAAACAAACATGTCGTCCCACGTTTGTTTAATGCTTATCCCCCAGAAGGATCAGGTCCTGGGGCATTATTTATATATATAAAATTGGGAGTGGGTGCACGTGCCTCACTCCCCATGATAAATCTTGACCCCGGGTACCTCCATGACCCAGAGGCAGGCAAATGTCTTTTGAAGTGGAGGGGGTCATGTTGTCTTCTCCATAATGAGAGCTTTACCTCCCCAGGGATTTATTAAAAAAATCATAGGGGGACCACTCGGATGCAAATCATGTGTCCATAAGGACCCAGGGGACCACCACCTCCCCAAGGCTAGAAACAAAGGGGCAGATTTACAAGCTCCTTGCGCCACGTTTGCATCATTTTTCCCATGTTAAAAATTACGCAAAAGTGGCGCAAGTGGCTTGTAAATCTGCCCCTAAATTTAAAGGTGGTGGGGTCCATGCCGACTCCCTCCTGGGCAATGTACGGCCTGGACCACCACCTATCTTGGGCGTTCTAAATTTTTTAGAAGGAGGGGGATTGTGTGGCCCCTCTCAGGGGCTGTTATTGGCCTCTGGGACCACCACCTTCCCGGGTGAGGTCCTTGAAAACTGGGGAGCATGGCCCCCCTCCTGGAGCCATTAATTGCTCTGGGGACCACCACCCCCACAGACGACTCACGATATCCCAGGGTGCCCAAACCCTGGACATAGCTGTTTGCTCTCTCTTAACAGGAGCTTTGACGGGTCACGCCATGTGAGAGAAAATAGTTAGTCTGCTACTAGTGGGTGGGAGCATGAAAAATATTCCTTCTCATGGGAGCAGACTTTTAATCTGTTTCATGCCCACAGTCAAGCAAAACAGATGAAAGAATTGCTTCTGCACGAAGTGAGTAGCATTTTTAGCTGCTCCCAACATACAAGAACAATGCCGGCTCCCACTGGAGACGGGGAGTCAGCAGGCTACCTCTAAGGTCCCCAATGTAGCACACTTGGTGTCCTGGCAGAGCACCAGGGAACTAAGGAGGGATGTGGTCCCCAGAGCTGGAATAGGCCTCGTGAGGGGCACCACATAGCCCACTTCTTCTAATAATATTTGACAGGCCCCTGGGAGATGCGGTCCCCAGGGTCAAAAACAGCCTAAGGGGTTGTGCAGTCCCCCCAATTAAATCTGGGCCAGGTCAGGCAGCGGACGCGTGTTAGCGCGAGAGTAATGCGCAGTGCAGTTGCGTTGGGAATTGAACGAAAGTACCTGAATATAGGAGATTCGTGGGCTCCGCAGGAAAATCGGACACAGCAGGACTGCTTGTAAAAGGGCCCCCACAAGGAGACGTCGACCCTTGTCCTCGACGAAGGGTTGCTGAGCCGTCTGCCACTTCGGACGGAGAAACTCTCACTTGAGCGCAGGGATCCTCTACAGGGTTGGAGAGAGGCTGGAAACTGGACCCGATCGTCGCCACTGTAAAGAAGTCAGGTCCACACGGAAGGTAGGTTGGACCTCAATTTATTGTATGTCCAGCTTCAGCAACTCCCCGGCAGCAACTGCCAAGGATAGAATTAACAGTGTGTTCCACGCAGGGAACATTACGTAGAGAACACGTGAGGAGAGAGAGGTCCCAACACCCTGGAGGATGCAGTATATTTTCTCAGCAATTCCACATTGAAGGACAAACTGAAATGCTTCATGAGGTGAATGCATCATTGATCTATTAGAGCGCAATCTGTAGTGACTGTGATGTGTGGGTTCTTGCTAGTCCTTAACAGGTGAGTGCACAGTCCATGGTTCTCCCTTTCAATTACTATGAGTATTCAAATGTTCAAATTACGTGGAGTCTTTGCTCGTTTGACCCTGTCCATCTTAGTAGTATGCAAAGATCTTCCCGCGTTTTGCCAGGATGATGGACAGCTTATCAAGAGGCCCCCAGTGTGTTTACAGATGCCTCTTGATGCAGTGGAGTGTGAGGACATCTCCACCACACACAGAAGCAATTCATATAGTTAAGAAGAAGGACCCTTGTTTGTTGTACATTTATCTCTTTGTAATATTTTTGTCTTCCCTATAGCAAGATTCATGTTATCACACATTTCTGGATAAAGACATATGAGGAGCAACTCACTGACCTACTCAGAGACTCACACACCAACTCCAAGACACACTCAGAGACTCACAGACCCACTCACAGACCCACTCAGGTACTCATAAACCCACTGAAGGACTCAGACACACACTCTTAGACCCACCCAGACAATCATGTACCCAATCACAGACTGACTCACTGACTCATAATGGCACTTACAAACTCACTCAGACATTTTTACACAAAGTCAGAACCACTCAGACACTCATGCACCCACTCATACACATACAGGCACACTCACAGACCCACTCATGTACTCACTCATATACTCACTCTCAAAGGTTACAGGTTACAGTTAGGAAATAAAATTCAAAAAACCTTGAGAACTCACAAGAAATACCAAAGGTAAAGAATCACAGAAATTCACTGAAAAAAAACAAAGATTAGTGGACGTTATAGTTTGGAAAAAGAACTGAACAAAACTTGGAAATTGACTGTAAAAGACAAAGGTTACAGGGACGTTATAGTTAGGCTCATACTTTACCGTGGCTGTATGGGTGAGTGAGTGGCTGTGTGAGTAAGTGTATGGATAGGTGAGTGGCTGTTTCAGTGGCTGTGTGTTTGAGTGATCGAATGTGTGAGTGGTTTTTTGGATCAGTAAGTGGGTGTGTGAGTGGGTGTATGAGAGGTTGTGTGGGTGTGCGAGTGGGTGTGTGAGCGGTTCTGTGGATGTTGTCATCAGTTATGTGACTGACCATGTCATGAGTGATGTAATGGGTGATGTCATACAAAGTGCATAGCGGGGATGGGAGTTATTGTTAGCTCAGCTAACTATAACAGCTGAATTTCTCTAGTTTTGTACGAGTGAAATTTGAACCTAACTAAAAAATACCTGTGACCTTTGTTTTTTTCAGTGAATTTCTAAGGAAGTTTTTAATTCTATTTCCTAACTATAACTTCCCTATAACCTTTGTTTTTTTCAGTGAATTTCTAACGTTTTTTAAATGCTAGTTGTTAACTATAACCTTTCTGTATCCTTTGGTTTTTTCAATTTCTAAGGTGTTTTGAAATTGTATTTCTTAATTGTAACGTCCACTTTTTTGTGAGTGAACCTGTAAGATTTTCATACGTTCTTTCTATAATTGGATATTGTGTATTATATTTATATAATACACCACTTATTTTTTTGATTTCATATGTCTTTATCAGAAATACATTAATAATTGGTTTTATTTTAAAACGTTTTGTAAGTCGGCACACATTGTTGCATTTACAGTGGAGATTCTGTCATCAGTATATGGATTTCACATCCTAAAAAATACACTTACAGACATTTTTTTTAAATAAAGTTTAACTCTAAATATTTAGTAGAATATTCCTTTAACTTTTCCTTCCATGATCAATTGAGAAGAAACCCACCTAAAAAGAAATTATCAATAATTATTTGTAACTACTGAAGTCATTATGATGATTTCAGTCGTCGCAAAAAGCACGTAGTGTATAGGAAGTTCAGAATATATATAGAGACAGATTCTAAAGTATATTTAACAGTAGAGCTTTATTAGTGTACTTTTAAAACTCCACCTCCATAATCACCTCCAAACACTTTTTACTGTTTCCACGAAGTCAGCGGAAGGTGCGATGACGTCGGTAATCGCAGATATCGCGTGTTTTTCAACAACTCTGAAATGTATAGGTGGAGGTATTATGAACAAGTTTAGTATAGATGTACACTATCATACTGAAAGTTCTGATTTTCTTTCCATTTGTAAACAAAACAACTTTAAACTTATATTTTGCATTTCCGCTTCACCGTGGTAACCACAACTATTTAAGTCACCGTGAATATCACATGACTGGGAAAGCTAGGAATATCATTGGATCATATAAATTTTTAGCAAAATCAATAGGAAGTACAAACCCATACCTGCTTCTTGATTCTTCTGTCATATAACTTCATTCTGAGCAGGTGGATTCATTTTGCTGTGCAAACTTTTTGGTCTTTTTTTCTATAGTGCTGTCATAAGTGCTGGTGAGCAGTCTATTACAGCTTCAAAACAGCATACATACTAATCTACATGCTTTCCCCTATGCTTTACTCATTTTTCAGTGCACGATTTTTCAATTCCTGCTGTCCCAGTTGCCATTTTTGTTTTTATAAAAAACAAAATTTTTTAAAATTTTTAGAAAGCCTTTAAAAAAAGTTTACTCTTTGAACCGCCTTTTACAGTTACAAATAGATAATGTATGTATATATGTTAGAATGAGTGGATGTATGGTAATTGAATGAGAGCACACCTGGTGCATGGATATTACAATAAGTGCAGCAGTGGTGCTTGAGAAAATCTATGAGTGCATTAGTAGTGCCTTAGTGATGAGATGAGTGCAAATGTATGGATTTGGTGATTGCATGTGTGTGTATTAGTAATGCGTGGCTGAATGGTTGAGGACATTTGTAGAGCCTGAGTGGAATGGTAGTGCCTGAGTGAATGGATGAGTGCATGTATAATTGCTGGGTGAATGCATAAGTGCATGGATAGTGCCAGGGTGATTGGATGAGTGCATGGATAATGCCTGGGTGGATAGGGGAGGGCATAAATACTGGCTGCTTGAATGGATGAGTAGAAGGGTAGTATGGGTTATTGGATGTGTGCATGGGCAGTGCCTCAGTGAATGTATGAGTGCATGTGTAGTGTCTGAGTAAATGCAAGAGTTCATGAGTGAATGAATGAGTGCAAGGGTAGTGCCTGGGTAATTGAATGAGTGCATGGGTGAGCGTATACTTTGTACCTGAGTGAAGAGATGAGTGCAAAGGAAGTGCCTGAGTAATTGGATGTGTTCATGGGTAGTGCCTGGGTGAATGGATGAGCGCATGGGAAGCTCCTGAGTATATAGATGAGTGCATGGGTAATGGCTGAGTGATTCGATATGCACATGGTTAGTGCCTGGGTGAATGCATGAGTGCATGAGTGAATGCATGAGTGCAAGTGTAGTGCCTGGGTCATTAGACAAGTGTTTGGATAGTGAGTGAATGTATGAATGCATGCATAGTGCCTGAGTAAATGGATGAGTGTATGGGTAATACCTGAGTGGTAGGATGTGTGCATGCATTTTGCCTGGGTAAATGGATGAGTGCATTGATAATGCCTGAGTGAATGGATTTGTGCATTGGTAGTGCCTGGATCATTTGATGAGTGTATGGGTAGTGCCTGATTGAATGAATATGCACATGCATACTGCCTGAGTGACTATATGAGTCCAAGGAAGTGCCTGGGTGACAGGAAGAATGTATGAGTAGGACCTGGTTAATTGGATGAGTGCATCAGTACTGCCTGGGTGAATGGAGGAGTGCATAAGTAATGGCTGGGTGAGTGAATGAGTGCAAGGGTAATGCCTCAGTGAATGAATGAGTGCAAGCATAGTGCCTGGGTGATTGGATGGGTGCATGGTGTTAGTAACACGATCACCAGTATCTCTGATCACCTACATAGGAAGAAAAGACCCAGGTTTGCCTGTAATCCTCGTTGGCTGAGATATCATCCTTACCTTTGGACCCTGCTGCAGAGGTTTCTGATGACTGTCATTCCAACTGCTAAAAGATACTTCCAAGATGGCGTCCACCAACTAAATTCTTTTCAGTGGTCTAGACCTTCAGTGACTCCCGCGAGCAGCAGCCTGCCACTAAAGCATGCTCCCAACGGAATTCACACTTCAACTGAAGTCTCAGATGAAGCAGCAGCATCTTGCCTCAGCGCCTGCTCATTTGAGAACTTTTAAGGTCAGCAAGTTCATGTTTTACTTTGCCTGCATGGAGTGGTGTACACACCGGGGGTGTTCCCCTGTTTTTGGATAATTGAAAAGAGATTAGTGTCTTCAGAGCGCTTCTTCCGTCGTCCTGGGAAAGGAGTTAATAGTTTCTTCCGAGCGCTTCTTCTGTTGTCCTGAGAAAGGAGTTTTCAGTCACTCGTGGATTACCTGAGCAGCTTGGAACTGCGAACTGTTCTTACCTCGTATCCTGAGATGACAGTAAGAAATATTAGAGCATTGTAACTCCAGAGACTAATGTTATAGACTCGAGTCCTTTTCAGTCTACTTTGCGGAATGGGACGTTTTCTATTCTTAAAGAGACATCCAGTCAGGCAGCTAACCTGAAACCCACAACATTAGAGAGGGGCTAGACTGCCAGTGCCAGCAGGTAGCATAGACTTAAGCTGAGTGCATGTTGTTGACTGCAGTGTTTGAGTAAAGACTAACGTGTTGTCTCACCCATTACAGGTTCTGTCCAACACGTTCCAAAATAGTTGTACCATATCAGAACTCTCTTCTATTGAATATAGACGAGGCTGGATCATTGGCAGATTCATGAACCTGGTAGCAGTCTCTCTTTCTCTGTCCCATTTCCCCTTTCCCCCCTGTGGATGTTGGCACTCACTTTCAGTGGCACAGGCAATTGCGGTGGGGATTTGGGAGTTGTCATCTGCTCCTGTGGACTCCTGGCACTTAAGTAAGAATCTTCTGACACATGGATAGTGTCTAAGTGATTGGAAGAGTGCATAGATAGTGCCTGAGTGAATAGATGAGTGCATGACCACTGCTTGGGTAATTGTATTAGTGCATGGGTAGTGCCTCAGTGATTGGATGAGTACATGCACAGTACCTCAGTGAATGGATGAGAGCAAGGGTAGTTCCTGGGTGATTTGATATGTGTATGGTTAGTACATGGGTGAATAGATGATTGCATGAGTAGAGCATGAGTGAATAGATCAGTGCAAGGGCACTACCTAAGTGAATGAACGAGTAAAAGGGTAACATCTGAGTGATTGGATGAATGCAAGGTAGTGCCTGGGTAATTGCAGGAGTGCAAGGTTAGAACCTGGGTGATTAGGTGAGTGCATGCATAGTTCCTGGGTGATTGGATGACTGCATGGGTAGTATGTCAGTGAACGGATGAGCGCATGTGTACTGCCTGACTGAAGGGATGAGTTCAAGGGTAGTGCTTGGATGCATTGATACCAAAGGGGATGATGGACGGAGCGTTAGAGCAAATCAAACACTCACCCCTAGTCAACTGATCTGCGTGTAATCCATCATCATTCTTTAGCTCACTCAAATCAAATCAAATGTATTTATTTGGTTTAGTTCTCTACTGAGAACAACAAATAGAATGATAAAAGAGATAAGATTACATTTTATAGTCAGAAAAAATTATGAACACTTCTCCTATTACAATTTTTAAAAAGTTTAAAAATATTTAAACAGATTATAGCATACAAATTCATTGGGAGTGGATTTAAAAATGGAAGTCAAACTCTGTACATTTATAGAGTTACACTTTGTTTAAACTGGTTTTAAAAATCGCTTTCTAGCATCAACTACAGTAGGGTTAGGACAAACCAACAAAATCTGGATCAGATCTTTAACTCCTCCTTTATAGAGGTCACATAAGCTATTGGTATTATTATTATTTGTCCATTTACAGGTAAAAGATTTCAGAGGAAAGGATCCCAAATCGTAGTAAAATCATACAATGCCAGGCGCCATGTTTTAGTGTGTAGGAAAGATAGCTCTCTCCACCACCCCAGTTCAGATATGGCCATATGCAAATCAGTCTGACCCTGTGCCTCATGGGAACAGTCCAGCCCAAACTGCCAAGCCATGTCTTCCCTGGACCGGAAACAAGCATCCTGGATCCCGTTTCGGGTTCAAAACTCTCATCAGCCAGGCTTTGTTGAATCCAGTGGCAAAGTGAGCAAGGACCCACTGCCAACTTAGGGCGAAAAAAGCGATACCAAAGGGGATGATGGACGGAGTGTTAGAGCAAATCAAACTCTCACCCCAAGCCATATGATCTGGGATTAATCCATCATCATTCTTTAGCTCACTCCACCACCCCAGTTCAGACATGGCCATATGCAAATCAGTCTGACCCTGTGCCTCATGGGAACAGTCCAGCCCGAACTGCCAAGCCATGTCTTCCCTGGACTGGAAACAAGCATCCTGGGACCAGGTTTCTGGTTCATAACCCTCATAATCCAGGCTATCCTGAATCCAGTGGCAAAGTGAGCAAAGGACCCACGTCTGGGCATACCCTGCCAACTTAGGGCAAACAAAGCGATACCAAAGGGGACAAGGACGAGTGCATGAATAATGGCTGGGTGAATGAATGACTGCATGGAGATTGCCTGGGTGAATGGATGAGTGCATGGGTAGTGGCTGAGTGAATTGAGGAGTAAATGGGCACTGCCTGAGTGAATGTAGGAGTGCATAGATAATGTCTGGGTGAATGAATGAGTATGGCTATTGCCTGAGTGATTAGATGAGTGCATGGATAATGGCTAGGTAAATAGATGAGTGCACAGGTAGTGCCTGGGTGAATGTATTCAGGAAAGACCTCAAGATTTCAGGAAAGACCTCAAGACCTGGCTCTTCAGATGCCCCAAAATTCAGTTGCACCCCCCCCCCCCTCAGCACCTTGAGACCCTAACGGGTGAGAAGTGTACTTTACAAACCCCTGATTGATTGTTTGAATGGATGAGTAAGAGGGTAGTACCTGGGTGATTCGATATGTGCATGGTTAGTACCTAGGTGAATAGATGAGTGCATTGATAATGCACAAGTGAACGGATCAATGCAACAGTAGTACATGTCTAAATGAATTAGTGGAAGGGTAATGCCTTCAGAGAGGAAGGTAGTGCCTTTGTGATTGCATTAGTACCTGGGTGATTGAGTGAATGCAGAGATAGTGCCCTGGTGATTGGGTGAATTAATGCATAGTGCCTGAATGATTGAGTAAGAACATGGATAGTGCCTAGGAGATTGAATGTGTTCGTGTGTAGTGTCTCAGTGAACGGATGAGTGCTTGGGTAGTAGCTGAGTTAATGGAAGAGGTCAAAGATAGTGCCTGGGTGATTGGATGTGTGCATGGGTAGTTCCTAGGTGAATGGAAAAGTGCAAGCATTGTGATTGGGTGATTGTATGAGTGCATGGATTGTGCCTGGGTGATTTCAAGAATGTATGAATAGTGCCTGGGTGATTAGATGAGTGCATGGGTACTGCCTGGATGATTGGATGAGTGCATGCATGAGTAGTGTGTACGTAAGTGTATAAGTACATGGGTAGTGCCTCAGTTAATTGATGAGTGCAAGGGTTGTTCGTAGGTGATTGTGAGAGTGTGTAGATAGTGCCTGAGTGAGTGGATGAGTGCATGGATACTGTTTGGGTAACTGGATTAGTACATAGGTAGCACCTGGTTGACTATATGAGTGTGTGGGTAGTGCATAAGTGACTGGATGAGTGCGAGAGCAGCGCCTGAGTGATTGGATGAATGCAAGGGTAGTGCCTGGGTCATTGCATGAGTACATGGGTAGTGCCTGAGTGAATAGATGAGCACATGTGTAGTGCCCAAGTGAATAGATGAGTGCAAGGGTAGTGCCTGGGTGATTGGATATGTGCATGGGTAGTGCCTGAGAGAATAGATGAGGGCATGGGTAATTGCTGAGTGGTGTGCTATGTGCATGGGTAGTACCTGGGTGAATACATGAGTGCATGAGTGTTTGTATGAGTGCATGAGTAGTGCCTGAATAATTAGACAAGTGCATGACTATTGGCTCAATAATTCAATACATGCATAGATACTGGTTGGATGATTAAATGAATGCAACCTTAGTGTTTGGATGATTGCAGGAGTGCATAGATATTATATAGATGATGTATAGAGTGCATGGAAAGTGCATACATGATTGTTTAAGTATATGCATAGCACCTAGCAGATTGGATGAGTGCACCAGTAGTGTTTGAGTGATTGTATGACTACTTTGCTCCAGCCCATGTATTTTTGATTCAGTAAACAGGTAGTGCCTGGGTGTTTAGATAACTGCATGGGTAGTGCCTGGGTAATTTAATGAGTGTATCAGTAATGTGTGGCTGATTACATGGGTGCATGACTAGTGTCTCAGGGCCAGATGTACGACCATTGGCAATTGCGACTCACAAATTGCACCAAATTGCGAGTTGCATTTTTCGAGTCATAATTGCCAATGTACTACAGTGTCTGAGACACTCTTTGCGATTCCCAATGGAGTTGCAAATTGCATGCCTCATGCATACTATTGAGGCTGTCGCAATTTGCAACCCCATTAGGAATGGCTGACACTCCCACGGAGCAGTTTTTGTTTTTAAAATGCAGCACGCTTTCCTTGAATGAAAATAAGATGCACTTAAAAAAAAAGAAACTTTTTGTTTAATTTTTTAAGGGCAGGTAGTGGTGCCTGGGAAACTGCCTGCTCTGAAAAGATCTTTGTGCACCCAGTCACAAAGGGGAAGGGGTCCCCTGGAGACCCCTTCCCATGTGCGAATGGTTTACCGCCTCTTGAGGAGGGTAGTAAACTGCGAGTGTTTTGCGACCGCAATTGCGGTCACAAAACATTCTTACATAGGGTTCAGACTCGCTACTAGGAAAGGACGCCCTCGGAACGTCCCTTCCTAATAGCCAATCGCTAACCCTATTGTGGGAGTCGCTATTTACTTAGCTACACGCAAAATAGGGTTAGGTGCATGGCCCACTGTTTTTTTTGCATGCCCAAATGGGTCTAAAACTCATTAGTGCATGCAAACATCTGCCATGCATCTGGCCCTCAGTGATTCCATGATTCCATTGCTAAACCTAGAGAGATTGGATGAAAGTAAGTGTACTGCTGGGGTGATTGTACTAGTGCAAAAGTATTCCCTCAGTAATTAGATGAGATTGAATAATAGGTTTAATGCAATAGTATTCTCTACATAATTAGATCATTGAATGAGTAGTACCTGAGTGCTTGCATGATTTCATGCATGTGCCTCACTATTTCAATGACCTCATGGGTTGTAAGTGTATGCTTAAATGACTGCATAACTTCTGCATGAGTGTTACAATGACTGCATAGTTCAAGCCTTGTTAATTGCATAAGTAAATGGTTACTGTCTGGGTGATTAGATGAATATATTAGTACCTCCATTGTTGACTGACTACATAATTTCTCGCTGCCTGATTTCAAGAGTACATGTGTAGTGTCTAGGTAATAGAATAAATCCATGAATACTGAATCACTCTTTTGATGACTGCCTCCCTGGTGGTTGGGTGATTGCATGGGTACCTGACTACTCCCTGACTGACTATGAAAGTTTCTTCATTACTGTTATATACATAACAATTTTTAATATATATCTGACTCATTGGTTATCTCCTTCTGTCACTATCAAACTACCTGTTTTACTATCTATATGCTTTTCTACTGGGCTATGTGTGAATGAAGTCTAGTTATCACACTTGGAATATAATTGCAAACGTAGCTCTCTAGCAGCATACATTGCTTTGTTACTGAGCATTCAAATGCATCAATACGTTTCTAAAACAGAAAACACGATTTTTCGAAGCACAAAATCTTTTGTGAATGGTTTAGCTGCATAATTTCTCAAATACTTCTTCTGCCTCTAAAACATAAATTCAGCATTTTTCAAACAAAAGTTACACATCGAATGAAGCTAGTACACAGGAACTACCAAGGCAATCTGCACTAGTAATCCTTCTCAATTTCAAACAAACTATGTTTGAAGAAAAACACTATCCTCTCCATATACATGACATTTTCATAAGCTGTCCTGAATGTAGATTACCATGTAAACATATATGCAATTTCTTAATATATGTACACCTTCAAGCAATCTTTCCAAAAATATATACCTCTCTGTATCTTTAAGTAAACTCCAAAGTCTCACTGTATATATAGCTATGGGTTACCACAAGAACCATATCGCACCATCTAAGCATATGCAAAGCGGCTGGATAAGGTAAAAACCACATTGACAAAGACTTCCCAATACATACCTAACAAGTATTACTACATCCTAATTTATATACAGGCGGAGAACATGTTCTCATCTTTTATTTGTGACTACACTACTCGTGTGATATATCTTTTCTTATCACTGTAATACTCTTTTTATTTTATGACACTCCCATATACATCTTCATTTCTAATGCAATTTTTGTAAAGAATGAAAAAGTTATATACATACAATTGAATTCAGTTTGTATACTATATGGTTGTTCTAGCTCTTTGTGGACAGTTTTGACACTGTTAGGTTTTCTAAAAACTAAGCACAAGAATGTTAGACCACTCTCATGCAAAGCAACCATAAAATAGCAACCTCTTCAGCTTTGCACTCTCAGATCATGAGAAAAGCAGCAAATGAAATCATGTCTTTAATTTTAAACGTCAATATCTCCTCTTGTGACTGGTTAGTATCTCTTAACCTTTTCCCTCTCTTTCAAAATGGGATTCCTATCTATGTGTTTTCGTGAAGTATTTGCCATGATCGCGGAGAAATCGGGAAAACAAATGGGAGTCCAAACCTATATCTAGCTTCATTTGTTAAAATTTGAATACTACACAACAGTTTATTCACAGTCCTGAGTTGGAAATCAAATCTTGCCATTACTTAAATTGTGTCATCACTCCTCAACTTAAAAAAAAATCTGTCTCTTTAACACCCTTCCCCCAATACACTCTTAGCTCAGTGTACGTAGCAACCCAGTGCAACCCATAGGTCACTCGTTCATAACACATTCTAGAAGGAATATGCTTCTTCCGAATAAGATACCGCAGTACTGTTTTTCTCCACAGATTCAAAAGCATATCAATGTCTGTATGGTGCTGAGACAGAATATCGAGTTGGAAATGTTGACTTACACAAATATCGGGTTGGAAATATTGTGATCCAGAAATAACGACAGCAACAATATCGCAGTCAAGAATATCAAATTTAAGGTAAGAAATATCATTTAAAAGAATATAAAAGCCATTAATATTGTTTGCAAAAATATAGATGTTTAAAATTTTGATTTTTAATTAGTGTTATGTATTTTAGTTTGTATTTTGGGTGTATTTGATATATTTTTTTTCTATAAGTATTGTTTATGCTTTTAATGCATGTGGTACATTTTTGGTAGTTATGAGTTTTATTTTAATTAAATTTAGAATTTTTGAGTTATGTAGCGGGTTGTGGGTTTAGAGTGGAATAGGGTAGGAAGGAATTTAATTATAATAAATTCATGATTGTTTTGTGTTTATTTAATTTATATTGTATTGCTTTAATTGTGGGAAGTAATTTATTTGTAAATAATTATTAATTGGTTGTTAATTAATCATGCTAATTGTGTAATTTCTCTTAGGTGAATGTTGTGGGATTTAGAGGAGTAAAGGGTATGAAGTAATTTATGTTATGATTAATTAATAATTTGTTGTTAATTTATATTAAATCATTTATTGAAAACTAATTATGGAAATTGTGTTATGAATTTTAGGTGCAGGTTGTGGGGTTCATAGGGTTAAAGGGTAGGAAGTAATTTATGTTTAATAAATTAAAATTAGTTGTTCATTTATACTAACTAATTAATTAATAATTAATTATGGTAATTTTGTGATTTCTTTTTTAGGTGTGGGTTATGAGGTTTTTGGGGTAATGGGAGGGAAGTATTTTTTTTCAACTAATTATTAATTTGTTCTTAATTAATATTAATTGATTGATAGAAAATGAATTACAGAAATCGTGTAATTAATTTTAGGTGTGGGTTGTGGGGTTTATAGGTGTAAAGGGTGGGTAGTAATTTATTTTTAATTTATTAAAAATTAGTTGATCACTATTATTAATAAATCAATTTATATTTTATCCGGGCATTTGTTTATATTTTTTGTGTGTGGGTTATATTGTTATAGGTTCACAGTGTGGGGAGTAAATACATCTTACTTACTTTAAAATTAGTTGTTAAATACAGGTAGTTTTTTAATTAAAAATATGTTGTAATTGTGTTATTAATTTGTTTACAGTTATTTTTTAGATGTTGGTTGTGGGAATTATAGGGATAAAATATGGGAAGTTAAATTTTTATGAGTTTTTTTATTTTTTATTAATAATATTTATTTAATTGGTAACTAATTATGTTAATTGAAGAAGTACAATTTAAAAACAATTAGATGAGGGGTGTTTTATTGAGTAGGAATAGGTGTTGTAGGGTAGGAAATAAAAAAAAGTACATTTGTGTAATAATTAATGTATTTGTTTCTAAATCTTTTTTATTAAAAATAATTATTTGTTTGGAAATTCTATTTTATTTTATTTAATATATTATTTGTAGGTATTTGTTTTATGTATTTATCATTATATTATGTTTAAAAAAATCTATATTAAATATATTTGTATTTGCATTTATAAAATATTTATATAGTTTTTTTAATTCATTTTGTATTTTATATCTTTTTATACTTCAAATGTTATGCTTGTTTAATTTTGAACTGACTGGAGTGAGAATGGTAATTGTTACTCTTCTGCAATCCAACACTTTCCCTACTGTTGCACTCACTGGATTGGGAATAGTAATTTTTACCCCTACACTGTCCAACATTTTCCCTGCTGTTACACTCACTGGAGTGGGAATAGTAATTTTTACTCCTACACTATTCAACACTTTCCCTACTGTTGCCCTCACTGGAGTGGGAATAGTAACTTTTACCCCTCCGTTATCCAACACTTTCCCTACTGTTACACTCACTCTAGTGGGAATAGTAATTTCTACCCCTCCGCTATCCAACACTTTTCCTACAGTGGCACTCACTGGAGTGGGAATAGTAATTTTTACAACTCCGCTATCCAACACTTTCCCTACTGTTACACTCACTGGTGTGGGATTTTACCCCTCTGCTATCCAACACTTCACCTGCTGTTGCACTCACTGGATTTGGAAAAAGAATGTTTACCCCACCGCCATCCAACACTTTACCTGCTGTTGCAACCAATGAAGTGGGAACAGTAATTTTTACCCTTCCCCTATCCAACACTTTCCCTACTGTTGCACTCACTGGAGTAGGAAATATAATTTTGAAGATTTTTAAATAGTTTATTGTTTTAATTTATAATAGAATGTGTTTTTATTTGATTTTATACTTCTAAACTGTATTTCATTTTTTTTTTTTTTTAAAACCTTTATTAAGCAATCAGAGCAATACACGCGCGGGCCTACGCCTACAACCACAGGGGCCGGCCGCAAAAGCAGGAGATCAAAACATAGCAGTTTAGGTGTGCACGATACAAGGAAGAGGCACAACATAATCAGAAGACGCGATCGCAACACAAGAAAGCGCTATGATAAAAGAGGTTACATTTTTATAATTTTTATAATAGTGAGAGAGGGCAGCGGCTATATCAACAAAGGCGTCACACAACTCAGTCAGACCAAAGAGACGGGAGAGGTATGCCCCTCCGTACAAGCAGAAAGCAATCAGGAGTGACGGGACCAAATACACCCAATGCCCGCCGAAGGCAGGCCAGGAGTAGGGGTCAAACAATAACATGCAGTTAACGAGACGTCGTGTAATGAGCCCACCCACTGTAGACCATAAACAAAAGCATGTGCGGACGCCGGATAGATGAAGGACGGAAAAAGAAAGAAGAGACACAGCCAACCCCCTAGAGAAAAAGGAGAAAAAAGGGACCATAGAACAAAACAAACTAAAATAACAAACCCCCCCCATCACCCACCACCCTACATCACCGTAATGGCTATGGCCTACCCCACTAACAGCGTGCCTGTCGCCCCAGAGTCACCCGAAAAAAGGAATAAAGAAAGGAAGGAAACAAAAAAGAAAAAGAATAAGAATGAGGAGAGGAGCTAACACCCGGACCCCTCCATCCCCGCAGCCAAAAGCATAAAGACCGAGGCCAGAGAAAACACAAAGAGCCATTGCACAGGATGAAAACAGCAGCCGTCTTACAAAATGGGTCCCAAAGTCGCCATCCACTAGGAAGAAGTCCCGCCAGGATCCAAGCGAGATCACCCCTGGCCACTCCTGTGAATAGTAGAACTGCTAAACGGCCTTGTAGTCAAGAGACAGTCCGACAGAAAAAGTCCACACCAGCCAGGCAAGTCAGGTGGCACCTTCGCACAACATTGTCCCGGCAACCAAGAAGCAGCCAACGATACATGGCGGCCATCTGAGTGCAACCATACGCCGAACATCAAGGAGGCCAGGTCCAAAAGCAAGTCTGCCAAGCCTGGAGAGGAAGGCACAGGATATGGAAGGCAGTGCAGCACAGGCACCCGGTCCATTTGCACCCTCAAAATCGCAGAATCATCCGGGGATCCCGGCACAACAACCGGAGGAGATGCGATGGTAGCAACTCGGAGGGAAGCCACCATACCACAAAATGGCGGACCGACAACGGCAGCAATCCGCACCTCCAAGTCTCGGGAGTTCAGAAGCTGTAAAGATGACACCAGGTAATTCTTTAAAGTGTCTCTTTATTATAAGTAACACGACATACCGGGTGGAGGGCCCGATCACCAGCTCAATCAGTGACAGATGCAACTGCCACCTCAACCGTTCCTTCCTGTCAGATGGCGAGGAAACATGCCATTGACGTAATGTATGCAAATAAGGGACAGGAGGGGGACGGGAGCAGAGAGGGGACATCACGGGTGAAAGGGACGGAAACAAGAGAGGGACAAGAGGGGGAGAAGGAAGTAAAAGCCGTAACACATCTCCTTCCTAAGGGAAGGAGGAAAACAGAGATGAAACAACAAGTGTATAATCATATAGACTAAAGGTAACAAACAAATGTGACCATGGATAGACCCATGTACGAATAGGAGAGTATTACTATCCAAAAATCGACTTTAGCGGAGCCTAATAAAACTCTTAGTTTTTATCGGTACAGGAATCTCTGGTGGTATTGTAGAATAAGAGGTTCATCTGTTCCGCAAGGGTCAAAGCAATGACCAATCCATCCTCCAACTTGGATGAACGACATTCACTAGTGGATGTTGTTGAGACTTTTGATCCCCGGGACACATCCTCTCCTGTAACGCCATTACGCACCCAGTAAGCACCTAGGGGGTTATCACAGTGTGGGTATTGCATCGATATGTGTGCTACTTCATTATCCACCACACTGCGTCTATGCCCTTTAATACAACCGGTCACCATTTCAATGTCATCTTCAGTGTCAGGTCTTGACCCACTTCTCGCTTCATTACCTTGGTATTGAACGTTTTCAAAGCCGCTATTAATTTTAATTTCAAACCGTTCCACCCCTTTAGTATTAGCCTCAACAGTGGACAGTCCGTCCTCCAGTTCCTTCAAGTGACTTCCGCAGGAGAACTCCGTTGGGTCAACTGGACCGCATGACTCGTGTTTTCTTCGGCATTCGTCGGGCACACTCTTCTTCCCAGATACAACTGTATATTGAGGACATTGTAAGAGTTCTCGTGCTCCCCTACTCTCACTCACCAGCTTATCACAATTTAACCATTTTGCATATTTTCCTTTGTTTCTAGACCACGACTCCACGAAACTCAGACCATCTTCCCTTTCCTTTGCGATAGACTCCACATACTCATCTCTTGTTTTAGTCTCGAGCCCTGCAATAGCAGTTCTTTGCCGAACGACCCCGAAATTGAAAAGGTTACTCTTACATTTTCTTTCCAAATCTCCATCTTTAGGTTGTGTAACATATTGTTTTCTTATTTTCCCACATTCTTCATTTTTTCCAATTTTTCCTTCACTGTCTTTTCTCTCGTACCCCTTGCTTGAATTCATTTCATCCGTTAATACATGGTAAGCCTCTTGTTTCTTATAGACTTTGTCCTCAGCTGCTTGTTTTTTCCATTTCTCCCTCCTAGCAGCTCCCTCCTTGACAACCACATTTTTTGATGGTGGCGTTCTAGCATTCACCAATTCATACTTTGCCAATTGTATGCTTTTGCCAAACGCCAGTTCACATTGGTGTTCATTACTTTTTTGATTTAGAGATATTCTCAATTTCCTTTGATCTTTCCATCCCAGCACGGAGAGTTCATTATCTGAAATGTATATAGCACTCCTAGTGCTTTTCTCCTTGTAACATAAATCCAGCACTTTGTACCCTATTAATTTAATGTCCTCCCCAGTGTACGATTTCAGGGATATGTTGGCCACTTTTAATTCGTTTCCATGTATTTTAGCTAGTTTTTTACTCCACATGCTCTTGCTAACAACAGTATAGTGTGACCCTGAATCTGCGATGATTTCTATTTCTACACCACCCATGATGATGGTATACTGCGGGTTTATTTTACTCTTGTAACCCTTCTCTTTGTGATTCTTTACATCCATGAACGTTTCATACCTTTGTGCTTCAATCCATGCTACTAGCTTACAATGTTCATCAAGTACATTCATGATGTTCTCAAATATGTTTCGGTCAGTTCCCTTGTAGAATTCTTTTTCCGTTTTATAATACACTTTGCGTCCACCAGCCCCTAAACTGATTAGTAATATTTCAGCTTTTTCTTCTGGTTTCAATGGTTCTATCTCTTCATCGACTATGGATATATAATTCTCGAAATACTCTTTCCACTCACTCCACTCTACTTTATTTGCACCTTCCTCTTCCATAAACAACTCTGGTGGCGGTAAATTGTACATTTTGTTTATATCCATTTAATCTGTTTTAAATATTTCACCCTATTTTCCACTATATGTCTGTTTCTTACTGTTAGAGTCTCTTATATTTCCAAAATGTGAACTTCCCCCGAATTCAAATTATTGCTCTGAAATTCTCACAGGAAGATGTAAGTTCAGCTTTTAACAGGAAGGATGTGCAACCAAAAACTAATGTCACTTTTCTTATTAATTTTGAAATTCCTTCACACACAATACACAGTTTTAAGCATTTACTTATAAAAGGATACAGACTTTTATTCTCAGTGACTTCCACTGTTAGTTTTCAGTAACACTCGTTGCACGCTATAGATTCTGCGCATGTTTCTTTTCCTTTCCAAGTGACTCAAGTAACTCAAGATGGCGCCCTGCGCGATGACGTCACACGTACTGGTGCGCAGTTAACATTTTCCTCACAAGGCTCCCTTCATGTATTACCTCACACAGTTAAGCGGCAAAGTAAGTGTCAATGCGTTTTCTTTCAACTTAGTGTTTTTCACTTCTGAAATGATTATCCATAGACATTAGACGGTACTTTACTGCCGCTTACTTTGTATGCTTCTCCAAACAGTTCGTCAGGCTTCAGCGCATTAAATATGTCAAACACTGACAAGTGAGTTACGGGTTACGATTTAGATGCGTAAGAGACTTCAAATTGAACTTCAGCGCTCCTGTTCGTGCTTCCAGCACCAACTCATAATATAATGTCACTGTATAAACTTTAAACCCTTTTTTTCACAGATTTGCTTAGTCTTCTTAACACCGTTATGCCCTCGCACCCTCGTTCCAAATTTATTCAATTCAGTTGTTCAAAGTCTTACCTCGATAACTGATTAATTACGAGAGGTTTAACAATTAACAAAGGCCACTAGATGGCAGTGCGTTATAACGCTTGCTTAAAGCTCAACAGGGATCTGAAGAGAATTACACTTCCGAAACTGTCAGATCGCCGATTCTCATCAACTTCATAAATGCAGAACCAGATAACACTTGTCCTCTGCTCCGCTCACATATCCTCAAATTCACCTCTTGAACTCAATTAGGTTCCAGTCCAGTCCACTTGGGTCTTACTTTTCTTCAAATTTCAAATAGCGAGAACGCCCAAGGTTAATACTGTACTTTCCTGGTTACATTCAATTAGCTTAATGTTCAAGGGACTTCATAAGTAACTCACTCAATTTCAATATTGCTGGAATTACGAAGGCTCCTCCTTTTCCTCAACTCGTATTCTTCGTGTGCGAGACCACAACACACTTCAAGATGAATTCTTAGAAATTCTTATGTGGTGGGTTCACCGGCGTGCCGTCCTCGTCGCCAAATTTGTAAAGATGACACCAGGTAATTCTTTAAAGTGTCTCTTTATTATAAGTAACACGACATACCGGGTGGAGGGCCCGATCACCAGCTCAATCAGTGACAGATGCAACTGCCACCTCAACCGTTCCTTCCTGTCAGATGGCGAGGAAACATGCCATTGACGTAATGTATGCAAATAGGGGACAGGAGGGGGACGGGAGCAGAGAGGGGACATCACGGGTGAAAGGGACGGAAACAAGAGAGGCACAAGAGGGGGAGAAGGAAGTAAAAGCCGTAACAGAAGCAGAGCAGTCCGCAGGTGGACCAGTGCAGCCAGTACATGACTACGTGTAAACACCGACTCATGCAGCCGAGGGCCGGAAGTTTCAAATGCAGCAACGTCTCCGTCTCCAGGAGGGATGCAATTCAGGTGGTCGTCCGCCATCTTAACAACATCGTTCTCTGCCACTATCCCCTCCATCTCCGAGTCACGTCCGACCGCCAGAGACAGCGGGTCCCACAGTCGATCAGCGGCGGTCGGCACCCGGCACAGAAAGGAGAGTCACCAGAAGGCCGGACGTGCTCCCCGCAGACGGGACCATCAACATGAGGGGGCGTCACACCCAAGGGGAACCGGGCAACACGGCCCCTCTCCGGCTCACCAGCGCTTGGGTATACGGGACGACCCACTATTGGGAGCGGGTCCGTTCCATCTCTCCCGGCTCGCAGCTCCCAGGCTCACATCGACCGGCTTCTCTTCCGAAACAGGGCCGCCAACACTCCGAACACCGCCGGGCGGGCACTGCACTCGAGGCCCCGGCGCCGGGGCCGGGAAGGCCAGCAAGCAGACCGGGGCAGATCTCAGGAGTCCCGGCACGACGGAGCCCCAAAATCAAACGGTAAGTGAGCGTTTTTCTCCCACAACAGAAATCACGAAGCCTCGGTCAGGATTATTGACAGGATAGGCAAGCGGGGAGGAAGGGACCTCAGAGCGATGCGTTCATGCGACTGTTCCGATCGCCATCTTGGCTCCTCCTGTGATTTATTTCATTTTTAAATTATAAAAATAAATTAATATTAAGTTTATTAATTGTTTGAAAGTAAGTATATATGAATTATTATGTATGTGTGTTTAACGTTTTTAATTAAGTGTATTTATTATATTTCTAAAATTTCATATTAAATCTACTTAATTTTTTATACAAATTTTATTATTTAGATATATATATATATATATATATAATTTGATATTTTGTACAACTATCTTTTTACATCGATATTTTTGTACTTACCTGTTTAAGTATAGGGAGTCGATAATTTTGTATTTCATATTTTTGCATGGATATTTTTTACTTCTGAATTTTTAACATCGCGGTATTGTCAGTGAGACATCTATATTAAACATCCAATGAATTATATCTCCATTTTACCTGCTTTTCAATTGGAAAACTACCTTATTCAACTCCAGCCTTCTCCTCACTGCTATTGCTCCTTCATTTCAAAATGCTTAGAGTATGGCTTATGTGCCACAGCTATATCTATTGGGTTAAAGAGGATGCAAAAAAGAGAGGTATTGACAGAGACTTGAGTTTGCCAATGTGCAGATTACTTGGTTTGCCCAGAGAGGCTTAAAATGTAATCAGTTGCTGGCTCCGATTAAATCCATTGTAGATTTCAAAACTCCTCACCTTATGATTGTGCGCTGTGGTGGCAATGACCTAGGCACAGTGATTGGGGTAGTGCTGGAAATCCTAATGATAGAAACCTTTGGAGAACTGATCTCGCTTTTCCCTCACATTGTCTTGGTGTACTCTAATATATGCCAAAGACAGAAATGGAAGTAGTCAAATCAATTCTGTCCACAGATTGACAAAGCCAGGAAACATGTTAATACAACAGTTTTTGCATTCCTAATAGACCATGGCATGGGCTGTATCTATAACAACGATCTGCATTTTGACTAAGTATGGGCGAAATTTGCGAATTTGAATTCGCAATCCGCAAAATCCGCGAATTTGTGCGAATTTGCGGATTTTTGGTTTTCTGTGTGTTTGCGGGGCTTTTTACGTGTTCACGAGCCACTTGCACGGCGAGGTTACCCATGCGGTCGTGTAAAGGCGCGGCCATCTTGTTTGCATGACATGTTTCCGTTTCCGGGCGCTAGTTGCATGCTCGCGTCGTATGCGGCGCGCGATTACGTGTTCGCAGGTGTTTTCACATGCTCGCGGGGGAAATATCGCGCAAACTTACCCACGCGGTCCTCAATGGGCACGGTCATCTTGTTTTTCATTCATTGCTATGGTTCTGTACATGCTTTCTAATCCTCCTTTCATCTGTGCAATCCTTTGTTTCTTTGGACTTTTTTAAAATCTTTTCTACTCTATATCTATCCCTCTTTTTTTCTAGATCTATATTTTGTGTTTTTTTTCAACTTTTCGTTACTTTTAAAGCTACTTTTTTAAACTTTTTTTTTCATTACTTTTTCTCTATTCTTTCCTTTTTTTTTTCTTTCGGCTGTACAGGACTATGGCAAAGGAAGCCCGGAAGGAGAAGGGGAAGGGTCCCGCACCCCATACCCGGCTCCCTTGTGGGCGGTTACGAGGGGAGGAAGTGATGGCCAGGGAGATATTCAGCGCGGTGGAGGTGGCCGCAGAGATCTTTTATGTGCAGCGCCACCTCCCCAAGACCGTGGCAGCAGGGGGCAGGCTCGCATCAGGGTATGTACTAAGAGGAAGGGGTCCCAGCCCTGTCGGACAATTTCTAAAGAAAATTCAATTATTAAATCACACAAAAACTGAATCGGTCCACATTGTTTTAATCACAATGGGAGATAGCGATACATATCATACTTTTTTGACAATCAATGCTATGTTGAACAGTGCCCTGGTTAGGGAAGGGGGGGTTTGTGAGTGATGTCAAGTGAGGAAAAAGTGATAGGGAAAGGATGTCGTGACAGAATAATCAATCAATTGGAAGTGAACAATATGAAAAGTTACATATTCTGTACAAAAAGGACTTCAAGGTTCAAAACTGCTGTATTTACAAATGTCATACTCCACAAAAGTTCAAATTAATGAAGAATTAGGACATGGAGTTGGCATGGAAAACAAATGGTTGTCGACGTTTGGCCAACACCCGTCCTGATGAAGACCCCACGGCAAGGATAATATGAATTACCTGCATTTCTAAGAGGGTCGAAACGTCGACAACCATTTGTTTTCCATGCCAACTCCATGTCCTAATTCTTCATTAATTTGAACTTTTGTGGAGTATGACATTTGTAAATACAGCAGTTTTGAACCTTGAAGTCCTTTTTGTACAGAATATGTAACTTTTCATATTGTTCACTTCCAATTGATTGATTATTCTGTCACGACATCCTTTCCCTATCACTTTTTCCTCACTTGACATCACTCACAAACCCCCCCTTCCCTAACCGGGGCACTGTTCCATAGCATTGATTGTCAAAAAAGTATGATATGTATCGCTATCTCCCATTGTGATTAAAACAATGTGGACCGATTCAGTTTTTGTGTGATTTAATAATTGAATTTTCTTTAGAAATTGTCCGACAGGGCTCGGACCCCTTCCTCTTAGTACATAGCTCACCCAGGTTCCAGTAACTATAGTTGGGTACAACCCGTATTTTCATACACCGCATCAGGGTATGGCCTCCGGGAGAGTCGCCAGCTGTGGGGAAAGGTGTGCCGGGCCATGCGGAGGGAGTCAGGGGTCCAGCGCACCTACCAGCAAGCGACGCACCGGTGGTCGGACCACTTGACCGCTAGCAGGACCTGCTCCACCTGCTCGGTGTGGAGATACCTGGCCTTGGTGAGTAGCTATTTAATAACTACTTTGTTTTCTTCTGCTCTGTGTTATATTGCTAATATATGTTTTTCTCGAAGAGCAAGAATGCTGCCAATTTGATTACATTGCAGGTAAATTAACGTTTAAATAGCTTCTGCGATTGCAGGTGCTTGCCTGCTCAGTGGCATTGCTACTACGCTTACTTGTTTGCAACTTTGTGCTCATTTGGCCTGAATATGTATGAGTGTAGTACTTTACAGAACTGCGTAATGCTAGAGAGACTAGAGACTCAAGTCTAGTCCTTCCTTTGTATTCCTGAAGCCACTAAGAAGAAGATATAGTGATGGATTTATAGGTTAAATTTGAGTATATTAAGACTTGTTATTAGTAGTAGTAGTAGGACATTTTTTAGTGCTCTGCAATCATGATGACGGACTGTGTCTGTCACGTCGCGTGCTGCTGAGTGCTGGGAGTCATAGTAGAACCTTTTTGTTGTTGGTTTAGTTAGTGATTTACATAACTTTCCAAGTAGACGGTCTGCGAATCCAGCAATACTGTACTAGTATCCTCCTAGTTAACCAGATCAGATAGGTCAATACATGTAGTGCAATTCTTGCTAATTTGTTTCCCCGAGATAATTTAGGATTGTGGTCAAAGAAAGAAATCAAATATTTCCAAAAAACAATCATCCATGTTAGTGTTTATTTCATGATCATCAGCACCTCCCAGGGACAAGAGGACAGCACCACCCCAGACTCCGGGGGAACAGAGAAGGCAGGAGGAACGGTCCACTGCAGGCTCTTCTGCTGGCACCAGTAAGTAGTTCTGTTGTTAATATAATTATACTTCCCTAACTCTATTTTTTACAAAATAGTCTTTGATCTTCTTGTACACTGTTTCTACATTCTTATCCTGCCTCTCTACCATCACTCTCTGTACTACTACTATTTACTATTATTTATGAAGCGGTCTGTGTAGGTAGCTAAGCTTGCCTAGTCGGTAAACGGTGTTAAACAAAACTCTGATCCAGCAATAGTTCTAGAGGCACTCAGTGCAGTCCTCTGGGTTGCCCTTGCTGTCTATTCCAGTCTTCTTAATGTTAGTGCTTTGACAATTTCCAACAACAAAATGTCAATGTCCACCAAGAATAAGCTAGTAGTTGTCTTTTTGATTTGATAGTAGCACATACCATACCGCTAGTGTTTCAGGGACTATTCTGCACATACAGAAGTATGGACAAGAGAAATAGGACATTGTTGATGATAGGTGCAGTTCGAATTTCCACATACCACAGTCAGAAGTAACTGTGTGGGACTCGCGAGCCCTCACCTTGTTGGAACTTCAAGTCCTCCTGGTGGTGATGAGGAGTAGTTGGTTCTGTCTGTAATTATAAAAATGTTGCACGTTAAAGAGCAAGCATGCATCAGTTGTGCCAAAAAGAGTTGCATGTTATGGCTAAGCATATAAGTTAACATCCTCCCCAAAACCGTGACTTCTTTTCACTCCCAATAATTGAAAATTGTCTAACATTTTCTCTTCCATTACGAGACGAAGTAGGGAGTGGTGTATGGCATCTAAAAATATGATATGTTTTTTCTAGGCGTCACAACATCTGATGCAGTACTTGCCACCACCTGTGCCGGGGCCAGCAGCGTGGAGCGGTCCACTCAAGCAGCAGCGCCCCCAGGAGGAGCTGAGGGGGATGGCTCAGCAGCGGCGGACGGTGGTAAGTTAATATTATACTCCTTACTAATTGACATTTTAGAGTAGGCACGCAAAGGAGTGTATGATGTACTGTACAGTAGAAAGTACACTACTACAAGTAACTGTACTGTTAAGAACAGTTACTGATTTAGAACTAAAAAAATTTTTAGCCAATCACGGAGAAGACAGTCACCCTTGACTTAGCAATAGCATTAGCGGCGGTAGTTCTCGAGTAAGCAATGGCCCCCGCTGTTTGACTTCAAATCAGGTAGGAAACTTTTATCGTGAAGCCAAGTCATATCAGATGAACTTGAGGGATGTGATGAACGAAAAGGGAAAGAAGTTAGGGTCAATGGAAGGACGAGCGAGTCGTAACATTTATGACTAAAGAATGATACGTGTTTTTGAATGCAGGCAGAGGTGGCTGAAAGGAAGAAATCACATGCATGGCTGCTTGAAGCAAGGATGGTTGGAGGAGAAAGAAAAAACTGACTGCCTGTGTGGGTCAATCAGAAAATTCATGTGTGGTGTGCATTGCAATATATCATTTGGGTGAATCTCAAATGCAAGTCAAGACGGTGGTTTACCAAATAAAATGAACAGGGTGTTATTTGGTTGTTGAGAAAAAGTAAAGTTGTTACAGTTGAGACATTAAGAAGAATGATAGATGTTTACTTTGGAAGCCTGGATGGTATCTTCTTCCTCATACATAGCAGAGGTGTATGTAGAGCAGACGCTTAGTGCATGAAGAGTGTTACTTTGTTCGAACAGCATGTCCGTGGCAGAGTAGCAAGGCAGAGGAAATCCAAATACTACAAGTTGTGATTGTTCTGAAACTCTCCCTTGCCTAAAGTAACAGTACACTAGTTTACTTTAAAAGCACAGCATATATTGTGTAAATATTGTATAGTTGATAATTATATCAAGTCAAGTCCCTTCCTCCGGCAATTATGGTTACCACACTCACTCCCTATGTTCATAATTTTCTTTCTGTTGTGTTAATCATGGGTGGACTATCACTGTTGTTCCCTCAATCTATCAGAATAAAGTACCTAAAGTCATGCAACACATAAGCAAAGAGATCATGTGATCGGCTGGAGACATGATCAGAAATGAATAATCTTCATTTTCCTTTTGTAGTACTCAAGGCCCGGGGGGGGAGGGGGCAGGGCGAAATACAAATTACATTGAGCAGTAGCCCTTGATGTAACCGACTATGGCCAGTGCCACCCCTATAAAAAACTAAGAGCTTCCCTATACCCACCTGCATATACTGCTGAAAGTAATGCATGCAAGTCTGCATCATCATGACTTGTGTCTCTGTTTCTTGGGTGCAAGCTGACTGAGCTGGCATTATGCGGGCTCCCACAAGTTCAGGTACAAGTAATTTCTTTCGCAAAAGTAGAGAAAAAAAGACGAATACTGGTGTACTCTCTGTCTCTCTGACTATGTATTGAGTCCATAATGCTGCCTGGTAGTAGAATTCCTGAAACTCCCACTGTTACAGGCCTACAAAGATGGCGCAAAGATACATGCCAAAATGTTATACTGTGCTTGCAAATTGCTAGTGTTACAGTGAGACAACTTTCTGTAGCATTATTTTGTGTTATTGTTAAAGAGTATTGGTTTCATTATTTTTCTTTCTTCCTTCATATAGATGCTCCCAAAAAGCTCACCAGAGGGGAGATGGCTGTCCAGGCCAGGGCCCGGAAGATGGAGGCCATTCGGGTTGAATATTTCCGGCTCTGGGCTCGGGAAAACGAGGAGGGAATGTCAACAACCTCCTCCAGCACTGCCACCGTGTCCCCCAGCCAGCAGCCTCCATCCCAGGGCCGTGCTCGGACAGCCCCCCGCCGCCGCTCAGCTGCAAGACCATCAGCAGCTGGCCCCCTCAGAGCCTGGAAGGCACGCGTGCGCCGCCTAACCTTATGAGTGGACTTCCTGTAGAGCAAGGTGGGCGACCTAGAAAAAAGCTCAGGGACCTCCGCAAGGACCGCCTGCCCAAACACCGCCGGAAGTGACTGTGTCCCTTGCCCCTTTTTTTTATAGACTGTTGGGGGGGGGTGGGAATCGGGAGTTGGGGAATATTTATTTTTTGGCTACTTGAAATGGACAGTTGTTTGGGTTAGGGAGGGGTGGGACTAGTTTATTTTTGTTAGGGGAAATACATAATTATTCATTTTACATACTTCAACATAATGTATACGCTTTGTTCTTATTTTGTGGGGTGGTGGGCGGGAGTTACGGCACGTTTGGTTTTCCTCAAACTTACCAGCATGAATTATCTAAAACGTCCCAAAATGTTCAAAAGTGCAACTAACAGAGTTAGTGAATTCAATTGTCCTACTAGTACTTTACTTGTATTTACTTGTACTACTATCAGTCTCTCCTCCTCATCCTAGCCCATCTTTCTACCTCCCCAAAATGCTTATCTTACCTGTGATTCGTGTTTGAGAATAGAGCTAGGCACAGCGCTGGCTGCATGGCAAATGACGATTACACCATCCCGGACCGAAATTCCGTTATTGTGGTGTTAGTAGGAGTGGTACCACACTAGCAGTATCAGCATATGAAAAACAAAGTAAAAATATGAGACATTGAGTGGCCTGAGAGGAGTATTAGAAGGAACAGTAGCCTAAGCAATGCTGAAGATAAGTATGGGGAAAAAAGAATTGCATGGATGATTATTATGGCTACAACAAGAACAGTGACACAGCAGCGTAACACAACAAGTCTTCTTGACATGTAGGAGGATGATGTTGACGATGGATCCATTCGATGGTGGGCATGAAATTCAGAATTTATTTTAAAATACTCATTGTTTTTTTTTCTCCAGAATTACAATATCCTAGGTTTCATCTAGCTGCCTTAAAATTGAGTTGAGGAGGTTGCTTGCACCTCATCCTCCCCAGCAAGTGTGTGGAATTATTGTTGTAATTTACTCACACCTTAATGAAAACCACACAGCCCGGGGGAAGAGGGTTAGGGTTTGAAACTTGGATCGGAATGGGGTTTGTGGGTAAAGTTTTGTGAAGAGAGTAAAAAACCCACAGCATTGACAAACAACAAATGAAGATAAATAAATCTTTGGATACAAAGCTATTCATGATTATTTTAAGGGACATAAAGGAAGTGCATGCACTACTGCATGCATGAAGTTGTTTGCTAAATGGATAGGTTTCTGTAAAGTAAGTAGTACTTTCTACAATGTACTATGAAGAAACAACAATGTGACAGTACAGGGCTGCAGTAATTACGCAATTCCACTTGCCTATCTGCCCTCAGAGAGAAGAACCACTTACTACATTAAATTAGTTTAAAAAATAGCAAAAAAAAAAGTATACAATGGCTGGAGGGATGAATTGAAGCAGAGAGCAAAGAAATGCACAGTGTCACACTCACAGAAGTTCACAGCAATAACATTACTTAAAAGATAAGTCGAAATGAAGATGGATACTGTAACTGTATGTTGTAGTTGTGCTGTTGAATTTGGGAAGTTGCATGCATCCAGCCATTCCTCTTTCGCGGTACTGCTTCATTCCATCTGACGCTCCGCCGATCAATGTTGGGGACCAGAAGACACCTTGTCCACTGCCTGCCTGGTGGATGCTGAATTGCGGGTCGCTAAACCTGAGGTCAACCTTTTTGTCATTGCACAGGGTAATAGCCGGCCTGTAATTGTTGATGGAAAAACAGGAAGTGATATTAAAACACCACGGAGAAAAAAATATAAGGTACGTTGTGTAGTGCAAAAATAACACTTTCAGTTTCAGAGTCGACAGTATTACAAAACATACAAGCATCATTTCGAAAGTGCGTACTCTGAGTCTCCTTTTCAAGGATAAATAAGTGTGGGCAAAATTTGCAGATCTTTCCCCTCAACCTATGTGTAGAGTGTAAACAGCGATTTCAGAACCCTAACCCTACCCCTAACCCTAACCCTAACTCTAACCCTAGGCCCTAACCCCCCCTTTTTCACCATGGATTTTGTCCAAACCACTTGCGCCCGATATTAGACCTTCCCAGCAATGCCCCCAGACCCGCCAACCCACCCGCAAAAAACTAGAACCCTCCAAACAGGCAAAAAGCAAAAATGCAAAATCTCACACTCAGAATATTTTCGGCCTTCCTTCGATTCAGTCCAAAACGCGCTCTGCAGCTAGGCCATAACTCCCCTTTTCCACCATGGATTTCCTTAAAAATAAATACAATCAAAATTAGACTGTGCCAGCAGTGCTCCCAAACCCCAAAACCCACCCCCAAAAACCTAGAACCCCCCAAACAGCCCCCCAAAAACAGGCAAGTGAGCAAAAACTGAAAAACGTTTTCCCCATGGATTTTGCCCAAACCATTGATTCCGATATTAGACCTTCCCAGCAACGCCCTAAGAGACGCCAACCCACCTGCAAAAAAGCAGAACTCCCCCAAACAGGCAAAAAGCAAAAATGCAAAATCTCATACTTAGCAAAATTTAGGCCTAGTTCACAAATCACTCCATGCGTGCTCTGCAGCTAGGTCCTAACTCCCCTTTCCATCCATGGATTTTCTTCAAACCACTTGCAACCAAATTAGGCATGCCCAGCATTGCTCAAAGACCCCCCAACCCCCACCCCAACACCAGGAACACCCCCAAACAGCCCCCCGAAAACACGAAAGTGAGCGAAAAGTCTGAAAAGTGAAAAACTTTTTCAACATGGATTTTGCCCAAACCACTTGATTCCGATAATAGATCTTCCCAGCAATGCCCCAAGAGCCGCCAACCCACCCTCAAAAAAGTAGAAGACCCCCAAATAGGCAAAAAGCAAAAATGCATGATCTCACACTTAGAACATTTTTGGCCTTCCTTCAATTCTGTCCAAACGCGCTCTGCAGCTAGGCCATAACTCCCCTTTTCCACAATGGATTTCCTTAGAAACAAATGCAATCAAAATCAGACTGTGTCAGCAGTGCTCCCAGCCCCCAAAACCCACCCCCAAAAAAAGAGAACCCCCCAAACAGCCCCTCAAAAACAGGCAAGTGAGCAAAAACTGAAAACAAATTTCACCATGGATTTTGTCCAAACCACTTGATTCCGATATTAGACCTTCCCAGCAATGCCCCCAGACCCGTCAACCCACCCGCAAAAAAGTAGAAGACCCCCAAACAGGAAAAAAGCAAAAATGCATAATCTCACACTTAGAACATTTTCGGCCTTCCTTCAATTCTGTCCAAACGCGCTCTGCAGCTAGGCCATAACCCCCCTTTTCCACCATGGATTTTCTTCAAACCACTTGCCATTAGACCTTCCCAGCAGTGCTCCAAGATCCCCCGACCCATCTAGAACACCCCCAAAGAAACCCCCAAAAACCTGCAATACTGGTATATTCAAAACATGGCAAATTGCGCTGTTCACAAAAAACACAAAAAACAAACAGCAATTGGTTTCAACAGAGACAGACAGCCATTGCTGTCCACTGCATGCCATCTTCTCATTATTCATTACCTGTTCTACTTTTTGTCCGCATCTTCTTCGGAAAGTGAGGGCCCACAGGGCAGCCTCTCCTGTCAATTTCAGAAGTAAGCCTGTCAACAATCAGCAAGCATGTAGTCAGTCAAAAATTTCAGTCCCACTTGAGGGGACTCGTCTACGAAGACAAAGTTTCTTTATTCTCCATAATCCATCCATCTGCCTTGAGGGAAATGGATAGGGGGAGTCTGGAGGAGGAGGATAGAGGAGCATGATTGAGTTGTGAACTTGTAGACATCAGGAATGCAGACTGCGGCACCTTCAAATCAATAAGGAAAATAATATGAAGACAGTGCTGATGATGGACTTGTGATAGGGTGATTAGAGTTTTGTTGTGGTAAAAGTTTCAAAACAAAGAAAGACACACAGGAATAAAAGTGAATAAGGACGAAAAAAGGTAGTAATTTTCAGGCCTCGGTCTCAGGGAAGTAGAGCTCGTCCTCAAAGTCTATGAATTGAGACGGGAGTAGGTCAGGTAGCTGGGAAGAACTTACGTCGGCGTCACCTAAGTCGGTGTCCTCTTCTTCCTGCGTGCATTCACATATTTTGTAAACGGGTGGTATGAAGTGCTGATTCATCTTGATTATTGTTAACCTCTCCACATATTTGGGCAAGAGGCGGGTCCTTTTTGTAGTTACAATGGCACCAGCAGCACCGAAAACACATTCAGAAGACACGCTTGCGAGTGGGCAAGACAAATAATTTAGAGCCAGGTTGGTGATCAGTCGCCATACAGGCCTTTTCCTATACCAATACAGCAATGGGCTCTCATTAAGACAGACCTCTGTTGGGTCATCCAGATAGGCCTGCACCATCGACTCAAGGTTCTCCAGGGTTGCTCCACTTTGCTTACCATCTGTGGCCTTTGCAGCAGTGGACCGAGCAAACCCTTGCTGAGTTAGCCAATCCGCTTCCGACAATATATTTTTTTGGCCTGGTGCAGGTGAGGATGATGACACGGTTGCTGGTGTCGTTCATGGCTGTGAGGGAAAGTGACTCCCTTCGGCCACGGATTCAGAATTGTAACTTTACGCCGGATGGCCTGCTGATTCAGTTGTACTTGTGCTGCCTCCTTGAAATTTCTGCCGCTCTTTTTCGAACCAAGTGGATGACACAGCGAGCCAATGTTTGTATTTCGAAACATCTGCTTCATCTAAAGGAATGAATGCTTTTCTGGCCACTACCTTTTGGTAACGTGGATCCAGAATAGTGGCACGAATGTAATGTTGTTCTGTATGTATGTTTTTAAGCCTTTCATTGTGTAGTAGGAGCCTTAATAACTTCTCTGCCAAATCCTATGCTTCTCGCTTTTCAGCATCATCTCTGAACGTTGAAGACACGTCCTTCAGTTGGTGCTCTAGCATGACCAACAATAGGATAGCTTTGCCCAAAGAACAGTCCTCCCTGCTGACTTCACGCGTGAAGGTCTCAAAAGGACGAAGCATGTCTGTCAGGCTTGCAATTTGCTTCCATTCCTCCAACTCTAGCCTCATGTCTTTCTGAGTAGTACCCAATTTATAGACATACTCATTTATTACCCTACACTGCTCAGACAGACGCTCAAGCCTGTAAAAGGTTGAGTTCCAACGTGTTGCCACCTCCTGGATTAGTCCTTTGACTGGCAGTTTACGTTCATGTTGAATGCTCCTCAGCTGCTTCTGGGCCTTAAAAGAATGGCTGAAATGTGTGCAGATTCTTCGGCAGATGGTCAGAAATTTGATGACTGTATTTTTCAAGAATTCTTGCACCACTATGTTAATACTGTGCGCTAAACACGGCACTCTGAAATATTCACCATCAGACATGGCCCTAACTATATTACTGCCATTATCTATGGAAACATTACCAACTCTGCGATTTCCTGGATGCAGCCATTCATTGACCTTCCTGTTAAACTCCTCCAAAAGGTTAGCTGCAGTGTGAGATTTCTCCATGGCAAACATGCCTACTGTTGCATGTTTGCGAGTAGCTTGAAAAACTGTGTCCGTGTCAACACCTGCTTGTTTTAACTGTTCTTTGACCCCTGCAAAAGAGACCCAGTGTGCAGTGATGCACATGTAATCAAGGGCTTGGCAACTAGTCCACGTGTCTGTAGTCATGTGGATAGCGTGAACAGCACTCTTCAGGATAGCTGCGCCAATCACCTCTAGCACATCTTGATGTAGTGTTGGAACAGCAACCCTGGCAAAATAGGACCGGCTAGGAACCTTCCATTTAGGGCAGACTGTTGCCACAAATTCAAGAAAACCCACCCCTTCCATGAAAGAGAAAGGGAAAAGGTCCAGCGCTAGCATTTTAGCCAGCTTTGCGTTATACAGACTTACCGTTGGGTGGTTACGTTCAAATGGCGCATCCGACCAAAACATGCTGCTAATTGTGGACTGGACCGTTTTACGTGATGATGATGATGATGATGCAGACTTCACACCAGTTAGGGTCATTGATTTATTTTTTTGCATTAGTGGTTGTCCCAGACTCTTAACGTGCCTCATACATGTTGCAGGGGTAGAGGATGTGGGCGCTACCACTGCAGTGCAGCTGCCAGGGGTACTGGGTGTACCAGAAAAAATGCCAGTCGGTACTTGACTTCCCCCTGCACAATCAGCCCCTCGTCAGCATCAGATGCAATGTGAATGGATACATTTGGATCATTTCTACTTTGGACTTCCTGGATCTTACTTAGGTGCGCATACCACTGGATAGGGTGGTGTTTTTTGAGATTACCTCTCTTCCTCTCCGGTACCATAGTTGGTACCAAGCGTACCCCGACCAACTGATACTTTACAAATCGAACAAACGACCATGTTTTCCGCCTTTTGGCTAACAGTAAAGAAGTCCCAAACTGGGGACTGGAGATGTCTGCTTGTGGTGGAGGTGCTACTTTGACTTTCAATGCCAGATGCAGTGGAGGATGGGCGTGGCTGCATTCGTTTCTGTTATTCACTTACAGCACCACTACTTGAGGTAATGGTGGTCGAGCTGGATGCCGGCCCTGCTGACTAAAAAAGATGGAAGCTCTGGGTCATGTTGGTGTTGTAGTTAACTGCGTTGGTGGTGGTACCAGTGCCACGCCGCCAACATCCTGCTCAGCAGCCATTCGGGATAGGGTGAAAATGTCAGTCTGCTGCATGCCCGTTGGGGCTGGAGTGACGTCTGTGATGACTGGGTCGTCGTCAGACTGTTCATCAGCAGCAGAAGACACCACTTCTTGTTCGTCGTCATCACACATAAGTTGAAGCCTTGCAGGAACCTTCCTTTTAGGCTTAGCTACCTTTGTCGGCTCATGGCGTGCCTCACTCCCAGACTGCATTTGTGGGTTCCAATCAGGATCAAGGTCATCAGAATGAAGGGGGCTTGTAGAAGAACTTGTAGTAGTAGTAGCCCTCCTTGACCTTTTTCTTGCTGGGGATCTGGAAGACAATGGATCATCCTCAGGAGGAGTGGGTGCCTCGGAGGATACCTCCGCTTGAATATCAATTTCCAGATGTGCCCCTACTTCTGGAGGAACAAGCGTTGTAGGCGGTTGTGCCGCTCCATGAACCTCTAGTTGCACCTCTCCATGCACCTTTCCATGCGCCTCTCCTTGCGCCTCTCCATGCGCCTCTCCATGCGCCTCTCCATGCGCCTCTCCTTGCGCCTCTCCTTGTGCCTCTCCTTGCCCATGTACTTGCGCTTGTACTAGTTGCACCTGTGGTTGTTGTTGCGGCTGTGGTTGTTGTACACTCGTCAGCTGAGTTACACCAGGCGTTGATTGGATGGTACTTTCTTGCGATGAGCCAACATCACTGGTCGATGGTAATTGAACAACCAAAGTGACTGCCGCAGCAGCACTCATGGTCTTGGACCTAACTTGGCGTGGTGGCACTGAGCCCAATGAAGCGGAGGTGCTGCTTCCAGCTTGGTCCCTGGCGGACACCGCTGCTGCTGCAGGCGTAGTTTTTTTTCTCCCAAAAAAGGTGTCGGTGGGCACACCAGTCTCCTTGGTAGGTGGTGCCACTTGCTTCTTCTGCTCCTTCTTACTGGCAGTGACACTGGCAACTTTTTTTGCTGAGGCGCTACGGCCACCTTTCTTTGGGCCCATCTTCTTCAGATGTCAGAACAGCAGGCCGCAGTTGCACAAGTTGGTCATGTGACGTTGTGCTGCACACACCGCTGCAGTACTTATTCCTGGCACTGGTGGTTGTCTTGTGTACCTAAAAACAATGGAAGTCAGAGGAACATCAGTTAAACACCCCAAAAAGTCACAAAACACACAAAAATCACCACAATCCAATTACATCCACGCCCTCAATGATGTTTAAATTCAAGAAACCCCACAGAAAGACTTGGTCCATGTTCCACTGTGTACCCCTGGGCCTAATGGAAGAAAGCAAGGGAAACTGGGTGCAGGCCTGAGCACACTGCCTGGCTTCAAAATGGGTCCTTGACCCCCAGCTACATGGCCAGGCCCTGCTTGGACCAGGCCTCAAAATGGCCCCCACCCACATGGCCAGGCCCCAACACCACCCCAAAAAGTCGAAAAACACACACAAATCACCACAATCCAATGCCATCCATGCCCTCAATGTTGTTTAAATTCAAGACACCCCACAGAAAGCCTTGGTCCATGCACCACTGTGTACCCCCTGGGCCTAATGGAAGAAAGCAAGGCAAGCTGGGTGCAGGCCTGAGCACACTGCCTGGCTTCAAAATGGGCCCTTGACCCCCTGCTACATGTCCAGGCCCTGCCTAGACCAGGCCACAAAATGGCCCTCACCCACATGGCCAGGCCCCAACACCACCCCAAATAGTCGAAAAACACACAAAAATCACCACAATCCAATGCCATCCATGCCCTCAATGATGTTTAAATTCAAGACACCCCACAGAAAGACTTGGTCCATGCACCACTGTGTACCCTTGGGCCTAATGGAAGAAAGCAAGGCAAACTGGTATAGGCCTGAGCACACTGCCTGGCTTCAAAATGGGCCCATTACCCCCAGCTACATGGCTAGGCCCTGCCTGGACCAGGCCTCAAAATGGCCCCCACCCACATGGCCAGGCCCCAACACCACCCCAAAAAGTAAAAAAACACACACAAATCACCACAATCCAATGCCATCCATGCCCTCAATGATGTTTAAATTCAAGACACCCCACAGAAAGACTTGGTCCATGCACCACTGTGTACCCCTGGACCTAATGGAAGAAAGCAAGGCAAACTGGGTGCAGGCCTGAGCACACTGCCTGGCATCAAAATGGGCCCTTGACCCCCAGCTACATGGCCAGGCCCTGCCTGGACCAGGCCTCAAAATGGCCCCCACCCACATGGCCAGGCCCCAACACCACCCCAAAAAGTAAAAAAACACACACAAATCACCACAATCCAATGCCATCCATGCCCTCAATGATGTTTAAATTCAAGACACCCCACAGAAAGACTTGGTCCATGCACCACTGAGTACCCCCGGGCCTAATGGATGAAAGCAAGGTAACCTGAATGCAGGCCTAAGCACACTGCCTGGCATCAAAATGGGGCCTTGACCCCCAGCTATATGGACAGGCCCTGCCTGGACCAGGCCTCAAAATAGCCCCCACCCACATGGCCAGGCCCCAACACCATCCCAAAAAGTCAAAAAAACACACAAACATCACCACAATCCAATGCCATCTATGCCCTCAATGATGTTTAAATTCAAGACACCCCACAGAAAGACTCGGTCCATGCACCACTGAGTACCCCTGGGCCTAATGGATGAAAGCAAGGCAACCTGAGTGCAGGCCTGAGCACACTGCCTGGCTTCAAAATGGGCCCTTGACCCCCAGCTACATGGCCAGGCCCTGCCTGTACCTGGTCTCAAAATGGCCCCCACCCACATGGCCAGGCCCCAACACCATCCCAAAAAGTCTAAAAAAGACACAAACATCACCACAATCCAATGCCATCTATGCCCTCAATGATGTTTAAATTCAAGACACCCCACAGAAAGACTCGGTCCATGCACCACTGAGTATTCTGGGCCTAATGGATGAAAGCAAGGCAACCTGGGTGCAGGCCTGAGCACACTGCCTGGCTTCAAAATGGGTCCTTGACCCCCAGCTACATGGCCAGGCCCTGCCTGGACCTGGCCTCAAAATGGCCCCCACCCACATGGCCAGGCCCCAACACCATCCCAAAAAGTCGGAAAACACACAAAAATCACCACAATCCAATGCCAACCATGCCCTTAATGATGTTTAAATTCAAGACACCCCACAGAAAGACTCAGTCCATGCACCACTGAGTACCCCTGGGCCTAAGGGATGATAGCAAGGCAACCTGAGTGCAGGCCTGAACACACTGCCTGGCTTCAAAATGGGCCCTTGACCCCCAGCTACATGGCCAGGCCCTGCCTGGACCAGGCCTCAAAATGGCCCCCACCCACATGGCCAGGCCCCAACACCACCCCAAAAAGTAAAAAAACACACACAAATCACCGCAATCCAATGCCATCTATGCCCTCAATGATGTTTAAATTCAAGACACCCCACAGAAAGACTTGGTCCATGCACCACTGAGTACCCCTGGGCCTAATGGATGAAAGCAAGGTAACCTGAATGCAGGCCTGAGCACACTGCCTGGCATCAAAATGGGGCCTTGACCCCCAGCTATATGGACAGGCCCTGCCTGGACCAGGCCTCAAAATAGCCCCCACCCACATGGCCGGGCCCCAACACCATCCCAAAAAGTCAAAAAAACACACAAACATCACCACAATCCAATGCCATCTATGCCCTCAATGATGTTTAAATTCAAGACACCCCAGAGAAAGACTCGGTCCATGCACCACTGAGTACCCCTGGGCCTAATGGATGAAAGCAAGGCAACCTGAGTGCAGGACTGAGCACACTGCCTGGCTTCAAAATGGGCCCTTGACCCCCAGCTACATGGCCAGGCCCTGCCTGGACCTGGCCTCAAAATGGCCCCCACCCACATGGCCAGGCCCCAACACCCTCCCAAAAAGTCTAAAAAACACACAAACATCGCCACAATCCAATGCCATCTATGCCCTCAATGATGTTTAAATTCAAGACACCCCACAGAAAGACTCAGTCCATGCACCACTGAGTACCCCTGGGCCTAAGGGATGATAGCAAGGCAACCTGAGTGCAGGCCTGAACACACTGCCTGGCTTCAAAATGGGCCCTTGACCCCCAGCTACATGGCCAGGCCCTGCCTGGACCAGGCCTCAAAATGGCCCCCACCCACATGGCCAGGCCCCAACACCACCCCAAAAAGTAAAAAAACACACACAAATCACCGCAATCCAATGCCATCTATGCCCTCAATGATGTTTAAATTCAAGACACCCCACAGAAAGACTTGGTCCATGCACCACTGAGTACCCCTGGGCCTAATGGATGAAAGCAAGGTAACCTGAATGCAGGCCTGAGCACACTGCCTGGCTTCAAAATGGGCCCTTGACCCCCAGCTACATGGCCAGGCCCTGCCTGGACCTGGCCTCAAAATGGCCCCCACCCACATGGCCAGGCCCCAACACGAACCCAAAAAGTCAAAAAACACACAAAAATCACCACAATCCAATGCCATCCATGCCCTCAATGATGTTTAAATTCAAGACACCCCACAGAAAGACTTGGCCCATGCACCACTGAGTATTCTGGGCCTAATGGATGAAAGCAAGGCAACCTGGGTGCAGGCCTGAGCACACTGCCTGGTTATAAAATGGCCCCTTGACCCCCACCACATGGCCAGGCCCCAACACCATCCCAAAAAGTAAAAAAACATACAAACATCACCACAATCCAGTGCCATCTATGCCCTGAATGATGTTTAAATTCAAGACACCCCACAGAAAGACTCAGTCCATGCACCACTGAGTACCCCTGGGCCTAAGGGATGAAAGCATGGCAACCTGAGTGCAGGCCTGAACACACTGCCTGGCTTCAAAATGGGCCCTTGACCCCCAGCTACATGGCCAGGCCTGCCTGGACCAGGCCTCAAAATGGCCCCCACCCACATGGCCAGGCCCCAACACCACCCCAAATAGTAAAAAAAACACACACAAAAATCACCACAATCCAATGCCATCTATGCCCTCAATGATGTTTAAATTCAAGACACCCCACAGAAAGACTTGGTCCATGCTCCACTGAGTACCCCTGGGCCTAATGGAAGAAAGCAAGGCATACTGGGTGCAGGCCTGAGCACACTGCCTGGCTTCAAAATGGGTCAGTGACCCCCAGCTACATGGCCAGGCCCTCCCTGGACCAGGCCTCAAAATGGCCCCCACCCACATGGCCAGGCCCCAACACGACCCCAAAAAGTCAAAAAACACACAAACATCACCACAATCCAATGCCAACCATGCCCTTAATGATGTTTAAATTCAAGACACCCCACAGAAAGACTTGGCCCATACACCACTGAATACCCCTGGGCCTAATGGATGAAAGCAAGACAACCTGGGTGCAGGCCTGATCACACTGCCTGGCTTTAAAATGGCCCCTTGACCCCCACCACATGGCCAGGCCCTGCCTGGACCAGGCCTCAAAATGGCCCCCACCCACATAGTCAGGCCCCAACACCACCCCAAAAAGTCAAAAAACACCCACAAATCACCACAATCCAATGCCATCTATTCCCTCAATGATGTTTAAATTCAAGACACCCCACAGAAAGACTTTGCCCATGCACCACTCACTACCACTGGGCCTACTGGCTAGTGTGGCTTTACAGGCACCCCAAAATAAAAAATAAAAATCCACATATAGTGAGCTAAAATTCAATGACATAAATGAGATTTAAGTTCAACAAAACTCACAGAAACAGTTGTATCATGCACCCATGACTACCCCTGGGCCTACTGGATACTGTGGCTACCCACAACATATATTTTTTTTAAAGTTGTGAAAAAGTTTTAAAATTGTAGTTGCAGCAACTGCAATGCCCCAAACAAACAACACCAACTTACTTGTAAAATCTCAAAACCAAAAGTGAAGTCCAAAAAGTTCTCAAATACAAATATCCAACAGCAGCCACAAACAGTAATCCTTCCAGCTCCAGCGCCAAATGAAAGTGACCAGGAGATGGACAAAGCACTGGGAGTAGCCTGCTGGACAGGAACAGGAATTGGAAACTCTGGGGCACTTCCTTACTCCCACCCCCCCAAAAATGGACTCCTTTCACAAAAAAGTGCAGCCAAATCTCAATATGAGGAGTTATTCTGATAAAAATCATGATTTTCAGAAGTTTTATGCTGCCTGCGGTGGATTTCTTGTGCAGAATTGCAATTTTTGCAATTTCGGGAAAAGCGAGCTGTTCAAATCTCCCCCCAGATGTCAGCTGCGCGCCGCATCTACGTGTTCGGCATTGTTTACTTCCGCGAAGGGTGATCGCGGGCCCTTGTGATGTACTCGCGTTGTCAAACTTGCGCTGTGCAAGATGGCAAACCGCGATGACGTGATTGCGGTTGAAAAACTCACACGCGATCACGCAGCAAGATCCAAAATGGCGCAGCACAAGCAAACCGGGAGTAAAACAAATTGGCCGACTCAGAATCACGGTAAGTCAACGCCATGCGTGCGATATTGTATTTTTCAAGCGCGACCGAGCAAAAAAATCCGCAGATCGCGAATTTGCCAAAAATCCGCAAATTTCACGAACAAAACAGATTTTTCGCCCACGCTTAATTTTGACATGCATGAAATTTATAAAAATGATGGGGTGCACTTTACAGATGAAGGCAACAAGGTGTTTCTAAGTAACCTGAAACTCGCAAATACATTGCGAGAACAGAAAACAAAGGCATACATTCAATAACCCTCAACACATCCAAAAATATTATGTAAGAAAATCCATTCTGGACTTTGCCCTCCACATGTTTCTATATACATAATTCTTTCAAAGCATGTTTAAACTAATATCTTTATAATACATTTCTTTAAAAAAATATCTTTCAGATCTATTTACCGTTTTCATTCAGAATGTTGCGACGTCGTTAACCACGCCGATCGAGCCTGTTCTGTAAAGTGAAAACACATACATGCACACATATTACAGTATTTTATAAGTGTATTTCTACAACAACCATCACTAAAACCTATTTTATATTTTCACAGTGACACCAGATATTGCAATGATATCAGTAATAGCAATCCCCACAGATACTTTACGAAAGTGGAAAGCAAAAGCAGGATTTAAATGGCCACAGCCACATTCAAAAATTATAACTATATAATAAATGTTCACTGTCACAGTAGATAAATCACTATATAAATAATTATCTAAAAACATTTATTAGAATCTAAATATCTCTATAACAATGCGTACTAATGATTCACTGATATTTTTTATATTTCCACCAATATTCTACACGCCGACAGTAGTCGTGACGCCCCAGCAATGGTACACAGGGGGGTCACACTAGCAGTCGTGATGTTGTCACGAATATCAAGCGCGCTTAAAAAAAATGTTGGACACATAACTTGTATTACTAACACCTCCATTTCTCAACCATGGGGTCAGAGTATCTCCACCCTGACCACTTATGTGGGCTTTCATAAAGATTTTCAACCCCATTTCACAAAAGATAAAATGGTGACCGCAACTTTCTATTCAGGTTGCGTCCAGCCAATCAGAGTATTCCTGTTGGCGCGATTCATCGTGAAACCTTCATGAAATATCTCCAGCCAGAGACATAACTATAATTTCCAGCTTACATTTCTCAAAAACTACTGACAGATTCATACCAAATAGGCAAAAGGCACTTTCTTGAACCGACATCTACCTCCCAGCCAAAATTTGTGTATGTCTGTTAAGCAGCTCGAGCTGTAGAGGTGGCTATAGGTTCCTATGAGAATTTACGATACAAACGCAACCTTATTTTACATTCCAAATTCTCTGTCCCACCTGCATGGATTACCCCCAAACCTACCCAATCAATAGTACCCTCAGTGACACTTTTTTGGCAAAATTTCAGGCAGATTCGTCTAACAACACCAAAGTTATAGCCAAGTTAAAAAATGCTTTTCCTATGGAATCAATGTCCTTACCATAACTACTTGCTCGTGACCGCCAGAAAGTAGTAAATATACACTGGCAAAAACAAAAGGTTACAGAGATGTTATAGTTAGGATAACATTTAACTCATACAAATCCAGAAAAATTGAGCCAATATAGTTAGTGAGCTTACTATAATATGTGCCCCCACAATGCACTGCTTATTACCTCAGCACATATTACATCACTCATGACATGGTCAATGACATCACTGATGATATCATTGGTATCATAATCTACAGATTCTCTAACACACCGCTCATAACCCAATATAACCTTTCATACAGCCACTCCAACTTACACATTACCATTCTCAAAACTACTGAAACACCCATACCAGTACTTACCCATCCACTCACTGATTCATAGGTCTACACACACACATCCACTCAGTCATCCATACAACCGCTCATAATTCAACTCACTCACTAATACAGTCTTTGATATATTCACTCATTTACCCATACATCCATTTATACACTCTCAGTCACCCAAAGAGCTACTCACATACCTATTCACTCCCCTATAGAGTCCATGATGCCGCCACTTACTCACCCATACAGATATAAACACACCCACACACTCATACACTCGTTTCACCCCTAGTGTATGTCATGCGATTGATACCAAAATGCAATGTTATCTTGATAACATTGCATTTTGGTATCAATCGCATGACATACACTAGAGGTGTTATCTTGATAACATTGCATTTTGGTGTCAATCGCATGACAAGCACTAGAGGTGGCACGAGCGATCTACTTAGAGTTCTTCAGTGATGCTTATGTTGCATGCGAGTTACTTTATCGAAGAGCGACTATAAATTCATGTACACAATTTGTGTAACCTAAACCAGTATCATGCTATGGTATATCGTTGTATGAAATGTCATTATTGGTATTTACCTTGCACACTATAAAATGGCCAACACATGACTATGCATGGAGAATGTAACCCAACGCTCTGTGTTTATTCTTTACTTTTTATCACAACGATCAGAACCCCAGCTTTACAAACACCCTACCATTCCACCAGAAAGACATATTGTCCCCCCGGTAGGTATTGTCCTTGAAAACATCTAAAAATATGTCACTCAATTCCTTAAAGAATATGTTACTGAATTATCTTCCTACGTGACACGGACACCATAGACTCTCTAAACAAAATAGAAGGTCTAGTTTGGGAAGAAAACTATTTTCTCATCACCCTGGACGTGAATTCATTATAAACCATCATTGATCACGTTCAGGGGGTAGAAGCCTGCATGCATTATTTAGGCACCAGACACATTATGTACTTGGAACATACTCGCATGCTAGTGGACATGATGATGTTATGTCTCAAGAACAACATTTTTATATTCGATGGGGTATTGCATAAGCAGGTGCGAGGTACGGCCATGGGTACGTGCTTCGCGCCGATCTTTGCGAACATATTTCTAGGCAAATGGGAGGAAGAGATCCACCTAGACATGTCCCTCAGTACAGAATTCGAGTCAGTAGTTGTGTGGCTCAGATATATCGATGGTTGCTAATAGTATGCAAAGGTACTTAAATTGAAGTAATAACTTTCATCAATAAACTTAACAACATTCAGTACAACATTGTTTTGAAACACAATATCAGCAAAAATACTGTAGAGGTCTTGGACTCTAAAGTTATTGAAGGGAATGTGGTTACCAGCCTGTGAAGGAAGGAAACGGCTGCCATCAGTCTTCTTCATGCCCTCAGTGGCTACCCTGAATCTCTGAAATGGAGTGTTCCATATGGGGATCCACTGAGGGCAAAACGAAATTGTAGCACCAATGAGACATTTTTGGAAGAAGAAAAGATCATGTTTGAAAGATTTAGACAGAGAGGATATCCCGAATGGGTCTTAAATAAGGCACTTGGTAAGATAAACGAGGTCAGCAGAGAGAAATCACTAGAACAGACTAAAAGTAACAAGAAAACAGAAACAGGTACCAGAGTGATTACTACCTACAATAATCAATCTAAGAAAATACAGAAAATCCTGGCAGATAATTGGAAGATTCTACAGACTGACGCCATTGTAGGTCAAGATGTAGGTGAAAGCGCCTTAATCACCACCAGTCCAATAACTCATTACTCAGATTCTTTGCAAACGAACAGAAAGCTCTAGGCATAAGAGGTGGCAATAGAGAATTGTCACTCAGACAAAAAGAATTGAAATGGATATTGGAATTAGAGTCAAAGTTCCTGGTAGGACATAATCTTGATGAAGAATTAGACTCACACCTCCATGTTGATTGATTAATAATTAATGAAATATTTTATTGTAGTACTATGGTTATGTGATACAGTTTAAATGTATATATATCTGTTTAGTTGAAGAAACAGTATTCAGCATGTCTTTTATTTGTGTTCTTCTCATTCACAGGAGGAGAGGAAGGGACCCACCACTTTGCATGGTCACTTCACGTGTTCCCTACTGTAGGAGAGTAGGGTCTGCTATCCTATGGTCACCCCAAATTTTTGCTTTTTGCTTCACTGGTTTTCGACTACTGAGGCTGTGGGCCTGCTGATCAGACCCCCAGCCTGCTGTTCTCTCACTAAATTACTGACACATGTGCTATAGGCACATACCAATTGGAAATGGACTCCTTGTCAGCCCCTGTATAATGCACTATAGGTGCCCAGGGCATAGGGGCCACCAAGGCCTACCAGGGGCTGCAGCATATCTTTTGCCACCCCTGGCTGGTTCTTAAATTGACACAACTGGCTGATCACTCAGCTGGGGTAAGGTGGTGTAAACACCCCTTGCTTAGATATAGTATACCTATATCTAAACCTATATCTGGACACATGTAAACCTGTGAGCCACTCCTATGGAAGGCCTCATCAATCCTGGAGGCAGAGTGCGTGGTTTTATGTGAGATGGAGCTCTAGCATGAGCTGAGCCTGTCTGCAGCTGTCGGGATCAACTCCCTAAGCTGTTTCAGGATTATGCCATACCATATACTCTTAAGTGCCTTATAATCCTCGCGGTTAAATAGCAACTTTGGTTTGGCGTTATCAAAACATGTCGTGTAAGGTGTCATACGATTTGGAATACCATCCCCTCGCCAGTTCTGGCGACGGGGATGGCATTCCACCCCTCTAGAGGGGTAAGACATGTTGCTTTACTAAAACGCGGTTAATTTCTCCAAAGACCTTAGATCCACAAAATGGATGCCTCTGCCACAGACAAATGTCTGGACCCCTGCAGTTGACCGAAACTCAACCAAATGGGTCCTGGACAAAGGGTTTCCTGTCACAGGAGGGTGTCACCGCCCTCCAGACAGGAGATAGTGGATTGTAGCAGGGAGGTTTGAAAGAAACTAGACACTGCTTGGGGCGCACAAGGCTGCCCCTTGCATAATCCGGCCAAACCGGTTCTGGGGCACTCCAGCCCTCGTGCCAGGGCGGCCTGGATCAAAGGAAGGGGGTGTATCCACCCACTTCCTGGGTCCCACCCATAGGTAATCACGCCCCCCAGATTCGAATAAGAGTGGGAGCAGTGCCAATGCACATCAGATTTCCTGGAAGAAACATTTGAAACGAAATTCTGGACCCTTCGCCCTCCATCTCAACGTGGAAGCCCGAAGAATCTCCCTTGTGGTCAAGGAGTGACCACCCTGCAGCAGCAGGCACCATCCAGCCCTCAACGTCTACTTTGTTGCAGTTCCCGCCAGAACTCGAGCGACTGAGATCGACGAGATCAAGCCTGCCTGCCTTCTAACAGCCCGATCCATAGTCCCTGCAAAGCTGAGACCCGTGGAGGCGACCGGAAGCGTGGGGCACGCCATCTTGAATTGACCACGAGACGCTGACCGTGCAGCCCACGAGTGACCCTCGAAGCTGTGCATCGGAGTTTGAGAAGCCCCCACCCTGAGCTACTCCTGAGCCGAAGTTCAGCCCTCCACACTCGACGAGTGCTGCGTGGGGCCCTTCTGCTCTATTTGGCTCAACGCGTTGGCCCGGTCACTTGCCAGCTGGCTAGTGGTCCCTGTGCCGACGAAACGACTAAGAACACTCGCGAATCTGGTTGCTCCAGATCCACACCAGCTCCCCTGAAAAGGAGCCCCGACTCTGACCTTCCTGGTCCGAGTGAGAAGCAATCTTCCGATCCCGCGTGGATTGCTCTTGCCAAGGCTTGTTTGCTCCAAACTTGAAGCCGACTGCACCGACGGTGAGAGCCTGCATGGGACAGATCGTGACCTGCTCCTGGACGTCGCAGATGCCCCAGAGCCCACGTGACAGCGGAGAGAAGCTCCTCGACGACCACCTGATTGCACCCGACATTGCCTGGTTCCATCCTGGTTCCACCCTGGTCACTGCTGAGTGACCCAGAATCTGTCCCCTCTGCTTTCAGGTACTCTTCGACTTGAGTCCACCCTTGGACTCCACCGGACACTTCATCTTTAACCCGCCTGCAGCCCTTTCAGCTTCAAGCACCAAGAGCCTGCGTGTCAGAACCCGACGCCACTTCGACCCTGTGCACCCACTTCCTGTGGGTGAGGTAACTTTGCTCCGCCGGTGTTCCCACACTGGTGCACACCTCTAGGGTCTGTGTGTTAAGTTTTGTTCCTCTAGGTTCAGCGGAAGTGTCCTTTAACTTTAACTTTACAACTTTTACGCACCATTGGTTAACATTGGTGCGTGCGTGCGCTTTCCGCACATCTCCCGAATCCCGAGGGCCATTCCCGACGTCAGCATTGCTTGTCCTGACTGCTCCCAGCGATTCCCTAGGCCCTAGGCCTAACCACTGCTCGAGTGGCATCTCTTATACCACTTGTTTAGTATATGGTTTGAGTGGCCCCCTGCCCTCATCCATAATTGTGCAACTTTGTATGTTTAAACAGTGCTTTTGATTTAACGCTTGTGCCCCTTTATTCATAAAGAATACTGGGGATTGTTTTTAGTAATAAATACATATATTTTTATAATATATACTTGTGTGGTGTCCTTTCATTTGGTACTACAGGATTGTATGTGGTAAAACAGCTCGCTTAACACGACCTCTTAAGTTAAGCCTTTAGGCTGCTTAGTCCATGCTACCCCTAGGATAGCTTGTCTAATAAGGTTGACTTACAACCAGACACCATAAGGGATTGTTTGGTCTGATAACAGGTGGTTCCAGAATTGGAAACATCACCTATCAGGCCAACTTCTCACATTGGTGAGCAGCGGTGCGGATTTGAGCTTGCTGTTGTTTTACCATTGCAATCTTTGTATCAAATTGAAAGATCACATCAAGTACCTCTAGGTACACATAAATCAAAAGCTTAGCATATTAAGTTCTACTGAACTTAGTAGTTGTAGATTAAAGGGATTAGCACACCCTGACTACAACTCACTAGCAAGGTACAGTAGGAAAACACTTAGTGTAGGTAAGTGCACCACTTACACCTCACTAGTAACCATGTCTGACACAGGAAAAGCCTCAGGGTCTACTCCTGTGACAGTTGACCTTACCCAGGCAACTTTTGGATATGACAAACTAACCCGCAGAGACTTGATTGCCTTGTGCAAAGCAAGAGGGTTAAAACGGGGCAGAAGCCCCACCTGCCTAATCCTGGTAGAAATCCTAGAACAGGATGACTTAGAAAAGGCGAAGCAAGCTTCCCTAGAAACAGGAAATGGAGGGAACCCCCCTGTAACTGACCGCCCTCAGGAGGAGGATGATGATGAAGAAGAGGAGGAGGAGGACTCAGAAGTTGAGGACTTAGATGATCAGGATCAGAGGGGTAGCCAGGTTCCAGTTGCCAGGCTTAGCCAGGCCAACTTGGACCTACTGGGGAATGGAGAGGGCCAGCACCTCCCCAGAACCCACCATGTTATTCTCCCAGGCAACAGAAGAGTGAGATCTCCCTCAGGGGACTCTCATGTTTCTAGTGTCTCCAGAGAATCACAGAGAGGCATGAGTGCTTCTCAAAAGCTAGAGCATAGGGCCAGAATGAGGGCTGTCAAACTCCAGATAGAGAGGGAGGAGGTAGCCTTGGCTCAAGCTAGACTTGCCTTGGCAAGAGAGCAGAAATTAAGTGGCTTAGATGTCACTGGTGGCAGCAATTTTCCAAGAGAAAAAGACAGGGGCTATGACAATAGAAACCTGACTAAAATTGTGGCCCCCTTCAAAGAAGGGGATGACATCCACAAATGGATGACTGCTCTTGAGAGAGCCTGCATGGCACAGCAGGTTCCTGAGGAACAGTGGGCTGCAATTTTGTGGTACTCCTTTTCTGAGAAAGGGAGGGACAGGCTCCTCACAGTTAGACCTGAGGATGCCAAAAACTACTCTGTTTTGAAGAGTGCTCTTATTGATGGGTTTGGCCTAACCACTGAGCAATACAGGTTGTTGTTCAGAGACACCCAAAAAGCACAGACTCAAGACTGGACTGATTTTGTTGAGTGTGCCACTAAGGCTTTGGAGGGTTGGTTGCAGGGAAGTAAAGTTTCAGACTATACAGGATTGTACAATCTTATGATGAGAGAACAGATCCTTAATAACTGCACAAACCAGCTGTTGCATCAATACCTTATTGACTCTGATCTGACCTCTCCCCAAGAATTGGGAAAGAAGGCAGACAAATGGGTCAGAACAAGGATTAAGCAGAAACCCCAGAACCAAGGTGGTGACCAGAAGAAAACAGACCAGAAGGGTGGTAATCAGAATCAGAAAGATAAAGAAAAAGACCAGAAGTCTTCAGGCCCCCAAACTAATAGTAAGGAGGGTGGTTCCCAAAATGGAAACAAGAAGAAGAAGAACAAAGGTCCAAAGACACCTTGGTGTAATACCTGCAAATCAGTTTCACACTGGGGCAGTGAGTGCACCAAGACAAATCCAGTTCCCACCACTACAGCTCCTAAAGCAACTGCAACCCCAAGTACAGTAAGCAGTGGTGGAACACAGTCCAAGGGTGTAGCTGGGTTGACCCTGGGTATTGAAGTAGGATCTGGCCTAGTCAGAATCCCTACACCGGCAGTTCTACTGTATGATGTGGACATTGAGTTGCCCACTGCAGTGAGCCCCAGTAACCTGGGCAAATACAGGCAGACTCCCTTAATTAATGAGAAACTGGCTCAAGCCTACAGTGACACATGTGCCAGTGTCACAATGGTGACACCTGACTTTGTGGACCCTGGACAGATTGTACTAGGAGAGAGCTACCTAGTAACCAATGCAAGCAACTCCACTACTTCCCATAGTGTGGCAGTTGTGAACTTCTCCTGGGGAGGAGTTGATGGCCTAAAGAAAGTTGTGGTGAGTGCAGACCTACCAGTAGACTGTCTGTTAGGCAATGACCTTGAAAGCTCAGCATGGTCAGAAGTGGAGTACAGGACTCATGCAGAAATGCTAGGGATTTCAGAGCATGTCCTTGCCATGACAAGGGCTCAGGCTAAGAAGTGCCTTCCTGAACCAGTGGTGGGTCTTGGAACAATAGACCATCCACAACCCAAGAGAAGGAGCAAGAGAGGAAAGGCTGAGCCTTCCACCTTGCCCCAGGTTGAGGATCAAGTTTCAGAGGAAACTGATTCTGCAGTCCAAGAGGAGACTGTCTCTGAGGAGCTTGAACCTGACCAGGTTGAGTTTCTGGGGACAGGGGGACCCTCAAGGGCAGACCTGAGGCAGGCTCAATTAGATTGCCCTTCCCTTGAACCCCTCAGACAGCAGGCTGCTGCTGAGGCTGCTGGGGATGCCCAAGGTACCCATACTGTGTATTGGGATGATGGACTCCTTTACTCAGAGGCTAGAGACCCCAAGCCTGGCATGACCAGGAGGATGGTTATACCTCTGCAGTTTAGGGGGTTCCTTCTTACCTTGGCCCATGATATTCCCCTTGCAGGACACTTAGGCCAGAACAAGACGTGGGACAGGCTTGTCTCACACTTTCACTGGCCTCACATGTCAGAGAATGTCAAGGAGTTTTGTCGCTCCTGTGTCACTTGCCAAGCCAGTGGTAAGTCAGGTGGCACAACAAAGGCCCCCCTAATACCACTACCTGTGGCGGGGGTCCCCTTTGAGAGAGTTGGAATTGATATCGTGGGTCCAATGGACCCCCAAACACCATCTGGGAACAGATTCATACTGGTGGTAGTGGATCATGCCACCAGGTATCCAGAGGCTATTCCCCTAAGGACCACCACAGCACCTGTGGTGGCAAAGGCCCTCATTGCAGTTTTCTCAAGAGTGGGCTTTCCTAAGGAGGTACTATCAGATAGAGGCACGAATTTTATGTCTAGCTATCTGAAAGCAATGTGGAAGGAATGTGGAGTAAACTATAAGTTTACCACCCCATATCATCCACAGTGCAATGGGCTTGTGGAGAGATTTAACAAGACCCTTAAAGGCATGATAAAAGGATTACCAGAGAAGCTCAGGCGGAAATGGGACATTCTTTTACCCTGCCTGCTCTTTGCTTACAGAGAGGTCCCACAGAAGGGGGTTGGCTACAGCCCTTTTGAACTTTTGTTTGGCCACCCTGTGAGAGGTCCATTGTGTTTGGTGAAAGAAGGATGGGAGTTACCTCTCAAACAACCCAAACTAGACATAGTGGACTATGTACTTGGTCTCCGCTCCAGGATGGCTGAGTACATGGAAAGAGCATCTAAAAACCTGGAGGCCAGCCAAGAATTACAGAAAGCTTGGCATGACCAAAAGGCTGTGCTGGTAGAGTTCCAACCAGGACAGAAGGTATGGGTACTGGAGCCAGTGGCTCCAGCAGCACTCCAAGACAAATGGAGTGGACCCTATCCTATTATTGCAAAGAAGGGAGAAGTCACCTACTTGGTGGACTTTGGAACACCCAGGAGCCCTCACAGGGTAATCCATGTGAATCGCTCGAAAGCATTTGTGGACAGGGAGGACATGAGCTTGCTCATGGCCACAGATGGGGAACAGGAGGAAGAGAGTGACCCTCTCCCAGACCTGCTTTCTCAGAACCCTGATGATGGTTCAGTTGATGGAGTAGCCTTGGCAGGCAGCCTCACTGACCAGCAACAGATGGACTGCAGACAAGTTTTGCAGGCCCACAGGCATTTGTTTTCACTCACACCCAGCCAGACTGACTGGTGTACCCATGTGGTGGACACTGGTGACAGTCTGCCTGTCAAGAATAAGATCTACAGGCAACCTGACCATGTCAGGGATTGCATCAAGGCTGAGGTGCAAAAGATGTTAGAGCTTGGAGTGATTGAGCCATCAGAGAGCCCATGGGCCAGCCCAGTAGTCCTGGTGCCAAAACCTCATACCCAAGATGGAAAGAGAGAAATGAGGTTTTGCGTGGATTACAGGGGTCTCAATGCTGTCACTAGGACAGATGCTCACCCCATTCCAAGAGCAGATGAGCTCATTGACAGATTGGCTTCTGCCAAGTTTCTGAGCACATTCGATCTGACAGCTGGCTATTGGCAAATCAGACTAGCTGAGGAGTCAAAAGCCAAGACAGCATTCTCTACCCCTAGAGGACATTATCAGTTTGTGGTAATGCCCTTTGGTTTGAAGAATGCACCTGCCACTTTCCAAAGGTTGGTGAACCAAGTCCTTACTGGGTTGGATGACTTTTGTGCAGCTTATCTGGATGATATTGCTGTCTTTAGCTCCACCTGGGAGGATCACCTGATCCACCTGAAGAGAGTTTTGGAGGCCCTGCAGAAGGCAGGCCTCACTATCAAGGCCACTAAGTGCCAGATAGGGCAGAGTAAGGTTGTATACCTGGGCCACCTAGTAGGTGGAGGCCAGGTTCAGCCACTGGAGAGCAAAATCCAGGCCATACAGGACTGGGCTCCTCCAGTTACCCAGACACAAGTCAGAGCCTTCTTGGGCCTGACTGGGTATTACAGGAAGTTTGTGAAGAACTATGGGTCTATAGTGACACCATTAAATGACTTGACATCCAAGAAGATGCCAAAAAAGGTTCAGTGGACAGTTAGCTGTCAGAAGGCATTTGAAGACCTGAAGAAGGCCATGTGCTCTGCACCTATCCTAAAGAGTCCTGACTACTCCAAACAGTTCATTGTACAGACAGATGCTTCTGAGTTGGGGGTGGGAGCTGTGCTCTCACAACTTAATCAAGATGGTCAAGACCAGCCTGTTGCTTTCATTAGCAGGAGGCTGACCCCAAGAGAAAAACGTTGGTCAGCCATTGAGAGGGAGGCCTTTGCTGTGGTTTGGGCATTAAAGAAGTTGAGGTCCTACTTGTTTGGAACTCACTTCCTGGTGCAAACACACCATAAGCCCCTCTTATGGCTTAATCAGATGAAGGGTGAAAATCCCAAACTGCTCAGGTGGTCCATTTCCCTACAGGGGATGGACTTTACAGTGGAGCACCGCCCAGGGACTGACCATGGTAATGCAGATGGTCTCTCCCGGTACTTCCACTTAGAACATGAAGACTTATCTGGTCAAGGTTAGTTTAATGTCCCTGCGTTTGGGGGGGGGGGTTGTGTAGGAGAGTAGGGTCTGCTATCCTATGGTCACCCCAAATTTTTGCTTTTTGCTTCACTGGTTTTCGACTACTGAGGCTGTGGGCCTGCTGTTCAGACCCCCAGCCTGCTGTTCTCTCACTAAATTACTGACACATGTGCTATAGGCACATACCAATTGGAAATGGACTCCTTGTCAGCCCCTGTATAATGCACTATAGGTGCCCAGGGCATAGGGGCCACCAAGCCTACCAGGGGCTGCAGCATATCTTTTGCCACCCCTGGCTGGTTCTTAAATTGACACAACTGGCTGATCACTCAGCTGGGGTAAGGTGGTGTAAACACCCCTTGCTTAGATATAGTATACCTATATCTAAACCTATATCTGGACACATGTAAACCTGTGAGCCACTCCTATGGAAGGCCTCATCAATCCTGGAGGCAGAGTGCATGGTTTTATGTGAGATGGAGCTCTAGCATGAGCTGAGCCTGTCTGCAGCTGTCGGGAACAACTCCCTAAGCTGTTTCAGGATAATGCCATACCATATACTCTTAAGTGCCTTATAATCCTCGCGGTTAAATAGCAACTTTGGTTTGGCTTTATCAAAACATGTCGTGTAAGGTGTCATACGATTTGGAATACCATCCCCTCGCCAGTTCTGGCGACGGGGATGGCATTCCACCCCTCTAGAGGGGTAAGACATGTTGCTTTACTAAAACGCGGTTAATTTCTCCAAAGACCTTAGATCCACAAAATGGATGCCTCTGCCACAGACAAATGTCTGGACCCCTGCAGTTGACCGAAACTCAACCAAATGGGTCCTGGACAAAGGGTTTCCTGTCACAGGAGGGTGTCACCGCCCTCCAGACAGGAGATAGTGGATTGTAGCAGGGAGGTTTGAAAGAAACCAGACACTGCTTGGGGCGCACAAGGCTGCCCCTTGCATAATCCGGCCAAACCGGTTCTGGGGCACTCCAGCCCTCGTGCCAGGGCGGCCTGGATCAAAGGAAGGGGGTGTATCCACCCACTTCCTGGGTCCCACCCATAGGGGGGGACCTAGCAGGTAATCACGCCCCCCAGATTCGAATAAGAGTGGGAGCAGTGCCAATGCACATCAGATTTCCTGGAAGAAACATTTGAAACGAAATTCTGGACCCTTCGCCCTCCATCTCAACGTGGAAGCCCGAAGAATCTCCCTTGTGGTCAAGGAGTGACCACCCTGCAGCAGCAGGCACCATCCAGCCCTCGACGTCTACTTTGTTGCAGTTCCCGCCGGAACTCGAGCGACTGAGATCAACGAGATCAAGCCTGCCTGCCTTCTAACAGCCCGATCCACAGTCCCTGCAAAGCTGAGACCCGTGGAGGCTACCGGAAGCGTGGGGCACGCCATCTTGAATTGACCACGAGACGCTGACCGTGCAGCCCACGAGTGACCCTCGAAGCTGTGCACCGGGGTTTGAGAAGCCCCCACCCTGAGCTACTCCTGAGCCGAAGTTCAGCCCTCCACACTCGACGAGTGCTGCGTGGGGCCCTTCTGCTCTATTTGGCTCAACGCGTTGGCCCGGTCACTTGCCAGCTGGCTAGTGGTCCCTGTGCCGACGAAACGACTAAGAAGACTCGTGAATCTGGTTGCTCCAGATCCACACCAGCTCCCCTGAAAAGGAGCCCCGACTCTGACCTTCCTGGTCCGAGTGAGAAGCAATCTTCCGATCCCGCGTGGATTGCTCTTGCCAAGGCTTGTTTGCTCCAAACTTGAAGCCGACTGCACCGACGGTGAGAGCCTGCGTGGGACAGATCCTGACCTGCTCCTGGACGTCGCAGATGCCCCAGAGCCCACGTGACAGCGGAGAGAAGCTCCTCGACGACCACCTGATTGCGCCCAACATTGCCTGGTTCCGTCCTGGTTCCACCCTGGTCACTGCTGAGTGACCCAGACTCTGTCCCCTCTGCTTTCAGGTACTCTTCGACTTGAGTCCACCCTTGGACTCCACCGGACACTTCATCTTTAACCCGCCTGCAGCCCTTTCAGCTTCAAGCACCAAGAGCCTGCGTGTCAGAACCCGACGCCACTTCGACCCTGTGCACCCACTTCCTGTGGGTGAGGTAACTTTGCTCCGCCGTTGTTCCCACACTGGTGCACACCTCTAGGGTCTGTGTGTTAAGTTTTGTTCCTCTAGGTTCAGCGGAAGTGTCCTTTAACTTTAACTTTACAACTTTTACGCACCATTGGTTAACATTGGTGCGTGCGTGCGCTTTCCGCACATCTCCCGAATCCCGAGGGCCATTCCCGACTTCAGCATTGCTTGTCCTGACTGCTCCCAGCGATTCCCTAGGCCCTAGGCCTAACCACTGCTCGAGTGGCATCTCTTATACCACTTGTTTAGTATATGGTTTGAGTGGCCCCCTGCCCTCATCCATAATTGTGCAACTTTGTATGTTTAAACAGTGCTTTTGATTTAACGCTTGTGCCCCTTTATTCATAAAGAATACTGGGGATTGTTTTTAGTAATAAATACATATATTTTTATAATATATACTTGTGTGGTGTCCTTTCATTTGGTACTACAGAATTGTATGTGGTAAAACAGCTCGCTTAACACGACCTCTTAAGTTAAGCCTTTAGGCTGCTTAGTCCATGCTACCCCTAGGATAGCTTGTCTAATAAGGTTGACTTACAACCAGACACCATAAGGGATTGTTTGGTCTGATAACAGGTGGTTCCAGAATTGGAAACATCACCTATCAGGCCAACTTCTCACACCTACCCTTTTCTTCCCCGGGCTCAGGTGAACACTGACTACAGATAAGAGACTTTTAAACTTTGAAACTTGATGTAATAGTTGTATTTTTCAACTTCTTATTTTCCTGCACTTATTTCACCAATTTGGGAACTTGTGACATGGACACTACGGGGGTCATTACCCCCGGGAATCGGGACCGCCTGCTGAGGGTGCGGTGGTCCCGCACTCTCAATTAGGATGCGCTCGCCACACTGGCGGGTGCATGGCGCTTGTGACATTGCGGCGGCGGTGCTGAAAGCTAGACACTGCTACAGTGTAATTACAAGTCAAGTACATCATGCCCCTAACCTTACAAGTATTCCCCTATTCCTACTGATTGTGTTATATACATATTTACAAGTGTACCCTTAGTTCCTCCCCCAAATTCAACCCTGTTGGAACTTTTGTGGCCATATCTATAGTGTAACGGGACTCTAGTCTTCTAAGACATTTCTCTCTGTCCCCACCTCTAGGGTCCCGAACCACATGGTCCAAACAGAAATATTTCAGTAGCTTCTGGTTGCTGATATGATGCAACTGAAAGTGTCTCGTAACCGTATAGTTGTTGTTATTGTTCTGAATGGCTCTCTGGTGTTCTAGCATCCGAATCTTCGCAACATGTATGGTACTGCCCACGTACCTAAGGCCACATGGGCAGACCAAACAATACACTACAAAGGCTGTGTTGCAATTCATAAATTTTGAAATAAGAACAGGATCGCTACGTCCTGGAATCATGTAAGATGTTACTTTACTGCTATCAGCACAGGCCTTGCATTTGCTGCAGGGGTAAAAGCCTGCTAAACCTAGAATACCTCTTTGAATTGGTGCCAGATGACTTTTAACTAACTGATCTTTGAGGGATCATGTTTTTCTGAAAGTGAGAGAAGCGTGTGATGGAATATCGCGGCCAATGATCACACCTGATTTGAGTATACTCCAGTTGAACTGTATAATTTTCCTAACATTGTTAGCTGCACTGGAGTAGTTGGTGATCAGCCTAAAGATGTGTGTGCTCCCTGCTACTTTCTTTTTAGGGAAACCCTTCAACAGACCTGTTCTACTTTTTGTCTCAGTTTTCTTCCATGCCTCCTTCAGAATTCTCTCCTGGTACCCTCTCTCTTGAAACCTTGCTATACTTTCTACAGCCGCCTGTTGATAATCCGCTGATCTGGTACTATTGCGTTTTATACGCAATAGCTCCCCGAGAGGAATGCTATTTTTCGAGTTCAATGGGTGGCTACTTCTTGCGTGGAGCACTGAATTCCCAGCTGTTGGTTTTCTAAACAGTGCCGTTTGGATTTTGTCATCTGCCACAAAAACCCTTACATCTAGATAGGTGACCTCTATAGAGCTGATGTTACTAGTGAAAATCAAGTTCAAATTATTCGTATTCAAATGGACAATGTATTCTATCGCTGATTCCGTGCTACCTCGCCAGATAACAAAAAGGTCATCTATATATCGCCTCCAGCTAATGGTTCTTTCAACCCAGTGATGGCATGAGTCCGTCCATGTGGCCTGTTTCTCCCACCAGCCCACTAAGAGGTTTGCGTAGCTGGGGGCGAAGCAGGCCCCCATGGCAGTCCCCCGTTTCTATCTGTATATTTGATCCTGAAAAAAATATATTATTGTACAGGCAAAACCTTAGAAATTCGATTAGTATATCTCTGTGCTCTGAAAATTTCTGAGGGCGATTTCTTAAAAAATTTTGTATGGCAGCAATTCCATCTTCATGGGAAATGCTACTATATAGACTAGCTATGTCAAGGGTAATCATCAGAAAATCTGGTTCCCATGAGGCCCCTTCTGTGTACCTCAAAAAGTCCATGGTGCTTGTGTAAGAGGGTAACTCAAGTACAAAAGGGAACAAATAATGATCGATGAATTTAGATATATTCTCTAAGAGGCCACCAATTGAGGAAATAATCTGTCGTCTCGGTGGATTGCCTGCATCCTTATGCACCTTCGGCAAATGATAAAAGGTAGGCAGTCTAGGGTGGAATACTTGTAGAAAGTTGTGTTCTTCAGTTGAAAGCATGCCTCTGGTTCGCCATTTCAGAATCAATTGTTCATTCTGTACAATACTTTCCATGTACTCTCCCACAGTTATGGGTGAATAATTCTCACGGTTGTTGAGCTGAGAAAGAGCTTCTTTACAGTAGTTTATTCATGTCTGCAGCACCACATTTCCACCCTTATCCGAGTGTTTAATTACGATGGTATCATCCAACTTCAGGTCCTTGACTGCCTGTCTCTGTGCCTGGGTAAGATTTCAAAGTAACTTACTTTGTTCATTTTCATTCACTCTTAGTTTACGGAGATCACTTTCTCATGAAAGACATCAATTGTATCTGTTGGTGTCTGAGGAAGAAATTTCGAGGCAGGTCTGAAAGAACTTGCTTCTCTTTCCTGGTGAGTTGCGAGACTAGTCACTGCATTCGCACCTTCCAAATTCCTCACATCAGTAGTGTCTCCTTCATTCCTTAATTCCTCCAAAATTGCAAGTAGTTCTACCTCTTGTTCATTACGCTGATTGGTTGTAGCAGACTGGAGATAAGTAATACTTGCTCTGGATTCTGATCCCTTCATCTTGCAGAATTTGAAAAAATTGATTTTTCTCGTAAATGTAAAGATATCATTTCTCTTTAGGACAAATTCAAATTTACTGGTTGGGCAGAACGTCAACCCAAATTGTAGGACCGACTCTTCAACATTGGTAAGTGCCCTTGGTATGAGGTTAATGGTGGTCATATTATTTGTCTCAGGAACACTACTTACTGCCTGTATTTCGGGGTTCTCTTCGGTCGGGTGTAGGTGCCTGCTCCCTTTTTTTGGTCGGGCACCCCCCACCTCTCCTTGTATGTCTGTGGCTGATTGTTCTGGAAGTCTCCCTCCCCCCCCCGTAGCCACATCTGTCGGATAAGGTCGAACTCCTCGTGAAAATGGGGAGGTGCTGGTAAAAATGTAAATTTTTATTAAAATATTCATGTTTTGTTTTAAAACTATTCAAAGCTTATTCATATTTCTAAATTATTATATATGTTCAAAAATATTTTCGTTCATTTACATATTGTGTTATTATATATTTACTTTTTGTTTAATTTGTTTTGGTTTTTATATTGTTTTACGTTTTCACTTATTATGACTATTTGTATTATGTATCCATTATTTGTTATTTATTAGGTACTACATAAACTTTTTACAATTTTTATATGTCATATGTGTAAATTTTATGTCATTTAAAAAAAAGTTGAGTAATATTTTACATGTTATTATAATGTTAAATACTTTAAATATTTATAGTTACCTTTGAAATTTTGATAGTTTGGTCCATTATATGTTTGCCGCCAAAATTTGGTACTTGACATTGTATGTATGTAAAATCTCTATTTTAGTCCACTATAATTTTGCAGTAATATGTTTGTATCACATTATTTTTTTTCCTCACTATTCTGTCATAAAAGTCGGCTAGTGGCAGATTTGTGCTGTGATTTGCATCTGCATACTGCGACCTGCATTTTAGTTGGAAATTGGAGTGGGAAGTGCCATTCAATATGATTCATTTATTGTCAGCTCTTCGGTAGTGCCCCTGCTGCTTGGTTCAAAATGTGCACCCTTTTTACCAGTGCCGTTCAGGTCAAAATCAGCTCATACAACTTAATTTTTATGCTGTTTTATGTAGTTCTATTAGCACAGTCACACAGTTGTCAGCACAAGCTGTGAGAACAGGGCGAGCGAGCCTTTCCTCGTCGTGATTGGCTTGCTTGTAGAACACGTGCCGTAGCACTTTATATTCAACATCGTCTTTCACAAGTAGTTTTTGCCCAATTTAAATGTTCCCAGGCGCCCAGCATTTCACTATTACTGCTACAAGTTAATCACCACGCCGCATTTTTATTGCGCGTTTCTTCCCGAGACAAGATGGTTGACTTTCAAACGGAAGTTAGGATGGCGTGCAACTATCGATAATGTAGCGGGTGCAGTGACACCGGGGACCAAGATGCCCAGTGCACCTCGATTATGGCTGTTTTTTTAATTATTAAAACAGGAGACTAAAGCCTATTTTATTGCTTGCAAAAGGGCCTGCGGAACCTTTGCCACAACACTGCAGGTTGGTTTAATTGAGATTTTATTTCCGCTTAGCGCATCACAAGTCAGTTGAAGAGCTCGCGCTGCCCCTCCGAAGCTATCATCTCTTCCCGCGCGCCTTTCCCATGGAGAGGAATTAACAAAAGTGATGACGAAATATTTCACAAGCAATGACTTTTAAAATGCTTTATTTTCCCTGCTCATCGCGGAAGTGAAGGCGGCGAGAAAGATGACTGTGGGACGCGGGCCGGCGTCTGCGGAGATGCATCATGTGACCGCGGCACGAGCAGCAGCTTTTTTATTCCCGCCAGGGGTGACCTAAAAAAATCTGCCTTTATTTTGCAGGCTCGATTCTTCAGATCTGTAATGATGCCCATTACCAGCGCCCGAGGATTAAAGTGGAACCGAGGAATTGCCTTTTTTCTGCTGGTAGAATGTTTTATGAAGACACAGCACAGATCTATCAGTTAACTGTGGCGCCTGCTTTCAAAGCAGTTTTGTTTAGAAAAAATATATAAACACAATTCAAACGGCAGGGGGCTTACAGATGAGAGGTTCCTGTTTTTAGCAAACTGAACAAGAGATGGCCTGCAGAAAAAAATAGCCCTCAAGCCCCTGGTGCGTCAGTGTTTCACTGTCAGGACAAAACCTTGAAACAAATATAACTCTGCTACGTAAGCATGATGAAATCTGTGTTTAAGGTGCTCAGATATATCCCAAAGCACTGGATGAGTGTTCACACCTCTTAAATGCTGTATTAAGATACATTTTAGGTTTAGCTGAACAAGCAAATTGGACAAGTAGGGTCTTTAAATCAGTCCATTCCGCCATTGGTTGAAGAAATTGTCAGCCTCCTCATCAGTTTAGTAGTCCCAGCCCAGCCCTTACAAACGGGTGTATGACAGAGGCGCGCATGGCTAAACCATGTGTGCCTCTACTACGTAGCACCAACAATGAACGCTTCTGAACAACGCACTCCTTTACAGCGCATGCCTGTATCACCTAATTTTGTGGTAAAAGCATGACTGGAAAAGGGATGTGTGGTAAAGATTACTCCCCAATCCCTCCGCTCTGAGCTTTAACCCCTTCCACGCGGTACTAATTCCCCCGTGGTGCGTGGGGGAGGGGGGACCGCGCACGGCGCCGCAGTACTCATGACGAGCCCAACTCTTTATGCTGCACTGCGGAGCTGTGCTCATGACGAGTTGAGCTCGTCATTACTCCGCCCCCTCCTATGGAACACCCGCACAGGAGGGGAATTAGCCCCGCGTGGGCGTTCCGCAGCAGTTATGACAAGCTCAGCTTGTCATGATTACAGCTCCACTGTGCCTCATGACGAGCTGAGCTCGTCATAAGCGCCGAAGGGGTTAAAAACAACCGACCCTCCCTGAACCCTAAAAACGACGCGACCTGTGAGCCCTAAACACAACCCTGACCCCCCTAGCTCTGTGCCCTAAACACTACTCAGACCCCTGAGCCCTAAACGCTACTCCGATCTCCCCTGAGCCCTAATAAGGACCCATCCCTGACCGTAAACACTACCCAAGCCCCCCTGAGCCCTAAACACCACCTGATCCCCAATGAGCTCTAAACACTATCGACCCCCGTGCCCTACAAACTACCGCATCCCCCATAACCCAGCCCTAGCCCCACTCACCTCACCGCATCCTTCCTGTTCCTAGAGGCGCCCAACCCAGCATCTAGATCAATCATTGCCTTAACCACTTAAATGCGTAGTTAAGACATATGCGTGGTTGAGGCATGTGTGATTGAGCTTGCAGGGAAACGGCATACGTGGCTCTGCCGGTGTTGTAAAGGCCCTTTCTCCTTATAAAGATAAGCTGTCATATGTGCACCTCACCACTCAACAAAGCAAAAAACTACTAGGCAGGATGCCTATTACTTTTATCTTGAGAGTACCGACAACCCTCAGTTCAACACACCACTCCGGTCTCTAAATCTGTCTATAGGCAGCTCCCTTGCTGTGCCTTATATGTTTCTCCTACCAGTTTGTTTTCTTCCTTCCTGTGAGTCTTTTTCTGGGCCATGGCCTTCTGCAGTAGATTGCTCAAGTCTGGGCCCCTGCTTAGCTATGGGTACTTGCTAGGTTGTGGCCTGTGGAGTGTCCCTGGCAGATAAGTGGTGCCCACTAGCGGTTTGTAGGATGCTGTGGGGTACAACTAGGAGCTGGCCAGTCTCATTGTTGATGGATGAGCCTGTGGTTTATTGGGTCCTGCTGGCCATCACTGATCCTATTTGGCAACTTCTGAGATCAACTGCCATGACTGGCCCGATAACTTCTGCCTTTCATGTCTACCATGCTGGCAGTCTAACCATCAGAAGGTGGACCGCTGCAAGACCGAACCACTCTTTCTCCTGCTCGCTAGGCGGCCACGGCGTTCTTTGCTGGCACTGGTGCGGCAGAGGACGTCACCTGGGGCTGGTCATCTTAGCTGGTTGCTTCACAACCGAATTCTTGATTGGGCTGCTTACTCCAGATTGCCATGTTTGTATATAGTTATTTCTACTGATGCCATTAGGCTATTTCCTTCCCGGATGCTGGAGATTCTTTGTTTCCTGAGATTGCTGTACATGGACCCTGAAAACGAATTGGATCTCTGCTTCTCCACATGATTCCCTCCTGATACAGCTACCTTCAGACAGCTCTCAGCTCCTTCAAGAAAGAGACTGGTTGAGTGAATAGATGAGAAATCTTCTCAAAACACCTCAGAAAAATGAAGCCCCTTTAGCTGCCTGGCGGTCTGGCCATTTCCTTTTCACCCTCAAAGCCTTCTTGTTCATCTTGCATATGCTGGTTGGGGAGGATGAGAAGGTGGTGACACTCCTCCAATGAAATTTGGATACCCTAGCACAAGTAATACAATCTTATTAAAAAAATAGTAAATCACAACGCAATTGATGGATTGTATCAGTTCTTTTTTTCTTTTTTAATCAGACTTCCAGAGGTTCGGGTTTCACGTTTTCCCAGCCAAGCCAACACGTGTTTTGTCGCTTCTTGTACAAATTAGAACATGCGACTTGTTCATTGCTGTACGTATGATCAATAGTATCTTCTCTCATATGGTGATAATTCCAGGCCACATGATCCCGTGGCGTGAGTTAAGGTTTTAAGGAAATCCCCAAAGGGTACGGAAATAATATTCAAAGGCCAAAGCCAGGAGTCTAGAATCTTCTTATAGCTTGACAGGCACCTATTTCGCGATCTCTGCCTTCACGCCGAGTGCTCGAGTGCGAGTCCTCGAGCACTCGGAATTATCGCCATATGAGAGAAGATACTATTGATCATACGTACAGCCATGAACAAGTCGCATGTACTAATTTGTAAAAGAAGCCACGAAACACGTGTTGGCTTGGGTTGGAAAACGTGAAACTCGAAAAGTCTGATTAAAAAAGAAGAAAAGAACTGATACAATCCATCAATTGCATTGTGATTTACTATCTTTTGAATAAGATTGTATTGATTTATTACGTGTGCTAGGGTATCCAAATGTTGTACTGTTCTGCTGGTTTTTCCAAGCAGAGGTTTAGGGAGGAAGGTGGTTCTCCCCATCCCTTTAGCACCGTCACAAATAGTACCATTTGCAAAAATATTCAATAGTGAATATCCCCTAAGCGCCTACAGACCTATCACCCATACCACCACACACCTCCTATGGACAAATATATCAAGATTAATGATGTGGCTTCCCTTTTGAACTGTCTCTGGGAGAACTAGAGCTCCCTAGTGTTGAACCTGAGCCCATACCTGATGGTGGTCTTAATTTCACTGACCATTATCAGCTAAATGCCTATGCGTCATGCTGCCCAAAGTGTGCATCAATGCTGTTTGCGTGGACTGGGATTGCACCAATCTCACTGCCAAGAAAGGAGTATGTGTGCATTTCATGTCTGCCATTCTTAGATATTCTGCTTCTGCTTCAGGTGGTTTCTCACCCAAAAATCAGGGCATTCACTATCATCCTGCAAAACGTTGTCAATGGAATTTCGATTACCAAAATATGGATTGTGGCCGAAGGTCAGGTGGTTTATGAACCCTCAGATAGGAGGATAGGGCCAAATAACACATATTACTCAATATGTATTGTTTTATATCACATTATTTATATATTTGTTTTTAATACTCTTTGGAAAGATTTAGAGCATTTGAGCACCATCCATTAAGCATTCACTGTTTGCCTGAGACTACAGGTATGTCTGTCAATATTTCGAGAAATGTGCCTATTTGATGGGCATAATGTGCCTACATTTAAATTGTGTTTTATGCAAAAATTGATTGTATTATAAATCACATTTTAAAGGCAAAGCCCATTACAAGAAAATGAAAACATGAATTTTAAAATGCGTTTTATTTTGTAGTAATCAATCAATCAATCAATCGATCAGATCATTTGTAAAGCGCTCTACTCACCCGTGAGGGTCTCAAGGTGCTGGGGTTGGGAATGCTGCTACTGCTCGAAAAGCCAGGTCTTGAGGAGTTTTCTGAAGGTCACCAGGTCTTGGGTCTGCCGTAGGTGGAAGAGGAGGGTGTTCCAGGTCTTGGTGGCGAGGTGGAAGAACGATCTACCGCCAGAGGTTACTCTTTGGAAGCGGGGGATTGTGGCGAGGGCAAGGTCGGCAGAGTCGAGTTGGTGGGTGGGCGTGTAGTAGCTGAGTCATCTGTTGAGGTACGTTGGTCCAGTGTTGTGGAGTGCCCTGTGTGCGTGGGTGAGGAGCTTGAAGAATAGCCTCTTGCTGACCGGGAGCCAGTGCGGGGGTCACAGGTGGGGTGTGATGAGGCTGCAGCGAGGGATGTCGAGAATCAGGCATGCAGAGGCGTTCTAGATGCTTTGGAGCCGTCTCTGGAGTTTTGCCAAGGCTGCGTAGAGGGCGTTTCCATAATCCAACCTGCTGCTAAGGAGGGCCTGGGTGACGTTCTTCTCATTTCAGTGGAGATCCACTCGTAGATCCTTCGGAGTATACGGAGGGTGTTGAAGCAGGAGAAGGAGACGGCGTTGACCTGTTTATTCATGGAGAGGGTGGAGTCGAGGATGACCCCTAGTTTGCGTGCGAGGTCGGTGGGTGTTGGAGCGGTTCCCAGTGCGGTCGGCCACCAAGAGTCGTCCCAGGCCAAAGGGGTGGATCTGAGGATGAGGACCTCCGTCTTGTCCGAGTTCAGCTTCAGTCGGCTGTTCCTCATCCATTCAGCGACGGCCTTCATTCCTACGTGAAGGTTTATTTTGGCGGTATGGGGTCTTTGGTGAGGGAGAGGATTAGCTGAGTGTCATCGGCATAGGAGATGATGTTGAGGTCGCGCCGACGGCCGATGTGGGCAAGCGGTGCCATATAGATGTTAAACAGAGTTGGGCTGAGGGATGAGCCCTGGGGTACGCTGCAGATGATCTTGGTGGCTTCAGAGCAGAAGGGTGAAGGCGGACGCTCTGTGTTCTATCAGAGAGGAAGGAGGTGGTCCAGTCCAGGGTGTTCTCTTGGATCCCAACGTTGTGGAGGCGTGTCCGTAGTGTGTGGTGGTAGACCGTGTCGAAGGCAGCTGACAGGCCTCGGAGGATCAGGGCCGCCGTTTTTCCGTTGTCCAGCAGGGACTTGATGTCATCGGTGGCGGCGATGAGGGCAGTTTTGGTGCTGTGGTTGATGCAGAACCCGGACTGGGAAAGGTCTAGGATGTTGTTCTCCTCGAGGTAGCGGGTCAGTTGTTCGTTGATGGTCTTCTCGATGGGCCAGAAGTTCTTTAGATCCTTGGCGTCCGCCTTGGCTTTCTTGAATAAGGCGTTGATCTCGGTGTGCTTCCAGCTCTCCAGGAAGGTTGCTGTCTCGAAGGAGGTGTTGATGACTTTCCGGAGATGGGGTGCGATGGCTCTGCTGGCTTTGTTGAAGATGTGGTGTGGGCATGGGTTTGACGGAGATCCGGAGTGGATGGTGTTCATGATCTTGATGGTGTTGTTGATGTTAGTCCAGGAGAGCAGGCGGTTGGTGCGGATGGTGGTCGTGGCGGTTGTGGCATTGAATCTGTCGTGGTTGTCTGTGATCTTGTGGTGAAAGAAGGTGGCCAGCGAGTCGCACATGTCTTGCGAGGGTGGGACATCGTTGGTGTTGGAGCTGGGGTTAGAGAGTTCCTTCACGATGTTGAAGAACTCTTTGCTGTTGTGCGCGTTGTTGTCTAGGCGGTCTTTAAATGAGGCCCTTTTGATGGATCTGATGAGGAGATGGTGTCTGCGGGTGGCGTTCTTGTGGTCTCTGTTGCTGTCCGGTGTTCGTTCACAGAGCCAGATTTTCTCCAGCTTTCGGCAGGTTTGCTTGGAGGCCCGGAGGTCTTCAATGTACCAGCTGGCTTTCTTGTTGGTGTGACTGTTGGAGGGTTTCTTGATCGGGGTGAGGGTGTTGGCGCAGTCGTTGATCCACTGTCTGAGTTACGGGTGGCGGTGGCAGGGTTGGTGGGGTCGGAGGGTGGGCTCTGGGCAAGGGTGGTGGCTAGCTGGACTCCAGCGACTTTGCTCCAGCAGCAGCGAGGCATCTGTTGGGTGTGGTGGTGCGTGGTGGGTTTCTTGAACGTGAAGTGGATGCAGCGATGGTCGGTCCAGTGGAGTACGGTGGTGTGGTAGAAGGAGACGTGGGGGCTTGCTGGGAAGATGGGTCAGGCATGTGACCGGCGGTGTGGGTGGGTGTTGTGACAAGTTGTCTGAGTCCGAGGTTGGCTAGGTTGTCGATCAGTGTGGTGGAGTTGGTGTAGTTGTTGTTCTCGAGGTGGAAGTTCAGGTCCCCGAGGAGTATGTAGGTTGCGGAGGCAAGGGCGTGTGTACTGACGTAGTCGCCGTTGGAGTCGCTGAACTGTGGTCAGGGTCCGGGGGGTCTGTAGATGAGGGTTCCTCTGAGGGTGGGGTTGGGGTCGGTGTGGATCTGGAAGTGCAGGTGTTCACGGTTCTGAGGGTGTCGTCGGTGTTGGTCGAGACTCCACAGTATTCCTGTGGACGATGGTGATTCCTCCTCCTGCTCCAGTGGTGCGTGTCCTGCGGGTGATCTTGTAGCCTTCCTGGACGGCTATGGCTATGTCGGGTGCCGAGGCGGGGTTCAGCCAGGTCTCCGTCAGGAAGGCGATGTTTGGGGAGGTTGAGTCAAGTAGGTCCCAGAGTTCAATGGCATGTTTGTGGGCAGAGCGGGTGTCGATAAGGATGCATCTGAGGTGATTGGGCTCTTTCCTGGTCGGCAGCATGGTGAGGCAGATGCTTGTGAAGCTGCAGTTCCGGCAGGTGAAAGCTCAGTGGGTGCGCTTTGGGGCAGCCAGGAAGCAGGTGTGTGATCATCCGGTGTTAAGTGCGTGGAGAGTTCTGGCATTGTAGTTGTGTCGGGCTTCGTGGCATTTGCGGGGTCCAGGGGTCTTGGCGCTGGGTGCATTCCAGGCATGGATGGCCGCAGACGGGCTTGCCTTAGGCACTCCTGCTGCGCGCATCCACTGCACAGCCTCAATATGAGTGGATGTGGGAAGTAGGAACAGCTGGTAGGCGGAGCGGGCGGCGAATGGGATTGCAGGGGGGCGGGGCCGCAGGGGCGGGGGCTGCGGGAGAACTGGGCATAGGAAGGAAAAACAAATATAGGCAAGAAAACATATACAGGCACAGAGGAAAAAAACAAGTCTGGGCAAGAAAGCAAGTACAGGCACAGAGGAATAAGAACAAGTCTGGGAAAGAAAGCAAGTTAGGCACAGGGGAAAAATACAAGATTAGGCAAAAACAAAGTAGGCAGAGCTGTGCAGCAGCGTGGGGAGCCACCTGCCTGCGAGCAGGGTCAGAGGTACATCGACACTACAGAACAGGAACAACGAGACATATAAAAATAGAACATAAAGTGCAATGTGGAACAGTGTCATTTTCTGCTGACAAGGAACTGCATTTACATAGTGCATTACATATTTTATTTTCACACATTGGGGGGCATTCATTGATAGATGCTTGCTACAAGGATAGGCCTGCATGGGCAACTCTGTCAGGTGTGCTGATTAATAGTCCAATAGAAGAACTGCATTGCTGATTTTAACTATGTTTGTTTCGGAAATCTAAAAATCCTGCAAACAAAGTCAGCCATGCGAATTACAGCCATTAAAGATAATCGGGTAACCCAGTAACCCTCAGAACCTGAGTAAGTATGCTAAGAAAAACAGTGGTTCTGTCGGGGATATCAACTGATTTGTAATAGGTACTTAATCCTTTAAAAAGAATATGTTTTAGTAATATAACATATTAACACACCATGAAGAAATGTCAAATTTATGCCAAAACAACTAAAATCCTTTACTTGGTTTTTTGTGTATATACATATCAATAGAAGGCTCTCAGAGACGTAAAACATATATGGTGAATGAGCCAATCGCTGTGTGGTACAGTTATAGATCTGCACAACACTTGCAGATATTACCAGGTTAGCTTATTCTGGATATTCTGAGTTTCATCCAAATCCGTCAAGGGAGGGAAATACTTTAAGTGATTGAATCAGAAAAGGGGGCCTACCCCCGGCTGTTCAGGTGGTTTGTCGGGTGCCCGGTCTCTCCCAGGCCCCTGGCTCCTCCTCCATTTCTGGATGAGCTCCGGTCCCACTTGGGACCTCCGCAGGCCCTCGAGGTTGGATGGCAGCCCGGGGAGCCAACCCCGACTGCCCCCGCCAGCTCCCCGCCTGGCCAGCACTCTCGCGTGCTGCTGCGGAAGTCGGTACTTGTCTTCTGGGCTGACCACTTCGGGCAGACACGGAGATTCCCGCCAGTCCAGGTGGATCTCGGGGGAATGCGGCGGCACTCCCCCCTCCTCATCCAACTTCTTGGGGCCTGGAGATGGGGTCCCGGGCGCCCTCCTCCTCTTCACAGGGGGCGCAACGGCACCCCAAGACTTCTCTTCTTCTTTCGGGCCCAGGGATGGGGTCCTGGTCCTCTGGGCACATCTTCACGGGGACCCCAATGGCGCTCCCCGAATTTACTTCTTCGGGGCCCAGGGATGGGGTCCCGGGACCCTGGGCACATTCTCGGGGGGGGAGGGGGGGGTGACGGCGATCCCCCAACTTTCATATTCGCGGGGTGGCCCGACAGTGCTCCCCCGCCTACTTCTGCACATGGGGCCCGCAATTGGGGTCTCGGGGCTCCCTCCTACACCTCTTCATGGAAGCGCAACAGCCAGGGTGGGCTCTTAGCACCCCACGGGGGCACAATCTTCACGGGGAGCGCAACGGCCCTCCCCGCCTTCACTTTTGTTGGGGGCAGTCCCTGGGACCTGACCAACCCTGGGGGCCCATTAAAGACCGGTGACGGAGCTCCACGCGCTTTGTCGTCGGTCTTCTTGGAGGTCAAAGGTCGCCTACATTCTGGGGGGTATATCTCAACCCCCAGGGTACCGATCTGTGCCATTTTCACCTCCTCTTGCTCCTGGTGGCACTCCCCAGCCACTGGGAGCACTCTTCTTCGCCCTCTGGGTCTCCCAGAGGGTGGATTTTGCAGGGAGCTGTCTTCACTGGCTCCCTGCACCAGCCTTTCACTTGGCTCTCCTCCTGGGCTTCTCTTCTCACTGAGCAGTGGCCCCTGCTTCTGCGCGCTGATCCTGGACTCTTCTCCTGGCGCTGTTCAGGACCCTCGGGGAAGTCAGGGGGCTCCTCCTTCCAACTGCCCATTGCGCCAGGCTCCAACACCTTCTGCCACAGCAGACCACACCCCAGAGAGAGTTTCTCTTCCTGTGCAAACACTTTTTAAAGTTTGGGTAGGGGGCTGGCAGGAAGTCCCTGTTGGCCCTATCACACAGCTACACATCACTTCCCTGCCCCGGCTCCCTCCTTCCTGCCCAGGCCTCAGGGTTGGTTCAAGATGGCATCGCCATGGGTCTCTGGGCACATGTTCTCTGAAAAAGCCCCTTCCCCCCTCACTGCCTTCCCTCCTTGGTGCAGCCTGGTGCCTGGCACCCAGTGAGAGCTGCCGATGGATTAGCCTGTAGCCCCACCCATCCTCTCTTCGTGGAGAGGAGGCCTTAGCTTGTGGAAGAAATGCTATCAATCCATCCTGCTGAGGTCAGCCCACAGCCAGGCCCTGGTTATGGCTGACTCAGAGAAATGTGACATTTCTGGATGACACAAAAGCAGTACAAATATGACTTTGGACTCTGCAGAATACTTCTTCTAACACCCGTTACAGTGGACTTTAGTGCGTGCCTGGCATGTCTAGGCCTTAGGAAAGTAAAACTAGCACATGTGCTCCCTATCCCACCAGAGAATAATGGAATACACACTGTAAAGGACACTGACTTTCCCTGGCATGTTTCTTCCCACTGTATAGAGCCTATTCCATGTCACCACTCCATTCTGCATAAGTCCTACCACACCAGTCTATCTGCCCTGCTCCTTGGCTGCGCACACTAGGAATCTCCCCTGCGCAGCCCCTACACTTGTGCACACGCATGTACACATGCGTATGCATGTAACCAGCCCGGTGTCCCTCCCTCCAGCTGCTGCGTAGTGACCTGGTCAAGTCAGGGGAACACCAGTAAAATCCCTCTGCAGTCTCTTATAATATGAGTACACTGTGGGTGAGTTCCAACTTATGAGGCTCCCCCACAGTAAAAGCTCAACAATTAGGTGCTAAAAAGCAAAAAATCCGGGCAGCCCATAGTGTCAGAACCACCTTCTAACAGAGAGGCGCCGCGGGTGTTGAATGTTCAACCCTAATGGAGTATAACTAATCGTTGTAATGGCTTACTGAAAAGCCATGCAGTGCTTTGCCATTTCCGTTGCTGGGCTATTCAGCCAACCTGTCTGTACTTCCTGCTCCCTCTCGGAGAGAGCGTGACAAGTCAGAACACAGCTAGTCGAAAAGGCGCAGTTGTGTAGCAGTTGAGTAATGCTGGTTACCTGTTAAGGTGTCATGTTGCAGTGCAGAGTGCTTGGCTGTTTCCTGTTTTCTCCTGATTGCTCCTGTGTAAACGGTGCATTGGTGTGCAGAAACATGGCAGTACTGCTAATTTAAATGCCCAACCTACTGCATTTCCAGTCACAGCCGGGCCCTGCCCAAAACGGAGCAAACGGTGAGCATCTCTAGCTGGTGAAATTGCACCCCTTATATATTTTTTCGAGGCTGGTAATTCTGAATACAAAGTTAACTTGCTGTATGATTGTTATGGCATTATTCATTCCTTTGTATGTATTCATGCCATGCTGAAGACATTTTGTAGGAAAACCACTTCCTGTAGCCTTCACACTTTTTTCTTAGTGTTAAAACATTTCAACAATTTTAATGTCAAACTTTTTTAATTGCTTGTTACCCATGGTGTGAATGTCAAAGTTGCAAGTCGAGCTACTTCGAAGACTTGCACAGAAATGGAATAAATTGATGGCCTGTGCATAACAGCAGACTGGAATATTTCGAATTCTGTACATTGTTCATAAAAAAATGCATTGCTATAAAAAAAAAAAGAACACAGCTAGTCTTGTGTAGTTGTGCCCAGGCTCGGGTCACATTTGTCCAGAACTGCTCGGTGCTCACTGCGAGCCTTAACCATCTTCACTGCCCGATGCCCATCACGGAAATCCCCTGTGGAGATGCCAATGATGAACTCCAGAGAAGTAGGTGCACCGTGCCACAAAATATTTTGAATTATTGCTGTGGATGGAGCAACGAAGAAGGCCAGTCTATGTATGTTCAGTGGTTGATTGATTAACCCTCACCGGTGAGTAACGCGCTTACAATTTCTTGATTGATTGATTGATTGTGGTGGGGAGAAGCAATGCCAATTCTTTTGTTTGTTTTTCGAGGTGTGTGCGCCTGGCTGTGACTCAATCTTTGACTTCACTGTGCGTGCAGGTGTAATATTAATACGGCCACCAGTGAATAAGAGGACTCATTGGCCCATCATTACCCTTTAATTCTGACTCCATATATTTAGACAAGGTACCCGAGTGCAGGCTAATGGATGCGGGGGAGGGGCATTGGGCTATGAAAGTTACTATTTCCAATCAAACTCCTGAAAGGCAATGATAACTTAGGGCATATTACCAACAAATAGTGATATTTATTGCTAAGTAGGGTTAGCGGCAATATTTTTATCGCCGCGCATCACCGGTTTTTATCGCTAAGATAACTTGCTATTGGCAAGGTTTATCTCAAAAGCGATGAAAATCCAGGTGATAGCAGCGAAATGCGTGAATATCGCTGAGAATACAGCGATAATCACGCATTAGCTTTCAGTTTTTCAGTTTATAAACTTTATTTCGATTTTAAAAGAATCACAAGAGTTATCATCACAGTACATGGTAAAAGCCGGGTAGACTATAGCAAATGATCAATGCAATGAAAGTAAATAGTGCAAGGACATATCACATTCACCTTTAAAACTAATAAATAATATAATAAAAAACATAGTTCTAAAATTTGCCAACTACTATTAAAATCGGATCACTGAAATAATATCGAGGGACAGAATATCGACCATCAAAAATATCGTTGACAAAATATCGACAGTCAAAATATCGAGTTTCTATCTACAAACAGGTAAGTACAAAAATATCGAGTTAAAAATATCGTTTACAAAAATATAGTTGTAAAAAATATCGTATTTACTAAAAACAGTGTTAAATTAAATTAATATTAATAATTAATTACTAAAATATACTTAAAATTACTTAAATTAACTTATAATAATAAAATAATTAATGAAAGTTAAATAACTATTTTTTATTTCATATTTATTAAAACATATATATATAGTAACAAAATATAATAAAATAATACCCAAAAACTGAAAACTGACCCTGAACCCTAAAAATACCCCTTTACCCAAAAACTGAAAACTGACCCTAAACCCTAAAAATACCCCTTTACCCAAAAACTGAAAACTGACCCTGAACCCTAAAAATACCCCTTTACCCAAAAACTGAAAACTGACCCTGAACCCTAAAAATACTCCTTTACCCAAAAACCCAAAACTGACCCTGAACCCTAAAAATACCCCTTTACCCAAAAACCCAAAACTGACCCTGAACCCTAAAAATACCCCTTTACCCAAAAACTGAAAACTGACCCTAAACCCTAAAAATACCCCTTTACCCAAAAACTGAAAACTGACCCTGAACCCTAAAAATACCCCTTTACCCAAAAACTGAAAACTGACCCTGAACCCTAAAAATACTCCTTTACCCAAAAACCCAAAACTGACCCTGAACCCTAAAAATACCCCTTTACCCAAAAACCCAAAACTGACCCTGAACCCTAAAAATACCCCTTTACCCAAAAACTGAAAACTGACCCTAAACCCTAAAAATACCCCTTTACCCAAAAACTGAAAACTGACCCTGAACCCTAAAAATACCCCTTTACCCAAAAACTGAAAACTGACCCTGAACCCTAAAAATACTCCTTTACCCAAAAACCCAAAACTGACCCTGAACCCTAAAAATACCCCTTTACCCAAAAACCCAAAACTGACCCTGAACCCTAAAAATAAAAACAATTTTTTTTACTATCTATATTATATACTTACATATTTTCACTTTCTATATTATTTACAGTCGATATTACTTCACTTACCTTAAAAACGATATTTTGGATGTCTATATTCTGTCCTGTCGATATTTTGTCCAAACGATATTTTTGACTCGATATTCTGTCCAAACGATATTTTGGAGTCGATATTATGTCTGTGCACCATTAAAATCATCTAAAAGGTATAAAATACATCATTCAGAATAATAATGATAATTGGGGTCAAACAATGTCACGATCACAATGTTTGAGCAGCCATGGACCAGGGAATGAAGGCTGTCCTAATCCTACTCGACCTGTCGGCAGCCTTCGATACGGTCTCACATAACATCTTAGTGGACCGTTTGACTGCCGTAGGTGTAGGGGGGAAAGTCTTGGCGTGGCTTACGAATTTTCTTAGTAATAGACGTCAAGTCACAGTGCTGGGTCAAGACCAATCTGAAGCAAAGGTCGTCAGCTCAGGGGTCCCTCAGGGCTCGAGCTTAAGCCCAGTAATGTTCAACCTGTACATGGCACCCCTAGTAGAATTGATCGCGTCATTTCAGATCAGTTCAATCTCATACGCTGACGACACCCAACTCATTCTGGTGTTGGATAGGGAGCGGCCAAATGCTGAAGAAAACCTCAAGGATTGTCTAGCAGCAACATTCTAATGGATGACTGACAATCATTTGAAATGTAAAGTGACAGACCCACTGGTCTGGTTCCACATGATTTATAGGTACTTTACTTGGGCTGCCTCTCCCCCACTTGTCTAGATGCCAAAATTCTGTCATATCACGCCCAGAACATGCTTTAAGCAGGTCCGCCCAGTGTGCTCGTCCCAGTCTCTTTTTGCCCGCAATTTGGCTACCTTGTAATCTCTTATTTTCTCCTATATGGCATCCCTGTCTAGACTTCGAATGGCCCTTGTCAGGGATCTATAAGCCATGCGGCAGTTTGAATTATACCATACTGCTGCCTTAGGGGCAGGTAATATGCGCCCTTTGTTATTTTGTGTGGTAAAAAAACCTCTAAGTTGTTTAAAAAGGATCCCATGTTGATGGGCCACTCTATCTGCCTGGGCCCCGCCTGTCGGTGCCGTCTGCAGCTCTGCTATGGTATTCACTACTAGGTTGCGCATAACTAGCAGAGTCTCCGGGTTTTGCGCGACCTTAGTCCAATTTAAGTGTCTCGAATCATTGGACAGGTGACCTTGTACAAAGTCTACACGGGGCGGCATCTCAACGCTAGTTTGAATATCTAAAAACTGCATAGTAACTAGAAGTGGGTTGTGGTCGCTTTCGGGCCGTACTTCTACCACCATGTCTACCAATTTCGACCAAAACTCCTTATTTATAATGATATAGTCAATACGACTAGAGCAAAGCCCACAGTGGTATGTCGGATACAGTACGACCATTGGCTGCCCTCAGCCCATGCTCCATAGAGATCACATTTATTTGAAGTGCTGCGCTGGTCCACTTCTTTATGGGAGGAAGTTCCAGGCATGGAATCGACCACTGATCATCCTCCTCTAAACTAAAATTCAAATCCTCACAGTCTAAGGGTTCATATGTGCAGTTAAGATCCCCGGCAATAACGGTGTGCATGTGGCTTCTGTGATTCGTTAAAAAGCTATCAAGTTTGGCTATAGTTTCAGAGGCCTTCCCGCCGGGTTGGCCCCTTGAGTAAGCATTGAAAATCAAGATATCCAAGGAATTACCTAATGTTACTTTAACAATCAGAATATCCTGGGAATCAATGGCAATCTCCTCTATCCTAAAAACCTGGGACTGCCTGACCCACATTGTCAGACTCCCCATTGGTCTGCCCCGTTCACCCTGTACCGCTGGTTTAGATATATTTACATATCCCTCGCAAAATACCCTCTCCACTGCCCACGTCTCTTGAAAGCATATTATATCGTGGTTCTCTATTTCTCATTCCGTAGATGCAACTTTACTGACAAGTCCCGCAAGGCTCCATGAGGATAATTTTATACCAGAGCAAGGTACTATGAGTGCTCCACTGTCTCTTGGTGTTTCCTGGTCCAAGATCAGCGTGCTTGATGCTGGGACATTGTCATTGGGAATTTGCAGAGAAGCCTTACTATTCTCCCGAACCCTACTTGTTACATAAGAAGCGATAATCACGCATTAGCGACGAAAAGCTCTTAGCCATGTTATCACCTCCCATTGGATAACATGGCTAAGAACTGGTCTCATTGGATAACATGGCTAAGAACTGGTCTGGGCAGGTGTTCGCGCTTAGCGTGAATATTTCCATCGCTACGCCTGCCTTGCTAATAGGCGATAGCGACGTTAGCGACTGCTGTCAGTGGCTAACGGGTTGGGTACGCCCACCTTGCATGCCATTAGCAATGAATATCGCTGAAATGCAAATTTGGCCCCAAACCGCTCGCTAACGCCTACAAGCTGTCGCTAACTAATGTTAGCGACAGCTTGTTAATAGGGATATAGAATTATCGCTGCTTACAAGCCAGAAACGGGCGCTAACACGGCGATATTCGCCTATCGCCCTCCTTGGTAATATGCCTCTTAGTGCTTCTCTGGTGTGTTTCGGCAGGCTGAACAATCAGCAGTTGGTCCTGTACATTAATCGGTGCTTCCATTCTTAATGGGGATGTTCGTGTCAAGCAGTTTGCAGACAGCCTGGTTTGTTTTCTATGGCTCACATTTCTTTATACATATGACAACGAAAGGGGAAGCAAAAGTAGCCAATGTAGATGCAGGGGGGCATTTTCCATGCTCATTTCTACAGTAGTAATCAATAGCATTATAGAATATATAGAATATAATTTGATTTGTGGCACTCACCCACTCGCTTCTGCTGGGGGCTAGAGACACAACGATCTACGAGCACACAGAGGGCCGAATTAGGGGTCTTTGCACGCACTGACAGCCTTCCCGGGGGCGACGATTTGGGCCGCCATCTTGGGGGAAAGGCAGGGTTCGCGCTCTAGCGCTTGGGCGAATTACGGCCCGGGCTCCATAAAAAGCTGGTAATTTGCACTCATTCAGAAAACCTATCCCTAACAGAACGCTCCTGAGGCGGAAGCCGGGATGTTGCTTTTTTAAAAAATTGTTATTGAATTGTATTTGCTCCTTTGCACAAAACCTCGTTTTTATCGTGTAAATTGTGTAATTTGATTTGTGGCACTCACCCACTCGCTTCTGCTGGGGGCTAGAGACACAACGATCTACGAGCACACAGAGGGCCGAATTAGGGGTCTTTGCACGCACTGACAGCCTTCCCGGGGGCGACGATTTGGGCCGCCATCTTGGGGGAAAGGCAGGGTTCGCGCTCTAGCGCTTGGGCGAATTACGGCCCGGGCTCCATAAAAAGCTGGTAATTTGCACTCATTCAGAAAACCTATCCCTAACAGAACGCTCCTGAGGCGGAAGCCGGGATGTTGCTTTTTTAAAAAATTGTTATTGAATTGTATTTGCTCCTTTGCACAAAACCTCGTTTTTATCGTGTAAATTGTGTAATTTGATTTGTGGCACTCACCGACTCGCTTCTGCTGGGGGCTAGAGACACAACGATCTACGAGCACACAGAGGGCCGAATTAGGGCTCTTTGCACGCGCTGACAGCCTTCCCGGGGGCGACGATTTGGGCCACCATCTTGGGGGAAAGGCAGGGTTCGCGCTCTAGCGCTCGGGCGAATTACGGCCCGGGCTCCATAAAAAGCTGGTAATTTGCACTCATTCTGAAAACCTATCCCTAACAGAACGCTCCTGAGGCGGAAGCCGGGAGTTTGCTTTTTGAAAAAATTGTTATTGAATTGTATTTGCTCCTTTGCACAAAACCTCGTTTTTATCGTGTAAATTGTGTAATTTGATTTGTGGCACTCACCCACTCGCTTCTGCTGGGGGCTAGAGACACAACCATCTACGAGCACACAGAGGGCCGAATTAGGGCTCCTTGCACGCACTGACAGCCTTCCCGGGGGCGACGATTTGGGCCGCCATCTTGGGGTAAAGGCAGGGTTCGCGCTCTAGCGCTCGGGCAAATTACGGCCCGGGCTCCATAAAATGAAAGCCAGTTCTCGTCCGCGCAGCGGGCGCGCCGATGGCGTGCCAGAGGCAAGCCCGTCTGGGCCCGTCCGGGCCAGACCGGACCTAGGGCCAGCCACTATGCCGGCCGACCATAAGCGGCATTTAACATACTCCGGGGAAGAACTCTTGCTATTACAAGACAAGAAAGGCCTGTGGTGCCCCCATATGGACTGCTTCGATGAGCAATTTTCTCGATGCAAAAACTGTCCGGACCCCAATCTCGTCAGGAATACTGATAAGGAGGCCTGTAGAGACATAGCAATGGCACTATTAAATTGCAGATCCTTACCTAAACATGCAGTTGAGAGCAGTTTATTAATTGAAGAAAACAACCTAGATCTGCTCTTCCTTACTGAGACGTGGCTACACCCAGACTCAAATTTTGATATCAACACTGCTCTTCCAGCCGTTTACTACATTCAGTGTCAGCATAGGGATCAAGGGAAGGGAGGAGGCCTTGCCATAATCTATAAAGACATCTATACCTGCAGAATTGAAGATGGTGTCATCCTAGATACCAAAAGTGCCCGTTTTCATATCCAAATCTCCTCCACTAATTCCATGGCAGGTGTCCTTATTTATCGCCCGCCAGGTCACATAAAACAGTATGTAGGATCCCTGCTGGAAACTATACTAGGGACGGCAGTCCAGTCACACAATTTTCTGGTTTTGGGAGACTTGTACCTGCATTTCGATGATCCCAGTGACAAGGCGGCCTCTGACCTCAGGACGGAACTCAAAGCACTCGAAATAACACTCTTAAATTCAGAAACCACGCATATCAGGGGACATCTGCTAGACCCCATTTTCTCCAACAATAACCAGCTTATGGTCAAATCCCCACTGCCACTGCCATGGTCCGACCATTTTATGGTCCCTTTCTCTTGGAAAATCTCCACTGAAGAGAGAAGCGCTCCCCGCCCTCGCATACTGCAGAGAGCATGGTCAAGTCTATCAGTGGTAGAATGGACTCATGTCCTAGAACAAATGGCACCTGTGGCAGATTTAGATCCATTAGTAGCAGATTTAAACTTTCAGAACTGGCTTAATGATTCCTTGAATATAGTACTGCCCCAAAAAAAGATCAGAAAAAAAAGTAGCACTTTTAAATCGCCGTGGTATAACACCGAACTGAGCGACCTTAGAAAAAGTTGTAAAAAGCTGGAACGCACCAGGAGGAAGGATTGGGCAGCAAACAGCAAAGCCTCCTATCGGGCGGCCCTAAGACTTTACAAAGTAACACGGCAGAAAACTCAGGCGTCCTTTTTTGAGGAAAAAATCAACCTGTCCGCCAACTCTTCTAAAGAGACCTACTATCAATCAGGAATGCACCGAAGCCAGGTGTGACCTGCTGGCAGAGTACTTTGATACCAAGGTACAACGAATACTTGATAGCCTACCACAGACAGTCCCTATTGCAGTCGATGAAGCCCTCCTGGTCCCGATTATTGCGCCCCGGCTGGATGCCCTCAGATGCATCTCTATGGATGATTTCTGTAACACGCTTTCCGCTGTGAAGAGTGGCTCTCCATCCGATCCAGCTCCCATGTACATCCTCAAACAAGCAGCAGACATCATTGCCCCCCTTGCAACGGAACTATTGAACGCCTCTTTTACCAAAGGGGTGGTCCCACCTAGCTGGAAGCAAGCTAGAATCAAGACGCTCCTAAAGAAGCCGGGCCTTGATACAGCTGACTTAGCCAACTTTCGCCCGATCTCTCTGCTACCCGGTCTGGGAAAAATCGCCGAAAAAATTGTCAACCAGCAGCTCTCGGGGTTCTTAGAATGTAACGGCCTCTTGAGTGGCTCGCAAATGGGCTTTCGCCCAGGACAGGGCACTGACACAGCCATTATTGTTGTGGCTGAGGAAGCGAGGTGCATCTTAGATTCAGGGGGATTGGCAGTTCTGATCCTCCTGGATCTAAGCGCCGCATTTGATACGGTGGACCACAAAATACTAGTCCACCGTCTTGCTAGACTAGGGATTGCAGGAACGGCCCTGGAGTGGATGGAATCCTTTTTGGACAATCGAGCATTCAGGATTTGGGAAAATGGTGTTATGTCCAAATCTACTCCCCTCCAGTGTGGAGTTCCCGAGGGCTCATCACTGAGCCCTACCCTATTTAATGTTTACATGGCCCCACTGGAGGAGGTAGTAGCCCCGTTCGGGATCAAATGCGTCACCTACGCAGATGACACCCAACTGGTCATCTAGCTGACGCAACAAGTGGGATGCTCAGATAATCTCTCGGCCTGTCTCTCTGGAATTTTTTCCTGGATGACTAATTCTAAGCTCAAATTGAACGGAGCAAAAACCGAGATTCTTATTCTGGGCCACCAATTTACCTCCCTGCCTAAAACATTCTGGCCGCCCTGTATGGGCGAGGTGCCCTCACCGAAAGATAAATCAAAAGCCTAGGGGTATGGTTTGAGCCCGAACTTACCTTCAGGTCACATGCCCAGAAAGTGGCGGGCGTATACTTCGGCCTGCTGCGAACAGTGCGGAAAGTTCTCCCCCTGTTACCCTTTCAGGCCAGGAAATTACTGATCCAGGGATTGATTTTATCCAGATTGGATTACAGCAATGCGCTACTCCTGGCAGCACCAGAAGCCACCATTAACACCTTACAACAGGTGAAAAATGCTGCTGGCAGGATGCTTATGGGCGCTCCAAGAAGAGCATCCGCCAAACCACTGCTGAAAGCCCTCCATTGGCTTCCAGTACGTGAGCGAATATCCTTTAAATCATCCTGTATGGTCCACAAAGCACTTCAAGGCAAAGGCCCCCAGGCTCTAAGGAGCCTGATTTGTCCTTATAGACCCCCGCTTGTCCTCCGATCGGATCTTGAAAACTTTGCTATAGTTCCCAGAGTTTGAAAATCCCGCACGGGAGGTCGCCGCTTTTCTGTGAATGCGGCAAAAAACTGGAACACCCTCCCGAGGCACATTCGCACTGAACCTTCCCTTCTCAAATTTCGAGAGCTTCTTAAATTTCTTCTGTTCCCCAAAATTCCTTAAAGATAAATAAATATTCTGTTCCTTTTGAGTTTTCTGTTATTGGTTAGGCAGCGCTGGGACGCTTACGGGCAGCCATGCGCTTTATAAATCCAATTTCATTCATCCATTCATTCAGAATGTTTGTTTGTTTAATTTTAACGTCAGAAATTCTGATGCATCTGTTGGAGTAAAAGTGACGCATTGTTGGAGTTTGTCACAAAAGTGACGCAACTCCAGCAATGCGCCAGAAAACATAGGTAGGTCCCATGTAAAATGCCCTGTGTCAATCCTTATGCCTGGTCTGAGCAGGCGTAGGGATTCTGACGCAGTGAAAGCATAGAGTAACGCAGTGAAATCTTGTAAATTTCACTGCGCCAGTTCTACATGGCTTTTTGCATGGGAACGCCCACCCTGCATACATTATACCTGGCGCAGGTATAATGTGACGCAGGGCTTTATACCATGACGCATCTCTCTAGATGCGTCACGTAGTCAAATGGGCCGCAAGTTTACGCCGCCGCTGCGTCACAAACGTGACTCAACAGTGGCGCAAAAGTAACGCATGGGGCTTGTTAATCTGCCCATGGTTTTTAAAGGTTGTTGCGGGCCAGTAAGTTGGGTATGCGCTTTGAAAGTTGAAAGCAGATTTTTCACCTCCATTAATCTCCTCCTACCACCTCTGAAATTAGTTTACATACAAACTGCCAGTTTTATATGCATTGCTATATTGCGAAGCCCTGCATATGGTGAGGTTTGAAGTAAATACTTGGTTACGGTAAGGTATGAATCACGCACTAAGGGGCAGATTTACAAGAAACTGACGCATCTGTATAGATTCATTTCCTTGCGTCACCTCCAAATGTCCTTGCGCCACCATGGATGCGCTGTGTTTACAATACAGTGCACCATGGCGCATGGAATTACAGATGAGGCAGAAATTCTGACGCATCTGTTGGAGGAAAAGTGACGCAATGTTGGAATTTGTCACAGATGTGACGCAACTCCAGCAATGCACCAGAAAATATAGGTAGGTCCCATGTAAAATGCCCTGCGTCAATACTTACAGCTGATCTGAACAGGCGTATGGATTTTGACGCAGGGAAGGCGTAGAGTGACGCAGTGAAATTTTGTAAATTTCACTGCGCCAGTTCTATGTGGCTTTTTGCATGGGAATACCTATCCTGCAAACATTATACCTGGTACAGGTATAATGTGATGCAGGGCTTTACAACATTACACATCTTCCTAGATGCATCACGTTGTAAATGGCCCGCGACTATTACACCCCCGCTGCAACACAAAAGTGACGCAATGGCAGCGCAAAAGTGACCTAAGCGGCTTGTAAATCTGCCCCTTAATTGGACCAGAGGCCCTTAATCGTGCGTAAAGGAAAAGGGTGCAAGGCGATCATCAAAGCAATAACAGTGTGCACTTTCTTCACTTACAATGGACCCGGGGGTTTATAAATCTCGAAAGAAAGGTGAGGCTCTTTTCAAATTTTTAATCTTTGTGAACCACTTAGATGTACAGAAGTTGGTTTTTAACCCTATAATCAATGTAACATAATTTTACACTCTTCATATTACTTATTAAATGGCAGTCGAAAACAGCACCCCAGTCTTACTTTTTGCATGAGCCAGTATTTTAATTATGACCTTGTGTAAAAAAAAGGCTGGCACCTTAAGGGCAATGTTTTTTTCTATATCCTTAAAAAAAGTCATACATTTATAATTGCCAATAATGTTGACTTGCCTTTTCAATGTACCTTCTAAATGGACTGTAAGCTCTTTAATAGGTAAATGTCAGCTAATGGGTGTGTGTTCCAGAGTTTGCAGCAACGCCTTGTCACATAACGCAAGTCACAAATTATATGGTATACACTAGAAAATACCTAATAGAAGAAGAGTTGATATTTCAGTTAAACATGCCTTCAGATGCACCCTTCCAAATGCAGGCACAAATTATAGAAAATTCTCCCACCTTCGCACAGACATCATTGTGTACATGTAGTGCAGTACTTGTGTACACATATAGTATACAGAGACAATGGATCAGACGTGAGTAAATCAGTGCATAGTAAATGTTACATAAGACAGAGTAGACTACATGGTGCAGGCGTCTAATGTCTACAATACTGGTAGACATTATAGTTATAGACAAACTGTTTGGTCTGGACCAGCACAAACGCATGATTTAAAACATAACACCGTGATTTTGTTAACTTTACTAATAATAATTAATATTATCTATCCATATGAACCATTTTTAGCAACATTAGGATAATGACTGGAGCAAAATATCATAATGCTCTAGTCTATGCCTTGCAGTTTGTATGCAGCTCTTTGATGACAGTGAATGGCTCTCTCTGCTATGATAGTCTTGTAACTTTTAAACTGCAAGGAACAATAGCATATCTCTGACAAAAGCAGTAACCTGCTGAACTATCTACATTATATGCACTATTGTGATCTGCATGGTACACCTTCGTCGCATATTAAAAATCTGCACATAACCATTGCCTTGGGCCCAGTTCGAGAATGAAAATGTGCGTGGGCAGGTTTTGGGTGAAGCGTGAACTTCGAACCCCCTTTCACCTAAACTGATTTTCACAGGGATTGCTTGGTTGACTAAATTGTTGTCTTTTTCTTTTCACCACCTGGTAAAGCCTGGCAAACCTTTCCTAATTTTTGGGCAAAGAACAAGAGGACCCAACCTCCTTTGCTACTCTTGCACCCCTACAACACAACAACCTCAGCGTTTAAGGTAAGGAAACTGTCATAACTGCACTTTCAAAATTAATTTATTAACATTCTTGCTTTCTGAAATTTGCTGGAAAATGCACCATTTGCCCACTTTCTTTAAAAAAATTATGCCGATCGGTCTCGCTTGCTACGCTCACTCGCCACAGTGCACGCCATGCTACTATTATAGCCCACCACATTCATATGTCACCAGCCCCCACTGAAAATATTACCCATCAGAACCATCATGAGCTAAAACCAAAGAGATAGCATGCTCGATCTCTTCATGATGATCTTGAATACCAGAAATCCAAAAATTTGCAGAAAGAACTTTGCCACTTGGCATCTTCTTATTAGGGTCGAGAATTATCATACCCGAAAGACTGAAACAGCTGGTCATTGAACTGGTACATGAAGGGCAATGTAGAATTGTTGCTACTAAACGAACTCTGCTGGACCCACTGTGGTTCCCTCCTCTTGATGAAAGAGTTGAAAAATAATTAAGGGCCTGTCATTTGTTCAACTGCTTTTCGTCCAAACCACCTTGCATCCATTAAACATGTCTGGTCTCCCAAAGCATGCACAGGAGAAGATTGCAATTGATTTCTTTGGAACCCTTGACAATAGACATCATCTACTAGTCATTGTCAATGAATACTCTTGTTTTCCCCATTGTGGAAGATTTGTCACAACTACTCATGACAGAGTCATTGAGTGGTTAGTAAGTATTTTTGCAACATGGGATGTTCCTATGATTTTGAAATCTGCCTTTCAATAGTCGAGAATTGAAAGATTTTCTCACTCATCTGAATGTGAAGTATCAGAAAAGCACACCTCTGTGGCAACAGGCGAATGGTGTTTAGTAGAGGTTTATGAGCACCCCCAGGAAAACAGCTCCGCGTGCTGCACTGAAAAGGCTTGTACTCAAACCAGTTCTTAAGACTATGCTTCGTGCATACGGTCAACTGCCAGTTCTACCATGGATGAAAGCCGTGCCATCTTAATGTTTGGGAGTGCCACAGGAAACAAGTAGCCACAATAGACCATCAGAAGATCTATTGACATTGATTAACTTTGTCCTGCTCACAAAAGGAAAATAAAGACCTAACTGGACAGGCGCCGCTGTGCTCAGATCACTGTGTTTAAAAGAGTAAACTGCGTCATGTCAGGCAGAAATGGAAGTCTGATGCTCACCATCCTGGAAAGTCCATTTAGCAGCGTACTTCCAATTTCAAGTACCTGCCTCAACCTTCGCTTGTCGTGTTTTGGCAGCTCCTGAGTTAGCGTTTAGCACAGCTACACGGTCTTTTCTGTTAACTTGACCAAAACGAACGGGGGCCATTTTGAATCCCTCTGACTTCCGTTTTCTATGAACACGCTGCCTCGTGGTCAGTGTGCCCTTTTGTCCTTTCTTGATACCCATGGTCCCTATTCTGCTCGGCAACAGGCTATTTTTAGTACTGGTCAAGCGCACATGCGCATCAAGTATTTACTGGTCACTCTTTAGGAATGTTAGCACTAACTGACCAGTGCTATTGAACTCCTCCCCCATACTGGCTGTGTTCCAAAAATGACCTTATATGTCCCTAAAATGTGTAACTTGTAACCGCATATCTTTTTATTGCTATTAAACTGTATAAAAGAGGTCGCGCACCGATGTTCGGTGTGCTACTTCTTACATTGCCGAAGGGTGCTGTAGGAATGTATCACCACCCCATGGGGTCTTAATAAACTTGTCTTTTACCTTTTCCAGTGTCCGTGCCAACTTCTATACTAAGGTGTTCGAGAGTTTAGCAGAGTATGTAGGCCTGATTTGAACCCAATACCACAATTGGCGACCCAGATGGGACTCATCGGCGACTCGGATGCCCGAAGGAGAGGTCGTGACGAAGGTCAGGAAACTCGCCATGGACGCGTACGCTGCCACTGAGTGACCCGAGTCTTGGCACGCACGGTGTGTTTTTCCTTCCTTCCGACCCGACCTTCCAGGTGGTGCCGGTCTTCGACTGAGATTCTGATCTTGGATTGTCGTGATGTGCCGTTTTGGCTGATTTGACCGCAGAACTTGGCAGTTGGACTTTGGACGTTTGAAAATATTTGGTAAGCTTTTGATTGGTGAGGTAGTCTACTGACACTTACCGTGGCCTTTTGAATTTTGAATTTGAATTTGAATTTGTTAGCTAACGTTTGAACCTTTGAATTTGAATTTGAATATGTGAAGTGCACCTCACATAGGCAGGCATGTAGGGATATTTCTCTGATTTATTTGATTTGAACGGTACACCGTGTTAGGTGTCATTTTTTTTTTAGTATCGCGTTCTCGTGGTACTTTTTGAAACATGCCTGTTTTTAGCACACTCCGAAGGATGTGCTGTTCTGAAAATGGTACCAATTATCGATTAAGTAAAAAACAGCCGGCTCCCCCAGAGGGGACTCCAAATCGTGAAATGTATGTCAAATTCGGTATTCCACCAATAATGTATAGCACATTATGGCATAAGTATACTAAGACTGATCGTGAATTACAGTGGCCACTATATGGGTCGTTTGACCTTCGAAAGGTACAATATGTAGAGCAGTGTTTGTTTCAGCGAAGGTCTAGACAAGATATGTTTGATTGTGTGCGTATGTGGGAGAAAGCGGTGCGTGAACGAGCGAAGCGTGAGGAAGCCTTGGCGGAGAAAGTGCAGCGGAAGGCTGCACATGACAAAGCTTTACAGCTACAGGAGAAGGAATTACAAGACAAGGAAGAGAGGGAGAGACGAGAACGAAATTTACAGGTTAATGGTCAATTCCCTATCAGGCGTCCTCTTTATCCAGTCCTTACTAATGAAACAGATGATTTTTCATTACTAGATCGTTGCCCGCCTCCGTACGTCGCACCTACGGCTCCGAACGAGGAATCAGACGAGGATAGTGATCGAACACAGCGTACCAGGTTACATGCAGAACGAACTGCGGAATTACGTTCGTTTGCACGAAAGCTAAATATTAATACTGTTACTATTTCTGACATTACTGCAAAAATGGAACAGTGGTCTGATCAGGAGCGACTGTATTTTTTAGATCATTTTGGAGATGAAGTTGTTGAGCGGTACAGAAAATATTCTCTCGAGTTAGAACCAAAGGAGATATCCGAGGGTCGTGAGAATTTTCGTGAAGGTCTTTTTGTTCTTTCAGATGCGGACGGCTTCTTCAAGCGTTTGATTCAACTGCGAAATGAGGCGACACGACTACGGGAGTTGGCAAAGTCGAAGAATTCGTCTGCGTCCGGAGCGACGGGGATATCCAAAGAATGCCCTATCTTTGAAACAGATAAGATCGCTGCGATTAATGTTAGGCCTATGCGAGAAGCTGCGCCTTTATATGTCCCTCATAAAGGGGATGGCACAGATGATGATAAAAGATCCAAAGATGCGAAAGGGTATTTTGTATATAATTGGGTTTATACGCCTTGGAATAGAGCAGATGTTATGGCACTTAAGAATGCTTTACCTGATCCCCGTAAAAATCCTGCGGCTTTTTATGAAAATGTTGAAAGTGCAATTTCTTCGTGTATCATGACGTTAGTTGATATTGACCTATTTTTCGGGTTGATATTGCCCCCTGATATGTGGAGAGCGATTCGTAGGTTTGATGACCACACGACTCTCGGGGCCACTTGGAAAGATCTTGTTCAGGCTGACTTGGATAGGGAACCAGCATGTAAGCCGTGTCAATTAATATTAGACCTTCCAGGGGCCATACTAACAAAATTAAAGACTCTTGCTCCCGCTAAAAAGATTGATTGGACTATATTAGCCTCTTGTAAGCAGAAGGCGGATGAATCGGTTTCCGATTTTTTCTCTCGCTTCGAGGAAGCGTTCCATGATTACAGTGGTCAATCATTGACAGAAGATACAGGCAGGCATTTATTCGTTGATAAGTATGTGGCCAATCTCCTACCGGAGATTGCGAAACGATTAAAAGCGGGTGAGAGTTCATGGACCACAGCAACCCCTGCTTCTTTATTGCCTATGGCTCAATATTATGAACGACAGGAATTGGAGGCAAAGGAAAGTAGTGAAAAGAAAGCAAAGGATTTGAAGACGAAGGTAATGTTAGCCCAGGTTCAGGCTACGAGAGGAAACAATAGAGGAGGGCGAGGATCATACAGTAATGCTCCTCCCCCTCGTTCTGACATTTCTGTGAATCAATGTGCATACTGCAAACAGTTTGGGCATTGGATTGCAGACTGTCCGGTGTTTCGAGAGCAGCGTAATTTGAGGGGACGAGGAAGTGGGAGGTCTAGAAATAATTATGGGGGGTCAAGAGGAGGTTATGGCACGAATGATCGAGGAGGTTATGGCACGAATGATCGAGGAGGTTATGGCACAAATGATCGCGGAGGATATGGAGCAAGGGGTCGTGGTCAGGCAGATTATAATACGTTTGATAATCGCAATCAATATCAGATATTTGAGGGTGGTTCTGCTGAACCACGGGATTAGCATTATGCATAGGATTGCGTAGGATAGGGTGTGGAATCGGTTGAGGTACCAGTTGATCAAAGGGGAACCATATATAGAAGCACATGTTCTGGGTTCTACTGATCAATTTCAGGTCGATACAGGAGCTACTCGTAGCGCTTTGTCCAAATACTTGGTTCCAAGGGCTCCCCTGTCTGGCGAGGTAATTACAGCAATAGGGTTCGATGGAACACCTACTTCTAGCCCCCTGTCTCAACCAGTTGCATTTCATGTTGATAACTTTGCTGCCCTTTGTCCCTTTTTATTGTCCCCAAATACACCAGATAATATTATGGGACTCGATATGTTAAAACACTTTCGAGCTACTATTCGCTGTGCCCCAGAAGGAGTGCGAGTTGTGTTGAATGAGAATTACCCAGAATTTGAGCGAGTGTGTTTTCTCCATGAATCTGAAGTATTGGCCTCCTTACCACAAACGTTGTGGGCCACTTCAGACACGGATGTAGGGCAGATGGTAATTCCTCCAGTACGTATTACTGTGAAGGAGGGAGTATCTCTACCACGTATCCCACAATATAAGATTTCCAGAGAAGGCGAACTTGCTTTGATACACATTGTGAACGATTTGATTTTGGCAGGAGTAGTTGAGGAAGTCCCCTACAATGTTTGCAATAGCCCAATTTTACCGATCCTTAAAAGAGATACAGATGCTAAGGTTTACCGTTTCATTATTGATTTGAGGGAAGTAAATAAGATAGTAGTGCCTCAGTACCCGGTGGTGTCTGACATCACCACGTTGCTTACGTTGGTTCCATCGACGGCAACTTCTTTTACAGTCATCGATTTGAAGAATGCCTTCTTTTCGATCCCTGTACATCCTGACAGTCGATATCTATTCGGCTTTACATTAAATAATAAATCGTACAGATTTTGTCGAGTTCCTCAAGGCTATACTGAAAGTCCTAGCATTTATAGTCAGGCATTAAAAAGACAGCTTGATTCCTTTGAATTACAAGATGGAGTGGTTCTCATTCAATATGTAGATGATATCTTACTTGCTGCAGACACGCCAGAACAATGTGAGAAGAGTACTTTTTCCTTGCTTTCCTTCCTGGCCAAACATAATCATAAAGTTTCGAAGAAAAAGCTGCAATATTGTAGACCAAAGGTGACCTACCTCGGTCATCTTTTGTCTAAGGAGGGCCGTGCATTGACACCAGATCGAATTCAAGCAATCCTAGACACTCCAGTTCCTCGCACTCAGAAGGATGTTCGTGCCTTTATAGGTTTGACGTCTTTTTGTAGGCAATGGATACTGGGCTTTTCACATATCGTTAAACCATTGTTGGCATTGTTGTCTAAAGATACGCCGATCCCCATTGAATGGACGGATGAATGTCAGAATGCTTTTGAACAATTGAGACAAGCTCTTTGTTCTGCACCAGTGTTGGGTACACCTGATTACACGAAGATCTTTACATTATATGTACACGAGAAGGATGGGTGCGCATTGTCAGTGTTAGTGCAGACACACGGAGACAAACAGAGGCCTTGTGCATACTTCTCGGCGGTACTCGACCCTGTGGCTCGAGGATTGCCTGGATGTTTTCGAGCAGTTGCAGCAACAGCAGTTGCGATACGACAAAGTGAGGGAATAGTTTTGTCACACAAATTGCTGGTGTTAGTTCCCCATACGGTAGATGCGTTATTGAATCAAACGAAAACACAGCATCTAACCAGTGCCCGTCTGACAGGATATGAGCTAACGTTGTTGTCGCCGCACATCACACTAAAACGATGTGCGACACTGAATCCTGCTACTTTACTGCCGGATCCTGTTGCTGAGACCCAGAAGGAAGAACAACATGATTGTGTTTTTCTGACTGAGGAACAGACAAAGGGTCGTATCGATTTACAGGATACACCGTTTCCAGATGTAGATGGGGAACTGTGGGTTGATGGATCGTGCGTGAGGTTACCAGATGGTACAACTTCTGCAGCCTATGCGATCACGACACTTAAGACAGTTGTAGAAGCAGCACTAATACCCCAGAAATCGGCCCAAGCAGCCGAATTGATAGCCTTAACGAAAGCATGTGAGTTAAGTGCTGGACTATGTGTGAACATTTACACGGATAGTCGTTACGCTTTTGGAGTAGTGCATGATTTTGGCCTACTCTGGAAGGAACGAGGATTTTTGACTTCACACGGAGTACACATCATGCATGGAGAATTGGTACGCGATCTCCTGAATGCACTGTTATGCCCAAAGAAAGTTGCAATAGTTAAGTGCAGTGCACACAAAAAGGTGACGGACAAAATAGGACAAGGCAATGCTTTCGCAGATCGCATTGCGAGAGAGACCGCTATGCTGAAAAATTATTTCCCCATGTATGTGGTGAAGTCACAAGCCGAGCGGTGGCATGATGCTAGAGAAGAAATACTAGATATACAGAAGTCAGCATCTGAGGCAGAACTTATGAAATGGGCCACTGAAGGAGTATTGGATGATGAGGGTTGCTGGCGTAGTAAAGATATGGAGAGATGCAAACTACCCATGGCCTACTTACAAACAATGGTGCACATGACACACGGGCTGGCACACATTGGAGCTCTCGCAATTACTAAATTGCTTACACGAGTTTGGGAAAATGCTGACATTGCTAGCACGGCTAAGAGAGTAGTGCAGACCTGTCTGATATGTTTACAGCACAATCCTGGACAAGGGACACATACTCCTAAAGGAGGGTTTGTTCCACCTACTGCACCATTCGAAGTACTACAAATGGATTACATCCAGCTGGAGTGCTATAATAATCTCAAGTATGTCCTAGTAGTGGTGTGTGCCTTCAGCAAATGGATTGAGGCTTACCCTACGAAAGACAATACAGCATTGACAACAGCTAAGGTGTTACTCAAAGAGTACTTCCCGCGCTATGGTGTTTGTAAACTTATGTGGAGTGATAATGGTCCTCATTTCATTGGGAAAGTAGTGAAGTACGTCCTGAAAGGATTGGGAATCAAGCAACGATTCCACGCTGTCTTTCATCCGCAATCAGCAGGTTTGGTAGAAAGATACAATGCAACTCTGAAGCTGAAGCTAGCAAAGATAGTGGCATCCACATCTCTGAAATGGCCGGATGCTTTGCCTCTGGCATTGCTGTCCATTCGATCAGTGCCACATTCTCGATCTGGCCTCACACCCTATGAAGTGGTGTTCGGAAGGCCGATGAATATTTGGGGAGTTCCAAAACCTCGTTTGATACATGATACGCCTTGTATAATGATGAACGATTATTTGGCACGATTAACAAATGATTTGCTTTCTATTCATCAACAGGTTCGAGAGGCGCTCCCTGATAACTCCACTGGTGAGGCTCACGATCTCCGCCCTGGGGACCACGTGATGGTCAAAGTATTTGAGCGATCCAGCAGTTTGGAACCGAGATGGCATGGCCCTGAGCAAGTGCTGCTGGCTACGCGAACTTCTGTGAGAGTCACCAACAAGAAGCGGTGGATACATTCAACGCACTGCCGACGTGTCTCTTCGGATCTGGTGAGCCCTGTGGTGCTATCCGACTACAGAAAGATTTTGGATACAGAAAAGAGCCCAGCTGTCACGCCTGATGAATTGGAGGGAGCCTTCCCAGACCACGTTGTTTCTGATAAAGTGAAGTACAATCTACGCCCCAGGAAATAAGATTCCTTTTGTGTTTTTGAAACTGGTTGGTAACCGCTCTGAGGTTTGTGAAACGGAAGCCGGGAATATCAAGGGGGGGGGATCAGTTCTGCCTAGTGTAGCGACACCCGTCTTGAATCCCGGAGAACAAATCAACGGCAGCCTCGGTTCAGAACCATCGTTTTTATTTTTCCCGCTTAGTGTTGCTTTTGAAGAGTATTGTTTTGTGAACTATGGCATCTCCTTCGACACGAAAAGGGAGAATTCTTGGTGCTGTTTTGTTTGTCCTGACTGTAGTGGTGATCGCAGTATTAGCTTGGACTATAGAACTATTGTTTCCCGTACGAGAACATTTGCTGTCCACCACTCCAAGTCCATCTGAACATTTTCATTTTACTTTGCCTTTTCACGAAGAAAGACATAGGCAGACTTATTTGAATAACAGCTTTATTCAGATTTTGTATCATACTCATAACATGACCAACACGTCCAATTGTTGGGTATGTGGAATGTTGCCCGGACATCAGAAGAAGGGAGGAACACCACTCATTCCTCTCCCGTTTTATTTATTTATTTATTTATTTTAGCGATTTGTACAGCGCATGGTGACCCGAGGGCATCCCCGCGCTAAAATCTTGAAGGCGAACCTGAGGGCAGACAGGGGGGAAATTTTTATTTAGGGAACAGTATCGTTTTCAATTTCTTCCTGAACCGCAGGTGATTGGATTCCAGTCGGAGGGTACGGGGGAGGGCGTTCCATCTCGTGGAGGCATTGATCGAGAAGCGGCGGCCACCTGAGCGTGTCTTCCTATGCCTGGGGACGTTGGCCAGATTCTCATTTTCCGAGCGGAGGGACCTGGAGACTTTGTAAGGGGTAACCAGGTTTCTTAAGATGTTTGGGCCGGAACCGTTAAGCAGCTTATGTGCAGTGCAGAGGGTCTTGAAATCGACCCTTTGGCGGATAGGAAGCCAGTGGAGGTCCTGGATTGCATGCCTGGCTGATGCTCTGGAGGGGAGATTCCAGAGTAGCCGGGCGGCTGCGTTCTGCGTTCGCTGGAGTTTGGTGAGGGTAGATTCTGGTGCTCCGAGGTATATCATGTTACAGTAGTCCAGCCTTGCGAGTACCAGGCCCTGTACTAGGAGTTTCCTGGATAGTGGCGGGAGAAGTGGAAGGATCTTCCTGATGGAGCGCATTAGGCCAAAGCAGGTCCCTGCTGTCTTGGTGGCTTGAGTCTTCAGTGACAGCTCGGGCTCTAGCCAGACTCCTAGGGTTTTGATTTCCTGTTTCGGGGTGGGGATTTCTCCGAAAACGTCTGGCCAGACCGAGGGAGGGATGGTGGACCACTGCTTGCCCAGAAGCATGACCTCAGTCTTGGACCCATTTAATTTGAGTGCTGACTCGCACATCCAGGTGTGTATGTTTTTAAGGCAGTTTTGGAGATTGTCCGGGTGTTTGTCCAATTGGGAAAGTGAGACGACTAGTTGGGTGTCGTCGGCGTAGCTTACTATTCTAATCCCAAAGGGGGTGACAACGTCTTCAAGGGGGGCCATGTAGACATTAAATAAGGTTGGACTTAATGAGGACCCCTGGGGGACTCCGCTCGTGAGGGGGAGGGTGGCAGAGTGGAATTCGCCATCCCACACCTGGTACGATCGCCCTGAGAGGAAGGACTCTATCCACTTGAGCGCTGAGTTTGCAATCCCTGCAGCAGCTAGCCGATGGAGAAGGACACGATGGTTGACTGTGTCGAAGGCTGCGCTTAGGTCCAGGAGGATCACTGCCACTGATCCTCCTGAATCCAGGATGCATCTCGCCTCCTCGATGACAGCGAGGAGGGCGGAGTCCGTGCCATGACCTGGACGGAAACCCGTCTGGGACTGCCGTAAGATGTTATTGGCTTCCAGGTAACATGACAATTGGCCATTGACCAGTTTCTCAGCCATCTTACTGGTACCAGGGAGGAGAGAAATAGGTCTGTAGTTCGCCATGTCGGCTGGGTCAAGCTGGGGTTTTTTAAGGAGTGCCTTAACAATTGCACATTTCCAGCTGGGGGGGACCGAGCCTTGGGAGAGTGATGTATTTATGAGCTCCGTAATTGTGGGTACTACGACTGGGGCAATAGTTTTGAGGAATCTGATCGGGACGGGGTCTAACGGGGATCCACTTTTCATTTTGGTTAAGGTGGATTCTACCTCGTCTCTAGTTACTGCTTTGAAGGAGGTGAGCTGAGGAAGCGTGCTATTTACTGCGTAGTTAGCGAAACCCTCGTCATTCGAGTTGTTGGGTAGGCTGGGAGGGGGCAGAGATGTTAAGATGCGGTCGATTTTGGCGTTGAAGTAGTTGGCCAGCTCATTACTTCTGTCCACAGGCGTAGTGTTAGATGAGAGTGGGACAGATTTTTTCAGTAGCTCTTTAACGATGAGATATGATTCCCTTGCCGAATTAGTAGCGTTTTTAATCCTAGTATCATAATGAGAGGCTTTGGCGATTTTTAGGGAACCTTTGTATAGTCTCACCGTTTGTTGATACTCCACTTTACTTGCGTGCTGCCAGTCTTTTCTCCATGTCCGTTCAGCTTTTTTACATTGTTTGCGAAGGACCCGGAGTTCCGGAGTATACCATGGAGCGGATCCTAGTTTATGGTTCTTATTTTCCCGAGTTTTTATTGGGAGAATGGAGTCAAGGGAGGTGGTAATCCAGGTTCTGAATTTACTGTCCGCGGTGGTCGGGTCTTCCGAGGGAGTCGGGATCGATAAATTCAGTGTTTTGGTCCAGTCCTCAGGGGATAGTCTGGCCCATGCTCTATCTTTAATGTAGGTGGTGGGTTTGTGGAGTTTCTTGGCTACTCCTGGAATGCGGAAAGGGACCATGAAATGGTCCGTCCATGGTAGGGGAAGGGACTTAGTGACTTGAAGAGTGGTGTCATTCGTAAATACTGGATCAAGCAGATGGCCTTTAGTGTGCGTGGCACCAGAATTAGCTAGATAGAGGCCAAATGTTGCCAGTTCTCCAATCAATTCAGCCGCTCCTGTATCTGTGGGGTCATCGAAATGGATGTTAAGATCCCCTATTATGGAGAAGTTGGGGGTGGAGTGGGCTTGCGATGCGATAGTCTCAAGGAGCGCTCTAGTGAAAGAGCTCATATTGCCGGGGGGGCGGTAGATTAGGAGTCCCACAAGCGTGTGGGTTGGACCTACGTGGATGGAAAATTGGAGGCTTTCAGAGTCCGTGATCTGGGCGTCGTGGATTCTGCAGGTAAGGTGGTCCCGGTAGATGATCGCCAGGCCTCCTCCTCTACCCAAAGGGCGGGGCTGGGATTGAACCAGAAAACCTGGGGGGGTAGCCAGGATGACGTCTGAGTCCGAGTGGTTTGTAATCCATGTTTCTGAGAGGAACAGGATATCGAGCTCATGATCCTCAATAAGATGGTTGATTAGCAACGCATGTCTGGGGAGAGAGCGGCAGTTCAGGGTGGCTAGTTTGAGAGCTGTGGGCAAAGTATGTCGGCAGGGGAGCTTGAGCTGGACAGGGCGGCAGCGAGTACATGTATTGTATGGGCCTTCCGGATCATAGATATAGTTACATGTAATATCAATAGGGGGTCTAAGACTAAGGAGGTCACGGCGTGAATAGCTTACCCCAAGGGCTGTCTGGTCCGGCAGGGGTTCTGGCCCTAGGCCCGGCTGGGCGCGGACGGGCGCAGACGGGCTTGCCTTAGGTGCGCCTTCGGCGCGCAAACGGCGCTCCCGCTGCGCTCGTCCGCTGCGCTTCCGGTGGCAGCACATGATGTAGGGGTCAGGGGGGCGTGGCCTTCAGGGGGCGTGGCCTAAGTTCTCGCCGGCTTGGCGTTTGAGGCAGGGGAAAGTTAAACAGCGAGTGAGCGCTAGGTCCGCTGCTCGCTGAAATTCCCAGTGCAGGTGAGTGCCCTGGCGCTTGTTAGCGCGTGGTGAGTTAAAATACAAATTATTCAGTGACACAAAAAGCAATTTTTAAAACCTCCCGGCTTCCGCCTCAGGAGTGCGCGATCGTGAGATTGAAGGTCGCTTGTAAGCAGCGCCTTAAATACAGCGTCAGGGGGGCGTGGCCTTCAGGGGGCGTGGCCTAAGTTCTCGCCGGCTTGGCGTTTGAGGCAGGGGAAAGTTAAACAGCGAGTGAGCGCTAGGTCCGCTGCTCGCTGAAATTCCCAGTGCAGGTGAGTGCCCTGGCGCTTGTTAGCGCGTGGTGAGTTAAAATACAAATTATTCAGTGACACAAAAAGCAATTTTTAAAACCTCCCGGCTTCCGCCTCAGGAGTGCGCGATCGTGAGATTGAAGGTCGCTTGTAAGCAGCGCCTTAAATACAGCGTCAGGGGGGCGTGGCCTTCAGGGGGCGTGGCCTAAGTTCTCGCCGGCTTGGCGTTTGAGGCAGGGGAAAGTTAAACAGCGAGTGAGCGCTAGGTCCGCTGCTCGCTGAAATTCCCAGTGCAGGTGAGTGCCCTGGCGCTTGTTAGCGCGTGGTGAGTTAAAATACAATTATTCAGTGACACAAAAAGCAATTTTTAAAACCTCCCGGCTTCCGCCTCAGGAGTGCGCGATCGTGAGTTTTCTCATAATGGTTCTTGTCATGCTTGGTACACTCTTCTTTTTACTCTGCGATGGCCAACGAAAGGTGGACTACTTTTTCGGTTGAATAAAATATGCTATAACGACAAAGATGGCTATCCACACGCTGAAGGAACTAAATTTGAATGGGAAGAGTATCGTCCGGACAATGTTTCTACACCTCGTGTATATACGAATCAACGACTTATAAATGTGACGAGCTCGCATATGATAACAGTCATTGATACAAAAGCAGATTTGTGTATTAGAAATAAAGGTACAATCCCTGTAGGCCGCAGTGAATGTAATATTACACTTACCTTTGATACACCAACTGGAATTGCATTTGTAGCTTCACGTAACACATATTTCATTTGTGGAAGTAAGGGATACCATTGTCTACCATTGGGATGGTTAGGAACATGTTATATAGCTTTTGTATTACCACCTGTATTTATTGCTCCTCCCATGTACCACAATGATTACGTTCTGTACCATGATTTCATACTGAACAGAGTTAAACGAACAGTAGATCTTGATGAAATAGACCAGACTGATACCACTTTACAACAATATGTAGATTTCAATTTGGGGTTATTTTCATTCGTAGGAGCTGCACTGAATAGCAGGAAGATAAGGCGGCTTACACGTGTGGTGGAAGCTGTCGCTAATGAAACTGCCTCTGCTTTAGGGAATATTACTGAGGAATTGCAAATTACCAGAATTGTGGCGCTCCAGAATCGAATGGTTCTAGATGTGATACTAGCTGATAGGGGCGGAGCATGCCGCGTCATCGGAAGTAGTTGTTGCGTGTACGTACCAGATAACTCACCTTCTGTATATGATTCGATTACAAAATTACATAAGATAGCTGCTGAGATCCACCCAGAAAATGGAACATGGACCTTTTCTGGTTGGTTCTGGACCCTGCTTAGTACTTGGGGTTGGAAATTATTAACGATTCTCTGTGTTTTTATTGGAGTACTATTTTCCCTTTGTCTATGTGTTCAATGTGGCCCCACATTATGTTCTGTATGTATCACAGCCTGCATTCCGTCTAAACGAGCTATTGTTAAGCAAGAGAAACTGATCAATGATGAAGTATTGAAAATAATGGCTATTAACATTGAGGATGAACATTCTGACTACGTTCACTATGAGGTAGCTTTTGCTAAACGCTAAAAGGGCCGTCTGTCGTGTTTTGGCAGCTCCTGAGTTAGCGTTTAGCACAGCTACACGGTCTTTTCTCTTAACTTGACCAAAACGAACGGGGGCCATTTTGAATCCCTCTGACTTCCGTTTTCTATGAACACGCTGCCTCGTGGTCAGTGTGCCCTTTTGTCCTTTCTTGATACCCATGGTCCCTATTCTGCTCGGCAACAGGCTATTTTTAGTACTGGTCAAGCGCACATGCGCATCATGTATTTACTGGTCACTCTTTAGGAATGTTAGCACTAACTGACCAGTGCTATTGAACTCCTCCCCCATACTGGCTGTGTTCCAAAAATGACCTTATATGTACCTAAAATGTGTAACTTGTAACCGCCTATCTTTTTATTGCTATTAAACTGTATAAAAGAGGTCGCGCACCGATGTTCGGTGTGCTACTTCTTACATTGCCGAAGGGTGCTGTAGGAATGTATCACCACCCCATGGGGTCTTAATAAACTTGTCTTATACCTTTTCCAGTGTCCGTGCCAACTTCTATACTAAGGTGTTCGAGAGTTTAGCAGAGGATGTAGGCCTGATTTGAACCCAATACCACACGCTCACTGCAGATGTCAGAAGTGAGACTTATCCACCTGAGAATCCGAATACCCCAATGACTGTACCAAAGTCTCTGTCACCAGTGCCAATCATGGAAACCTCTCCTGTATCCTCTCAACTTCACATGACAAGATCTGGGTGATTTATTCAAGCACAAAACAAGGAAGAGTTCTGATGTATATATATATTATTTGTACTTTTTATTTTACAAATGGGGAGATGTAGTGTCTTGTGAGTTACAGAGGATGGGACCCTTTTGGTACCTGACAGACTACAGATAACAGTGTTGTAACTGCTTGGGTGTGAGGATAGAATTCATGCTGTAGAATTAATGTTTAGTTAATAGTTACCTGCTAAGGAATAAAAACATGTAATATCAAGCTCTGTGTGTGGTGTGATCCTTTGCATGTATCTGTGCTGGGGAGGCACTGCATGGAATAACCCTAACGTTCCTGTGAGCATGTATTTGCTGATATTTTAACTGTAAACGGCGTATAATTGAGCAATGTGGCATAATAGCACAATTTGGGGAATTTTACTGCACAATAGTAATGTAAAATTTCCATCCTTCGAGATCACCCTGCCATAAGGTAATGTGATGCGCATGCTAATAATTGACTGCATTTGCCTCTGTTTCAATTGGTTGGTGGCTTTTGTTTGCATGATAACTGGCCAACACTAAAATATAATGAGTAAACGGAGAGGGGTGGCCGGGACGTTGGATGCCTTTATTGTGAGGGTCGAGTCACTCCTCACACATGAGATTCAACTGACGGAGAGATGGCTATACCTGGAGCCAGTCACACTACACTCTACACTACACTCACGCCTGTCGCTGGGGGACCCAGCAGCCTCTAATATAACATGCTTAACCCCAGGAAATACAACACCAGTGAGGGTTGATTCTGTCACTGCTATCTTACCCCTGCCACCTGTGAATTCTCCCAATATGTCTGCCACAGATGTTCCTTGTATTAATTCCCGGGGACAAGCAGCGAAGTTACACAGAAACACCAAACCAGTTGTCCAGCCTTTGAAATGGAAGAAAAATACTATCCTTATCAAACCCAAACCCAAATCAAAAAAGAGTGGTCCACCAACTAATAATATAAATGTTCATGAGACTGTCAGCACAAACTCGGTCTGGACTCCGACTAATGTTATCGTCGGGCCTAGGAGTGAAGTGACTGATATGGGCACCGTTGAGAGAATTACACTGGCATTTGTTGCAACAGAATCTCCAGAAATGATGCTGGCCAATATTAAGGATACGATCGCTAAAAATGTTGATTTGCTTTGGGGGAAGCTAATGGATCTGGACTTTGCTGTGGACAAATTAAGTAGTGGGACGTTGAATAATGTTTCTAATGATGTGGGAGGACGTAATTCTATAATACCCATGGCTAACAAACAAGGTCTTGAGTTGCAATTGATAGCTACTGCTCCCCGCACAGACAACCATGGCTAACAAACAAGGTCTTGAGTTGCAATTGATAGCTAATGCTCCCCGCACAGACACCCATGGCTAGCAAACAAGGTCTTGAGTTGCAATTGATAGCTAATGCTCCTCGCACAGACATACTCCCTGTAAAATCTTGTGTATCCTGAGGCCATCGTGAAGACTATTCTGTCTCTAAACCTACTCTTATTGGGGGAGAAAGTCAGGGCATGTTAAGAGCACATAATTCAAATAACTTAAATTTGGCAGTAGGGAGTGTGAAGTGTCATCAGTCTCAGCGAGATATTATTGTGGGTGACAACATAAATGATGTTGGAGATCGCCCTAGGGGTGCATGTTTAAATCAAAATACTGATGTTTTGAATCTACCACCTGCCTCTGGCCCCTATGTGTTGGTTTTGGCTGGTGTCCCAAGTCTTGTTGGAGGTTAGAGGGAGTCTTGATCAGACCTTCGGAATCAATCAGTTGGCTGGCTTAGTAAACATAAAGGTTTTCACCCATCTGCAATGGATGAAATGATCATGGCCAGGAGAGTAGAGTGGCTCGGTCAATGCAATGAGGATATTAATGGTGACTGCATTGTTCTCAATTTCCAGAGACCACAAATGATCCGCCGTATATTGACAACTAGAGAGCAGTCCTTTGTTCAAAATACTGGTATTTGTGCACTTTCCCTAGGCCGTTTCTATAAACCATCAGCCACATTAGCTAGGGATTTTGACGAATTCCCGCTGGTTACGAATAGATTCCATGCACTTTCTAACTTAGATGCTCAGGACTGACAACCATTGTTGATGCCTGACACACAAGTCTATGAGGAGGACCAACCTGGTATTACACCCTTACCTCTTACAGATAGGGCAGTTACAGTTACAGTTATGACTAGGGCCAACAGGGGGGCCGATCTAAGTCTTCTAAGCTGGAATGTGGCGGGGCTCCAAAATAAGATTGATAATCAGGATTGGCTTCGCATCATAAAGGAACATCACATAGTCATGTTCCAGGAGACATGGGCTACCGAAGACCTATACATTGAAGGGTTCCATTGTTTTAGTGTAGTAGCCCCAAGTCCCAAAAAGGGTAGCCCATCGGGGGGTCTACTGGTTGGGATTAATGTGGCTGCTGGAGGAAGCTTCAATGTTCTCCCTACAAATAAACAACATTACCAAATTGCGCTTTTTAAAAGAAGAGTTTATTTTCACCTGGTAAATTTTCACAACAATGATTTTACTCTGTTCCTAATAGGAACTTCATTGGGCTTTTTAATTTTATTTCAAATTTAGATACTGTGCTTAATATGGAGGGACCCACAGGGATTGTGTTGGTGGTGATTTTAACTCCAAGCTCACTAATATGGAGTGTGTTGCAGGGATAGGTAATTCTGCACCCTCTTGTCGTAGGGGCATAGAGCTAGCAATGTTCCTAAGATCACATAGTCTGGCTAATGTTATGGATTTGGTTAGAGGCACTAAGGCAACCAAGCATATACCGCCGACCTTGAGGGGAAGGGGATGTTGTTCAACTATTGATTTTGTTTTTATCTCCCCCTCTTTGAAGATCAGTTAAAGGCTGCAGAGGTCATTGCCACGGATCATGGGGACCACACCCTATTAAAATAGTGCTGAGCTCAGCCCCTAGACCCGTGTTCCTTTTAGAACGCGGGGCCAGGAATCTCACACCTTCAACTGATAATCTAAGACTAATATGTTAGGGTGTTGACAGTGGTGAAGTGTTAAAAAAATTACTTAAGGGTAATATGCATCTTGTAAATTTCTGCCTGTCATTGCAACCAATACATGCTGAGGTTATTCCAGATTTTTCTAAAATTTGTCGATCCACAAAAACTCTACTGTCAAAACCTGCATCCCTGGCAGGAAGTACTCCCAGATGGTTTAATAGAGATTGTACACTGGCCAACAGGAACCTTCGTAGAATGTTGTCATCTATTCCAAATCAAATCAAATCAAATCAAAAGTAGCTTTATTCGACTTTGCAAGGTAAGTCATATAAGCACATTTTAACATTTCAGTTACAGACAAATATAAAATCGATTCATTTCATGTGGGTAGATAATAACAGTATAAAATAGCATAAAGGCCGCACATTGCTAAATACTAGAGGCTGTAAACTATCCAAAGTAAACAAGTGTTTTAAAAAGGCCATCACGGCCAAAAGTGCAAAATACTGCAGTCGATAGATTAAAAATACATCAGATACTTTTAGTTACGGATTACAGCAGCCACGACCTATTGCAGCGACAATCTGCATCTAATTACATATTTTAAAAACTTTGCTGTTGTCAAAATAGTAAGATCATCTTGTAACATATACAGCTTGATCAAAGCAGTTCTGCATTGCCTCAAGCCCCATGATTTTAAAAGGGGTAGTAGATATCTTTTTCTCCCCCAAGCAAAGTATTTGCAAAAGAAAATAGAGTGTATATTAGACTGCACTGAGACGTCATCACATGGGCAATTAATTAAATTGCGAGACCAATCATTTATGTTCGGGAAAGTCAACAGTCTGGAAAAGCTGTCTGTTCTCATCCTAGATAGCAACAATCTGGTGTAGCTCGAGTGGTCTGGGGATAAGTATTGATGTAGACCCTGTCCATGTAACACAAGATGATGTTGTATGATACTAGGTTTGCCTCTCTCGGACAGATCACGTGTGTCTTCCAGTAAGGCCAGGCAACTTTTCTTGAGAGACTTTTTCGAGATTGATTCACATGAGATAGGGGAATCAAATAGTTCTGGATGACCTAAAGTGGTCAGAAAGTTTCTGATGTAGGACAACCATGTGATATTTTTGGCCCCCTCTAATTTCATGCAGTCACCAATAATTAGCCTATTAAAAACTGTATCTTCTGTGGTCCATATCTTGTGCCACAACATGATTGGGCTGATTTTAATTAGATCAGATATATGAACCCTATTGAGCTCCTTATGACAAATGGTACTAGAGGTTGACCTCGGGACAGCCAAGAGATATCGAAAAAAAGCATTTTCCTTTGTCTGTATCTCCTGGCAGTTTGCCATCCCCCATATACCAGCGCCATAGATTGCTGTAGATACACATTTTGCAGCATAAATGTCAAGAAGGGTTTGGACTGGTTTGCCACCCAATTTATTTGTGAATTGCTTACAAGCACCGATGGCTCGAGAAAAAGCCAGGTTACGGGTAGTTATGGCAGACGTCCATGAACCCCTACAGTTAAACATGATGCCTAAATATGAAAATGTTTTTGTTTGGCTAACCTTTGATTGATTTAAAAAGGTTTTACATTGGGTGCTAGATTTCGATGAGCAGCTCATGGTGAAGGTCTTTCCCACGTTTATCTTTAGGCCTCTTAACCTCATGTAATCGGAAAAGCTGTTCAGTGCTTTCTGTAGGCCTAACAGTGTTCTCACCATGATGACTGCATCGTCTGCATAAAGTAGGATTGGAACAGCACTACCATCTATTTGGGGGTAATCTACGTCAAGTTTCATTAAATGGTCAGCCACGCAATTGATATATAGATTAAAAAGGAGTGGCGCCAATATGCAACCTTGGCGCACCCCTTTTTTAATGGGGAATTTTGCCGTGCATTCCCCATTTCTCCCATGTCGCACCCTCGCACCTGCCCACCTGTAAAGCTCCTTTAAAAATTCAAGAATGGACTTATCAATCCCCAGTTCAGTCAATGTATTCCACAGAACATTGTGACTTAGGCAGTCGAAGGCTGAACTTAAGTCAACAAATGCCATATAGAGGTCGCCTTTCTTAGCTGCCATATATTTCCCTATGATTAGTGCCAGATTGAGACCTCGCTCAATGGTCCCCAACCCTGCTCTAAAGCCATATTGAAACCTGGAAAGGATACTCACATCCTTAACCCAGGATTGCAGTCTATTCAGCATAATTCGGCCGGCTACTTTCATCATTGAATCTAACAGGGAAATCGGCCTGTAGCATTTGGCGTCCTATTCCAAAATGTAGAACATACGTTCAGTTGGCAAGGAGAGAATATAAAACAGCGATCTCGTATAGGAAGAAAGCTCTCCTAACCGAAAGCTGGGAAACTCTTTCTGAGGCTGCTAGTATAAAAGAGGGCAGTATTTTTTTGTCTGCTGTAAAGGACCTCAGATTGATGGGCCATCTATTAACACCCATTAGTTGTAACATCTCCAGTGAAGCTTGGGAAAATTCATTTCTCAAAAATCTATGCAACCCCCCAACCAGAGACAGACTATTACGAGTCCGGCCCACTGGCTACCATAGAGCTAACTATCTCTGAAGTGGAAGAAGCTATTAATCAGAGCATAGGGAATAAGGCACCTGGCCCAGGTGGGCTGCCTATCGATTTAATCAAGTGGAAACCAGACTTTTGGGCCCTATTACTATTGAATGTCTTTAATAGTTTAATTTACGCCACTTTACCTGAAACATGGGCTAAGAGTATTATAGTTCCAATTTTTAAAAAAGGAGACAGGTTCGAACCTAGTAACTATAGACCAATATCATTAATTGATAATACATAAAAAATATTGGGGAGTGTTCTTTATAATAAAATATTAACTTGGACAACAGAGAATTATATTTTAGAGCCATGCCAGTTAGCATTCGGTAGCAAGGTGGGTACTACAGAGCAATGCCTTAATCTTTACCTCATTATAGGAAAATTCAACATTGCACGGAAGTCTCCCCTCTATCTGGCATTTATGGATTTTTTCCTCAGCATTTGACCTTGTTAATAGGCCAAAGCTGTGGACAATCCTTTTGGCATATGGGCTGGATGAGCCATTGGTACACTTTTTAGCGTACCTCCACAAAGATCTTCAGGCGCAGGTGAGGATTGGAATGGGTGGAGAGGTCTACGGTCCTGTTAAGGTAGGAAGGGGGGTGAGACAGGGTTGTTTCTTGGCCCCCCTTCTTTTTATTATATATATCAATGGGCTGAATAGGTCATTGAAAACTGTAACTCATGATGCCCCCTTAATTAATGGTAAACCAAATCATGTGCTACTATACGCAGATGATGCGGTTCTTATAGGCCGCACTCCAAATTCTCTGCGTATTCTAGTCCAAACTTTTGTAAGGCATATGGACGGCTTGGACCTGTGAGTTAATTTAAAAAAATAGTTTTTCATGTCCTGCGGCCCTGGGAAGCGAGAGTTGAGCTCTATTGCAGTAGGTTGCCAGAAATTGACACGTACTTGCATATTCTCATATCTTGGGTTGGTCTTTGCTGTGAATGGCTGAGGTTCCGTGACGATTTGAACCCGTGTTTTTAACATTGTCGCAAATACATAATTTTGGTATCAGCGAACCGCAAATGATCCATTTAGTATATCCTGGTGTTTTCGCTATGCTACGAGCAAGAGCACTCCTGTTACAAACACATTTCTGATCTACCCCTGGCATCCATTTTAGAACACGGTAGCCATTTTGTATTCTTTGCCCTCACATAGTCAATGAACACGCAATAACCTCTTTCAATTAAGGACACGTAGGCTTTAGCCGGCAATTCACCTTGCTAGTGACACGTGCACCTTAGGCAAGCAACGCTGTGGCAGCATGACTCAGCAAGAGCTGCCTCCCCAGCCTGAGGCCAGTCCTGCTATACTGGTTCTCGTGTCCGTTGGCTTGATCATGATTAGGCGGCCGAAGCTGGTAGCCTTGCCCATTTACGACCCACAAACATCCCTACTGTTCTATCTTCTGCACCTGGCTCTGCTCCTTTCCTTCTGGGCCTTTATTAGGGGGAGATAACGAAATTTACGATGAGGCGGTCTGGGTCTTGAATGAGAAATTGACATGGGATTATGATGGAATAGTGGGAACCCCTCGTTCGTAATGTTTTGACATCAGATATTGTTGACGATTCCTGTGCAACGCCAAATATTTATTGTTTCAGATACAAAGGTTTTGGAATGTGCTAACATGTAAAGAATTTGCCTGAAGCCCAATATTCAGTATATAAGGAGCAACCCTCTTTGTAGAAATTGAACAGGCTCCTAGATACTGCCCATGTGTAGTTTCTGTGACTTCTGTGTCCCTGCAGTAATAAACCTTTGATCTTTGACGCCACCATCGAGAAGCCCGTGTTTCTGTTTGTTTGTGCACCGAGGCAGGTTGAACTCCGGGGTCTTCGGGTGTTATCCCTGACACCTCTGGACGGAACCAAAAAGTCCAGAACTCCAATTGGCGCCCCACGTGGGGCGACGTCATTCGGTACCGGTCCAAAAGCCTGAAGAGTTCGAGAAGCTTCGTGTGAAGATTTCAGAGGGAGGCGCCCCACTTCATCGATCCCGGCATATCGCAAAAGTGGCCCGACGTTCTCTTCCACGAGGGTTCCCGTTCAGACGGCTGCAGTGGTTCGTTGCCTTGACCGTCGCCCTGTCTTGGACCCGAGGTGCAGTCCTTAGTACGGCGAGACGTGACGGGTTTCTCCTTGGTGACGTCTTCAGTGCCTCAGTTAAGTATTAAGTGGTTGCTAGTTGGTTACTTCGTAAGGGTTGCTCTTGTTTGGATAATCCTTTTAGTTTTTGGTTTGGTTTGGTTTCGTAAGATTATCACTGGTTGTTCTGGTTAAGATAATCATTTGGTTTAGTTTGGGTATCGATACATTTGTTCGCTTTGGTAGGCCTAAGTTCTTGGTTCGAGTGCGCACCTTTTGTTTGTGTTTTGTCTGTTCTGTGTTCCGGATTATAAAATGGTAAGTCGGAAAAATTGTATGTTGTCTTGTTTTAGTTGCAACAGTGATTCCCAGTTGGAGGACTCGTGTTTGGTTCCTCCGATTGGAACTCCCCTTTATGATCTATATTGCAAATTTGGTGTGGGCCCTATCTCTTATAACGAGGTATGGATCCACTATACAGAGAAAGATGGTGTCCTTAGTTGGCCACTGCATGGTAGTTTTGAACCCCAAGTTCTTGATAATTTAGAAACGAAATTGTTCAAGAAGAAAGCCCGGCCGGCAATGTTTGATTCTTTCCATTATTGGCGAAAAGAATCTAAACAGAGAGAAATTAAAAAGTTGAAGAAAGAACAGAAAGAGCAAGAGTTGACTTTAGAACAGTCTGCTAAGCAGCTGCAACTCAACGAGTCTGAGAAGGCGATGGAGGTGGCCAATAGAGAGCGTAATTTAGCGATAGACAAGTGCTATCCTGCTTTACCATCGAGTACAGCTAAGATAGTAGAGGACCCTGAAAAGGATCCCCTGTTGTCTTACTTGTTACGATCACCCCCACCGTATGCACAGGGTGCTACGGCTCCACCTATACCGAATGTTCAAGTACCGGTTGCTGGACAACCTGGTGTTCCTGCTCCTCTGAATCAAGTTCCTGTACCTCCTGTGGTCAATATTAATGTTCCTTCGACACCCCCTCTTCCAGGGTTGCCGGCTTCTTTACCTATACCTGTATCGCTCACACCTGCTAGTTCACAGGCTATTATGCCCGCTACTCCTACTGTTCCTGTTCTATCTGTTCCAACTGCTACCCTATTTACTGCTTCTGCTAATATTATGACTCCGCTTTCTGTTCGTCGGAGAATCACTGATTCTGTCTCTAATATTCTATCTCCCTTCTATAAAACTCTGATTAAGACTCCTACCTCTGACTCTGTGCAGAGACGTAGTCAGCTTCCCAGTACTGAAGAGCGAGGAATATTAGATTCCACTGCTCTTAGATGGGTTTCGAAAGTTGGTAGATATAATGTACAAGATGTATTAGATACGTTTATGCAATGGAACGAACCGACACAACGATATGTGTTCGATGAAATGTGCTTCCTTCTACGTGAGGAATTGGAAGAGGATGACCCTGAATCAAATCTAGAAGAATTAATTAATGTTCAGAAAGAGTTTGCTGCAGGTATGATAGTTGGTCAAAATATAAAAGAAGCGATGGAACTGATTTTAAGTTATAGGAATGATTCATCCCTTCGTTCACCGAGGGAGTTAGAGAAACGTAGTACGAAACAAAATCGTCAATACCCAATGAGGGAGGTTCCACCAATTTGGCGTGAAGCTGTGCAAGCTAATGCAAACCTTGGTATTGCAGCCACCCCAGCCCAATTCCAGAGAGTATGGATACATATTCCATGTAAGTGAGCTGAAGTATTAGCAGTGAAACAGGCCTTGCCAGATCCGCGTAAAAACCCTGCAGGATACTACAAAGAGTTGGCTCAGACAGTTGACGCTTGTGTATTAAATCTAGCTGACATAGATCTGCTATTTGGTAATGTAGTACCGCAACCAATTTGGGCTAAGATTCGTAAAGAGAATCATCCAGTTGCCCTAGGTGGTGATTGGGCAGCTATAATTGCAGCGGATGGTCAACAAATAGGTGGTTCTAAACCTGAACCCTTAATTGCTAATTTGCCTGGTAGAATAATCGATTTAATGAAAACCCTGATGCCTGCATTACGCGTTAACTGGGACAAATTGTCCGCGTGCAAACAGAAGAAAGACGAAAGCGTCTCCGACTTTTTCACAAGATTCAAGGAGACTTTTGTGGATCATAGTGGTCAGGATATGAGCACAGAAGGAGGCCAGAGATTATTTGTTGATAAATTCGTGCACAATTTGTTGCCAGAACTTAGTGGTAAATTAAAGAATTCTGAAAGTGCGTGGGCTGTCTCTACGACTGCGCAAATACTTGCGACTGCCCAGTACTATGAAAATAGGGATAAAGAGGAGAAAGAAAAATCAGATAAAAAGACGAAAGATTTAAAAACTAAAGTTCTTTTACAGCAAGCATATCCGCCTCGCACGAATAATTCTCATACACAGCAAGGGTCATATCAAAGGACGGAGTATAATTCTCAGAGGCCACAGTACCAATGGAATCAGTGTGCTTATTGTAAAATGGAAGGCCATTATAAGACTGAGTGTCCAGTCTTAGCGCAAAATAATGCTGCGACAGCTCAGAGAAGTCGTGGTAGTTCTATACAAAACTCTAGAGGTCGAGGACGAGGTGCTATGCCTCCACAGACAAGTGATCGCCCTTCTAATCATTTCGATCAGCGAAGTGGACAATCTGCCCAACAAAATAGGTCTCAACAATATCATGTTGAAGATTACTATGAAGCTAGTGAGGAAGTTCAGCCAAGGGAGTACTAGGACAGCCATGGACAAAGAGAGGGAGTAGTATCAGTTCCAGTAGATCAGAGTGGGCCTTATGTCGCAGTAGCAACATCAGGTATAGTCGAACCGTTTCTGTTGGATACTGGTGCAGCAAAAAGTTCTATCATACATGCGAAACTCCCTGGCGCACCTTTGTCTGGCTCAACAAACGTTTCAGTAGGTTTTTCAGGCGCCCCTGTTCACAACCCTGTTTCTGATCCTTTGTCTATTTCTGTTGGACCCCGCCACTTGAAAGCTCCCCTGATTTTGACGACAGGTTGTAATGAAAATCTACTTGGTTTAGACTTATTAAAACGCCTGTACGCGACATTGTACTGTTCTCCGGCAGGAGTACAGCTTACGTTGGGTAAAAGAATAATTTCTCCGATGTACTTGTCAATGGATGCGCTCCCACCAGAGCTACGTTCTCTCCCTGATACTCTTTGGGCGACTGGTCCTAATGATGTAGGTCTTTTAGAAATTCCACCCTATGTAGTAACTTTGAAAGCAAATGCCAAACTTCCACGAATACCACAATACAAGATCTCGAGTGAAGGTGAGCGTGCGCTCCTACTGATAGTACAAGATCTGATCAAGAAAGACGTTGTAGAAGAAACTAGAGGTAATGTCTGTAATAGTCCTGTACTGCCTATTTTGAAAAGAACTGACCCAACAAAACCTCCAGTATATAGGTTTGTAATTGATCTTAGAGAGGTTAATAAAATTGTGATTCCACAGTTTCCTGTGGTTCCAGACATTACTGCATTGTTAATGTTGATTCCTGCTACAGCAGCATGGTTTTCGGTTATCGACTTGAAAAATGCCTTTTTCAGCATTCCGATAGCCGAGGAAAACAGAGATATCTTTGGTTTCTCTCTAGGAGGACGAAGCTTCAGGTTTAAACGTGCTGCACAAGGTTATTGTGAAAGCCCATCCATTTACAGTCAAGCATTAAAAAGCCAGTTAGACTCATTTGTACTTCCTCCTGGTTCTGCTTTAATACAATATGTCGATGATCTTCTAGTGGCTGCCGATGACAAGGAAACTTGCAAAACAGCTACAATTTCTTTATTGCATCATTTGTCAAATTTGAATCACAAGGTGTCACCTTCAAAAATGCAATACTGTTGCCAAGAAGTGACCTACCTAGGTCATCTCTTGTCAAAAGAGGGTAGGAAGTTGACCCCAGAGAGAATAAAAGCAATTACACAGATGAATGTTCCTAGCACGCAGAGAGAAGTACGTGCCTTTTTAGGTATTACCTCATATTGTAGGCAATGGATCCCAAATTTTTCTCTTTTGGCGAAACCGTTGGTAGCTTTGACTGGGAAAAATGTTCCGAGTCCAGTGCCATGGTCTGCCGAATGTCAGGAGAGTTTTTCTGAGTTACGAAATGCGCTATGTTCAGCTCCTGTATTGGGTACACCCGATTACAGTAAGCCATTCACGCTCTATGTCCATGAGAGAGAAGGTTGTGGGTTGAGTGTTTTGACACAGAAATTTGGTGATAAACAACGCCCTTGTGCGTATTTTTCATCAACGTTAGATCCGGTAGCTAGAGCGTTGCCTAGTTGCTTGAGAGCTACAGCCGCAGCTGCAGCCTCCATTCGACAATCTGCTGGTTTAGTAATGAACAACATGCTAGTGGTTATGGTTCCTCATGCTGTGGATACACTCATGAACCGAACCAAGACGCAGCACCTTACCAGTGCTAGATTATCAGGTTACGAACTGACATTGCTAGCGAGTCATATTCAGATCAAAAGATGCAATGTATTGAATCCAGCAACATTGTTGCCGACTAGTCAAGAGTCGAGTGATTCCGAACCACACGACTGTTGTTTCAGAACTGAGGAAGAAACAAAAGGACGAATTGATTTAAAAGACACTCCGTTATCAGATCCAGATGGCACGTTGTATGTTGATGGGTCTTGCTTCAAATTGGAGAATGGTGATGTGACTGCTGCCTATGCAGTAACGACTTTGCGTACGATTGTGGAGACTGCAAGAGTGAGTCAGAATTCTGCCCAGGCTGCAGAATTGATCGCGCTAACAAGAGCGTGCGTTTTAGCTAAGGGAAAGAGAGTGAATGTGTTCACAGATAGCCAGTACGCGTTCGGCGTGGCCCATAGTTTTGGCCGTTTGTGGAAAGAGAGAGGTTTCATTACGTCCCATGGGACTAAGATTCAACATGGTCAGCTAGTTAATGACTTGTTGGAATCTCTAACCTTGCCGACTGAAGTTGCGATTGTGAAATGCAGTGCTCATAAAGCAATCACGGATGATGTTGGTCATGGGAATGCTTTTGCTGATGAGACTGCAAAACAGACAGCTAGAAATATGATGAGTAGAATGTATGTTGCAACGTCTGCAAGATGGATTTCTGAGTCTGGAATGTGTGAGGACACAGTGGAAAACGTGAAAGAAATTCAGAAAGAGGCAACTGAGGAGGAAAAGCGTGCATGGAAAGAGAGCACGGGTAAATTGGACTCGAGTGGGTGTTGGATTGACTTGTCGGAACAACAGCGTTGGATGTTGCCTGATGCGTATGTGCTTGCAGTAGTAACGATGGCACATGGAGCAGCGCACATCAGTTCTAAAGGGATTTGTAAGATGTTGGCTCCAGTTTGGAAGAATGATGGGATTAGTAAGTGTGCAGAGAGAGTGGTGAGAAATTGTATGGTATGCTTGATGCATAATCCTGGCAAGGGAATCCCCACACCTGCAGGTCACTTCGCTCCTCCTTCCTGCCCCTTTGAAGTGATTCAGTTAGACTTCATTCATATGGATCGTTGTAACAATCTAAAGTACGTCCTAGTGGTAGTTTGTGCGTTCTCCAGATGGATCGAAGCATACCCACTGAAGGACAATACTGCTTTGTCCACTGCCAAAATCCTTCTTAAAGAATACTTCCCCAGATTCGGAATGCCACGGATTGTATGGTCAGATAACGGAAGTGAGTTCGTAGGGAAAGTTATGCAGAGTGTGTGTGCCGGCCTAGGGATTAGACAAAAGTTTCACAATGTGAATCATCCCCAGTCCGCGGGTTTAGTTGAGGGTTACAATGGCACCCTTAAACTGAAACTTGCTAAGATACAAGCATCCACGGGTTTGCCCTGGCCAGATGCACTACCTTTGGCTTTGTTATCAACCAGAGCAACTGTACATTCTAGAGTAGGGCTTAGTCCATATGAAATAATTTTTGGTCGTCCTGCAAATGTTTGGGGGGTACCTAGACGAAAGAATTTAAGCAGCTGGAATACCCAATGTTAATTGATTACCTTTTCGACTTGACTGCTAAATTGAGCCTTATTCACCAACCGGTTTTCGATGCATTGCCAAAGCCACCGGAGAGTCCAGGTCATCAGCTGAAACCTGGGGATCAAGTAGTCATTAGAAATTTTGCAAGAACGAAAAATCTTCAGCCCAGATTCGTCGGCCCCTTCCAAGTCTTATTGGCGACGAGAACTGCTATTCGTGTGGCCGGATGGAAGAATTGGATCCACACGACACACGTCAAACGTGTGCCTCTGCCACTTCCTTACGACAACTGGGTAAAGAAAGGAATCAGTGCCTCTGAAGCAGAACAAATACCCAGGTTCATCCCTTTCAGTGATGCAGAACTGATCACTGATACATCAAACTCTGACTCTCCTCCTGAAACTGCTCTTTTGAACCCTGAACATTTGCCATCTGCACCAAAAGAACATTTGTCATCTGCAAACGCGAACATTGCAACGTCGGCTGAAAATATATTGTTTCCAGATCAGACAGCTCCTGCAAAACTGAGATACAACTTGCGATCTCGCAATATGGACAAATAAAGCAGGAAACTGCCTACTTTCACATTTGAATTTTTGATACTTTGCCTCCAGCCAGGAAGTTTGCTATTATTTTGTTGTTTTATAATTGCCTTGCCGTCTGGGTAGCCGTAGGGTCGTGGCTGTGTGCCTAGTTGAATCTGCGGGGGTCAGACATAAGGTCGATCTTTCTGTTAGTTCTGGGAACTCCCAGGGCTGATAGAGGCATTTTCATCTACGTACACATCATCAGTGGTCACGAGCGGATTGTAGAAGATGGAGCTTCCTGAGCTGCAACGAAAGAATATAATTTATGTTCGCAGAAATAGACTGTACCGAATACTTCACAGCAAATGCTTTCTAATGCAATGTGCAGTTACATTTTTAATTGTTTTTATGACGTTGGTGGGTGGAATCATCTTTGGTGTGCATTTGATTTTTATGCCGGTAACTACAGTACCTCCCCTTGATCCTACTACTTCTACGGTTTCTTCTATGCATTCTTTTCACTCGTTTCCTGAACACGAACAAGCTTGACGCTCAGAATTTATTAACAATACATTTGTACAGCTCTTGCATCAACACCAACTGGTAGTTAATACTACAGACTGCTGGGTGTGTGGCTTGATACCTCACACTATGGATAAAGGCATTCCCTATCTAGTCTTGCCTTTTAGCTATAATGGATCATTTCAGGCCTTTCAGACCATTTTTTCCTATGCCCTTGAGACCTATCCTCCGCGTCCACCACGGTCCACTAAATACAACTCAGCCAACAAAGCTTTAGTCCAGGGAATTATTGACATGATTAAAGACGTCAATAATACTCCATCTTACCCTAGAGATGAATTACGGGTGTATTTGAGTTGGAACTCTACCGAGTATCGCCTTAGTTTGGGAGAAAGCAAGCGTAAAAGCTCCACTTCAGTCTGGGTCGTGCCTCACCGAGGTCAGGTCTGTTTGCAAGGAAATGGGAGAAATCTGAGAGCTCAGCTAGGGAGGAGTGAGTGCGTTGAGACTTACGTATTTCCGTCTAACTTCTCCCCTGCCTTCCTTACTGCTAGGGGTACTTACTTCATCTGTCAAGACAGGGCGTATACATGGCTGCCTGCTGACTTCTCAGGTTCATGTTATATTGCTCGATTGTTACCTCCGACATACACTGCTTCTTCAGATTATCACAAGACCAGAGTAGCAAGAGGTGTCTTCAGCAAGGAAGATACCGCTGGTCAGGAAGCTGGAGACTTCTTCAAAGGTTTCCTTCCGTTTTGGGGGCCTATGGCCAATAGTAGAAATCTACGTCAACTAACACGGGTAGTTGAATCTACTATTACAGAAACTGCTGGTGCCCTTAGTAACTTAACAGCTGAGCTTCAGGTGGATCGTCTCATGACGTTGCAGAACCGTATGGTTCTAGACGTAATACTTGCAGATCGAGGTGGGGTATGCAGAATGATCCAATCGAGCTGCTGTGTTTTTATTCCCAATAATGCTCCAACCGTCTATGAAGCGATCTCTAAGCTACACAAGATTTCCGACTCTATACACGTAGACAAGGGAAACTGGTCCTTCATGGAGTGGTTTTGGACTCTGGTATCAGCGTGGGGATGGAAGGTTCTGATGGTCATTGGTGTCATCCTAGTATTTCTGTTCTCATGCTGCCTTATTATCCAATGTGGTCCCGCTTTGTGTAGTCTCTGTGCAGCAACCTGTTTCAGAAAACCACCTACATTTGGAAAGAAGGTACGAGACAAGATGATGATGCAACAACATGTCACTGACCTAATGAGCATAGAGTTAGATTCTGACATAGACTGAGTAATTGCCTATGTAAGGGCAAAAGGAGGGTCTGAGGTTCCGTGACGATTTGAACCCGTGTTTTTAACATTGTCGCAAATTCATAATTTTGGTATCAGTGAACCGCAAATGATCCATTTAGTATATCCTGGTGTTTTCGCTATGCTACGAGCAAGAGCACTCCTGTTACAAACACATTTCTGATCTACCCGTGGCATCCATTTTAGAACACGGTAGCCATTTTGTATTCTTTGCCCTCACATAGTCAATGAACACGCAATAACCTCTTTCAATTAAGGACACGTAGGCTTTAGCCGGCAATTCACCTTGCTAGTGACACGTGCACCTTAGGCAAGCAACGCTGTGGCAGCATGACTCAGCAAGAGCTGCCTCCCCAGCCTGAGGCCAGTCCTGCTATACTGGTTCTCGTGTCCGTTGGCTTGATCATGATTAGGCGGCCGAAGCTGGTAGCCTTGCCCATTTACGACCCACAAACATCTCTTATCCTACTGTTCTATCTTCTGCACCTGGCTCTGCTCCTTTCCTTCTGGGCCTTTATTAGGGGGAGGTAACGAAATTTACGATGAGGCGGTCCGGGTCTTGAATGAGAAATTGACATGGGATTATGATGGAATAGTGGGAACCCCTCGTTCGTAATGTTTTGACATCAGATATTGTTGACGATTCCTGTGCAACGCCAAATATTTATTGTACAAGATACAAAGGTTTTGGAATGTGCTAACATGTAAAGAATTTGCCTGAAGCCCAATATTCAGTATATAAGGAGCAACCCTCTTTGTACAAATTGAACAGGCTCCTAGATACTGCCCATGTGTAGTTTCTGTGACTTCTGTGTCCCTGCAGTAATAAACCTTTGGTCTTTGACGCCACCATCGAGAAGCCCGTGTTTCTGTTTGTTTGTGCACCGAGGCAGGTTGAACTCCGGGGTCTTCGGGTGTTATCCCTGACACCTCTGGACGGAACCAAAAAGTCCAGAACTCCATGGCTCCTGGACTGAGCATTTTGCTCACTCCAGGAGCAAGTTCTCAAAGACCACCAACTCAATCATCAGCCTTACCCGCCCTAGGATTACTGGAGCTATCTTAGCTATCCAAAACATTTACAAACTACAGTGCTTCCCTGTGGCTACATATGGGGCTGACATTTGGGGTACTGTAAAGAATTCTTGTATCCAGCAGGAAGAAAATAGGTTTTGCAGGAAACTGCTGGGTATTCCAATTTCAACCCCACAATATATTTACCGTAGAGAACTCAATCTTAACTTTATATCTGACTTTATACGTGCTCGACCTGCTCTTTTCTGGTTATCAATATGGAAGTACCAGGCTGCCTCCCTTACCAGAGAGATTATCAATGATTGTTTCATGTGCGAGAAAAGGATGGATATCCCTTGGTTGAGCGCTGTGAAAAAAAGTTTGCGTAGTGTTAATAAGGAATGTATTTTCTTAGACCGAAGCTTGGCTGAAACTGTGTCTAAAAAGGATATGAGAGATGCTTTTTACTCTCTATATAACACAGAAAGGATACATCTGGAGTCTAAGAAATCTACTGTTCTTAGTTATATGATCATCGAACAGTACTATCAACCCTTACCAATATATCTTACCTTACCCATGAGTCATTGGGAAAGGAGCTTATTGTTCCGCCTAAGAGCAGGAACTGTCAGATTTGCGCTATATCTTCCTTTTGGTTACCACTCTAATCTCAATCATATACCATGTCCCTGCGAAGGAAAGAGCGGTCAATCAATATTACATTTTCTATTTTTTGTAAATACTATACAAAATATTCAAAGTGGCTTTTAATCCCATTTTTTAAAAAGAGAGGGCCTATTAGTCTGGAGAAGGCGTACTCGTGCATAGTATCATTGGTTGATGAAGAGTTGATTTTTCGCACAAGTACATTCCTTAGAATTTCCGCTAGAGCACGTAAATCGATGCCTGATCCCTGAGATTTTAATACTGTATAATACTGTATAATTGAAGGTTGAGATAATGTTCCTACATCAGTAATTTTTTTAATCTATCTAATACAATGAAGTTATTTCAATTTTGTAATCAATTTATTATGGTCATATTATTGTGGATTTTTATATTGCCATGTGTCTTCAAAACTCTTTGACTGTTATTTTAATTATGATATTGTGCTTTTATGGGTACCAAGTTACCCGAATAAAGTTTATGAAATGAATGAATGAATGTACAATATACATACAGAAAACCACCTCTCTTTATCCATTGGTCTGTTCTGGTGCCATATATATATTCTTCCTACCACTGTGGCATGCAGATTGGGACAATTAGTCAGCACACTTCAGCCACTGGCTAGTTTCATTGTAGTGAATGCATTTAGCCCTTTTGCAAGAAGCATAAGGTAGTTCCATTCCGTGCAAGTTTTTTGTTTTTACTTCATTATTACTTTAGCGTTGCTTTTGTGGAGCCTGATGTGACACAAGATGAGCGCACAGGGCACATTCCAGCTTAATCAGTTCCTGTCTCCTGCCAAAGATGATGTAAATTCGGTTTGAAGTTGCCCTTATCTGTTCCGTTCTCCTGCAAATGATGTTGTAAATTCCTTTTGAAGTGACTGATGATATTTCACACCATATGAGTAGCTAACATGAAGTCTGAATATAAGCTCATGAGATTACTCTTCCTTAGCAACCCTGTTTGCCATTGTTTCTTTCTTTCTTTCTTTCTTTCTTTCTTTATTTCTTTCTTTCTTTTCCTTTGTCTCTTTCTTTTATTCTTTTCCTCTTTCCTTCTTTCTCCTTCTTTTCTTTTTATTTTTTGCCATCCATTTCTATTTATTTACAACAAGGGGTGGTGATGGACAGAGTCTCTGAATTAAGCAGAATACTCTCACCCAGTCAAGAGATCAGGGCTAGATCCAACACCGGTTTTTAGCTCATTGCACCATCCCAGTTTCAGAACCTGGCTGTATGCAAATTAGTCTGTCCCTGGCCCAGTGCATCATGGGAACAGGGCAGACCAGACTACAAAAGCCAATTCTTACACTGGAAAGGAAACAAGCTTCCGGGGACCGGTTTCTGGCATTTCAGCCGTCTTCGGCCCGGCTTGCTTGAATCCTGATGGTGCAATGAGCAAGGGACTCACATCTGAGTATACCCTTCCACGCTTAGGGTGGACAAAAATATTTACAACAAGGGGTGGTGATGGACATAGTCTCTGAATTAAGCAGAATACTCTCACCCAGTTAGCTCATTGCACCATCCCAGTTTCAGAACCTGGCTGTATGCAAATTAGTCTGTCCCTGGCCCAGTGCATCATGGGAACAGGGCAGACCAGACTACAAAAGCCAATTCTTACACTGGGAAGGTCCCCGGTAGCTTGTCTCCTTTCTGGTGAAGAATTGGCTTGGTAGTTTGGTCTGCCCTGTTCCCATGATGCACTGGGCCAGGGACAGACTAATTTGCATATAGCCAGGTTCTGAGCTGGGATGGGGCAGTGAGATAAATAACGGTGATGGATCAAGCCCTGATCTTTGGACTGGGTAAGAGTGGTCTGCTTAATTCAGACACTCTGTTCATCACCACCCCCTTTTCTGAATCGTTTTTGGCCACTATAGGTGTGGCAGGGTATACTCAGACATGAGTCCCTTTCCCACTGCTCCATCAGGATTCAAGCAAGCCGGGCCGAAGAGGCTGAAATGCCAGAAACCGGTCCCCGGTAGCTTGTCTCCTTTCTGGTGAAGAATTGGCTTGGTAGTTTGGTCTGCCCTGTTCCCATGATGCACTGGGCCAGGGACAGACTAATTTGCATATAGCCAGGTTCTGAGCTGGGATGGGGCAGTGAGATAAATAACGGTGATGGATCAAGCCCTGATCTTTGGACTGGGTAAGAGTGGTCTGCTTAATTCAGACACTCTGTTCATCACCACCCCCTTTTCTGAATCGTTTTTGGCCACTATAGGTGTGGCAGGGTATACTCAGACATGAGTCCCTTTCTCACTGCTCCATCAGGATTCAAGCAAGCCGGGCCGAAGAGGCTGAAATGCCAGAAACCGGTCCCCAGTAGCTTGTCTCCTTTCTGGTGAAGAATTGGCTTGGTAGTTTGGTCTGCCCTGTTCCCATGATGCACTGGGCCAGGGACAGACTAATTTGCATATAGCCAGGTTCTGAGCTGGGATGGGGCAGTGAGATAAATAACGGTGATGGATCAAGCCCTGATCTTTGGACTGGGTAAGAGTGGTCTGCTTAATTCAGACACTCTGTTCATCACCACCCCCTTTTCTGAATCGTTTTTGGCCACTATAGGTGTGGCAGGGTATACTCAGACATGAGTCCCTTTCTCACTGCTCCATCAGGATTCAAGCAAGCCGGGCCGAAGAGGCTGAAATGCCAGAAACCGGTCCCCGGTAGCTTGTCTCCTTTCTGGTGAAGAATTGGCTTGGTAGTTTGGTCTGCCCTGTTCCCATGATGCACTGGGCCAGGGACAGACTAATTTGCATATAGCCAGGTTCTGAGCTGGGATGGGGCAGTGAGATAAATAACGGTGATGGATCAAGCCCTGATCTTTGGACTGGGTAAGAGTGGTCTGCTTAATTCAGACACTCTGTTCATCACCACCCCCTTTTCTGAATCGTTTTTGGCCACTATAGGTGTGGCAGGGTATACTCAGACATGAGTCCCTTTCTCACTGCTCCATCAGGATTCAAGCAAGCCGGGCCGAAGAGGCTGAAATGCCAGAAACCGGTCCCCGGTAGCTTGTCTCCTTTCTGGTGAAGAATTGGCTTGGTAGTTTGGTCTGCCCTGTTCCCATGATGCACTGGGCCAGGGACAGACTAATTTGCATATAGGTAGGTTCTGAGCTGGGATGGGGCAGTGAGATAAATAACGGTGATGGATCAAGCCCTGATCTTTGGACTGGGTAAGAGTGGTCTGCTTAATTCAGACACTCTGTTCATCACCACCCCCTTTTCTGAATCGTTTTTGGCCACTATAGGTGTGGCAGGGTATACTCAGACATGAGTCCCTTTCTCACTGCTCCATCAGGATTCAAGCAAGCCGGGCCGAAGAGGCTGAAATGTCAGAAACCGGTCCCCGGTAGCTTGTCTCCTTTCTGGTGAAGAATTGGCTTGGTAGTTTGGTCTGCCCTGTTCCCATGATGCACTGGGCCAGGGACAGACTAATTTGCATATAGCCAGGTTCTGAGCTGGGATGGGGCAGTGAGATAAATAACGGTGATGGATCAAGCCCTGATCTTTGGACTGGGTAAGAGTGGTCTGCTTAATTCAGACACTCTGTTCATCACCACCCCCTTTTCTGAATCGTCCATTTCTATTTGTCATTAATTTTACTAATGCCATTTCAGGGTCAAGTCACTGAACTGTTATACTGAATACAGCGTTACAGCGCAGAAAGTCGTAATAGGAGCACAAATTAGGTTCAGAAAAAATAGAAAAATCAGAGGTGACCATGCAGAAAAGGCAAACTTGCTAGACTAGGCCTATAAATTGCTGGTGATACATGGACCCAAGGATGGAGATGTTGTCTGAGTCTGCTCATTTCTAAAGTTACAAAGTCTTGTTTTTCCTACATGGACATTGTCTTTTTCCATGCACGTTGCAGGCCATTTTTGCTTTGCACACGTTCCCCGAACGTATGCATTAAAAAAATTCCTCATTGTAGAGATCGGTCGAATTTAGCCAGGAATGTTATGAATTACAGGACAGAGGTGATATGGACATGTAGGATTTCAAATAATGTTCCTTATGTAACTCTTCTTTCAAAGCTGTATGGTGAATAGCACAACTATAGATTCAAAATATTGTGTAACCTAAATACTGTGGCAAAAATATTGTCCGTTCAAAAATAGCAGGATCATGATATCTAAGTAAAGAATATCATGTGCATATTTATTTATAGTTATATCTATTTATCTATCTATCTATCTATCTATCTATCTAAAGAATTTACCAAACAAGCAGAAAGACGCAAATTACAGGTAAAAAATGAGCAGAAAGAGAAAAAATGAAGGTCAGCAGTAATAATCAAAATAAAGGTCAGAAGTGAACAGAAGAAAGCAGAAAAAATGCAGAACCCACTCACAGAACAACTCGGACACTTTCACAGCCACTTACAGACTAATTGACTCATGCACCCACTCATAGACAAACTCAGACACGTACACCCACTCACAAACAGTCACACATTTATGCACCCAGTTCCAGAATTACTTATACTCTTACAGATCTACTCGGAAACTCACACACCAACTCATAGACCCTCTCAGAGACTCACACACCCCCTCACAGACCCACTGAGATACTCATATACCCACATACAGTCCCACCCATGCTGTCTCACACCCACTTACAAGCCTACTCACACACTCATATAACCACTGAGACACCCATGCACTCACTCACACACTCAGTGTCAAAGGTTAGTGTCTACAGTTCTGAAATACAATTTAAAATCCTTACAAATTCCCTTAAAAAACAGGTGACAGGGACCTTATAATTAGGAAATAACGTTTAAAATACCATAGAAAATCACTGAAAAAACCACAGGTTACAGGGATGTTATAGTTAGGCTCAGATTTCACTCCTTCAAAAACCAGTGAAAATACTGCAGTTATAGTTACCTGCGCTGACTATAACTTCCGCCCATGCAAAGCACAACTTATGACCTCGCTTATTACATCAATCCTGACATGGTCAGTGACATCACTGATCACATCACTCATAAAATCTTAAATGACATCACTTATGACATCATCCAGTGATTGTGAGTTTTTTCCAAAGTTTTTTCGTGTTAAACGTATATACTAAGGTGCCACAAAAGTTAATATTTTGTTAGAAAATATTTAGGAGTAAAAATTGTATATTTAACCCTACCCTAGTCCAACTATTTCCATGTCTGACATACATTGGAGTAGTAATAGTAAATTCAACCCCTCCAAAGTTTAACACTGTCCCTAATGTTGCATACATTGGAGTGGGAATAGTAATTCTAACCCCCCTACATCCAGCACTGTTCCCACTTTCGTTTAGACTGGAGTAGGAATAGTGCCGCTGCTCTTTCCAGTTATTTCACTTTTCCAGTGATGACTCAATGCTTGTTCCAGTGATGTCAAAGTCTAGTTGTGTTATGCACTCAAGAAAATCAGTGTAGGTGATCATCACTACAAGACACCACTCGCAACGAGGTATGCTCAATGCGTATTTCTTGGTTGTGTTGGGACTGCCTTGGCTAGTTAGTCATTACTCCAAAACAGATTTGGAAGATACCGTTTGGTTATTCCCATTGCTGTTAATTTCAGTCTCAATATTTTGCTGATCATACACTGCAGCCATTCCCATCTCTTCTGTTATATACAGTTAAAGAACAATGATTCTAGCATGATGGCTGAACCATGACAAAGGTGATAGGCTTCCAATCACAGGTTCTAAGATTATCGGACCGACCTATAGTCACATCATGTGATTCACCTTTTAAAACTCTATGAATTGACCGATAAGGAATATTTTAATTTTTTTTGTAGAATTTAGCATAACATTTTGCAAAAAGAGATGTATTCCACCTTTGAAATCTCTAGCCAGGGTGTGCATTTTTGTTTTTAAAAATGAATATTAAGGATCTGTGACCGTGCATTGACCCTCAACAGGCTTTCGAAAAACCCACCTAAGAAGATATGGATTTGAGCTTGTCTTAGAGTCATGCTATCTTAGATTGGCCAGTACCAAAAATCAAGAAAGAACTAAAAAGCTGTGCTTAATTTGTAAAAATGTAAGTGCCAGAGCACTTATCAGGAGGCAACTGCAGCCTACACCACCCACTGCTGCTTCCAACACTGCCATTATTAGTACCAACACAACTACTTTCCGTCACACTCCTAAAAGAATGACAATTCGGACTATTCTGTCAAAGCCACCTAAAGCTGTTAACATGGTGTGGGCAGAAAGTATTATTCATTTGTAATGTATATTGAATTATTAAACACTGTTGGTGTGTTCATCTCAGAATTAGGCAGACAGTACCACCATGTTGGTGACTGTCTTTAGTACCTATATTTAGATGTAAGTGCCATTGCTGAGCCTTGGAAAGAACTGGCTCAAATTAAGCACTGCTAAAAAGATTTCTAGACATTGCCAGCCTCTATAGAACATTCTTTCAAGTATACCTTTCCTACACTCAACAATGGACTCTGTTGTAGAGGAAAGTGGTAAGTGATTGTCATAGACACAAAACATAGATAACTTGAGGAAAGTCTCCTCAGCCATTTCAGTATTATGCACTCAAAAATATAATTTCAGTACACAGTGCAAGAAGATAAGTCGTTCATTGCCCTAATAGCTTTAGTAGAATAATTTCCCCAGGCACACCCAGCAGTTGGATTGTTGCTCGCATTCACATATCATTCCTGAAAATGATACTTCCGTAATTAATTATTTCATCTTTGAAGTGTTTTTGTTATCTAGCAACACTATTTGGAAGATTCATTACAAACTAGAACACCAAACTCTGGGTGCAGCAAATCATCACAATACATAAAGAAAGACAGAATTAATTGTTGCTCTTCATTGCAATTTAATATTTCTTTCAATCTGGCTCAACAGAATACCTAAGCAGCTGCTTTGTCTTGGATACATCATAAAAACAATTTATGAAGATATCTAAAATATTCTAATGATACATCTGGAGAAATGCTCTCATTTACCTATATCACTGCTGCCAATTGTCTCACAAAACCAAGCCAGGAAAAGATAATGGTCCCTAAATAAACAGATGGATTATAGTTTTTTCAAAATGATGGTAGTACAGGGGGAGTTTTGATGGTCGGTTGTTTGTGAGCTTGAGAAACACCAAATTAATAAATGATAAATAGATTTGTGGTGGTACAGGAGCAAAAGATATGTCTTAAGGGTGCCATAACTATGAGTATGATAACATTCAGATATTGTGCAACTCTGGAACTTATCGTAAAATGTTCATAATTTAAATTTATTAATTTGAATGTCGAACACTATGTACACGATTTTTAAAAAATCACTATTTTGTCTATGCTCATAGTACGTTCCATAGGGACTTGGGATAGCCATCCAATCATGAAGTGTTCAAGGTAGCCCTGGAGATGGAAGATCCAAACATTCATCCAGCTGTGGGGAGAAACAGATGGCAATAACATTCACTTTTGAAGAAGGTGTGATGGTCTGAGAGCCTTGGAAGAGTGTCTGGTGTGCACTAACCTTGCACGCTGGATCTCACCATCCCCACGGATGACCACATGCGCTACAGCATGAGGGCCAGTGGTAGAAGCAGGGAAAAGATAATAGGAAAGCGATAAATCAGAGACCCATGAATCTACACTCTGCCTCAGCACTTCTGGGATCAAGAAGGTTTGAGTGGATCTCCATAAAAGAAAGAGAGGCCATAAGTAACTAGCCAATGGAATAGTAAACGCAACTGTAATTGTGAATTGATACACCTTACAAATATCTCTAGATGACAGTTCCTCAATGCTGTCATATGTGACTAAGAATTCATGTAAGATAGACATAATAATAAAACACAAATATCTTGCAGAATACATGTGCACACACCGCTCTCTCTATGTTTTACATAACCTCAATTTGTGTCACTCTACACTCTTTTGTGGAAGATGACTATAGTTTCTACTTGACTTTAGTAGAACTACAAAATAGTACGTACTGATAATTTCCTGTATTTCTCTTCTCTTACCAATTTATACACAGACTTGAAATCTAATACCCTGTACAGAGTAAAGGTCATTTTAAGTTTATTACCTTAGTACTGCAAAATCAAATGAGGAACCACTTTTGAGTACCATACGGATACCGCATAACAATTACTTAACACAGGGAAACAGCTCTCCTGTTGTTTAAAAGGGATCTGTTTTATAGTTTGGCAGAAGATTACCCTGTCACAAACGTGACTGATATCCTGTCAGCCTTTTATATCATATTCTAATGCACTTGTAATAAGGTGGATGGGATAGCCAAACTCTAAACCAGGCTCTAGGTCTCTTTAATGTGATTATACATTGCTGTCCGATTGTAACCCCTAGCATCGTGGCTTTGGTGAAATGTGTTTTGTTAAATGCGAGGGAAAGATGCCATGGCATAAACCATATATGCAGATAGAAAGAGTGTAATATGCTATTTATTACCAATGTTTAGTATGTGAGAATGAGGCCACCACTCACCTGTTCTGAAGCCTCATGTGAGCCATTATGATCCTCTCCTCCATCAATAGTGGTTATGGAGCTTTCTTGCCTCTGTGAGGCTTTCTTCCTGTGGGTCGGGAGATCAGAATGACCGGCACCATGCCAAGTTGTTGCTTACCTGAAACAATTCTAGTGGACCAGTAAAAAGAGCACATTCCAAATAGAACAGGAGAATAGAAAGTGCGTATAGGTTTTGTTGTAAGGAAGAATGATACATAGGCGGTATGATGTAGAACAGGATAGTAGATTTATTCATAAGATTACTTCCTTGTTGGTTGGTTACAGGAAACCCGTTAGACCCATATTATGCCCCACCAGGAGCCTTGCTGCTCAGCCCTTCCACACCAACTGATTCTTTCTTCCACTCAAACCCACTCAACACTGATGACATCACATAGACTGAGCAGCAAGGCAAAGGGAAATAACAGAGAGGATGCATTAATCACTTGCTAGATTATAACAGGCAACTGGGGAAGCAGACCGAATTTTGACATGTCAATCCTGTTCATTGGAGGAATTTTGTTCAAGGTAATAGTGCTCCTTTCACTTGTGTGAATACTTTGGACTTAAATGAAAATCGATTCCTGTAGAATAGGGACAGCTTACCGAGTATCTGGAAAAAACTGCAGCATCACCAGCCTTTACTTTAACTTTTTTTACACTATGAACATTTAGAAGGAAGCTTGAGTCTCAAGTTATACTCAATGAGCCATGGCTAGCTAACATACATTTTTCTAAGTCTGAAAGTAAAAACTTTGAAAGAGACCATGCTGTGTTTCTCTTTAGTTGGCCATTAAGGGTGTTTAGGTCCTGGCCATCAGCACAGAGGACAATAATATTTTTCTTTTTTTTGTACATATTGAGTATATGATTTCTTCATTTCCTTGAATTTCTTTTTATTACATTTTTATATTTCAGCACTCCTGCTTTGCAACGTTAGATTTTTTTTCTAAACTGTCTTTCTAATAATTCGAATTGTATGATAGTTATACATATGCCCCGGTAAGTCTGAGAGTATTTACCTAAACCTTTTTTTCTTCCTAAGTAAGATTTCTTCGGTTTATGTGAGCTGCCATGGTCCCTCCTACCCTAGCATTAGTGCTTAATACTAGCAGGGACAAATGTTTCTCCTAACACCAAGACTGCCTACATTTGCTTACAACACTATTTCTTTGTCTAACTTTTTCAGATTCAGTTAATTCTCATTTTTCCCTTTTGTTACAATTTTCCAGTCTTTTTGGTCCTCCTTTTTCCTTTTGCCTGTCTCTCTCACTCTGGTACAGAATCTGATGATGGAAAATATTTCCCAGTCCCCATAAATGGATGCTGGGGCCCACCACCTACACTAAACTCCTTGTTGAAGTTTGCAGTACAAGTTAGCTGATCACTGAACAGCTGTAAGATACTTTCTGCTTCCTGGACCTTTTAGCTCACAGAACACAAATGTGGTGGTTATGTAACAGAACCAGTTTCATCTCAAGGCTACACAGTGAATGTTATTGAAGTAGATTTGGTAGATAAGATGGTGCCCCTTCCATATAATACAAAATCCATTTATCCAGATAGTGTCTAAATAGGTTATTTCAGATTTGTGAGTTGTCTTCCACTATCGGATAAGATGATGGAGTTCAGTTTGAGTCTTCCAACTGGCAAGCATTTAATATCCAGATTATTATCAATTTGTGTGTACCAACTAGTTACTTTCTTCAGGTCCAGCCCTTTAGGTGTTCATACGACCCTCAAACAGCAGCTGCAGTTGTCTTCTGTTCTTCTTGTGGGTGAGGTGTCAGCTTTGTAGTTGTCTCCTCTTTTAGCTTTCCATACAAGTCTCAAAAAGCATGTACAGTCCCTCCCCTCCCCTTCTTAATGGCGGCTGACCCTCGGTCTCAGGCCTACTCTGCCCCCAGGAACTCTGCCCATCATCTCCACCGTTGAGGCTACAGCCTCCTCCTGTGGGGTGTTCCGGCCGCTGTGTGCAGGTTGTGTGCCCCGCTCCTGCCCTGCCTGATTATATCGTGTGTTGGGTGTAATTATAGGTACTGCTCTCGGCATTGTTTTTACTGTTTTGTTCGCATTGTCTCACTGTATTGTGTTGTTATGTTGGGTTTATTTCTCTTTTTCTTCTATTTGTCACTGATTGTGCCTGATCCACTTTCCCCTGCCGCTGCTGCCCCTGTGGGCCCTCCCCTCTGTCCACACCCATTTTCCTGCCTCCCAGCTGCTCATCCCACCCCTCCGCTTCTTAATGGCTGCCGCTGTGCGTTCCTCCTGCTAGCACCGAAGGCGCGCCTAAGGCAACCGTCTGGGTCCATTCGGGAACCGACAGCGACCAGCGCCAGGTACCCTGAATCTCGAGCCTCCAACCTCTACAGCACAGCCACCCTCTAAGCACTCAACCCCGGAAGACAAAGAGACTGCCAACAGGCCATGCCAAACACTACCCACGGCCAGTTCTTCTGCCTCCACTGCCACCAGACCTTCTCCACCACCCTGGCCTCCAACTCCACTGAGACCAACACCAGCGTCACCCTAAGCTGCATCCTCCTCTACGTACGCTCCGTACACAAACACGCCGTGGAGATCTGGTACCTACTCGACTCGCTTTCACCCGACATCGCCTTCTTCACGGACACCTGGACCAATGCCTCCTCCACCCGAAACATCAACAGCGCCATCCCGGACTGATACAAGATCGACAGGAAGGACCACCCCAACCACCCGGGAGGGGGCCTCGCCATCGCCCCAAGAGCACTCTCCGCCTCATCACCTTCATCGCAACCTTCCCCTCGGCCGAACACATGCACTTCCAGATCCGGACCAGCCCCAACTCCATGCTCTGTCTACAGACCGCCAGGTCCCAGGGCCCCCTTTGCCATCGCCTCAGTGTACTACATACTCATTGGAGACTTAAACTTCCACCTCGACAACCCGAGCGACCCCAACTCCACCATCCTACGTGACAACCTCACAAACATCGGACTCAAACAACTCGTCACCACACCGACCCAGAGAGTAGGACATGCCCTCGACCCATCTTCTTGGCAGGGAACAGCGTTCCCTTCAGTCACATAACGTAACCACCATGGACCAACCACCACTGCATATACTTCGCCGTCGTCAAACCCAAGACACCCACACCAGCCCACCACCCACCACGAAGGAACTGGACCAAGGCGACCGACGAACAACTCAATTCCAAACCCACCTGAGACAACCACACCTGGGCATCTGACACAAACATCGCAGCCATAGAACTCCACACTTGGATCCCCAACTGCGTTGACGAGCTCACCCTGCTACGCAACCACGACAAACAGCACCCCAGGAAAGCCGCCTGGTTCACCATCGATCTCCAAGAAGCCAGGCGCACCTGCAGACGCCTGGAGAAGAACTGGAGAAACACCAAAACAACCAAAACCTACTCCACCTACAAGGACGCCATAAAGGACTACCACAAGCAAATCAGAACCACCAATAGGAATTTCATCCACAACAAAATCTTTGCCAACTCCACCGACTCCAAGGAACTCTTCACTGTTATTCAGCAATTCACCAACCCACACAGCAAAGCCACAGACATCACCCCATCCCAAGACGTCTGCGACACGCACATATACATCTTTTAGGGGTCAGAGTACACATGCACTCTGACCCCTAAAACGTACATAATTGGTTGACCATCAGTGCCCCAGTGTGCAGAGTCTAACAAGATACAGTAAGATTCAGCAGAAATCAGGGCAACCACAAAAAAGGGCTTTGTCTCAAAGTACTGTTACTTAGATTCTGCTCCTGCCAAATAACAGGAATTTGTTTTGGTTGGGTTGTGCTTCAGCCAGGCACTTGCACCTAAAATGCACTGTGACCCCTAAAACGTGCATAATTGGTTGACCATCAGTGCCCCAGTGTGCAGAGTCTAACAAGATGCAGTAAGATTCAGCAGAAATCAGGGCAACCACAAAAAAGGGCTTTGTCTCAAAGTACTGTTACTTAGATACTGCTGCTGCCAAATAACAGGATTTTTTTTGGTTGGGTTGAGCTTCAGCCAGGCACTTGCACCTAAAATAGCAGGGTATTCCCAGACGTGGGTCCCTAGCTTACTTTGCCACAGGATTCAACTTAGTCTAGCTTATGAGGGGTGTTACCCCAAAACCGGTCTCAGAATGCTTGTTTCCTGTCCAGGGAAGACCTGGCTTGGCAGTTCGGGCTGGACTTCTCCCATGAGGCACAGGTTCAAGTCTGATTTGCATACGGCTGGGTCTAAACTGGGGTGGTGAAGTGTGTTAAAGATTGATGATAGATTCAACTCAGATCCGTGACTGGGGTGAGTGTCTGAAAAGTTTCAGAGCTCCGTCCATCATCTCCTTGTGTTTTCTATGTTGGCCTATAGAACTGCTAGCTCAAAGTTCTCCCATTAGCTCCTCTAACCTTACCAGGAAGCAAATGGTTTCTGGCAACTACTGGATATGATTCTGACCCCTCATGAAATATGGAAACAGTAAAGAGCCTCTTGCTCAGTCACTTGTGCTTACTTATTCTCAGTGAAGTATACAAAGAATACACAATGGGACATTTTCAATAACTTTATTGAACCAACATTATTCTTGTATAGAATACATGTGCTGGAATGTTTAATAGACAGAATCAGACGTAAGTGATTATGAGCACCAAGGGTGTAAATAGTAGATATAGTTCTACCATGGTGCTATAGCAGTTTATATATGTAGGCATATTAAACAAGGCAGCAATCAAGCGTCAGTGGCGTAGCAAGGTCAGGTGGTACCCGCTGCGGAAAATTTCTTGTCACCCCCCCGCCCACACTGAAATTATTAAAATAAGGGAAAAAAAGATAGTTACACATATTTTTGCCATTTTGTCACCCCCCTCAGTGCCAGTTTTTCACCCCCCCTCAGAGATGACACCCGGGGTGGCCCGCACCCGCCGCACCACCCAACCTACGCCACTGCCAAGCATACTCCTATTTTGTTAACCCTAGTCTAAGTTCACCTAGCTATTGTGTCAGTGTAGAGCCAATAAATCCCCCAAGGTACGATCTGACCTTATTACCTGTTAGGAGAGAATGAAGGACCCTGTCTTGGTAACAAATTGTACACCCCAAATGAGATGTCAGGCCGCTGCGTGGTTAACTCTCGCCATGCAAGGACTCTCTGTGTCAGCTGAAGTGCCTTCTCTGCTAATCTATTGGAATGCTCATTATTTATAATAGAAAGCAGCCTTGCGATATATCTGTAGATTAGCGATGTTGACGCTATGTAGGGAGCCCTGTTGTCCCGTGGATGACTATAGGATGACATTTGAACGTAGTGCGTACAGAGGCCAAGTACATGATGTTCGAGGCATCGTGATAATGTCGGGTGTAGCTAAATGTGTAAGCAAAGTAATTTCAGAGAAAGTAATCCAACATTGTCATGCATGCAAATGTGTGCAAGATTTCACAGCTGAAATGTTATTTGTGAGGAAAATGTAAGAAGAAATAAGCTGCTTTGCTACGTGGGCCTAACCCAGGAATATAACACTTGCTGATTGATGAGTGATAGGTGAGTGATGGGCTAATATTGAGTAAGCCCACAAGTCTCCAGTGTAGATTTGTTTAGGCATGGGAAAAACTAGTCTATCTGAGAGTCTCTTGGAAGATACCTTGAGTGAGGGAGGCATTGGTAATGGTGAGTAGGGATGTGATTACCTCCCTGGAGAGAGCTTAGAGGAAAGATATGGGTAAAATATCAACTCAATAAGAAGTTGCTTAAAGAGGATTGAGTAGATGACGAGATCTGTGTGAGATACGGCCTTGAAGTCTGACTATATTTAATGATAAGTGGTGGGCATAAAAGTTGAAGCCGCCTTGTGGTTGTGATTGTGCTGTCCTGTCTTCCCTATTTTTTCACTGGAGGAGAGCCATTGCACTTCTCTCTGATGTGAGACATAGGTGGGTGTGGCAGGGAGCTGATGCTTTGTTTGTCTTAAAAGTGTTCTACTTCTGTTAGTGGCTTCCTTGATGATGTAGGAATAGAACTTTGCTTTGGCTGATGTGATGAGCAGTTGTGTTGCGCTGAGAGACTTCAGTATTATGAATTAAATGGGAGTTCTATTTTTCTTCCATTTTCATTCCTGTTTGTGGATTGATCTTTTATTGTTAGCAAGGTCTTTAGAGTGCCAGGGTAGTAAAGGCTGTGGCGTGCACTTGCATGTTTTAATTGGGGCGTGGATGTTGATATATTTTTACAAAAAATGTTTTGAAGCTGTCTAGGAGGCTACATACATTGGATGTGGGGTTGATAGGGGAAGAGATTAGTTCAAACATTAAGTTGTCTAGGGAGAAGTCTTCAAAGCATCTGAAGGTCTGGTCTTCTCCTTTTTGTTTTACCTTTAGTTTGTGCCATCTCTCTCTCACAGCAGAGTGGTATGGATGGCAAAGTGGCCTTTCCAATCCATGGGTATGGGTGGCTTTACCTGGTTTATTGGTGTTTTTGAGAAGACAAGTTCAAGAATGGTGCGTGTTGGTTGTGTGGAATTCTGTACCACACTGAGTGCCTCATTATGAGTGTGTGAGACCCTTGGACTACAGTATCAGTGGTGGCGGTCCACGCGCGGGGAGCTCAGTGGTCTGACTGCCGTATTGCGAGTTGGGCAGACAGGCTTTGCAAAGACCGCAACTGGATAGTTGGGATCGCCAGTAGACTGCCGACTGCCGGCTTTACTATCGGGGAATGGCAGTCACCATAGGGCAGTACAGGGTAACTGCAGCACCCTGCATATTACAAGTTGCCTGTTCCACGGGCGGACAACAGTGATTAAATCCCCTGTTACAAGGTGGTGTTGACGAATGATTTGGAGTGCATACTCATCCCTTTCTTCTTCTTCGAGCCACATACCTATGTGGATCCCTTTCTCCAGCTACCCCCTTCACAGCAGGCACTTCACCCCAAGGATTACGATCCTGTGCATGGCGATCTACATGTGAATCCATTTATTACAATATATCCATTACCAGGACTGCCCACATATGCACAACCCCCCGTAATGGGTATTTGGCATTGTCCCACATATCATGCATATGTGTGCATCTGGCACGTGCAGTCGAAATGCACACATAGCCATTGATATATTTGTTAATAATACTCACCACCGCTGCAAGATCCCCGCCTCCATACCACCAGCCCCGTGATTGACTCATAATATGGCGGTATTTGGACCGCCAGTGATGTGGGCTGCTGGGGCCACAGTCCCACAGTGGTCAGACCGCCAAACTCGCAATAGGCCCTTTTTTCCCACCACCTTTCTAAAATTATAATAGGTTGGAGTGGGAATAGTAGGAGACCTGCCTGTTCTTTGAGTATTCCGGATTGTTGGCATCTCGATTTGGGGAGAACAACGAGGGAATTCTGACCTTTTGCTTTTCTGTGACATTGCGCCTGCTTGTACAGTCATCTCTCGCGTTTCCCGCTACGCGGGAAATGCTCGCAGCTGGTGTGGCGTGGTGCGTGAGGAGGCTCGAAACAACAACACCCAAAATCCACCTGGGCTTGAAGCCGCCTCCCCGTCACGCCCAGTACAGGCGGGATAAAGGAAACACCTGCACCGCGTATCGCGGGAGACCTGCCTCTTCTTTGAGTATTCCGGATTGTTGGCATCTCGATTTGGGGAGAACAACAAGGGAATTCTGACCTTTTGCTTTTCTGTGACATTGCGCCTGCTTGTACAGTCATCTCTCGCGTTTCCCGCTACGCGGGAAACGCTCGCAGCTGGTGTGGCGTGGTACGTGAGGAGGCTCGAAACAAGAAACACCCAAAATCCACCTGGGCTTGAAGCCGCCTCCCCGTCACGCCCAGTACAGGCGGGATAAAGGAAACACCTGCACCGCGTATCGCGGGAGACCTGCCTGTTCTTTGAGTATTCCGGATTGTTGGCATCTCGATTTGGGGAGAACAACGAGGGAATTCTGACCTTTTGCTTTTCTGTGACATTGCGCCTGCTTGTACAGTCAACTCTCGCGTTTCCCGCTACGCGGGAAACGCTCGCAGCTGGTGTGGCGTGGTGTGTGAGGAGGCTCGAAACAACAACACCCAAAATCCACCTGGGCTTGAAGCCGCCTCCCCGTCACGCCCAGTACAGGCAGGATAAAGGAAACACCTGCACCGCGTATCGCGGTACGCGCGCGGTCGGCGCCGGGAGAAGCCCGGGACAAGGGCGGGACAGTCTAAGACAGTCCAAGACTGGCCACGACTGGACTGGACCAGAACCCCTGGTAAATCTTACATTAATATTAACTTGGTTATCAACGGTGCCTAAACTGACAGTCCCGGGTAAAGTGCATTAGGACTATATACCTATTCTGTTGTGTGTATTGTTAAATATATGTTTAAACAAAAAAACACCATTGTACCTGCCAATACCATGGACAATTATTTAGTGCAAGTGGTTGCAAAAATAAACAACGAGCGGAGGTCTTCCTTGGGACTTAGTACCTCCTCAAAGGGAGAACTTAGCTACTAATATGATGGACTTAGAAGTCACAAGTGAAATTGTACCATCTTCACAGCAAAACATTGTTGACTTGATGCAAAATGACTCTATAGTCCAAAACTCAGACATTATTGTTGACTCAACACCTGGAGATGATATAGAGGTTTTTCAGAATGATTTAGAGTTAATTGAGGGTTGTCTATCTCCGCTGGCACCCGTACCCGCCCCAAGAGTGGCGAGAGGGAACGTTAAGATTCCTCCTAAACGAGAAGGACTACGGTCAAATAGAAAAAGACCGGCAACACCCCCGGCCAAAAGTGTTACAGCAGCTGAAAGGGGAGAATCTAATGATAGTACAGCATGGGATGAGGCCGCTATAAAAAAGCTTATGGGTATGCTGGACACTAAATTAAGCCGGAGAATAAAACCGTTGTTGTCTAAAATCGACCAACTCACAGACAAAGTTGGTAAATTAGAATCCCTACTAAAAATAACAAATGAGAATGTGGGGGAACTACCGAGTCTGGTAACAGACAAAATTGAAGAAAAACAGCACATGGTAAATGTTCCTGGAGGAATAGTAGATAGGCCTGCCCCCATACAGTCAACCAGACCAAATCTTGATATACAACTAGATACCCCAGCAGTTGTTAGGTCCCCAGATAACACAGGGAATACCACAGTTCAAGAACACAATAAAGAAACAGGACATGTGGAACTAATCGTTGAAGCATCACCTCTGATCCTAGTTCTTGCTAACGTCCCACCCCTGAACGTAGGCCAGATTGAGCTACCAACTACACTGTTAAACAAAGTACTACAATGGCTGGGTAATAATATGCATATTTCCCCTTGGGGCAAAGAAAAGTTGGCAGAGGACTTGGTATCAGCTAGACGAGTAAAGTGGATAGGGAATAAACCTAAGAAATTCACAGGGGATTGTGTGGTAGTGAACCTCAAGGGCCCAGAAGTTTTATCTGAGATTCTGTTAAATCTATTCCCCCCCCCCAAAGGAGATCAGCAGAACTAATACCACTTACGCTGGACTACTTCTATAGTAGAAGAGGTCTAGTGGCAAAGCCAAGTGTATTAAGGACCAAGTGGTCAGTTGCGGGTGGCAAAAGGGTGGGGGATGTTCAAACTTGTAATTGGGGGTTGAACTTGGAAAATAGATTCTCCGCCCTTTCTAATTTAAACGAATGCGACTGACTTGCAAGGCAAAAACATCTGCTATCTATCTCACAGATATCTCAAATCAATGGAAGGCCAGAAAATTTAGTATGCGTAAAGTCATTTACCCAGACAACAGGAATCAGGGATTCCCACGTTGCACTTTCTGAAGAGGTAGACAAAGATCCATACCAAAAAAACCTAGGAATGATAGAGAACAAAGAAGTAGGGGTTGGCATAGAAATAATAAATACTGACCCAGCTAGAAAGGATGAGGAGCGGGAGAATTTAAGGGTACACCTTGGAGAGCCCCCATTGACCCTCATCTCGTGGAACATAGCAGGCATAGCGAATAAGATAGACACAACAGAATGGCTCGATTTTATTGACCAATATGATATAATTATGTTGCAAGAAACTTGGTCGATAAACCCAGTTCCGTCAGGGATATTTAAATTTCTTTACTCCAGCAACTAGAAATCGCATAGGTCGACCCTCTGGAGGTTTAATAATTTGGATCCGACAATCACTGAACTGTATCATAACTCGAAGATCTTTAGCATGAAATGATACCCTGGCACTTCAATTCAATTCAAGGAATCTTTATTCGGTGGTTAAAAATCACCATAAAGCGCATACATTATACCCTGGCACTTAACATTAGTTGGAACAGTGGCCAAGATCTTGTTCTGTACAATGTTTATGCTAGGGGGGTCACCGCTGGCAAAATGTCGGAAGAAGTTTCACTCCTAGAACAGGATGTTCAACTGTTAACTCCCCAAAAACACATTATTGTGGGTGGGGATTTTAATTGTACCTTCGAACCCATGGGTGAGGAGGACAGGATTTTGGCAGAAGATGAGGATATGAAGTGGGGAATACCCCAGTTAGAGGTCCCCATAATTAAAAAATGGAGTGCTGCGGCAATCCAGTTAAAAAGTTTCTGCCTAGCATGCGGCCTGAGAGCAGCAAACGGTCGTACGGCCTCGGACTTAAAAGGTAGCAACACATTTGACAATGGCCGAGCATCTAGTAGAATTGATTATTTTTTAGTAGATGTAAGGGCCTGGAGCAAAGTGATAGATATGGTTGTAAAAATAAGATTAGAAAGCGACCATAATCCCCTGTGTCTGACCTTTTATTCTTACATTAAACTAGTGGAACATCTCAATAAAAGTGAGCGGGTGACGCAAGATGTAGTGTCCTCAAATAATCAGCGCTACCTGAAATGGAAAACGTTGATAGATGATGTAGCAAAAATAGAGGATATTAAAAAGGTAGTCATAGAGGAAATAAATAACATCAAGCACTACTGTGAGAATCCAAATTTTCAGAACTACATGATGGAGGCACACAAAAACTTTTTTTGCAAACTCCAAACCTTCTTCACCAAAATTGTAAATGTTAATAGTACGAAAAAAGAACAGCAAAGACAGGGATGGTATGACAAGAGTTGCAGACAGGCACGTCACAAGTTAAGTATTGAATTAAGAAAAGGGAATGCCGTAGCTGTTAGGAAGGCAAGGGACAGCTATAGATTGACCCAAAAACAGGCAAGGAAGCGATGGGATGAGAATTGTTGGCAGGAGCTCAAACAGGCCTGCGCTGCCAAAGATTCTAAGTTATTCTGGGCCACAGTGAAATGGGACAGGGGTGGTTTTGCGGCTCAACCAAATAATCATGTTGCAAAAAATTTATGGATCGACTTTTTCCAACCACAGTATGCCCGCAATCCATTGTATAGCCTTGTTCCCCCCCCCCCACGTCTTTTTTTAATCATAAAATATTTAACGAAAAAGATGTTAGTATGGCCCTGGATTGTATAGCAGGGGGAAGAGCTCCGGGGATGGATGGAATTCCGGCAGACGTGTTTCTTTCTGACCGGAAGTCTTGGTGTACCTATTTTATGTGGCTGGCCAATGCTGTGGCTATGGGTGGGGAAGTTCCCGCTTCATAGAAGGGAGCGGAAATCATCCCTATTTTTAAAAAAGGTGACAAAACCCAGGCAAAAAACTACAGACCTATTAGTCTGATTGACACCGCACAAAAATTCATGGGGCGTCTGGTCCAGAAAAAATTACAACAATGGATCGACAATAAAAATATATTATCTCCATATCAAGCAGGTTTTCGTCCCCTAACCAGTAGTGTTGACCAGGTTTTTTACTTCCTAGCCATTTACTGGAGAAATGTCACATTAAAAAAAGGTACATTGTATGCGGTATTTGTGGATCTAAAAGACGCTTTCGATCTGGTCCCGAGAGAAAAACTATGGCAGACCTTGGCTGATTTGGGCTTAAGTCAAGAACTCCTCACCCTCCTCGTGCGGCTTCACGAAAACAATTTTGCAAAAATCAGATGGGGCAAGCAGGGAGAAATGACTGAGTCCCACCCGGTGGAGCGAGGGGTGAGCCAAGGGTGTGTCCTGGCGCCAACTTTATTCTCAATCTACATAAATGGTATAGTTGATTATTTGAATAAATTCCCAAGTGACGCCCCAACCATAGCAGGCTCAGGCTTCCCCGTCCTAATGTTTGCGGACGACACTCTTCTACTTTCACGCACACCGAGTGGATTACAAAAAGTGGTTGACGCCTTTGGAGAATTTTGTGATAGTCGGGGACTTGAACTAAATACCCCCAAGACCAAATTTATGTGCCTCAACCACCGGTCCACGTTTAAAGGTACAATAATGTATAAGGGTACAGCACTTGAGAAAGTCGAAGCCTTTTCATATTTAGGAATTGTTCTGCAGGGTGATATGAAATGGAAATCGCACATCAACACGGCAATATTAAAGTTTAGCCAGCTCGCAGGCGTAGTCGCCCTCAAACATAGAACGTCGTTGACAAAACCTATAAAATGTGCCCTTGAAATATATAAACTGAAAGTATTGAGTGCTTGTCTATATGGTTCCGAACTGTGGGGCTTTTCAAACTTGGGAGAGTTGGGGCGGGCGGAAAATAAATTTCTACGTGGACTTGCAATGGTCCCTCAAAGTAAACCCACTATTCCACTAAAACTGGACCTCGGTATGAAAAATATCGAGGATATAGCTCGGCTACGACCATTGCTGTACTGGAGGCATCTGATGGTGACCCCAGAGATAAATCATTATGGCAATGCTTTGTTAGATGTTGTTGAGTATTACTGCTTTCATTGTATTGGATGGCTAAAAGAACTGCGGGGCCTCCTTGCAAAATTAAAACTGGACCATTTATGGGGTAACACAGACGTAAATAGTTTTCCATCGAAAACAAAATTAAAAGTATTGTATTGGGAGATGGTCTATTCATCAATGTATTGTACAAGCAGTGCATCGAATTTGTCATCTCGTTTTTTGAATATGAAAATGTTTCCAGTGTGTGAACTCTATTGGGATATAATCGAACGTCCTCATGACCGGAAACTATATTTCCAATTCCGAGTTGGCACACTTCCAGTAAATGCCTTCAAGAGACACTGGTCCCCATCATGGGATGAACATTGTTATCACTGCAAAGAGCAAACAGATCACATCTCCCATTTACTATTTTGTTGCCCCTTATATGCAAATCCAAGGCGTAAATGGTTAAAACCAGTTTGTTTAAATATTGGAACCCGTAGTCAATCGACAGCATTGAGAATATTAGAAACTGACTGCTCCCCAAAATTCGTGATTGCTGTGGCAAAATTTCTTGCGTGGGCCTGGTTAATTCGCACTCGTGTTCTATTGTCAAATGCCATTTAACGTAGGCTGATTGTTAGGTTTTATACCTTTCTTTATATGAAATTTTTTAACATTCTCTCTTTTTAGGGAAATATATTAATTACGAATTTTATTGTCTTGAAATATTCGGCTGTCAGATGTTTAATATGTATTTTTTTTTAAAAAGTTATTTTTAACTTTAGTATTTATTTGTATAGGGTTAGGATGTATGCTTTTATGACAAATGTCGAATAAAGCTTTAATAACAAAAAAAAAATAGTAAATGACACACTTTTAGTGCCCAACACTTTCTTAAAAAGTAGTTTATGTTGGAGTGTGATTTTTTGGTATAATAATTTTAGTCTCAGAGACGTTTTAAGGCATGGGCAAAGTGAGCTTTGGCCCTGGGCCCCTGCCTTTCAGGGGGGCCCTGATAGAGCCATCTCTGTTCTGCAAAGTGTCTTGCTCTGATGACCATGAATAATTCTTAAACAGATCATTTTAAATAGCATTTTCCTTTCATTTATTTTAAGGTGGGTGATATGTGAGAGTGGTTGACGCCTTTGGAGAATTTTGTGATAGTCGGGGACTTGAACTAAATACCCCCAAGACCAAATTTATGTGCCTCAACCACCGGTCCACGTTTAAAGGTACAATAATGTATAAGGGTACAGCACTTGAGAAAGTCGAAGCCTTTTCATATTTAGGAATTGTTCTGCAGGGTGATATGAAATGGAAATCGCACATCAACACGGCAATATTAAAGTTTAGCCAGCTCGCAGGCGTAGTCGCCCTCAAACATAGAACGTCGTTGACAAAACCTATAAAATGTGCCCTTGAAATATATAAACTGAAAGTATTGAGTGCTTGTCTATATGGTTCCGAACTGTGGGGCTTTTCAAACTTGGGAGAGTTGGGGCGGGCGGAAAATAAATTTCTACGTGGACTTGCAATGGTCCCTCAAAGTAAACCCACTATTCCACTAAAACTGGACCTCGGTATGAAAAATATCGAGGATATAGCTCGGCTACGACCATTGCTGTACTGGAGGCATCTGATGGTGACCCCAGAGATAAATCATTATGCCAATGCTTTGTTAGATGTTGTTGAGTATTACTGCTTTCATTGTATTGGATGGCTAAAAGAACTGCGGGGCCTCCTTGCAAAATTAAAACTGGACCATTTATGGGATAACACAGACGTAAATAGTTTTCCATCGAAAACAAAATTAAAAGTATTGTATTGGGAGATGGTCTATTCATCAATGTATTGTACAAGCAGTGCATCGAATTTGTCATCTCGTTTTTTGAATATGAAAATGTTTCCAGTGTGTGAACTCTATTGGGATATAATCGAACGTCCTCATGACCGGAAACTATATTTCCAATTCCGAGTTGGCACACTTCCAGTAAATGCCTTCAAGAGACACTGGTCCCCATCATGGGATGAACATTGTTATCACTGCAAAGAGCAAACAGATCACATCTCCCATTTACTATTTTGTTGCCCCTTATATGCAAATCCAAGGCGTAAATGGTTAAAACCAGTTTGTTTAAATATTGGAACCCGTAGTCAATCGACAGCATTGAGAATATTAGAAACTGACTGCTCCCCAAAATTCGTGATTGCTGTGGCAAAATTTCTTGCGTGGGCCTGGTTAATTCGCACTCGTGTTCTATTGTCAAATGCCATTTAACGTAGGCTGATTGTTAGGTTTTATACCTTTCTTTATATGAAATTTTTTAACATTCTCTCTTTTTAGGGAAATATATTAATTACGAATTTTATTGTCTTGAAATATTCGGCTGTCAGATGTTTAATATGTATTTTTTAAAAAAAAGTTATTTTTAACTTTAGTATTTATTTGTATAGGGTTAGGATGTATGCTTTTATGACAAATGTCGAATAAAGCTTTAATAACAAAAAAAAAATAGTAAATGACACACTTTTAGTGCCCAACACTTTCTTAAAAAGTAGTTTATGTTGGAGTGTGATTTTTTGGTATAATAATTTTAGTCTCAGAGACGTTTTAAGGCATGGGCAAAGTGAGCTTTGGCCCTGGGCCCCTGCCTTTCAGGGGGGCCTTGATAGAGCCATCTCTGTTCTGCAAAGTGTCTTGCTCTGATGACCATGAATAATTCTTAAACAGATCATTTTAAATAGCATTTTCCTTTCATTTATTTTAAGGTGGGTGATATGTGAGAGTCTATTACAGACATTGTGCAGACAAATGATATGTTTTTGTGTCGTACTGGATCCATAACAAAGTTTCTTCTAGATCAAAACAGGACTTCACATATGAGAAATGGGAGGATATCACAGAGATTATTTGAAGAAATATTAGTGAATAGCTGCTGTTTTTCAATGTTGAAAACACATATCACTAGCCCTGAATAATAGATGTAAATACATTTAGAATTTGGAGCAGTGTGCTTGTGCATTTTCAGTGACCTGGCAAAAGAGGGCATGAAAGAGCTATATGAATTCAAAGCTGTTCTGAACAGGAGACCCTAAAATACATTGGCCCAGGGCCCCCAAAATCCTTAAAATGTCCCTGTTTATTCTAAAATCCTTTGTTATGATTTTTTTGTATGTAGTAGAAATAATTTGTGTTATTTCATTTGTGTTGTAGGTGTTTAGAAATATAGTAAAAATTATTTTCTTTTAGGCCACTTTCTCCAACATCCGTCACTCCAGCAATTTCAGCAATTCAGAAAGCCACTCAAGAGCTGGTTGTTCGAATGGTCTTATCACCACACAGCAGCAATCTTCCCCAGCACCACAAGACCCTCATGGATAATCTGCTACACTCTATAAATGTCTGCTTGTTTGATAACATGTTTCTGAAGCTGTGTTGTGAAGGGTGCTTTCTGTGCTAGATTTGAACATGTCACCATGGGGTCAAATGCAGAGCCCTTCAGTGGATCCCTCAGTCCAGACCCATCATGCAGAGGGTCCCCACAGACACATTTCCACATCTTGTCTTCACAGCTGACAAGGCAGCACTACACTTGATACATCCTTTTCAGCTTTCCCAGTCTACTCTTGGGTCCCTGATATCTTGCTGCTAGGACTGTCTATAAGTCACCCTCATGACATGAGGCTAGTAGTGAACCATGTACCAATGTTTACACAGTCGTCTGTATCTCCTATTTCCGTATGATCCTTATAATGTGGACAACAACTTGTCCACAAGCAGAAAACCTCCTGGTTCTGCAAGAATTCTGTGTCCATGGATGTGAGCTTTATCTGCGCTGCCACAGCAGGTGCTTCAAGTAAATATAGCTGTTAATGTTTCTGAAACTACACAGGTAACTTTTCAATACCTGCCACAAATCAAGCCCTCAGTGTTATTAGCAGGACAGGGAGTGTCAGGAGAGTCTGACATCTCATTTGTTCCACGGATGACCTTGATGCACTGAAGATGCTCAGGCACTTGAAGTGGCGGAGAGGGATTTGCATCAGCACCTCTGCTGGATGTGGAGCAGTCACGGGTGCCAGCCTATTGCATCGCTCTTCGGGAGAAGAGGTTTTGCAAGCATGGAAGATAGGATGCCAGCTAAAAAGTTATTTAGACTTACAGCCACATTTACAAATGAATTCACTAGAGTTTGTCAAAATAGTTCATTGCTCCGCTTTGTTTGACCTGGAAAGGTGCATTTTATATTCTGTTCAGGCTACTTCCACACCATTGACTTATAAATTATTGAATTAGGATGGCATTGGGACCGTCTTTGACCTTTTTCAGTGTACTAATATTTGCTTTATAGTGTTAGGGTTGTATTTGTTAGAATGCCATTTTTTTAAAACCTAAAAAGACTTAAGGTCGATGTCAGAATAAGGACATGCTTATTATTTTCAAAAATAATGACGAATATAACAATGCATTTGGGAAAAATCTGCTAATTAGTTGGCTGCTTGGCGGAGTCGCATTTTGCCAGTTCTTTTGCTGCGATTTTCCATAGTATTATGGCTCTACATGACAGGGGAATTAACGACCCTCCGAGACGTTTAATGACCGCTGCTCTACATGTTCTTGTTTGTTCCTTCCTTAGAGCCTCCCGGAGGATGGATTTTCGGGCTTCCAATAAAAAAGAGCAAGTACATAGGAAATGTAGTAGTGACTCTTCCCCTTGACCACAAAGACGACACTCCTTGGATGGCCATATTTGTTTTCATTTTGGGGTCAAGTCCTTTAAGGGGAAAGACCCCATGCGTATCAAAGTCAGATAGGGTTTTTTTCTGATGGGAGAATTGTTCCAACAGGTATTGTTGCGGCTTCAGCCTCTGGTAATCCTTTATCACTGCCCATGATGTTTTTTTGCAAAGGACGTTTTATCAATTAATAACGAGGTCCGTTTGATAGAGTTATTGACTACGATTTTAAATCCGGAGTACGTTGTGAGGGTGAGCCAAGCATCCTCTAACTGTAATGCCGACAGGGATTCCTTCAGGGCTGCTGTGGTTGAGTTGGTGTCTGTGTCTTTCATCTCAGTCTGTGACATATATTGTGTGTTTTTGTTTCTGAATCTGTCTGTGTCGGTATTAGCGCCTCTCAGGGAGCAAGTCCTAAAAAAAGAAGTGAGGGGACGCGGTCACCGGAAATGAGGTCACGGGGGTATTCATATGCCTTTAGATGAACCTGCAACCTGCCGCACCCAACCCCACACCTGATGGCTGGTGCCAAGGTGAAACGCAGGGCAGATGTTTTGTTCTGGCCTAGGTGTCCTGCTAAGGGAATATCGTGTGCCAAGGTAAGCAGGAAGCCCCTAAATTGCAGAGGTATGACCAACCTCCTGGTTGCACCAGGCTTGGGGTCTCGACCCTCTGAATAAAGGAACCCATCATCCCAATAGACCTTATGGGTACCTTGAGCATTCCCAGCAGCCTCAGCAGCAGCCTGCTGTCTGAGGGGTTCAAGAGAAGGACAGGATAACTGAGCCTGCCCCAAGTCTGCCCTAGAAGGTCCCCCTGTCCCCAGAAACTCAACCTGATCAGGTTCAAGCTCTATAGGGACAGTTCCTTCAGGGGTCTCAGAATCATCTTCCTGTGAAGGCTGATCCTCACTTGTAGGAATTTGGGAAGGCACAGCCTTTACCCTCCTGTTCCTTGTCTTGGGAGGTGCTTGGTCCATTGTTCCAGGATCCAAGACCTGAGGTTCAGAGAGGCACTTTTTGGCCTGTGACCTGGTCACAGCAAGGACATGTGATGATATCCCTAACATCTCTGCATGAGTCCTGTACTCAACTTCTGACCATAGAGAGTTCTCCAGGTCATTGCCCAACAAACATTCTACTGGGAGATCAGCACTAACCACAACTCTTTTTAGGCCAGTTACCCCTCCTCAGGAAAAGTTCACAATTGCCACACTATGTGTAGTAGTGACATTGCTGGCATTGGTCACCAGGTAATTGTCACCTGGTAGGTACTGTCCAGGGTCCACAAAGCTAGGCGTCACCATAGTGACACTGGCACATGTGTCCCTGTATGCTTGAGCCACTTTCTTGTTAATCAGAGGTGTCTGTCTGTACTTGCCCAGATTATTGGGACTGACAGTAGGGGAAAAATCAATCTCCCCATCACAAATCAGAACAGCCTGTGTGGGGACTCTGACTAGGTCAGAATCTCCCTCAGTTCCCAAGGTGATACCCACTACCCCCTTAGTCTGTGGACCAACACTGCTAACTGTACTAGTGGGTGCAGGTGCCTTAGGGGCTGCAGTGTTGGGGGCTCCACCCTTTTTACAATCACTTGTCCAGTGAGTGGTGTTTTTGCAAAAGCTAAACCAGGGTTTTCTTTGACCTTCTTTCTTCTTCTTCTTGGAAGTTTGGGACCCACCCTCAGTATTAGTTTGGGGCCCTGTTGTAGACTTCTGCTCTTTAGCTTTCTGCTCCTCACCCTTCTGGTCTGTTTTCTTTTGGTCACCACCCTGGTTCTGGTTCTGGTTCTTTTGCTTAACTCTGGTTCTAACCCATTTGTCTGCCCTCCTTCCCAATTCTTGGGGAGAGGTTAGATCTGAGTCAACCAAATGTTGATGCAACTGCTGGTTCTGACAGTTATTTAAAATATGTTCTCTCATAAGCAAATTGTACAATCCTTCATAGTCTGTAACCTTACTTCCCAGCAACCAGCCCTCCAGAGCCTTAGTGGCACATTCAACGAATTCAGACCAGTCCTGAGTCTGTGCCTTCTGGGTATCTCTGGTCATTAACCTGTACTGTTCAGTGGTTAAGCCTAACCCATCAATCAGAGCACTCTTCAGGACTAGGTAGTTTCTAGAATCCCCATCACTAACTGTGAGGAGTCTGTCTCGGCCTCTACCTTCAAAGGAGAGCCACAAGATTGCTGCCCACTGCTCCTGAGGGACCTGCTGTACTTTGCAAGATCTCTCAAATGCAGTCATCCACTTGTGGATATCATCCCCAACTTTGTAGGGGGGCACAATCTTACTCAGGTTTCTATTGTCATAGGACCTGTCTTTATCCTTAGGGATAGTGCTGCCACCAGTGGATCCTAATCCACTCTCTCTAGGCTGCCTTGCTCTAGCAAGTTTCTCTTTGGCCAGGGCAACTTCTAACTCTTGCTTCTGGATCCTAAGTTCAGCCTCTCTCATTTTGGCCTCATGTTCCCTTCTCTGAGGGCTAGTCAACTCCCTTCTGGAGTTGCCATGAGAACCTCTAGAAACATGGGAAGTATTGGATTCACCTGAGTGATTCCTCCTCCTCCTATGCTCCTGGTTAAGTCCATTTGGGGGTCTGAATGGGTTGGACCCACCTTCAGTCCCAAATAAGCTTAAGTTAGCCTGGTTAAGCCTGCTGACTAACACCTGGCTATTTCTACCATCATCAGAATCACGTTCTTCCTCCTCCTCCTCCTCTTCTTCTTCCTCAGGCTGAGTATTCCCAGGGGTCTGGTCTTCCTCATCTATCTGGATGACAGGGGCAGGGGCATCAGGGTTATCATCTTCAGAAGGTGAAACTTCCTCACCAGTCCCTGAGGGGCCTGGTTTGGAGTTCTTTAGAGCTTCAGACTGGTCTAACAGCTCTCTGAGGTGTCCTGCTGTAGGAGTAGGACCTGTTTTGATTCCTCTCATGGAACACAGTTGCCTCAGTTCCTTAAATGGAAAGATAGCAAATTTGGATGGTGCCCTTGGAGGGTCACTCTCAACAGAGTTGGGTCCAGTGGATCCCTCTGCTCCAGACATTGCTCTAGTGTGGTGGATGTGTTGCAATCTACCTACACTTGTGTTTTCCTACAAAACCTATCTAGTAGTTGTAGTCAGGGTGTGCTACTCCCTATCCTCTACAACAACTAAGTTCAGGAGAACTTAAGTATATCTAGTCTTGTTTTAGTGTACCTATCAGGTACCTGTATGATCTGTTGGCCTGGTATATGCTGCTCACTAGTTCTAGTGATCACATTGTACCATGCCAAGCAACCCTTATGGTGCAGGTTGTAAAGTCAACCTTATAGACAAGCTATCCTAGGGGTAGCATGGACTAAGCAGTCTTAGGCTAAACTCTGTAAAGGCATGTGAAGCAAGCTGTTTTACCATACACAAGCCCTTGAATACCAAATGAAAGGACACCACACAGATATATATTGAAAATATATATAGATTTATTTCTCAAAAGATACCCTATACTCTTTATGAGCACAGAAGCACAAGCGTTAAAACAAAACACAGTTTAAATACACAAAAGTTGCACGAATATGGATGAGCCCTAGGGGCCACCTAAACCATATACTAAAATAGTGGTATAAGAACCACTATGGGGAAAGTGAAGAGGCCTAGGGCCTGGGGAATCGCTGGAGCTGATCGGGACTAGCAGTGAAGAAGTCGGGAAAGGCCCGCGGGACACGGGTGCAGTGCGGAAAGTGCACGCAGTACCAATGCAATGTCAATGGTGCGTAAAAGTTACAAAGTTAGTTAAAAAGGAACCTTCCGAGGGACCTAGAAGGATGAAACTTTAGACACAGACCCTAGAGGTGTGTACCAGTGTGGGAACACCGGCGGAGCTGAGTTACCTCACCCACAGGAAGCGGGTGCACAGGGTCGAAGTAGTGTCGGGTTTCGTCACGCAGGTCGATGGTGCTTGGAGCTGAAGATGCTGCAGGCGGCTCGATGTGAAGAGTTCCGGTGGATCCAAGGGTGGATCTGAAGAGGTGAAGACCTGAAAGCAGAGGGGACAATGTTCAAAGTCACTAGCCAGTGACTACCGTGGAACCAGAGTGGAACAAGGCGATGTCGGGGGCAAACAGGCGTCGAGGTGTAGCTTCTCTCTGCAGCCACGTGGACACGAGGGGTCGAAGACGTCCAGGAGTCGGTCACGAGCTGTCCCGCGCAGGCTTCTCGCTGTTGGCGGTGTCGGGTATACTCAGACATGAGTCCCTTGCTCATTGCACCATCAGGATTCAAGCAAGCCGGGCCGAAGACGGCTGTAATGCCAGAAACCGGTCCCCGGAAGCTTGTTTCCTTCCCAGTGTAAGAATTGGCTTTTGTAGTTTGGTTTGCCCTGTTCCCATCATGCACTGGGACAGGAACAGACTAATTTGCATACAGCCAGGTTCTGAAACTGGGATGGTGCAGTGAGCTAAAAAACGGTGTTGGATCTAGCCCTGATCTCTTGACAGGGTGAGAGTATTCTGCTTAATTCAGAGACTCTGTCCCTCACCACCCCGTGTTGTAAATATAGGCAACCGGATGGAAGCAAACAAACCTTGGCTAAGGCAAGCCACGCAGGAATCGAAAAAGGCTTGTTACTCGGACCAGCAAGGTCAGAGCGGGTGCTCCCTTTTACAGGAGCAAGGGCACGTCTGGAGCAACCAGACCTGCAGTGAAAGTTGAAGGTTTCGTCGCCAAGATGGCCGCTAGCCACGTGGCAAGTGGCCGGGATGGCGCATCGAGTGGCACGGTGCAACAGGGCCCCACGCAGATCGTGGAGATGCTGGGGGGCTGATCTTTGGTGCAAGGGCTGCTCGAGGTTAGGTTCTTCTCAAACCCCAAAGCACAGCATCGAGGGTGTCTCTGATGCTGCGCAGTCAGCGTTTCGGGGGTCTTCCAAGATGTCCGGTCCCACGTCTCTCGGTGCCTCCACGGGTCCCTTCTTTGCAGGGACTGTGGATCGGGCGGTAAGAAGTCTGGGAGTCTGGGTCTTGTCAGGCTCTGGGCTCGGGCTCCGGCGGGAGGCGGCGGCAAAGCAGACGTCGAGTTGCAGGTTGGTGCCTGTGTTCACAGGGTGGTCACTCCTTGGCCACAAGGGAGATTCTCTTCCGTCTTCTGAGCAGCATAATGTCGAAGTCCAGTCTTCTTCTGTATTTCAAGTTGATTCAGGATGATCTGAAGTCTCAGGACACAGCTCCCACTCTTATTCGAATCTGGGGGGCCGGATCACCTACTAGGTCCCTCCTCTGGGTGGAACCAGGAAGGGGAGTGGTTACACCCCCTTTCCTTTGTCCAGTTTCACGCCAGGACTGGGGCAGGAAAGCCCCAGCACCGGTTTGAACTGGCCTATGCACGGGGACACCTTGTGTGCCCCAGGCATGTCTGATTCTATTCAGCCCTGTCCTACCCAATACACAAAATCCTGTCTGGGGTGGTGCTAGCACCTCCCAAGGCAGGAAACCCTTTGTCCAAGCTGCCCTCGCTGGAAGGACTCCCAGCAGCAGGAGGTCAGACTTGTGTCTGCGGTGGCAGCATCCATCTTGTGTCACGATCGGCCTCCACAGGATCAGGGCGATGCTCAAAGGGGTCCACCTCCTGACTGCCCGAAACTCTGACAACAGTACACAGAGCCTCTAGGAAATCAGGCGAGGGAAAGGTAAGGGAAGGGGCTGGAACGGAAGGGACCACTGAAACGAGAAGAAACAAAACACAACGTTATAGCACAGTACTATGACTACTCTCATATAATTCTCGCTAGTGGAACACCTACCCCAGTTACTCCACTGGATGCAACCCCCTCTCTTGGAAGTATGTGATAGAAAGACACAAACAGAATTATTCCTTGTTGATGCAAATAGAACCCTGGTATCACCGCAAATGCACCATACATACCAGTCCCACTTCCTTTTCACCAACTAAATTAAGCCCTCTCCAGTAACCGATCATTGAAGGTAAAAGAGCGCAACCAAAGTTCCACAGTCAATAAGCAGCCCAAAGATGACTGAGAACTCCACAAGGAACAGGTCAGTTCAATTGTTCCGAAATAAACAGAAACCCTAAGTGCTAGCTTAGTTCCAGTTCCAAAACAAATCAGCAAGCACTCGTAAAGCACAGTTACTTATCTCTCTCTGTAGGAGTTCGGAAAATGGGAGAAGCCGCCCGCTTCAGCGACGGTGGAACAGCGTCTCAGCCGAGAACGCTTGCAAGCAGAGTCCGCCGCAGCCGCAGGCGAAAAGTTCCAAAACCTTTTCCTACTCGAAGGGAGGCAGCCGCCCCTCCTCCGTAATTGAAGACTGAGCGTCTCAGTCGAGAACGCTTGTAGACAGAGTCCGCCGCAGCCGCAGGCGGAGAGTTCCAAAGTCCTGTTCCTACTCGAAGAGAGGCAGACGCCCCTACTCCGTGAAAGATGACTGAGCGTCTCAGCCGAGAACGCTCGTAGGCAGAGACCGCCGCAGCCACAGGCGGTAAAGAACACCGGAATCCTTCCCAAACCCGGCAGAGAGCAGCCGCCCCCTCCGAGAACAAACGTCCAGCGCCTCAGCCGAGAACGCTGTAGACAGGATGAATCCAGGAACAAAACGAACCAACAAGGCAACCAGGAACAAGTTCCAAAGGGAATCACGTACAACTCTCGTCTGCATCCCAGACGCCTAAATACTGTTGGCTCCCCCTACTCCAGAGCCTCCTGGGAGTTGTAGTCCGTAGGCGCAGCGTGGCAAACCGTGACATCTTGTGATGCTGAGGCTCTGTTTAACTTTAACCGGGGTTCAGGTTAGGTACATGTCGTGTCCCTCTAGAAGGGTGGAATGCTACCCCCGTCGCCAGAACTGGCGAGGGGGTAGTATTCCAATTCGTATGACACCTTACTCGACATGTTTTGATAAAGCCAAACCTAAGATAGCATTTAACCGCGAGGATTATAATGCACTTAAGAGTATATGGTATGGCAGTATCATGAAACAGCTAAAGGACATGGTTCCGAAAGCTGCAGACAGGCTCAGCTCATGCCAGAGCACCATCTCACATATTTCCAAGCACTCTGCCTCCAGGATTGATGGGGCCTTCCATAGGAGTGGCTGATAGGAACATATGTGTCCATTTTAGGTTAGGTATAGGCATACTACACCTAAGTAAGGGGTGGTTACACCGACTTACCCCAGCTGAGTGATCAGCCAGTTGTTTCAAATATGGAGGCCAGGCCAGGGGTGGCACAATACATGCTGCAGCCCCTGGTAGGCCTGGAAGCACCTATGCCCTGGGTACCTTGGTACACTGTTACAGGGACCAATAAGGTGAACCAGTTCCAATGTCGTTATGCACCTAAAGTACATGGGTAACAATTTAGAAAGAGAACAGCAGGCTGTGGGTCTGATTAGCAGGCCCACAGCCACAGTCATAAACCAGTGAAGCAAAAAGCAAAAATTTGGGGTGACCATAGGATAGCAGATCCTACTCTCCTACACGTTCCACGAAAACGGATGTGGTCATGACGAGCTCAGCTTGTCATGAGCACACGAGCACTGTGCCTCATGACGAGCTGAGCTCGTCATGAGCACTGGGGCGCTGTGAGCACCGGGGCGCTGTGCGCACTCCCTCCCCCCAGCACAGTGGGGGGATAACCCCAGCATGCAAGGGGTTAAGCTCCATGTTAGGGCAGGACAGCACTGGGCGCGCGTGACGCCACAAGGGTGAGGAGTAAAGGCTTCACCATAAGTACGCATGACAGTTTGGATGGCCATCTTGGGCGTGCCAAACCATCATGCTCACTGTGCATGTTCTCTACCGGCTGTATTGTACAGCCAGGATGGAAAACTTGCTCAGGCTCCCAGTCCCTCTCTGAGCGCTGAACCACGGTGTTCATTCCAATCACAACACTGCTGTAAGGTGGCGTTGTGTTTAGCTAGGGGAGTTTGGGAGCCTGGATGCTTGTGGGAGACAGATTACTGCTGGTACTCACAGGTAAGTCATTTTGTCGACCCCCATCCTCATCCCTGCCCCGCCACAGCCACCACCCCGACCACACTATCCCCTACCAGTTGCCTCTGGGACTCAGTGTCCGAGAAATGAGTATTAGTCAGAGGCGCCAGGGCTGGAGTCGAGGTACCACGCGGGTGGATGGTGCTCCCCCACTTATTTTACAGGGTGGACGCCATCCCCTCTGCACAAAAGCTGGCCTTCACTCTTTGGCCTCTCTGTCAGCTCAACAGCCTGGCAATTAGAGCGCCGAGCCGCGAAATCCCCCGATGCGTAATAACAGGTGAGGCTGTGTATTGGGAAACAAACCGGCAGCCTCTTCCAAACAGCGGTAATCAGTTTTTGTGTAATTGTTTGTGACGGTTTTTCAGCCCATGGGACAGACTTGTTTGTCACTTTTACTGGCCTCACATGTCAGAAGATACAAAGGAGTTTTGTCGCTCCTGTGTAACGTGCCAAGCAAGTGGCAAAGCAGGTAGTACCACAAAGGCCCCCCTGATACCACTACCTGTGGTGGGGGTGCCCTTTGAAAGGGTAGGGATTGAAATTGTTGGACCAATGGATCCCCCTACAGCATCTGGGCACAGCTTCATACTGGTGGTGGTGGACCATGCCACCAGGTACCGAGAGGCAATTCCACTTAGGACCACAACAGCTCCTGTTGTGGCCAAGGCCTTACTTGGAGTTTTCTCCAGAGTGGGGTTTCCTAAGGAGGTAGTATCTGATAGAGGTGCAAACTTCATGTCAGGATACTTGACAGCAATGTGGAAGGTGTGTGGTGTCAACTATAAGTTCACCACTCCCTACCATCCACAGTGCAATGGGCTTGTTGAGAGATTTAACAAGACCCTAAAGGGCATGATCAAAGGATTACCAGAAAAGCTCAGGCGAAGATGGGATATCCTTCTGCCCTGCCTTCTGTTTGCTTACAGAGAGGTCCCACAAAAGGGGGTTGGCTTCAGCCCCTTTGAATTGTTGTTTGGGCACCCTGTAAGAGGAACCCTATGTCTGGTGAGGGAAGGATGGGAGTTACCTCTCAAAAAGCCCAAGCAAGACATAGTGGACTATGTACTTGGTCTCCGCTCCAGGATGGCTGAGTATATGGAGAAGGCATCCAAAAACCTTGAGGCTAGCCAGGAATTACAGAAAGCCTGGCATGATCAAAAGGCTGTCCTGACTGAGTACCAGCCTGGACAGAAGGTATGGGTGTTGGAGCCAGTGGCCCCAGCAGCACTCCAAGACAAATGGTCTGGACCCCATACCATCCTTGAGAAAAAGGGAGAGGTTACCTACTTGGTGGACCTTGGAACTCCCAGGAGCCCCGACAGGTTGCTCCATGTTAACAGGCTGAAAGCATATGTTGACAGGGCAGACATGGGCTTGCTCATGGCTACAGATGAGGGGCAGGAGGAAGAGAGTGACCCTCTCCAGACCTGCTGACTCAGAACCCTGAGGATGGCTCAGTTGATGGTGTGGCCTTAGATGGCAGCCTCACTGAACATCAGCAACATGACTGTAGACAGGTTTTGCAGTCATTTCGACATATGTTCTCCCTGACACCCAGCCAGACTAACTGGTGTACCCATGTGGTGGACACTGGTGATAGTCTTCCTGTGAAGAACAAAATTTACAGGCAGCCTGACCATGTCAGAGACTGTATCAAGGCTGAGGTACAAAAGATGCTGGAATTAGGTGTCATTGAGCCTTCAGAGAGCCCCTGGGCTAGCCCAGTGGTTCTGGTCCCCAAACCTCACACCAAAGATGGGAAGAGAGAGATGAGGTTCTGTGTGGATTACAGAGGACTCAATGCTGTCACTAGGACAGATGCACACCCTATTCCAAGGGCAGATGAGCTCATAGACAAATTGGCTTCTGCCAAGTATTTGAGCACATTTGACTTGACAGCTGGCTACTGGCAAATCAGGTTAGCTGAGGAGTCTAAAGCCAAGACAGCATTTTCTACCCCCAGTGGGCATTATCAGTTTGTGGTGATGCCCTTTGGTTTGAAAAATGCACCTGCCACCTTCCAAAGGTTGGTGAATCAAGTCCTTACTGGGTTGGATGACTTTTGTGCAGCATATCTGGACGATATTGCTGTCTTTAGCTCCACCTGGGAGGATCACCTGGTCCACCTGAAGGAAGTGCTAGAGGCTCTGCAAAAGGCAGGCCTCACTATCAAGGCAACCAAGTGCCAGATAGGGCAGAGTAAGGTTGTGTACTTGGGCCACCTTGTGGGTGGAGGCCAAGTTCAACCACTGGAGAGTAAGATTCAGACCATAAAGGACTGGACTCCTCCAACTACCCAGACTCAGGTCAGAGCTTTCTTGGGCCTGACTGGGTACTACAGGAAGTTTGTTAAGAACTATGGGTCCATTGTGACTCCTCTTAATGATCTGACATCCAAGAAGATGCCCAAAAAGGTTCATTGGACAGAATACTGTCAAAAGGCATTTGATGACCTGAAGAAGGCCATGTGCTCTGCACCTATCCTGAAGAGTCCTGATTACTCAAGAGAGTTTATTGTCCAAACAGATGCTTCTGAGTTGGAAGTGGGAGCTGTGCTTTCACAACTTAATGTAGATGGTCAAGACCAGCCCATTGCTTTCATTAGCAGAAGGCTGACCCCCAGAGAGAAACGTTGGTCAGCCATTGAGAGGGAGGCCTTTGCTGTGGTGTGGGCCCTGAAGAAGTTGAGACCATACTTGTTTGGCACTCACTTCAAGATTCAGACCGACCATAAGCCCCTCTAATGGCTTAATCAGATGAAGGGTGAAAACTCCAAACTGCTCAGGTGGTCCATTTCCCTACAGGGGATGGACTTTACAGTGGAGCACCGCCCAGGGACTGACCATGGTAATGCAGATGGTCTCTCCAGGTACTTCCACTTAGAACATGAAGACACAACTGGTCAAGGTTAGTCTAATGTCCCTGCGTTTGGGGGGGGGTTGTGTAGGAGAGTAGGGTCTGCTATCCTATGGTCACCCCAAATTTTTGCTTTTTGCTTCACTGGTTTATGACTTAATGTGGCTGTGGGCCTGCTAATCAGACCCACAGCCTGCTGTTCTCTCTCTAAATTGTTACCCATGTACTTTAGGTGCATAACGACATTGGAACTGGTTCACCTTATTGGTCCCTGTAACAGTGTACCCAGGTCCCCAGGGCATAGGTGCTTCCAGGCCTACCAGGGGCTGCAGCATGTATTGTGCCACCCCTGGCCTGGCCTCCATATTTGACACAACTGGCTGATCACTCAGCTGGGGTAAGTCGGTGTAACCACCCCTTACTTAGGTGTAGTATGCCTATACCTTACCTAAAATGGACACATATGTTCCTATCAGCCACTCCTATGGAAGGCCTCATCAATCCTGGAGGCAGAGTGCTTGGAAATATGTGAGATGGTGCTCTGGCATGAGCTGAGCCTGTCTGCAGCTTTCGGAGCCATGTCCTTTAGCTGTTTCATGATACTGCCATACCATATACTCTTAAGTGCATTATAATCCTCGCGGTTAAATGCTATCTTAGGTTTGGCTTTATCAAAACATGTCGAGTAAGGTGTCATACGAATTGGAATACTACCCCCTCGCCAGTTCTGGCGATGGGGGTAGCATTCCACCCTTCTAGAGGGACACGACATGTACCTAACCTGAACCCCGGTTAAAGTTAAACAGAGCCTCAGCATCACAAGATGGATGCTGCCACCGCAGACACAAGTCTGACCTCCTGCTGCTGGGAGTACTTCCAGCAAGGGCAGCTTGGACAAAGGGTTTCCTGCCTTGGGAGGTGCTAGCACCACCCCAGACAGGATTGTGTGTATTGGGTAGGACAGGGCTGAATAGAATCAGACATGCCTGGGGCACACAAGGTGTCCCCGTGCATAGGCCAGTTCAAACCGGTGCTGGGGCTTTCCTGCCCCAGTCCTGGCGCGAAACTGGACAAAGGAAAGGGGGTGTAACCACTACCCTTCCTGGTTCCACCCAGAGGAGGTACCTAGTAGGTGATCCGGCCCCCCAGATTCGAATAAGAGTGGGAGCTGTGTCCTGAGACTTCAGATCATCCTGAATCAACTTGAAATACAGAAGAAGACTGGATTTCGACATTCTGCTGCTCAGAAGACGGAAGAGAATCTCCCTTGTGGCCAAGGAGTGACCACCCTGTGAACACAGGCACCAACCAGCAACTCGATGTCTGCTTTGCCGCCGGCTCCCGCCGGAGCCCGAGCCCAGAGCCTGACAAGACCCAGACTCCCAGACTTCTCACCGCCCGATCCACAGTCCCTGCAAAGAAGGGACCCGTGGAGGCACCGAGAGACGTGGGACCGGACATCTTGGAAGACCCCCGAAACGCTGACTGCGCAGCATCAGAGACACCCTCGATGCTGTGCTTTGGGGTTTGAGAAGAACCTAACCTCGAGCAGCCCTTGCACCAAAGATCAGCCCCCCAGCATCTCCACGATCTGCGTGGGGCCCTGTTGCACCGTGCCACTCGATGCGCCATCCCGGCCACTTGCCACGTGGCTAGCGGCCATCTTGGCGACGAAACCTTCAACTTTCACTGCAGGTCTGGTTGCTCCAGACTTGCCCTTGCTCCTGTAAAAGGGAGCACCCGCTCTGACCTTGCTGGTCCGAGTAACAAGCCTTTTTCGATTCCTGTTTGGCTTGCCTTAGCCAAGCCCTGTTTGCTTCCATCCGGTTGCCGACACCGCCAACAGCGAGAAGCCTGCGTGGGACAGCTCGTGACCGACTCCTTGACGTCTTCGACCCCTCGTGTCCATGTGGCTGCAGAGAGAAGCTACACCTCGACGCCTGTTTGCACCCGACATCGCCTGGTTCCACTCTGGTTCCACGGTAGTCACTGGCTAGTGACTTTGAACATTGTCCCCTCTGCTTTCAGGTCTTCACCTCTTCAGATCCACCCTTGGATCCACCGGAACTCTTCACATCGAGCCGCCTGCAGCATCTTCAGCTCCAAGCACCATCGACCTGCGTGACGAAACCCGACACTACTTCGACCCTGTGCACCCGCTTCCTGTGGGTGAGGTAACTCAGCTCCGCCGGTGTTCCCACACTGGTACACACCTCTAGGGTCTGTGTCTAAAGTTTCATCCTTCTAGGTCCCTCGGAAGGTTCCTTTTTAACTAACTTTGTAACTTTTACGCACCATTGACATTCCATTGGTACTGCGTGCACTTTCTGCACTGCACCCGAGTCCCGCGGGCCTTTACCGACTTCTTCACTGCTAGTACCGATCAGCTGCAGCGATTCCCCAGGCCCTAGGCCTCTTCACTCTCCCCATAGTGGTTCTTATACCACTATTTTAGTATATGGTTTAGGTGGCCCCTAGGGCTCATCCATATTCGTGCAACTTTTGTGTATTTAAACTGTGTTTTGTTTTAACGCTTGTGCTTCTGTGCTCATAAAGAGTATAGGGTATCTTTTGAGAAATAAATCTATATATATTTTCAATATATATCTGTTTGGTGTCCTTTCATTTGGTATTCAAGGGATTGTGTATGGTAAAACAGCTTGCTTCACATGCCTTTACAGAATTTAGCCTAAGACTGCTTAGTCCATGCTACCCCTAGGATAGCTTGTCTATAAGGTTGACTTTACAACCTGCACCATAAGGGTTGCTTGGCATGGTACAAGGTGATCACTAGAACTAGTGAGCAGCATATACCAGGCCAACTTCTCACAGAACGTTCAGCACAGCAGGGGAATTAGCCCAGCGTGCGAGCGTTCCTCGGCTCATGATGAGCTGAGCTCGTCATGAGCATGCAACGGGTTAAAGGCAGACTAAAAATAAAATGACAATTAGGTTCTGTTGTTTTCATCTTATTTTAGTTTGCTCTTTTCTTAGAGCAGTGGGGCGATGCTTCTCCGCCTTAGCAAAGGAGTTGCCCCTGTTTATGCCATTTAACTGTCCATGTTCTGTATGTTGCTGTTAGTGAACTGGTTAGTGCAAATGATTTTGGGTCTGTCTCCCTTCGCCCCTATTGTATAGCTATTTTCATGTGCAGTGCGAGTACAGACAGGCCCCCAGCGGTGAAGTTCCTCACAGTGTTTTGGGGAAAAATAAACAAACACACTAAAGATGCAACTGTACCATTGACATATGCACCTAGTAGTCACAGCCCTGCCAGCCACTAGAGCAACCAGAAGTGGGGAGATCATGTACGATACCCAGGGCACAAGTCATAAAAAAAGAAGTGGGGGGACGCTGACGTCACAACCGGAAGTGACGTCATGAAAGGTGGCTTGCACCATCAGACTCATTGCCGCCCCTCGCTCACCCCTTAGATGCGATTGCATCAGAGAAGCCAGCACGTGAGCAGCGTTCTGAATGGGCTCCGATCTTGCCCCAGAGACGCCAAAGAGTGAATGTGTGACACCATTTGCTCCAGTTATCGAGGTCCAGGTTAAATAAGTGAGTGGATGCTGTCCACCCTCGAGCCCTGACGATACCGTTCCTTCCACATCCCTTTCCTCTAACAGAGGACGAATTGCTCAAATAATTATTGTTCAAATTTTTATCCAATTTTTTGGGCTATTTGCAAATGTAACTTAAACTTGTAAGTTACACTTGTAAATGTACTCTTACATTTTTTAGTAACCTAACTACTTTAAGTAATTCACCACATACGGATGAAAACGTACTCAAGAGTGTAGACTTATATGTCTCAACAAACTGAAAAAGGGGCGGGTCCAGATTTACAAGTGTAAGTTACTACATCCAGAAAGAGGCAGCAGTAAGTCCAGTACCACACATAGCCAAGCACCGATACTATACCACCTTCCTATAGAACTAATGAAGGCAGGGGCTTAAATAATACCAGGTAGAATATAATGCTTAATTGAATACATTTATTTTGACGAAATAAATGTCTATGAAATGAATTTAAAATGAAAAAACATGTAAACACAATTACAAAATAAATATTGTTTTATGCTGAAATATTTAATAGTCTTTTTTACTTGAAAAATAGACCAGTTAGTTCTGTACCTAACTTTTTGTAAGTTTTTCATACATAATAAATACATGTTGGGTGGGATTTTCATAAGTAAATCTTTTTAAAAAGGTATGTTAATTTTAGTTAATACGTTTAAATTAATTAAATATTTAAATCAAAATAATGTTGTAGCATTTCTTATTTTTTCCTACACTGAAAATAAATATATAAAATGAATTTACAATAATATTTCACATGAAGTATTATTACTATTTTTTCATATTTATTAATCGTTTTTGATTTTCCCTGTACTTTGCAATAGGAAGATCCCCACCCCAGCTAAATAACAGAAACCTTCACATGCCACAGGCCCCCATGTTATCAAGGTCGCAGGGAAATTAAGAAAAAGGAGTTTGCAGAGCAAAACCTCTCACCACAAGAAAGCAGAAAAATGACCAGCAGGAACCACATAAGAATCTCAAAGGCCAGCGGACATGGAGGCTAGGGAGTTAAAGGTGCAAATAAACCTGCGGAGGAGACAACATTTATTTGAACATATAGAGCCCAAACATTTTCAGAATTTTTTTTTTTTAAATGAGTAGTGATTTATTTTACAGATGTCCTGTTTGAGGTCTGCCTCTCCTGTTCCTAACATATTCTATTTCAAAGCTAGTATTGATCTTAAAGGAGTAAGCATGAACAAGTCATACATAATAATAAATCATATATAAAATCATACATACAATCATATACAGAATGAACATTGGCAACTATAAATACATATTTTAATATGTGATCGCTTGGTTAGAACATATTGCATTTTTTGCTTGACATTTTTACTGAAACAGAAGCCGGCAGGCAACAGTCGCCTGTGTAAGATTATCGATCCCGAAATCCTCTCTGAAAGAATGATAGGATAATTCTGACTTCCATGGTCTATTCATGCTGCCTGGGAGCCTGGAATGAGGTCAGTCAGAGAGATAGCGGTTTAGAGGGTTAGGGGAAATGATGGGCGCTCAGCTAACGTAAGTGTTGTTAGCACGACGTATGCAATGGCGCTAGAGGACGAAGGGGAAGTCCTATAACCTTCTAAGTTAGTGTGTTGAAAACAACACACTGGGACATATATACAGAAAGCCCCCTGCACTCAAATGAAAGTAAAGCAAAAGATGTGTTCAGTATGACACTACCAAAGAACAGTCTCAAATGCTAGAGGAAATAAAACAGGATAATGTCTTCCATAAGTTTCTTCGTTTAATACTTTAAAGGCCAGCCGACACGTGTTTCGTCGCGATGGAATATAATTCCGCGACTCCTCAGGGTTTACGGAATCGTTGTATTTCCTGTGAGGTCGCGCAGCCGGTGATAATTCCAACCCGGCTGGGCTCTGGACTTTAATTTGAGTGCAGGGGGCTTTCTGTATACCTGTACTGAGGTCTCTGTGCTGCCCCCAGATGACTCCATGCCACCAGGTACACCATGTTCCAGTCCCACATGTTCACTCTCACCAACCATTGTAGTCCATTGTATTCAATTGATATCATATAAGACTACAAATCCCAGCATGCCAATGGCGCACAGCAGTGGTGACGTAAAGTCACATCATTTGTGTTATTATCTGATGACAAGTCAGTGTTGATCATTCTGTTTTAGTGGAGTTTTCTTCACTTTCTCGATATTTATAATTTTGTAGATAGGCTTTTTGTCTTTGCTCTGCGTTAATATTAGGTGTTCATCCTGCTTGCAGAAGGTCGACATTTCCGTTTTGTTTGTGAAGGTCTCATCATGTAGAGTTCCGAAAAATGACTGGTAGTAGAGTTCTGTTGTCAGACACATTTTCAACGAAAATATGTGCGATTAAGAGCACGTAAATGATGCAAAGACAAATATTAGCTGGCCTGAAGACTCAGGTGCGTCAAGGCACAAGTTGAGATTTCTGCACAGCTGGATTTAAACTAAACTGAAAAGCGATGACGCCTGCCACATCAGCTGTCCACTAATTATTGCAGGAATCAGATGGTTAGGAAGGGTAGGTCAGCATTTGAACTCATCATAAATGTTTTATGTGAACGGAAGGCAGCTCCCTGTGGAGTTACTATAGTATGATTCCTAACAGCGCTTCGAGGCGGTGTCGCGGCTCATTAGGCGCCATTGAAAGGCATAGTATTATGTGCTAAACTCCTGCACTCTCTGAACGTGGAAGCATTGCATTGACTCCCAGGTTAGCATGGGTTTTTTATGAGCATACTCTATTATTGAAAATTAACCAGAAATAAAATAAAAATGAAAAAATAACAAGAAATACAAAACAAAAAAATGATAAAGAGAATAAAACCAGGAAATCCTCCCATAGTGCGTGGAGCGGAGACGCTCTGGGTTCACACATCTTCTGCGCGGAGGAATTAGGAAAATGTCAGCATGAAATTGATGAAAGTCCCGAAGAATAGCTCGCAGCTCCGCGGCAGGCTGCGAAGAGATGGGTGCTTGCCTCATTTCCACTTCAATGAGCTACAAACTATAAATATGATAATTAATCATTTAACACTAATTTGCATGATGGGTAGTGAAGCGCAGTACTTGTAATTATTTCATTGTTTTAATTGCTGCGGGGAGGCCGGCGGAGGCCGCATCATCAGGGAAATATTGCGGCACCTGAACACCATGAGAATGCACAAATTCCCAGCGCACCCCAGCTCGCTCATAGCCAAGGTTTGGTCTTGGAATGGAGGATCCTGGAAGGAGAGAGGTGGCTCTGCAGAGCTGTGAAGGGGTAAGAGATATTCAAAATAAATACTGCCCTTGAACCCCTCCCCCTTCCACCGCCGTTCTTGAATAAACTAACCAGTTCCTCGGAACAACTCTGACCGCACTTTGACCCAATAGTCTCAAACTTTCCATAACGTCCCAACAGATCACCTAGCTTCACGTGCAAACATACTAGGCCTGGGTGTGAAATTCCACTCTGCTCGCGGAGTTCGCAAAGTTCTGAAAAACTCCAGGTGGCGGCGTGAAGTGGACGTTTTTTTCCTCCACAGTTCGCGAGTGTGAGCGAGAAAAATCTTACTCCAGACCACCTCCTGGCAAGATTTTACAACGCGGGCGGTTGCGGCAGGTCACTACCACTCGCGTTGAGAAACCGACCACACATGTTGAGGAAGCAGCCTGTCGAGTAGAACATCTACTCAGGCGGGAGAAAGAAGCAGCGCCCTCTGGCACCTGGTGGCGTTCACACGGACTGTATAGCATGGAACAAACACCCGGTGCCAAAAATCAGCACGAGCAGCGCAACATATCGTACTCTGGCGCTTGCGGAACTTCACGTAGCGCTCTGGAGTTTCTTGGTGACTTCATGGGACTAAGCAAACTCCACCCAGGCCTAAAAAATATTGATTTTTTTTCATTGTAAGCAAGGTGATGTGAAGAATGCTTGCAGTAAGCCTAACTAGTGACAATCGCTCATATAGCATTCCGACGGATCGTTTTTTTTCCACCTCAGATTAGCCTTACCCATATGCAAATCAGTCTATGTCATGCTCCAATAGGGACAGTCCAGTCCAAAGTGCTAAGCCTCGTCCTCTCTGTATCAGTCTAGGGTTGCATGCGGCTCTTCATGGAAGGAGCCTGCAAGGCAGTTCTGGAGGGCCTGTTACTATGAGGGCAGGGTCAGCCATGATTTGCATAAGGTGGGCCCAGGGCTTTAAGTGGGCTGTGTCCCTCAGATCTCAGATTCTGTAGTAATTAAAAACTGATATTGAAATGGTCCCATTCGGGCTCTGTATTCATATCCTTAGCTTTACAGGCAAAAACAATAAGCGTAAAAAACAAAATATGGTTATGCTGTTTATATGTATATATTTCACCTGCTTTACTGAATTTTGCATCTCGTAAGAGTCTTAGTTTTTTTTCAGGATGTCGTGTTTTTGCATTTTTTCCATGTAGTGTATTGCTTTTGTGCACTGCATACTTGGAAATAAGTCACATCCAGGTGTTCATTAGGCCCACGATTGAAATGTGTTCAACCCTTTGCGTGTGTCGAACGGCCCCCCCGGCCATCCGACGTCACAGTGGGCGTGTGCGAAGGATGGCCGGGGGCCGTCCTGACCACGCCCAGTCATAAATCACCCGCACCGCGGCAGAATTCCAGCCGCGGTCAAAGGGTTAAAGGAAAGTGCAATACTATGCAAATGTGTGGTTAGGGGGCACTCTATGGGGATTTTAGTTTATATGTTTAAGCCACACACTTGATTTTATAGACCACGCACCTTTTACGGCCCCCCCCTTTTTTCATCCCACTTGGAGCCCTGGGTGGGCCTTTGTCCAGGGTGGCACAAAGGGTACATTTTGATGAACTGAAATACGTCCCTGAGTTTTTGCCCATGGTGGAGGTTAATTCAAGCACTCCATCCATCACTTTGTTGTTGTTGAAGTTCAGTATCGACCTGTGGTGAGAGTGTGGCTGGGCGCTGATATGGGGTGGGGGAGGGGCAGGGTAGGGGGGTAGTAAACTACAGTTTACGTCAGATTAGAGGTAAGTAAACATTGGAATAAATGAAACGAATTTCATTGCGCGAGCTGCATTGCATTTGGCGGTGCAGCACGCGTAACGAAATTTGTTTTATTTATTTAATTGTTTACTTACCTCTAATCGGCCATAATCCGTAGTTTACTACCCCCCACCCTGCCCCTCCCCTGCCCCACATCAGCACTCAGTAGCACTCCCATCACGGGCCGCTACTGTAGACGTTTCTTTCATTGGAGACCCATTTTGCCATAAGGAGCCGACTGGAATAGAGGTGCTCATCCTTTTTAACCCCTTCCCTGCTTATGAAGGAACCACGCCATCATGAGCCACGGGTGCTCATGACGGCGTGGTTCCACCATGCTGTGGCCGCCCTGCCCACGTGGCACTGATTCCCCGCCTGTGCGGGCTAATTAGTGAATGGGCGGAGTCGTGACAGAACCACGCCGTCATGAGCACAGCTCACCCGTTACTCATGACGGCGTGGTTCCGTCACAAGCATGAGGGCGTGGCGCTCACCCCCTCCTCCAGCGCCGCACCATAATAACCGCCGCAGCCAAGGGGTTAACAATTCGTTTTTATGGCCCTTTGCATTATTGTAGCATGTTTTGTCATGATGGTGGTGGCTAGAAGATACTGTGTGTATCTTCATTATCTCTTTCTTGAACAACAGAGTTTTAAGTTGATGGTTTGGTGTCTTCAGCATCCTGATGGGAAGGAGATTCAACTGTAGAGCAAATCCACTTCTCTTATTTTGTGATGAGGTGAGAGTGAAGATGATGGTCTCTAGGTGTGTTGTGATGTTTTCTTGGCTGTGAATGGGTTGGGCGATTAAACCAGATGTTCAGGTCACTGATGATGTACAAGTTTTGGTGGTGTAAGGTGATGTTCAGGATGGCATCTAATTGTGTTTCTGTGTTACTCAGTGGTGTTTTCTGAATCAGAAGAAATGTTCAATAGAATATCGGAGACCGGATTCAGCAGACAGTGTCAGACTGGCCAATAGGGCATCAGACAGTGTCCGGACCGTTTTATGGCTGTTTGTGGGTCTGTTTTATGGTCTGATGGGCACGTTTTTATGGTTGATTTCCCTAATACTACCACTAACATTACTTGCAGCAAGCCCTGATGCATGTAGTCTTCCATATCTTGCAAAATACCTACACAAGTTGTCTTTAAAAGATAAAAAGGGACCCAATGTGTACATTTCGGCTACTTTTTTAGTTATGATCCACCAGTGGGGCCCACTTTCATTTTGGTGCCCTGGCCTATTTTATGTCCCTGTCCGACCCTGGCATCAGCCTAAGGGGGTTGAATACTTGATTGTACTGAAAGCTTGAATACTTGTGATTTGTAAGGAGTGAATAAAAGTAACTGCACCAACCCTTGTGAGTATTCTACCGACTCTTGAAGCATCAACTCCTAACCAGTCTTCTACTGACTTGTGAAGCATGGTCTCCTGATCAGCCTTCTACTGAATGGTGAAGCAAAGTCTCCTGGCCAGACTTCGACTAACTCATGAAGCTTTGTCTCCTGACAAGCATTCCACTGACTGGTGAATCATTGTCTCCTGACTAGGTGTTACCGATGGATAGAGGTGTAGATTTAGGACGGATTTCAGATTCAAAATGATTATTTGAGTAAGCAAAGAAGCATTGAAAAGGAGGCAGCTCAGCTAGTTAGGAGGAATAGAGTGAGTGGTGGGAGATTGTTTTTATGTAGCCAAGTGCCAAGATACCAGAGGTTAATTTATGGTCTGTATCTGACTAACCCTGAGTTGGATTGTGGTTCCTGCTTGGACAGGGTGCACACCTCTGCCAACCAGTAACTTAGGGCTCATTTACAATAGGCCTGAACCACCAGAGCACCACAGTTGTTTATGCTCCGGTAGCACAGGCCTCTCAATCATATCTATGAGTTGATGCAATGTCACCCTGCGTGGCTTTGTATGGCCTCATAGATATGGAGTAAGGCAGGGCAGCGAAAAGTGTTGCCTTGCCTTACTCTGCATCAAGGAGGCGGTCCATGGCTATTGCGGTGGGTGTTCCCTTGCAACACCCATGGATATTGATGCTGCCACAGATTTGCAAAATCATAGCAAGCTGGGCAGTGCCAAAACATTACACCTCCCCAGAACAGGCATAACAAGGATAAATGTTTTCATTTCTCCTCGTTTTTTTACGCTTTCCATGTGTGCTACATTCTGCAGCATACATAGAATGAGGAAAATGCCTTTCGGGATTGCTTTTGTGAAGTAAGGTGTCCCGTCCTGCACAAAAACAGTCCAGCATGCAACACAAACACCCTTGCACCCTGGTGCAAGAGTACATGCATTGGCACTAGGCAGCCAAAAAGGTACCAGAGCAGTGGGAAAGGGCAGTCTATATCATAAATATGGCACATTCCAGCCCTTTCCATTTGTTGCAGGGCAGCACAGAAAAGTAACTTGCTGCGCTGCCATGCATCACAAATTCATAAATGAGGCCCCAGTTTCTAAAATGGTGATCAGCGTTGAGAATAGTACTTGTGGTTTTTCAGTACCTATAGTAAATTGGTGTACACTACCAATCCATACTTGAGAACAATTCGATTCAATTGTCTCTGTACTTTATTGGCATTTTTTTCAGTCATCTCTGACTGCTATTTTCATTTATCTATTCTGCTTTATTGGCATTTTAAATTTTTTCTAAAATCATGTCTCTGACTGGAGGTTTCCACATCTTCATGAAAAAATGGACTTTGAGCTATCCAACTGGAGGGTTACACTGTGGCTCAGCTCAAGGATTGCTGCATGGACTTTGGGCTTCCTGTAAAGAGCTCCACCAAGAAGGTGAAACTGCAAAAGGCACTGAGGGCCTTGTCAGAAACCCATGCTGTATTGAATGTGACCCCAGAGGAAGAGGAGGAGCTGGATAAGAAGGATGATTTGGACCAGGACCCAGAGAAGGGTCTTGTACTGCTACCTGTGGAGAGGTAGTGAAGCAGGGTAATGTCCTGCAAGGATTGGAGATTCCACCCGGGACAGGGAGCAGTTTATCATTCAGAGGACTGTCCCCAGATGAGCTGGAGGACAGATGGGAGGCGAGAAAGCTTGTCAAACAAAAACAGAGGCAGAGCAAAAGAAATTGGCACTGAAGGAGAGAATTTCTTTGGAGCATTTGGTTCATTCAAGGAGCCTTTAGGAGCTGGACCTCAAGGCCAGGCAGGCAGAGAACAGCAGTGATAGCAGTGCTGTCTGTAGACAGGAGGGTCCACGCACCTAAGAAGCTGATGCCTGACTTTGTGGTGGGATACAACAATGATAAGTGGTTTGAGGATTATGAGATTGCCCTGCAATTGTGCAAGATCCCTGAGTTTAATTGTGGGGCTAGTCTGTGGAGGCATGTCCCTAGTAAGGGGAGGGACACCCTTCTGGCCCTGGGGCAGGAGGAGAGGATGAGGTAACCCCTCATGAAGAAAGCTTTTATCAGGAAGTATGGTCTGATACCAGACAAGTATAGGCTAAGGTTCAGGAACACTATCAATAACAAAAGGGGGAGAGAGAGAAAATAAATCAAAATGGATTCGTTCTCCCTAAACATATGTAAATGAACAAACAGAATCCACTCCTCGGGTATGGGGCGTATCCTCCACAGTTGGGGAACACCTTCCTTGTTTTTGGGTCCCCTCACACACCAACAGGCCCCTTGGTGTCCTGCTTCATCATCGGGGTCATCGTACCCCTCTACGGGGTACGGCGTGCTGTGACCTACGGATACGCGGGAGCACTTGATAGACTATGTGTGGTGTGTATGGGGGATTTTTATGTGAGTGTGTGGTGGGGTTTAAATCTAGGTGAAGGTTAAAAAGGACCTGGCTCGTGGGGTGACTAAAAAATATTTAATAAGCCCCCGGGCTGGTGCTATTAAAATTTAAGTGTGGGAGGTTATTACGCAGACAATGTGCATTACCTCCTCTTGGTGTGCGTCGACATGTTTCGGTGTAAAGACACCTTCTTCAGGACGGGGTACACAAATCCCCACCTTACTCACGTTTATCTAACTCGTATCAGAATCTCCAATAAAAAGTGAGAACTACAGTACAGGTAAAACAATGTACCTAACAAAAACTTCGCTTTTTGGTCGACCTGTCAAGGAAAAGAAGACAAACATTTTTTTCTGGTAGTCTACTTCTCAACAGCCATTGGTAAAGTGACCAGTGGTTACAGGTGACAAACTCGTGGTCAAGACTATTACTATAGGTGTCAATTGTGCCTATGGTGGGATAAAAACACACGGACAAACTAGACTCACTGACACAAAAACATAAAACACACACTTATTTTGTAGATATGGTGTTTAGCGTAGTTTCAGAGCATAACACCACTTGGGGTAAAATTGTTTGAGCAAAATGTTTTGTGCCCCTGTGAAGAAAAATAGACACTTTATGCCTTTAAGTACTATTAATATACTGTTTTGATGTGGTTGAAAAGCTTCATGAGCCAAACGTCCGGGTCTGGTATGCTATTTAGCACCTGTATGGAGAAAAATGGATGTTCAAATACCCATTCTACTTACATTAGCGTCGTGGAGACAGTAGCTGCTCTTTAACCCAAACTACTCACGATTTCAGCGAGGAAATTCCTCCCGATCGACCCCTCCGTGGCTCCGGTGATTATGCCAAGTGGAGTCAAAAGTATGGGTTTTTATATCCTTACCCAAGTTGGAGTTAATTGTTTGATTGGTTAATTAGTGTTTCCTTTATGTTCATATAAGGATTTATGTCGGTTCTGCTCGTGACTCGCTTTGTTAGCATGCCCAGTTCGCGCATGCGCACGTGTATTTTCATGATCTAGTTGGATACGCGCATGAGTTTACTGCCGGTACGTTCGTTTATCGCTTGCCGCTTGGAAGGGTAGTGTTCCGAATGTGAGCATGCGTTTATAAACGTCCCGTCTAGGCATGCTGCAGTAGTGTGTATGCGCTCGATAGAGGCAAGGCTGAGCATAACCGATGTTTGTGAGCTCCGCTGTTAGTTGGGCATCTGATCAGTTGACTCCTCATGGTGAACACAGTTGCTCCCAAAGGGCAATGGTTGTGCTAATTATTACCACATCTCTAATGAAACATGCAGCAAATTTCAGTGGTATTGTGGGATCAAAGACTAGTAAGCTCATGCTAATACAAATGCGTGCATTCAGCTGGTATCGTCTGATATACAGAGCTACTCCCCGTGAAAACCACAGGGAATCAAGAGGGATGCTGACTATGTTAACTGTCCCCAGGGAATATTATCATTCAAACCAAGGGTGTTAGTCCCCAGTCTGAAAACGATCTTTGCTCCTTCTCAAAGAGTCGTTGTTCCGACGGTAGCTGTTCCACTACTGCCCATTTGATGTCATTGATACAATGTTCACTTTCCAAGAAGTGGGTGGCCATTTTCGATGTTATCTTCTTGCACCGTATGTTGCTCTTGTGCTCACCAATTCGCACTTTCACTGGTCTCGTGGTCATACCAATGTATTCCAATTTACAAGGGCAGGTAATCATGTAAATAAAATTTTTGCTATTACAATTAGTTAGTTTTCGTTGCTCCCACTTGGTTTCATTGGCAAAGACCAAATATTTACTTTTCTGTGTGAGATGGCAGTTCGCACAGTTTCCACATGGGTAGTGGCCTCCCAGACCATGTTGCGTGAGCTGTATTTGTTGTTGTATTTTTGGGCGTGTATGAACCAGCATGTCCTTGAGGTTTTTGCCTCGTTTGTGGGCAAATAGTGGTTTTTCAATGTTCAGAGTACCACTCGTTAGGATTTGCCCATGTTTGTTCAGTAGTTTGGACACTTCATTAGTTTGGGAGCTGTAAGTAGTCATGCAGATTGGTCTGGTGGTTACCTGATCTGTTTGCATTTTGTTTTCTAACAATGCTTCCCGGTGGTTGTTTCTCGCCCTTTTCATGGCATTGTTAATGATTCTCTCAGGATACTGTCTGTTCTCTAGTTTGTTTTTTAAGTCTTGTGCTTGTGCCTTATAATCTTGAATCTGGGTATAGTTGCGTCTTAACCGCAGGAATTGTCCGCACGGTAAAATGGTTCGTAAATGCCGTGGGTGGAAGTTGTCATAACGGAGGAGACAGTTCCTTGCGGTTGGTTTGAAGTGGGTAGTGGTTTGAAGTTTGCCATCCTTGGGAAAAATGTTCAGATCGAGGAATACCAGTGTCTCACTTGAAACTGTATGAGTAAATTTCAGGAAACGGTTCTGTAGGTTCAGCCATTCCATGAACTCTGATACCGATTTGTGGTTACCGTGCCATATCACAAGCACATCGTCGATGTACCTCCTCCAGGTGTTTATGTGCTGTCTGTATGGGTTGCTGGTGTGTAGGATTTTTGTGCTCTCTAAATGGTGCACGTACAGTCCCGCCAGGCTCCGCGCGAGTACTGCCCATGCTGGTGCCGTGGCGCTGGAGGTAGAGGGTCCCCTCGAACTCAAAAAAGTTTTTAGTTAATGCCAAAGTGATGCATTCTATTACAACGCCTCGTGGGGTCTTGTACTTCTAGTTGGCACTGTACAGAACCTCCTCAATAATAGATATGGTTTCATCATGAGGGAGGCTAGTGTACAGGCTTTCCACGTCTAGACTTAGCAATAGTTGGCTGTTTGGATCGAAGTTGAGGTCTTGTAAAAGTTGCAGAACAGATTTGGTGTCCTTGAGATAGGTATCTGTCCCTTGTATTAAAGGGCGTAAGAAAGTACCCGAGAATTTTGATAGGGGCTCTAGGATGGAGGCTATCCCTGAGACAATCGATCTTCCGGGCGGATTTTCCGGATCCTTATGAATTTTGGGGATGCAGTAGAAATAGGGTGTCTTCGGTGTTTTTTGGATAAAAAATTCGGCCTCCTTCTTTGATAGCCAATTTTGTGCCAATGCTTCTTCTACCATACTTCCGATAGTGATCCTGATTGATTCTCTTGGATCTTGGGGTAGGATAGTATAATTCTGTTGGTCCGACAATAACCTAAGGCACTCTTTTTTGTAGGCTGCTGTCGTCTGTATTACTATCGCTCCCCCCTTTGTCAGCGGGCTTGATGGTCATGACATGATTGGTGGCCAGCTCACGAATGGCTTCATGTTCGCGGCGGCTAGTGTTATGGAAGACCTGGCGATTTTCTCTGTCCACTTCTTTTAGTTCAGTCATGATAGCATTTTCATAAGCTAGAACCTCAATGGGTAGGGTATTGTCTGGTGGGAAAATTGGCATACAAAAAATTGAGGTACAACTAAAAACATACATAAAACCAGCTGAACTGAAAAAAAGATTGGAAGAGTTAAATCAACAGATGTCGGATTTCGAGGCCACACTCAAACAAAGTAAATTAAAAAAACTAGGGAAAGACAAAGATCGCTTTACCCCAGAGACTGCGTACCCATACACGAAGGATGACTACGTCCCACGTAACATTAACAGCGACAATGACAGCGACGGTTCCGATACCGGATCGTCAGGGTCAAGTACAAGCAGCAACTCTAGGTACAATGGCACACAGAGACAAAGAGGCCAACAACATCCAAGACAAAGAGGATGGAGGGGTTACCACCCACAACCTTTTTACTACCAATACGGGGGACCAGCCCCTTTCCCACCATATAACTATGGCCCGCCACCACCAGGCCATTTGTACCAACAATGGAGGAATGAGTTCGATACTGGGTTTTATCAGAACCAGCCTTTTTTTAGTCTCACGCCCGGGACGGCGCCGCGGCCAAAACAGAAAAGGAAACACAGTGTTGTGGCAGGACCCGATCCAAACGGACCCACGGATGAACACAAGGAGCATGACAGGGGCCCTACCAGACAACCCATCCACCAGCCGGAGGGGGACGTAGTGATAAATATCACCCCATGGGAACTAACTGACACTCAAAAAGAAGTCCTGAACAAAGGACTAGGTTTCGTCCCCACTAACAAACTGGACCTATTTAAATTACACACGGAAATATAAGAGTTGATCGCCAAAATCAAGTTACAGGTCTTTTTCGAGGGGAAGGAGAAACCCACGGAAACCGACACAGGCTCAAGACCCAAATCAACTTTTGTCCCACCAGACAATACCCTACCCATTGAGGTTCTAGCTTATGAAAATGCTGTCATGACTGAACTAAAAGAAGTGGACAGAGAAAATTGCCAGGTCTTCCATAACACTAGCTGCCGCGAACATGAAGCCATTCGTGAGCTGGCCAACAATCATGACATGACCATCAAGCCCGCTGACAAAGGGGGAGCGATAGTAATACAGACGACAGCAGCCTACAAAAAAGAGTGCCTTAGGTTATTGTCGGACCAACGGAATTATACTTTCCTACCCCAAGATCCAACAGAATCAATCACGATCACTATCGGATGTATGGTAGAAGAAACCTTGGCACACAATTGGCTATCAAAGAAGGAGGCCGAATTTTTAATCCAAAAAACACCGAAGACACCCTATTTCTACTGCATTCCCAAAATTCATAAGGATCTGGAAAATCCGCCCGGAAGACCGATTGTCTCAGGGATAGGCTCCATCCTAGAGCCCCAATCAAAATTCTGGGATGCTTTCTTACGCCCTTTAGCACAAGGGACAGATACCTATCTCAAGGACACCAAATCTGTTCTGCAACTTTTACAAGACCTCAACTTCGATCCAGACAGCCAACTATTGCTAAGTCTAGACGTGGAAAGCCTGTACACTAGCCTCCCTCATGATGAAACCATATCTATTATTGAGGAGGTTCTGTACAGTGCCAACTGGAAGTACCAGACCCCACGAGGCGTTGTAATGGAATGCATCCCTTTGGCATTAACTAAAAACTTTTTTGAGTTCGAGGGGACCCTCTACCTCTAGCGCCACGGCACCAGCATGGGCAGTACATTGGCGCCGAGCCTGGTGGGACTGTACGAGCACCATTTAGAGAGCACAAAAATCCTACACACCAGCAACCCATACAGACAGCACATCAACACCTGGAGGAAGTACATCGACGATGTGCTTGTGATATGGCAGGGTAACCACGAATCGGAATCAGAGTTCATGGAATGGCTGAACCTACATAACCGTTTCCTGAAATTTACTCATACAGTTTCAAGTGAGACACTGGTATTCCTCGATCTGAACATTTTTCCCAAGGATGGCAAACTTCAAACCACTACCCACTTCAAACCAACCGCAAGGAACGGTCTCCTCCTTTATGACAGCTTCCACCCGCGGCATTTACGAACCAATTTACCGTGCGGACAATTCCTGCGGTTAAGACGCAACTATACCCAGATTCAAGATTATAAGGCACAAGCACAAGACTGCAAAAAAGACAGTATCCTGAGAGAATCATTAACAATGCAATGAAAAGGGCGAGAAACAACCACCGGGAAGCATTGTTAGAAAACAAAATCCAAACAGATCAGGTAACCACCAGACCAATCTGCGTGACTACTTACAGCTCCCAAACTAATGAAGTGTCCAAACTACTGAACAAACACTGGCGAATCCTAACGAGTGGTACTCTGAACATTGAAAAACCACTATTTGCCCACAAACGAGGCAAAAACCTCAAGGACATGCTGGTTCATACACGCCCAAAAATACAACAACAAATACAGCTCACGCAACATGGTCTAGGAGGCCACTACCCATGTGGAAACTGTGCGAACTGCCATCTCACACAGAAAAGTAAACATTTGGGGCCCGATGTAGGTAAATCTAATTTACCACTTCTAAAATACCGAATCATACCGATTCGGTATTTAAGAAGTGGTAAATTAGAGGGGGGAAATGTAGGTAATTCTGATTCCGTAAATACCGAATCTGTAAGATTCGGTATTTACCGATTCTGTAAATACCGAATCGGTATCCCCCATTGATTCCTAAGGGCCTTGAAGCCCATAGGAATCATTGTGGAATACCGAATCGGTATTTACCGATTCGGTAATTACCTATTCTTGCAAGGGTGCAGGGGGTGTCACTTTGACACCCTCTGGCACCCCAATTACAGGCATGTGTGCCATGTGGCACACAGACATGCCCTGAAGGCATGTCTGTGTGCCACATGGCACAGGTGTGCATGCACAGATGTGCATGCACACCTGGATTCGGTATTTCACGACCTAATTGGATTGGGTGGTAAAATACTGACTCCTAAAGGCCTATGGGACTCAGAAGAGTCCCACCTACATCTGGTAGGTACCGAATCGGTAAAAATACCGATTCGGTATTTTACAGATTCTGTAAATTTACCGATTCGGTAAATTTACAGAATCTGTAAAATCTGGCCCCCTACATCTCAAGATGCCAAATACCAGTCGGAAACGGCCTAATTCGGCCGTTTCCGACCGGTATTTGCCACCTACATCGGGCCCTTGGTCTTTGCCAATGGAACCAAGTGGGAGCAACGAAAACTAACTAATTGTAATACCAAAAATGTTATTTAAAGGATTACCTGCCCTTGTAAATTGGAATACATTGGTATGACCACGAGACCAGTGAAAGTGCGAATTGGTGAGCACAAGAGCAACATACAGTGCAAGAAGATAACAACGAAAATGGCCACCCACTTTTTGGAAAGTGAACATTGTATCAATGACATCAAATGGACAGTAGTGGAACAGCTACCATCGGAACAAGGACTCTTTGAGAAGGAGCAAAGATGGGTTTTCAGACTGGGGACTAACACCCTTGGCTTGAATGATAATATTCCCTGGGGACAGTTACCATAGGCAGCATCCCTCGAGATTCCCTGTGGTTCTCACGGGGAGTAGCTCTGTATATCAGACGATACCAGCTGAATGCACGCAGTTGTATTAGCATGAGCTTACTAGTCTCTGATCCCACAATACCACTGAAATTTGCCACATGTTTCATTAGAGATGTGGTAATAATTAGCACAACCATTGCCCTTTGGGAGCAACTGTGTTCACCATGAGGAGTCAACTGATCAGATGCCCAACTAACGTCGGAGCTCACAAACATCGGTTATGCTCTGCCTTGCCTCTATCGAGCGCATACACACTACTGCAGCATGCCTAGACGGGACGTTTATAAACGCATGCGCACATTCAGAACACTACCCTTCCAAGGGGCAAGCGATAAACGAACGTACTGGCCGAAAACGCATGCGTGTATCTAACTAGATCATGGAAATACACGTGCGCATGCGCGTACTGGGCACGCTAGCAAAGCGAGTCGCGAGCAGAACCGACATAAATCCTTATATGAACATAAAGGAAACACTAATTAACCAATCACACAATTAATTCTAACTCGGGTAAGGATATAAAAACCCGTACTTTCGACTCCACTTGGCATAATCACCGGAGCCACGGAGGGGTCGAATAGGAGGAATTTCCTCCTATGAATTCGTGAGTAGTTTGGGGTAAAGACCAGCTACTGTCTCCACGACGCTAATGTAAGTAGAATGGGGATTTTAACATCCATTTTTCTCCATACAGGTGCTACATAGCATACCAGACCCGGACGTTTGGCTCATGAAGCTTTTCAACCACATCAAAACAGTATGTTAATAGTACTTAAAGGCATAAAGTGTCTCTTTTTCTTTACAGGGGCACAAAACATTTTGCTCATGCAATTTTACCACAAGTGGTGTTATGCTCTGAAACTACGCTAAACACCATATCTACAAAATAAGTGTGTGTTTTATGTTTTTATGTCAGTGAGTCTAGTTTGTCCGTGTGTTTTTATCCCACTATAGGCACAATTGACACCTATAGTAATAGTCTTGACCGCGAGTTTGTCACCTGTAACCACTGGTCACTTTACCAATGGCTGTTGAGAAGTAGACTACCAGAAAAAAATGTTTGCCTTCTTTTTCTTGACAGGTCGACCAAAAAGCGACGTTTTTGTTAGGTACATTGTTTTACCTGTACTGTAGTTCTCACTTTTTATTGGAGATTCTGATACCAGTTAGATAAACGTGAGTAAGGTGGGGATTTGTGTACCCAGTCCTGAAGAAGGTGTCTTTACACCGAAACATGTTGACGCACACCGAGAGGAGGTAATGCACATTGTCTGCGTAATAACCTCCCACACTTAAATTTGAATAGCACCAGCCCGGGGGGTTATTAAATATTTTTTAGTCACCCCACGAGCCAGGTCCTTTTTAACCTTCACCTAGATCTAAACCCCACCACACACTCACATAAAAATCCCCCATCCACACCACACATAGTCTATCAAGTGCTCCTGCGTATCCGTAGGTCGCAGCACGCCGTACCCCGTAGAGGGGTACGATGACCCCGATGATGAAGCATGATACCAAGGGGCCTGTTGGTGTGTGAGGGGACCCAAAAACAAGGAAGGTGTACCCCAACTGTGGAGGATACGCCCCATACCTAAGGTTCAGGAACAACCAGAAAGTGCCCCAACAGTACAGGATGTATGTTGTGGATTCATTTTGCAAGGCACTGCTTGGTTGGGTGAAGGGGCTGTGATGTGAATGATTACAAAGAGCTGTAAGATATATTTGCTAGACAGCACATGTTCAGTAATTCTTTTCCAGATTTGCGCCAACACTTGATTGATAATAGGCCCACTGACCTCAGGGAGCTTGCTAAGGAGGTGGATGCTGGCTCAGCACCAGGGTCCATAAGTAGTTATCTGGGGGGGGGGAATCACCCGAGGGTGGGCAGAGTCCTCACTAGAAGAAGGAAGGGGGACACAAATAAAAGCACAGAGTTCTCTAAAGGGCCCCTAACTAATGCTTAGGGTCAGGACTCCCACCCCTCTACTGAGAAGAAGACAAAATGGTTCCCAGACAGGAGGTCTGCAGAGAAGGCACCCTCGAAGTGCTTTTAGTGCAAACAGAAAGGGCACTTGAAGGGAGTTGCCAAGTGTGCCAAGCCGGTACAGCCTGCCACCCTTGGGCAGTTACTGCAACCTTTCCCTGTCATTAAGACCCCTTTTGAGCTGGTTGGCATCAACATTGTGGGACCTCAGGATTGCAAGACAACCATGGCTTCGGATTTGTTATGGTCTTGGTGGACCATGCTTCCCTGCACCCGGAAACTATACGTCTTAGGACTGTGACTGGCCCTGCTGTCACCAGGGCACTGATGGGGTTCTTTACCCATGTGGGTTTTCCCAAGGAGGTGGTCTCTGACCGGGATCACAACTTCATGTCTGGGTACATGAAGACCATGTAGAAGGAGTATGGGGAAACCAACACATTCTTCAATCCTTATCACCCAAAACCAATGGGTTGGTTGAAAGATTCAGCCGAACCCTCAAAGGCATGATTATGGGTCTATCTGAACCCGTGAGGCATAAGTGGGCCATCCTCCTGCCATGTCTTTTGTTCGCCTACATGGAGGTACCACAGAAGCGGTTTGACTACAGCCCTTTTGTGCTTCTATATGGGTACCCTGTGAGAGGACCTTTTAGTTTGGTTAAGGAAGACTGGGAGCAAGAACCCACATGTTAAAAATACTTATAAAGCACACGTACACCACTCGTTTTTTTTGGCGCTGTGGTCTAGGAAGGCCTGGCGCTAAGTGATTAATTCATAAATCTGGTGAAGTCAAAACTAGAGGCGAGTACTCAGGAGCAGGTCCTTGGACAAGAAAAGAAATTAGGGAGGAAATTAGGCATAGAGTTATGTCAGGGAAGCATATATTCAAGTTAACCTCTATTTATAATATAGGTTGATAGAGCAATTTTTAGAAAAAACAGAAAAAACGTATGTAAGGGTGATAAAATACAAAGGGCCAAGGCATGGCTAATTATCAGAAAACATAAAAAGTCTCAATGAAAGGAAAATTCACAGCAATGAATAATTTACAATTATTATATTTGGCAAGCTGCTGCTATCTATCAGACATAGGTGGTACACAGTATACATCAATAAATCAATCAATCATATAATTTGTAAAGTGCACTACTCACCCGTGAGGGTCTCAAGGCGCTGGGGGGTGGGGAGTGCTGCTACTGCTCGAAAAGCCAGGTCTTGAGGAGTTTTCTGAAGGTCAGCAGGTCTTGGGTCTGCCATAGTTGGTTGTGGAGGGTGCTCCAGGTCTTGGCGGTGAGGTGGGAGAACGATCTGCCGCCGGAGGTCGCTCTTCGGAAGCCGGGGACTGTGGAGAGGGCATGGTCAGCAGAGTGGAGCTGGCGGGTGGGGGTGTAGAAGCTGAGTCGTCTGTTGAGGTACGTTGGTCTGGTGTTGTGAAATACCTTGTATGCGTGGGTGAGGAGCTTGAAGGTTATCCTCTTGTTGACCGGAGGCCAGTGCATATCTCTCATGTGGGGTGTGATGTGGCTGCGGCGAGGGATGTCGAGGACCAGGCGTGCAGAGGCGTTCTGAATACGTTGGAGCCGACTCAGGAGTTTTTCCGTGGCTCCTGCATAGAGGGAGTTTCCGTAGTCCAACCTGCTGCTGACGAGGGCCTGGGTGACCGTTCTCCTCGTTTCAGTGGGGATCCACTTGCAGATCCTGCGGAGCATGCGGAGGGTGTTGAAGCAGGAGGAGGAGATGGCGTTGACCTGTTTAGTCATGGAGAGGGTGGGGTCGAGGATGTCCCCTAGGTCCTAGGTTGCGTGAGTGGTCGGTGGGTGTTGGAGCGGTTCCCAGTGCGGTCGGCCACCAGGAGTCGTCCCAGGCCGAAGGGGTGGATAAGAGGATGAGGACCTCCGTCTTCTCCGAGTTCAGCTTCAGTCAGCTGTTCCTCATCCATTCAGCGACGGCCTTCATTCCTTTGTGAAGGTTGGTTTTGGCGGTGTGGGGGTCCTTGGTGAGGGAGAGGATCAGCTGTGTGTCATCGGCGTAGGAGATGATGTTGAGGTTGTGCCGACGGGCGTCGTGGGCGAGCGGTGCCATGTAGATGTTAAACAGAGTAGGGCTGAGGGATGAGCCCTGGAGTATGCCGCAGATGATCTCGGTGGCTACGGAGTGGAAGGAGGATAGGAATTACGCTATGTGTTCTTCCGGAGGGGAAGGAGGTGGTCCAGTCCAGGGCCTTCTCTTGGATCCCAGCGTTGTAGAGGCGTGTTCGTAGTGTGTGGTGGTAGACCATGTCGAAGGCGGCTGACAGGTCCAGGAGGATGAGGGTTGCCATTTCTCTTGAATCAAGGCTGCCCAGGCTTCCATTCTGTTCAATCTTCTATTGTAGCTGTCAGTTTTAGGTATCCATTTAAGTTCCACTTTTACAACTTCAATCACTTGCCGACTGATATCATTTTCAATGTGTCACGCTATGCTGTAATGCTCAACCAATGGTGCGGTGGTCACCTTGCACCTAAGGCAGCTGTGGTGTTGGCAAATCCTTATTCATATTTTCCGAGTGGTTTGGACAATTTATATATAAAATTGCATGGACAATTGATTGCATAAATTACAACAGAGGTATTGAAGTTGGAGAAATCTTTAAAACCAATGCGCATTGTATTATACATACATTCTTTTGACTTAATCCTGTAGTCACACACACTGCAGTCACTGCATTTGTAATGACCCGCCAGTGGTGTGATTCCCCAGAAGTCATGTGGTGTGGTTTGAGTTCTTGATGAAGGGAGGCATACTTTGACCAGATGGTCTTCAAAGTTTTTGGCCCTCTTGAAGGCAAAAAGGAGGTGTTCCAATGTCAAGTCGCCCGTGTTTAGGTCTTATATTCCTGTGTTAGGCACATGTCGCAAGGCAGCTTATTTCTTACATTGTCCTCATGATAATATTTTGGCAGTGAAATTTTGCACACATTTGCATGCACGACAATACGGGAATAGTTTCTCTGAAACTACTGTGTTTAGACATCTAGCTTCACACAATATTATCACGATGCCACAAACATCATGTACAAGACCTCTTTACGCACTATGTACAAATGTTGTTCTATCTTTATCCATGGAGAGACAGGGCTGTCTACATATTCATAACATCACTAATCTACATGTACATCACAAAGCTGCTTTCCATTACAAATAATAAGAACACCAATAGATTAGCAGAGAAGGCACTGTAGCTGACACCGAGTGTTGCTGCATGCTGAGACTTCACTACACATCAGTCTAACATCTCTGTGACAGGGTGTCAAGTTTGTGACCAAGACAGGCTCCAACATTCTCTCCTATCAGATTTTGGGGTTGGCTTTTCCCTAGGGGTAATTCTTGGCCCTACACCTACACACAGTATAGCTCCACTCAGAATAGGGTTTGTATAATAGGAGTATACTTGATTACCTTCATGTTATATATGCCTACATATATATAGTCGTTAGCACTATGGTAGAACTATATTTACTCTGTACTCTTTTGGTGCTCGTAATCACGTTTATATGCTACTGTATATTAATCACTGCAGCACACGTTTTATACAAAAATAAAATTGGTTCAATAAACATATTGAAAATATCCCATAGTGTGTCCGTTGTATACGTTTTTGAGAATAAGTAAGTGCGATGACTGGGTGAAAGGTTCTGTACTGTTCCCACAATCCCTTAGGGGTCAGGCTTGTCATGTTCAGTGGTTGCCAGAAACCATTCACTCCCTGGTAAGGTTCAGAGCGGCATACAGTGGCGCTGTGAGCTAGCTGGTCTATAGGCCAACATATCCTGCAGGGGTGTGTGAAATCAGTCTAGGCACCAAGCCCCTAGTTTATGTTGTCTAAACAAATGTGCAGATCCAAAAGATTAGTAGGAACTACACGAGATAGGGTGTGTCAATGTCGAACCACTATTTTCGCTGTAGTGTTGGAAATGGGTGAGAATGTATAGGCTATTCTGTTTGTCTTCTCCTTGGGTTTAGAGGAGAATACTGCATCACAGTGACTATACCTTGCCATCTTCCTGGAACTGGTAATACGTTTTCATTTTCAATGTTTCAGCTTCTTTGAGAAAATCATTTTTCTAAAAACTGTTTCTCCTAATTCTCAGAAATCAAGAATATGGTAAGGAGTCCAGAAGAGCCTTAGGATGGCGGCTAGAATAGGCCAGAAGTGTTTTGCGTTCTATGGTTTTGCGAAAGAGTGTCACTTAAAGTTCTCCCTCTATGTTTTTGATCAGTAGGTCCAAAAAGTAAACTGCCTCTGTACTAAAGTGGGAGGTGAACTTGAGTCCCTGGCAGTTGTTATTGAGACACATTACGAAGCTGGTCCAGACAGTCACATTTCCATTCCAGATTAAGAAAATATCACCGTTATACCTCTTCCATATTTTTATTTTCTCATGGATGGGATTGGTATCGGAAAGTATGGTGGTATATTCAATATTGGCCATAAAGAGAATGGCAAGATTAGGTACATAAGTGAATTTCCCTTGATTTTCTGTTAGTACTGTCCATCACATTAAAGTGTCAACTGTAGTAGTTATAAAATCAGAAGGTACAGGGTGGGGGAGTTCTCTTCTGTCAAGTGTCTGCCTGACAACCTCCATCCCTTCTCTTTGGGGAATATTCGTGTATAGGGATTCTGGGCCATATTATCAAGCAAGGGCGATACATTATCGCCGCTTTTATCGGCAGGAAACTGCCGCTAAAGCGGCGATAATGAGCTTGATAATATGCCCTTGTGAATTTCCATAGAAGCCCAGGTTAGTACCTGTTAACCTGGGCTTCTATGGGAATTCACAAGGGCATATTATCAAGCCCATTATCGCTGCTTTAGCGGCAGTTTCCTGCCGATAAAAATCGGCAATAATGTATCGCCCTTGCTTGATAATATGGCACTCTATTTCCATGGTACGCAGAAAGCAACTAGTGTTATCAAACGGCATCTTTTCAATTTGATTAATCATATCTGTGCTGTACTTGACAAAGCTTCTGGTATTGGACACAGAGCCTCTAATAAAAAAGTCGATATTTCAGCCAATTGGTTCAAATATAGATCCTCAGCCCAACACTCCTAGAGATGGCCAAAATGATGGCCTGTATTTCCATTGTGGGGTCCCTTGGCTGTCTGATATTCCTGATTTGATAGTGCCTCTTAAATTAATTTTTATAAACATTAGTATTTTGTAAAGCAATACAAAATTGTCAGTGGGTTTGACAACTATTTGGTCATTAAATGTAGGTTTATTGAGTGCCTCCCTCTCAACTAGGGGTATGTTATATGGGACAAACAGTTTTTGCTGTTCCTAATTAAAAATGTCTTTGAGTACCAATTTCTCAAAAGTGTGGACCTCAGGTGGTATGGATGAGTGAGGTGGTGAAAATCTAGTAGGGGTCGAAAGCTCCTATGTGCATTCGAATGATTGTATGTATTATCTTTAAAAAAAGCATGCTGTCTAATTTTACGAAAAAATCTGAGCCTGTCGGTTTGTATTTCTAAGAAGTTTGGTCGTACTGCAGGAACAAATAACAGACCTCTGCTGAGCAAGGGTGACAGTGTGTGTGCTGAGAGGTTAAACATTAGTATAGTTTGTCTATTATTAATAGCAGGGTCTGAACTGTTGTTTACTGGTGGCTCCATTAGTAATACTTTTGGCATGTCTGCCTTTTGCCTGGTGTGTTGAATTGCTATTGCACTCGTCCTCTTCTGCTTAGGTGCTTGGCACAAGCAGTGCTGCAGGCCCACTAGTAGAATTTAATTTACAGGCCATGAGCACAGGTAGTGCCACTTTACTAGGGCCTTACAAGTAAATTAAGCATGACAATTGGGTATAAGCCACTCTACCAAGGTTTAAGGTGACAGCACAAGCACTTTAGCACTGGTAAGCAGTGGTAAAGTGTGAAAAGTGATAAAGCCAGCAAAAACAGTCAGCAAAACTGGGGGTCTGAGGGAAAAATGTTATGGTAAAACGATACCACGGAGCCAGGACTAACATGCAACCTATGCATTCTAAGTTCTCCTGAAAGATTTTCAATACACTACAGCTGCCTGCAGCAAAGTGCTCCTATACTGTCTTATATGGAACCGTTAGCCCAGTTTTTTTATCGGACAGCTCATTCGACAGTCTGTAGTCAGCTGCTTCCTCAGCTGAGGCAATGTTTCAGGGAAGGAGGTTGCTGTAAATGAGACCTTAGAAGATAAATCTGGCTCAGAGGTCCCTAGTCCGAAGCCGCCAAATTTCAGGACCAGTCTCTGTGTGGAATAATTGAACGAAATGGTTAGAAAATCTGCACATGAAAGAAGATCCTGAAGCCAATCAAATTTCCCAGGAAAACTGAATTGATTCAAAAGGGGATAATGATGAACCAAAGGAAAAACTAAAGTCCCTTTCATGGGCGGACCTGAGGATGGTGTTCTGTGGTCAACAACAAATACCGGCAGCTGCTACCTCAAGCTCAAGAACAACAACAAAAATTACTAACTGAAGGTAGGATGAAGGATGAAAGATTTTTTTCTACGATGGGCATAGGTGATTTGTGATGCCTTGGTCTTACCAGTGATCAAGAAAGATGGGGCATATTAGCAAGGGCTGGCGATCAAATTAACGCCGCTTTAGCGTCCGTTTTCGGGCGAAAAGCAGCGATAATTTTATCGCAGTATTAGCAAGGACACGCTAGTGTCTTAGCGCCTGTTTCACTTACGCCATGCATCGCATCGCTAATGAGATGCAAAGTAGGCGTTTCTGACTAAAGTGCACGGGTAAACTTCGCTAAGCCAGCTTCGCGATATTTACAACATGCCCTAGACCCGCGAAGCGATATTCAAAGTTTGCACTAGGCACCCCTTAACGCTGGATTCTAACGTCTGATATTTTCTTGATTACAGTTTGTTTACTATGGAAGGTGGATTCTAGGGTTGAGGCCACAGGGCCCTATCATCAAGCTTATCTCTATTTTTGCTCGATTATCGCTGGTTTTCCAGCGATGTTGCCTGATATCGCCGGCTATCGCTGGAAATATTATCGCCAAAGCGCTAAGCGTTGTTGAAACAGCGCTAGCCTGGCGATAATTTCCAGTGATAATAAAAAAACGCGCTAAGCTCGTTCAGCGATAATTATCGATGCGGCTTGCTAATATGCCCCGAATATCTTATGCAGTTCAGGGAGAAGCCTCCAGTAATGTTCACCATTACCAAGAGACTCCGGAAAGAGACTCCGTGTAGAACGTCATCAAGGGTCTCATTGCCAATGGTGCAGTACCACAGAAATAGCAAACTCTGGGGCCTTATTCGATTTTTGTGATAGGCAATTAAATGATCGCTTATGGGTAATTGTCATTATTGTTGACCTCAGCAGAGGGTAAAAACTGCTGTTAACACCCTGACCAGATGGCATTAACACATCATCATTGCATATCAAGGGCACACCTTAGTTTCTGGGGAGCTCTATTTAGATATGCACAATAATTCTCTTTCTTGGGATGCATGTGCTTTGTGTTACTAAAGTTGTTGTCAAAGTTTCTTAGCTTTTCAAGTAGTTGGGGAAATTGTGCCTGCAGCAAGAATACTCCGCATATGACAGCAGGTTTCTCCCGTTACTGGGTCACCGGTCCTCACGGCGAACACTCGTGGACATTTCTACTCTAATTACCGTGGTGGCGGCACAGGTATCGGATTTAATGCCCTCACAAATCAAAACAGTGAGGGCCCAAAGGAGCCCCGGGAGTGCTGGCGACTTCGAAGTCTAATTGTTACATGTATGATGGATTAAAACGGGCGCCCCGGGCTTCCCCGAGATAAACACGCCGTGCTCGGCCCCGTGAATAGAAGGAGAGGGGTTTGCATCAGCAGTACTTGTGCGATGTCTTGTGCAATTGAAGCAGCCATTATCCACCTCTCTGGAGCAATGGAATGTGCCAGGGCTGGCGAGGAGACAGCGCGTTACATAAAAGCGTCGCGTGATTTACGTCAGCCATGCGCCGTGTGTTAGATGATGGGGACGCTCTAGACTCCTGTGTCTTTATTTGGAGTGATCAACATAAATGCGTAATTTTCAATTAATACTGTTTTCTTAAATTGGTCTTGTGTTGGTGTATATAGAGAACTTCCCATTCCCCTTGTGATGCATAATACGCTTTCTTAATTGTTGAGTGAGTAGCTACTTGGTGTTATTTATATAGCGTTTTTACTTTTTATATTGCACCAACACGGCTCAAATACTCCACATAGTTGGATGTCACTGAGCTCACAAAAGAACGCAGCCTACATATTTCCTGCAAGCTGTACCAATCCCTGTTGAGCATAATTTCAGCCACTTCACATGCAATGGGCGTTTTACTTCCCAGGCAATGCACGTACTGCTGTCAGGCAATGATCATACTGCTAGGAAGGCAATGCACGTACTGCTGCCAGGCAATGAGCATACTGCTAGGAAGGTAATGCACGTACTGCTGCCAGGCAATGGTCATACTGCTAGGGAGGCAATGCACGTACTGCTGCCAGGAAATGATCATACTGCTAGGGAGGCAATGCACGTACTGCTGCCAGGCAATGATCATACTGCTAGGGAGGCAATCCGCGTACTGCTGCCAGACAATGATCATACTGCTAGGAAGGCAATGTGCGTACTGCTGCCAGGCAATGGACATACTGCTAGGAAGGCAATGCACGTACTGCTGTCAGGCAATGATCATACTGCTAGGAAGGCAATGCACGTACTGCTGTCAGGCAATGATCATACTGCTAGGAAGAAAATGCACGTACTACTGTCAGGCAATGATCATACTGCTAGGAAGGCAATGCACATACTGTGCCCAGGCAATGATCATACTGCTAGGAAGGCAATGCACATACTGCTGCCAGACAATGAGCATACTGCTAGGAAGGCAATGCACATATTGCTGCCAGGCAATGATCATACTGCTAGGAAGGCAATGCACGTACTGCTGCCAGGCAATGAGCATACTGCTAGGAAGGTAATGCACGTACTGCTGCCAGGCAATGATCATACTGCTAGGAAGGCAATGCACATACTGCTGCCAGGCAATGATCATACTGCTAGGGAGGCAATCCGCGTACTGCTGCCAGGCAATGATCATACTGCTAGGGAGGCAATGCGCGTACTGCTGCCAGGCAATGGACATACTGCTAGGAAGGAAATGCACGTACTGCTGTCAGGCAATGATCATACTGCTAGGAAGGCAATGCACGTACTACTGCCAGGCAATGATCATACTGCTAGGAAGGCAATGCACATACTGTGCCCAGGCAATGATCATACTGCTAGGAAGGCAATGCACGTACTGCTGCCAGGCAATGAGCATACTGCTAGGAAGGCATTGCACGTACTGCTGCCAGGCAATGATCATACTGCTAGGAAGGCAATGCACGTACTGCTGCCAGGCAATGAGCATACTGCTAGGAAGGCAATGCACGTACTGCTGCCAGGCAATGATCATACTGCTAGGAAGGCAATGCACGTACTGCTGCCAGGCAATGAGCATACTGCTAGGAAGGCAATGCACGTACTGCTGCCAGGCAATGAGCATGCTACTCGCTGCACAATGCACACATTGCTAGGCAAGCAATGCATGTACTACTGTCAGGGCAATGCACATACTACTAGGCGAGCAATGCACAGTCTAACAGGTGGACAATGCCCATCCTAGTCAGAAGGCACATATCTGACTAGGTGAAGACCTCCAGCCAAGGTCATAACACACTATAGTACATTGTAACACCTCTAGCCAAAGGCAAAAAGAAGCACCAGAATATATTGTAAGACACCAATGACTGAATCATGCACGTGGGAACACCTGAAGCACACGTACTGTACTGATTAGTCAGCTCAAACAACCAGATATCATACCCCTCCCACATAACGTGGAATTGTCAAGTCCATAGGTATGCAGAGAGTGCTGCAAGGCCATACTGATGTGGACATTCTAAACACATGATTCTAACATGACCTGTCACATTTAGTATTCATGCTAAAAATACATATATCTATATTCAGGACTTCATATGTATGCTCTGGTTATTCAGAGTTGGATTAAAGTGTGACACAGGACTTGACCCCACACTTGCCATTTGAAATGGCATCTCAAATCACACTAGCACCTAAGAGTATGTGAAGTAGGCCTGTGTAGAGTTTGCCGAGTCTCCGTGAACTCCACGAAGTGGCTGAGAAAAGACGCCCGCTACAAGAAGTTCGGCGAATGGGTGGAGTTTCTCAGCACGTCCATTCACGTGTATTTTCATATCAAATGCAGTACGTAGTGCGTCCTCGCGCTGAAAATTGCACGTGAACGTTACCACTCGGTTTCCATGGGGCCAGCCATCTTGTTTTCTCTGTTCTGTTCATGATGCTAGGCCTATTTGTGAATTCATTGTTGTCCTTTCAATCCTTCACCCTCCCAATGAATCTACCCCTAATTTTTTTTTATTTTTAGTGTGAGTTTTTGTGTCTTTGTATTTTGTGTTTTCAGTTTTTTTTGTGTTTATCATGACTTTTTGTACTTTTTCAAATTTTCCTTTACTTCCTTTGTATTTCATTTGCTTCTTTCCTTTCTTTTTTCCTTCTTTCCTTCTTTCTATCCTTCCTTCCTTTCTAACGTCCTTTCTTCCTTCCTGCATCATCCTTCCTTCTTTCCCCAGTTTTTCTCTCCCCCACTCAGCACCATGTGAGAACAGGGGAGTGGCAGCATCAGACCCCTAAACAACTACCTACCCTGCGGACAGCGTAGCACCCCAGGTGTGCAGCCTGGGCTGTCCTTAGTGAGGTGGAGGTGGCAGCACCTTATTTTTTTTCTTTTGCGACGTCGCCTTCCCTCCATGCTAGCAGCAGGCCTGACAGTGGATACCTCCTGCGGAAGTGTCGGCTGCACTGGGGGAGAGTGAATGGTTTGTGTAGCACACCAGTCAGGTTCGGTACACCGTCCGGCAGCTGACGCACTGCTGGGTTGAATCCCTGACTGGGTGCAGGACTTGTTCAACCTGCTTGGTGTCGAGATCTGAGGCTCAGCAAGTATTAATTATTTGTTGTATTTGTGTTTTACAGTGCTTACATTTATTTTACACATAGCCTTCTGCTCAAACACAGAGGGAAGTTATGTTTAGTTCACATTACAATATTGTTACTTTGTGATCCGGTTTCAGCTGGCAGGTTCTCAGCACTACCTAATTGTACTCATCAGCGCATGCTTATGCTGAATAATTAAGAAGCAATTGCAGACTCTTCTGTCATCCTGTCACCATAGTAAATGAGTGATATTAGTGAGTTAGAGTTCTCTGTGGATTATTTTATGTACCTTGTACAGTCCCAACCTATTTCACAGTGATGTGTAGTATCCATCAATGCATTGCAAAAAAGGAAGGCTGAGTTGGTCCATCAATGAGTGTTGAGAGATGAGAACAGAAACAAAGATCATTCACTGCAACACATTAGTTCCAAATGTAGGTTTTGTTAAGGCACTTTGGATTAGAGATTTTAGGGTTAATATGGCAGTTGATAGACCCAAATCTAGTACAATAGGCTGTCTGTTTTAGACTACATGTGCCTGTCATATTAATTTTGTGGTGGTTAACTCCAACACTATTCAATGTTTTTAATCTTCTTTATGCTTACATCAGCACCCAAGAGCAATAAGAGGAGCAGTGCTGAAAAGGAGGCGCCGACCACCGGTGCCACAACTGAGGGCTCCACTTAGACTAGTAAATCCTATTATTTATTATTATTATATCCTTAATGTTGAGTTTTATGATTGTTATGGGCTTACGGTAGAATCTTGGGCTATTGGAACGATGGTCCTGGGTTCCAGGATGGGAGTTTCTGCCTGAAGCCCGGAGTTGATGGCGAAACATTGAGTTGCTCTGACACCCCTACCTACCATCTTCCTTTGACATGGTGAAAAGAACAGGATATAAACGCACACGTGTGGATTAGCTCAGTTTCCTCTGCCCACTATGCTACTTTAAAATTTTGCCATGCTTATATTTTATACTGTCTCCTTTTTGCTTTGGCGCTCTTTGGTGCTTTTTTCAATTACATTTTTAAACTGCAAATCTCTGGGTCTGCTGATTCGATTTTTGTCATTTTGGTCATGTTTCATTTATTTAAATATACTCCATTCGTCTAACTTGGTGCACATTCCTTTTTGTGTAGTATTTTCCTTTTATTACTGTTTGAATACATTGCCTATAAGTTAAGCCTAACTGTTCTGTGCCAAGCTACCAGTAGGTTGAGCACAGGTTAATGGTGGGTTTGCTTGTGCTAGGCCTCGGTGAAGCTCACAGAGTTTCACTCCACAGAATTCAGCGGAGTCAACGAAAATCTCCTCCTGATTCTGCAGAGTTTCAAGCATAGGCAGAGTTCCTGTCATTGCGTGCACACAGCATGTTCTAAAAGCACTGAACCGATAAGGGGAAGGGGTGTGATGGGTGGAGAGAAAAGGTTTATATGGGCATTTCACAACATACTCACAGTGGTGACTCATGAGCGGCACAGCCGACTGTAGGGCGAGCGCCCTTCTTTCACACAGTGAACTGGGGTGATAATCTCCGGCAGCGGAAGCTTTCTGCACAGTGACAAACCCACAGTAGATCTAACAACACTAGCTCACCTCGGCTCGAACACAGATGTAAATCAAGAGCAGCACACCCGGTGCACTATCACAGACTCAGCATAAGCGCTAGCATTCAGCTCAGCTTCAAAAGGCGAGATGCTAATTATGCACAGTGTGCTCTAGTCTCTACCAAATATTGCTGCGGTCTCCTGCCTGACCAACCCAACTACTGTTAGATGTAAGACTCTGGGGGCCTCATTTATGAAAAGTGATGCATCGCTGCGTGAAAACAGCGATGCGTCACTTTTCACTGCGCCCTCCTTGAGACACCAATGATGCGTCATATTTACAGTATGTCGCATCATTGCGCAAGGAGTTACAGATACGTCAGCATTTCTGACGTATCTGTATGGCGCAAAAGTGACGCAAAAGTGACGCATTGCTGGAGTGTGTCACAAAAGTGACGCAACTCCAGCAAGGTATCCTTTCAGATGGGGCACGCCCCATGTGAAAGGGCCTGCGTCAGTCTTACGCCTGCTGTGAGGCAGGCATAAGAAATGGACGCATTTGTGTCCTAGAAGTGGCGCAGTGAAATCTCATAGATTTCACTGCGTCACTTCTACGACCCTTTCTTGCGTCAATACGCCCCCCTTGCAAACATTATACCTGGCACAGGTATAATATGGCGCAGGGGTTTACAAAGTGACGCATCTACCTAGATGGGTCACTCTGTAAATATGGCGCAACAAGGCGCATTTTTTACACTACTGGTGCATCACTAAAAGTGACGCACATGCGGCGTAAAAGTGACGCACAGCCTCATGAATGAGGCCCTTGATGTCAGGATCCGACCTGGGTGCCTGCCTAAACTGAAGAACTACATCTCCCAGAAGACTTAGGGAGGTGGGCAGGGCCCGAGACAGCATAAGCATCGTGGGAACCAAACAACGGTGCTCGTGATTTGTCCTTCTGGTAGAGCTGTTTGCGGACGCCCTGTCCCCGCGGAGTTGGCGGAGTTCTTGTACTTGTTCCGTGGTTGTGGAACAAGATCCTATTCTCGTGGTTCGGCTGAACCACGGACATTGATTGCGGCAGGTACCGGCTGGGCTGCCTACCTGGGAGCGGTGAGTGAGGCGGGAGACGCCGGATTGCACCCTCTGCTCGCTCACCTGTGTGTGATGCCTCTGACAACACCGGCTGGTGTTGTCTGCTGTTTACTAGGGTTGGGTGAGGCGCGTGAGACGCAGGATTGCCCCCTCAGCGCTCTTGCCAGTAAACCTGTCTTGCCCTAGTTCAGCGGCCGCAGCAGTTACCGGCTGGTTCTGTTGCTTTGGGTGAGGTTGCGCGTGAGACGCAGGATTGCCCCCTCAGCGCGACCTTCGGATATTAACCTGTTTGGGGAACATTACCGGCTGGTATTGTTGCACTGTTTCCAGTCACTGGGCGCGACGTGGGAGACGCAGGATTGCCCCCTCCGCGTTCGCCCTCGGGAGTTCCTAGTGCTTGCGGTGGTGCCGGCTGGCATCGTCGCTCATTTACTTTTTGGAGTGGTGTGGGAGACGCAGGATTGCCCCCTCCGCACCCTCACTCCTTCTTGGGTGGTGATCTTGAGCACTCGGCTGAGTGCGTTCTCCTTGCAGTAGGATTCTTTACGGAAGAGTCAAGAGACGCTGGATTTGCTCCCTCTTGGAACTCGTGTACCTTCCATTACTGTTTAGGGGGGTTTAGTTTCCTTTCTTATTTTTTCCTTTGAACTAGGGAGTCAGTCATTTTCCTGTTTTCAGTTGAGGTTGAACTTCCACTATCGTTGGAGTTTCGTTCTTTCCTCATTGTCAGAGCTGGAACGGGAAGGGGTCACCTCCTGGAAACATCTCAGGTACCCTCCTGTATGTTATCTGTCATTTTACTGTACAGTGAGAGAGGGCGTGTTCTTATACGTGTTCTTTTCTTTGTTGTTTCAGGACCTGACTCCCAGGGGTTCTTTAGCCCCGACTTTTTCCCTCGCCTGACTATCTTGCACTCTGTATCGGGTAGACACCAGAGTGCAGGGACGTCTGGAGGTGGACCCCTATAGAGCATCTCTCCGATCCTGAGGAGCCACAACCGTGACAGAATCACGAGCCCACGGCATATTACTCCTCCTGGTCGGAAAGGTCTTCTATCATGGCTGACTTGGATGACGTGCTTCAGGCCCTGCTGTTGGTACAGCAGGAACTGGCAGCGTCCAAGGCTGAGACCACAGCCTTAAAGGAAAGGTTAGACCGCCAACAGGGAAACCCGTTTGATGTATCAGGGGCACGGTCGATTCAGGTAACCGTCCCTCCTCCAATCCCATTGGCCAGTCCCGAACGGTTTTCGGGAGATCCCCAGAAAATACAGGCCTTCCTAACGCAGATTACCCTTCATTTTTCGTGCCGTCCGGCCTCGTTTCCCTCGAACTTATCTAGGGTGGCTTTTGCTATCTCCTACTTATCAGGTGATGCCGCCAATTGGGCGGTTCCATACGTGAAGAATGACGATCCTATTCTGACAGATTGGTCTGCGTTTCGTAAAGAGTTCGAGAGAGTGTTTGACCGCAGAGCGACCACTCTCAGCGCAGACCGGGAACTCTTGCAGCTTCGCCAAGGGAAGAACGACTTAGTCACTTACATGACCACTTTTAATCGGCTGGTGGCCGAAACCGGGTGGCCCGAGGAAAAACGGATGGCCTTGTACTACCAGGGCCTTTCGGAAGACCTCAAAGATGTGATAGCCCAAATCGATCCCCAACCGACCACCTGTGTAGATCTGATTAATCTTACCCTGCGGTTAGACCATAGGTTGGGAGAAAGGGGAGGCGAACGCAAGAGGCACGACCGTTCATATGGTGGCATGGGACAGGTCTCACACCCTGTCCAGAAGCCCGGGGACATCACCCCAGAACCCATGGATGTAGGAGCCATTCGCGCACCGTTAACCAAGGCAGAAAGAGAAAACCGCCGTGCGCTGGGATTATGCATGTATTGCGGGAAAAAAGGCCATTATGTCCGGGAATGTCCCCACAAACCAAAGAAATCCCGGCCGTTCTTTCCAGGAAAGAAGGTGGCCCTAACCACAGTAGAGACAGTGACTTCTGCAGACAGTGGGGCAACCCGACGAGAATCCGAGGTCAAGGAATGGAGACTCACCACCTTGGCATCAACCGAGAATAGAAAGACTGCTGCTCACCTCTCTTTATCCACGGTGTTGCAGGAAAATAATCGATGTCATGCCGTGTGGAGCATGATAGACTCCGGGGCTACCGGGAACTTCGTGGATGAGGGATTGGTTCGCCGGTTAGGATTGGGTCGAGTACCCTATGTCAAGCCTGAGGCAGTGTTGGCCGTAGACGGCACTCCGTTGAAGTCAGGCCCCATCACAGAACATACAGAAGAGGTGGTGTTGGTACTCGAGAATGAATCCGTCAAACATGAAGAGAGGATCATGTTGAACATTATAGAGGCACCCCAGTACGAGATCATTCTTGGTATTCCTTGGTTGGAACAACACAACCCATCCATAGACTGGCGGGAAAAAACAGTGAGCTTCGTATCAGAGACCTGTGTAGCAAACTGCATGAAGGTGTCAAATGCTCACACGGTGGCATTGGCACAGGTGTGGCACGTAGCCACGGCAGCAGAAAAAGACACAGTATTGCCTGTTGCTTACGAGAGGTTCAAAGAGGTGTTCAGTGAGGCCAAGGCCGAAGTACTCCCACCACATCGGGAATACGACTGTCGGATTGACCTGGTGGAAGGAGCCATCATACCGTCTTGCAGAGTGTACGCTCTGTCGGAACCCGAGACCCAACACTTGCAGGAATACCTACAGCATTTCTTGGAGATAGGGTTCATTAGACCATCTAGATCTCCTGCGGCATCCCCTTTGTTTTTCACGTCAAAAGCTAACGGCGAGTTGCGCACGTGTATCGACTACCGCCAGTTGAATAAACAAACTGTTCGGAATCGCTATCCGCTCCCTCTCATTCCCGTATTGTTGGACCAGGTGAGGAACGCAGTGATCTATACCCGGTTGGATCTTCGGGGTGCTTACCACCTGGTCCGCATACGGAGGGGAGATGAATGGAAGACAGCATTTAAAACCCGGTACGGGTTGTTCGAGTACTTGGTAATGCCGTTCGGGTTGTGCAACGCCCCGGCGGCATTCCAGTACTTCCTCAATGATGTGCTGAGGGAATACATAGACCGTTTTGTCGTGGTATACATCGACGACATCCTGGTATACTCGGCAACTCAGGCCCAACACGCCAGTCATGTTCTCCTGATCTTACAAAGGCTGTTGGAGAATGGACAGTTTTGTAAGCTCAGTAAGTGTGAGTTCGACGTGGAGGTAGTTGAGTTCCTGGGAGTTATTCTGACACCAAAAGGCTTCCGGATGGCGGAGCGAAAGGTGGAAGCAGTACGGGAGTTGCCGGTGCCCACCAACGTAAGAGAAGTGCAATGCTTCCTTGGCTTCGCCAATTACTATCGGCGATTCATATCCCAGTTCTCTTTGTTGGCCTCTCCTATAACCCGTTTGCTGAGGAAGGGTGTTGTTTTCCGATGGACCCCCGAAGCTACAGAAGCTTTCGAACACCTGAAGAAAGCGTTCAGCACAGCACCCATCCTAAAACACCCACAGTTGGAACTACCGTTCATTGTAGAGGCGGATGCCTCTGATGAGGCAGTGGGAGCTGTGTTGTCTCAGAGAGACAAAGAAACCGGTCAGTTACACCCTGTAGGCTTCTTGTCAAAAAAACTCAACGCGGCCGAGACCAACTACACGGTGTCAGAGAAAGAACTGCTGGCCATCAAAAGAGCCTTTCAAGAGTGGAGACACTATCTTTGGGGAACGCAACATCCTATAACAGTATACTCCGATCATAGGAACTTGCAATTCATGAAAACGGCACGCCACCTCTCCCAACGTCAAATGAGGTGGATGCTGTTCTTCGCGGAGTATAATTTTGTTGTAACTTTTCGCCCAGGGGCAGAAAACAAAAAGGCAGATTCGCTATCCCGACAAGGGGGGGAAGCCGTCTCTGCACCAGAGGTTCCGAGAGCCATCATATCCCCTGAGAAGGTGGTGTGCATTGTACAAGCAGACCAATTCATAGAACTGGTTCAAAGCGATCGGAGTCTGAAACAGTGGCAGGAATGGGCGGGTCTAAGCACGTTGAGAACACTAAAACATGGAATTCCATTACATGCCGGCAAACTTTTCGTGCCTACTCATGCCTTGCGGATAAAGGCGTTTAATTGGTGTCACAATGATGTGTTGGCCGGTCATCCAGGGAACACCAAAACCATCCACCTGATGAAACGTCACTTCTGGTGGGAGACCCTACACTCCGACGTCAAGGGGTGGATCAAACAGTGCGATACCTGCGCCAGGGCTAAGGGGGACCACACCATGAGTCGAGGGAAACTCATGCCACTACCAACCCCTTCGCGTCCTTGGCATACCATTAGCATAGATTACATAGTGGGTCTTCCCATGGATCAGGGTTACAACGCGATCATGGTCGTGGTCGATAGTTTGACCAAGATGGGACACTTCATCCCTTGTAAGAACTTGCCCACAGCCGGTCAGACCGCTCAGCTGCTGTTATCCAATGTAGTACGTCTTCATGGCATACCACGAGTGATCATTTCAGACAGAGGGCCCCAATTCGTAGCGCGCTTCTGGCACATGTGGTGTAAGGCCCTGCGAGTGGAAGACGCCCTTTCCACCAGCTTCCACCCGCAGTCAGACGGCCAAACGGAGCGGCTAAATCAGACACTCAAGCAGTATCTCAGATGTTACTCCGAAGAGGCCCACCAGTCCTGGGTCTCTTTATTATGGCTGGCGGAACTATCATATAATAATGCATGGCATGGTTCGATAGGAGAGACCCCGTTCAAGGCCAACACGGGATTTCATGCTAACACTTTGCCCTTGACCATACCCGGTGAAGTCCAGAACCATCCTTCGGTGGCCTCCCATGTAAAAGCTCTGTTGTCCACACACCGACGAATACAGAAGACTTTGGCTCAAGCAAAGACTAAGTACAAAAAATGGGCGGACGTACACCGTCAGGAAGGACCTCAGTACAAGGTGGGAGATAGAGTTTGGCTATCAACGAAGAACATCCGATTTCGTTACCGGAGCATCTTTCACCCCAGGTACATTGGACCGTACGCTGTTCTTCGCCAAATCAACCCTGTGGCGTACAAGCTTAAACTGCCGGCTTCCATGAGAATCCATCCGGTGTTCCACAGCAGCCTACTGAAACCGGCTGGTCCAGTCAGGCGTAAGGCGACACCTCCTCTTCTGCGAGACGGACAGATCGAATACGAGGTACGTCGCATTGTGGATGCCAGATTCCGGCAGGGGAAACTGTGGTTCCTGGTCTCCTGGAAGGGGTATGGGTCGGAGGACGACTCCTGGGAGCCAAGCACGGAGGTGCATGCTCCGCGGCTAGTCCGGCTTTTCTACGCCCGTCACCCGCGGAAGCCTGGCGCTAGGAGGCACCGGGACGGGGGGCGTACTGTCAGGATCCGACCTGGGTGCCTGCCTAAACTGAAGAACTACATCTCCCAGAAGACTTAGGGAGGTGGGCAGGGCCCGAGACAGCATAAGCATCGTGGGAACCAAACAACGGTGCTCGTGATTTGTCCTTCTGGTAGAGCTGTTTGCGGACGCCCTGTCCCCGCGGAGTTGGCGGAGTTCTTGTACTTGTTCCGTGGTTGTGGAACAAGATCCTATTCTCGTGGTTCGGCTGAACCACGGACATTGATTGCGGCAGGTACCGGCTGGGCTGCCTACCTGGGAGCGGTGAGTGAGGCGGGAGACGCCGGATTGCACCCTCTGCTCGCTCACCTGTGTGTGATGCCTCTGACAACACCGGCTGGTGTTGTCTGCTGTTTACTAGGGTTGGGTGAGGCGCGTGAGACGCAGGATTGCCCCCTCAGCGCTCTTGCCAGTAAACCTGTCTTGCCCTAGTTCAGCGGCCGCAGCAGTTACCGGCTGGTTCTGTTGCTTTGGGTGAGGTTGCGCGTGAGACGCAGGATTGCCCCCTCAGCGCGACCTTCGGATATTAACCTGTTTGGGGAACATTACCGGCTGGTATTGTTGCACTGTTTCCAGTCACTGGGCGCGACGTGGGAGACGCAGGATTGCCCCCTCCGCGTTCGCCCTCGGGAGTTCCTAGTGCTTGCGGTGGTGCCGGCTGGCATCGTCGCTCATTTACTTTTTGGAGTGGTGTGGGAGACGCAGGATTGCCCCCTCCGCACCCTCACTCCTTCTTGGGTGGTGATCTTGAGCACTCGGCTGAGTGCGTTCTCCTTGCAGTAGGATTCTTTACGGAAGAGTCAAGAGACGCTGGATTTGCTCCCTCTTGGAACTCGTGTACCTTCCATTACTGTTTAGGGGGGTTTAGTTTCCTTTCTTATTTTTTCCTTTGAACTAGGGAGTCAGTCATTTTCCTGTTTTCAGTTGAGGTTGAACTTCCACTATCGTTGGAGTTTCGTTCTTTCCTCATTGTCAGAGCTGGAACGGGAAGGGGTCACCTCCTGGAAACATCTCAGGTACCCTCCTGTATGTTATCTGTCATTTTACTGTACAGTGAGAGAGGGCGTGTTCTTATACGTGTTCTTTTCTTTGTTGTTTCAGGACCTGACTCCCAGGGGTTCTTTAGCCCCGACTTTTTCCCTCGCCTGACTATCTTGCACTCTGTATCGGGTAGACACCAGAGTGCAGGGACGTCTGGAGGTGGACCCCTATAGAGCATCTCTCCGATCCTGAGGAGCCACAACCGTGACACTTGATGCCTAAGCATCAGTTCTCAACTGTCAAAGCCCAGAGGGCTGAGAATCGGGTCAGTGAGGCGCTTTATAAATAAGTAGACTATTTACACAAAGTAGCTCACTCCTGTAAGTTGCATGGGAGTCTGGGTTCTGTTATCTGTGTGCCTCCAGGGTGCAGGTACCAATCTCTCTGCACCCCGGTCCCGCCCTCTCCATATACAAATAACTCTGTTGACAGACAGAACATCATAGTTAGCCAACAAACTTTAACTTTCCAGCAAACTTCAGTGAAAATGGGTTCATGAAATACCCTCTTACAGAAATCCCAGCAGTAGAAACGCCTCGCTCCTCCTGCTTACAGAGACCTTCGGGGGCAGGGTGGGGTGAAGGATGGTCAAGTCTCCCCCAGATCGGAGCACCTCAGTGGTCTGCGCAGGCTGCATGGAACTGCCAACTGCCATGCCCAAAAAAGTGCCACTCAACCAAACACTCAGTGGAAAAGGAAGAGGGAGGGTCAGGACGTTACAGCTCCAGTGGTCGCTTGGCACAGAACAGTTAGGCTTAACTTATAGGCAATGTGTAAAGTATTTGTGCAACACTTCAAACAGTAATAAAAAGAAAATACTACGCAAAAAGCAATGTGCACCAAGTTAGAGGAATAGAGTATATTTTAATAAATGTAACATGACCAAAATGACAAAAATCGAATCAGCAGATCCAGAGATTTGGAAAGAGCAGGAGGGAGGGAACTGAAGGCCCATTGACCTTCCAGCCGGTGGAGGCTACCGCTACTATGATACGCAATACCTCTGTGACGTGGCAGTGAGGTATTGCACGGTTACGGAGTTACAGTAGTAACACAACTATAAAAGGCCGGGTTTTTCTGTTGGATGAGTGAGGAAAAGGGCCGCCCTGCTCACTTTTGTTTCTCTAATTAAATTATACATATTATAAGTAAACTCCATCACACTGCGGAGTGGAATTTTTGGCGGAACTCTTGGGCGTGGAGTATAAAAACTCAGGGCGGAGTACACCACCCAACGCTTCTTGTGACATAACCCTGACAATGATTATGGTTGCTGCTTGTGAAGGGTTTCCCTACCCAACCAGTAACCCAATTTTTTACACCACCTATGTACTAATAAGATTAATAATAATCATAGTGGGTTGCAATTTTCCCTACCACATGAATATTATTGAATCGCTATGAATCACAGCCATAACCGAGCCAGTGGCCTGCTGATGTCAGCAGACCTCAATGTCTGTGGTTGCTTTTAAATAATAAATTGTCTTAATGCAGCCTGTTTTACTTAAAGGAAAAGAGGATGCTTTTAAAAAACTAAAACGTGTAACTGACTTTTTATAAGTGTGGGCAGTGGTTCTAGGGGCCACTTCCTGCCCGTAGAATGTATTTTTTTTCAATATTCACAAAGGAAAAAGAGTTCTATGGACCCCTTCCAGTTTCAAAATAACTTAACTCTGTCTTTCAGTAGTCAGTAAAACATTAATGTTTTGCAACCCAATTTCGGTAGCAAAATATTCATTCATCCCACTGTGATTCGGTATATAGAAGGGACACCTTAAACACACCTCTTCCAAATACCAAATCAATATCTAATAACAAACCCAAATTGCTGTTCGTTAACGTGTTACCAATTTGCGTTTTTTACATATCGAAATGCCTTTTTGCCGTTGCAAACAGCCGCATCTGGTAATTAGGCCATTTGTGAATGCATAAAAAGGCTTGGTACATCTGGCCCTGAGTTTCTTGCTTTTACTCTCAATTTCTTTCAGTATGACCACAAAATCTCCTATTTAATTGTTACTTTAAAGTCATGCTTCTAGATGTGTGTTCTCCTATGATATGTCGGTTTTGGGGTCTCTGCTGTGGACTTGCCTAGTACCTGGGAGGGCTTGAGTTTGTTTTTGAAGTTGGAAGAGCCAAGGATTATTGTGGTTAGGAGTATATTATTATAAGACATTTTTGCTAGGACTGCTGAATGCCAAAATTAGGGTTCCTAGGAAACTCCAAGACTTTGGCTGCTTCCCAGTTGTAGAGGTGAGAACTTCCTATTGCCCAGGAGGAGGGGAAAAGAATGAAAAGACACATTGGGAAAACACAGTTGACTTCCCCTCCATCTCTATACAGTACTATATATATATTTCTAAAGTACATGTACACCATAAAAGGTATCTTAGCGCTGTATAACTGATGTTTATTGTTACCCAACTCAATGTTACTAATTTTATCGACCTCAGAAAGATGAAAGGTTTAGCGGTCCCACCAGGATTTGAACCTGTGAGCGTGTGGTCGAAACACAGGCCTCTACAGTGGACAGATTAGTCTACGGAGCCACAGGACCTGGCAATGCCCCGCATAGTAGTTGCCAGGCTCGTAGCTGGCCCAAATGCCTCTAAATTGGTCTATTCCAGGTGCCCGCCAATGCTCCTGTCCGAGGCGATGGAAGTACAGGACGTACCTTTTGGGAGCAGCCTTGAAGATAGTTTTCTGCAATGAGAAAAACTGCATAAGACAAAGCAGCCCTCCGAGATTTAATTACACTTTCCTGCAGCCGTGGCCACAAAGGAGGTAGTAGTTTTATTGCTTTCACTGTTGGAGCGATTTCTTCTGAAAATGCATTTTCTGAGAGGTAACAATGTGTCGGCAGATGCGGTATCAATCTTCTCATGTCTGACTCATCCTAGTGCCTATTTCTCTCTCCTAATCACTCCGTCCGGACCGAGACATTTTCTCAGCTCCAATGAACACGGCGGGCGCTCTGGTTCTCCACCACACGCTGTCTTCTTCCTTACTTTCTTGTTGTTTTTCCCGTCTTTGACTCTTTCTTACTTTTCCTCTAGCTCTCTCTATGAGGGGCATGTTATCGAAAGCCAGCGATAATTATCACTGGCCGTGCTTAGCGATAATTTTATTATCGAAGGCTATCTCTGGAATTTATCGCCCTGGTAGTGCGTTATTAACCCCTTGAATGCTCATGACGAGCTGAGCTCGTCTTGAGCCACGGCGCTCCGGTGCTCATGACGAGCTTAGCTTGTCATGAGCCGTGGAACGCTCGCATGCGGGGATAATTCCCCTGCTGTGCTGAGTGTTCCACGGGAACGTGTGTTGCCGTGACGAGCTAAGCTCGTCATGAGCACAGGAGCGCCGTGCCTCATGACGAGCTCGGCTCGTCATGAGCATGTGAGCGCTGTGCGCACCCCCCTCCCCCCCAGCACAGCGGGGGAATATCCCCCGCAGCGAAGGGGTTAACAACGTGTTACTCCAGGGCGATAAAAATTCTAGGGATAGCGAGATTATCGCCGTTTTGCAGGGAACATCACTTGTTTCTCAGCGATGTTCCCTGCAAAACGGCGATTACCTTGCTGATATGACCCACAGGGCCGTATGAGCATAATCCACCCCAATGTCAGGGATAGGTAAGCCTGCATTTTAGCAGATGTTAATTTTTGGAGAAAACAGCGGTTTTCTCCAAAAACTAACAGGTGCTAAAATGCTGGGGCAGCCATGTAAATATCGCGATGTGAACATCAGCGATATTTGCAAGGTTGTCCACCCGGGTTACGCCTATTGACGCCCACTTAGCGGAGGCGCTGGGAAAAAGTGTGCTAACATGCGATTATGCATGTTAGCACCCTCTTATAAATAGAGTGATAGCCCTTGTAAATATGCCCATATGTCCGTTAAATTAGGTGGTAAGAACACCAGGTAATTACAGCACTTAGAAGCAGCAGGAGTTTAGGGGCATATTAACAACGACCAGTGATAATTATCGCTGGCCGTGCTTAGCGATAAATATATAATCACAAGCAACCCCTGGAATTTATCACCCTGGTAGCGCGTTATTTACAACACGTTACTCGAGGGCAATAAAAATTCCAGCGATAGCAAGGTTATCTTCCTTTTACAGGGAACAACGCGATAACCTTGCTGATACGACCCACAGGGTTGTATCAGCATGATCCACCCCAATGTTGGGGATAGGTAAGTCTGCATTTTAGCAAACGTTAGTTTTTGGAGCTGTGTGCTAAAATGCTGGGGCAGCGTTGTAAACATTGCAATGTGAACATCAGATATATTTGCAAGGTTGTCCATCTGGGGTGCGCCCAGTGACGCCCACTTTGCATCTCATTAGAGATGCAAAGGGAAGCATTGGTTAAAAAGGGTGCTAACATGCGACTATGCATGTTAGCACCCTCTTTTTAATTGGTTGATAGTTTTATCTCCATTTTTTTGGCTTTTTAGGTAAAAAAGCAGAGATAAAGCCCTTGTAAATATGCCCTTTAGTATGCAGTTCAGCTCACACACACACGCACACACACACACGCACTCACACACACACACACACACATGCACACACGCACACACACGCACACCCACACACACACACGCACACCCACACACACACACTCTCTTCCTTCTTTTTGCGTCTTTTTTCCTTCTCTTTCTTTCTTTCTTAGGGCCAGATGTAGGTCACCCAATACCGGTCGAGTAACGGCCGAATTTACCGAATTTCGGTCGTTACCTACCGGTATTAGGCTACTGGATCCCTCGACCCATCCCAGTCCAGATTTCGAGCCAACCACAGCACCGAGACCGCCCTCATCGCAGCCACAGACGACATCAGGACCCTACTCAACAACGGGGAAACCACCGCCCTCATCCTCCTAGCCCTCTCAGCCGCCTTTGATACAGTCTGCCATCGTACCCATATAACCCGCCTCTACAACGCTGGGATGCAAGGCAAAGCCCGGGACTGGATCACATCGTTCCTCTCCGACTGAACCCAACGAGTCCGCCTCCCTCCCTTTCGCTCCGCGGCCACTGAGATCATCTGTGGCGTACCCCAGGGCTCATCGCTCAGCCCAACCCCCTTCAATATCTAAATGAGCCCCCTCGCCACCATCGCACGCAAGCACAACCTCAACATCATCTCATACGCCGACGACACCCAGCTGATACTCTCCCGCACCAAAGACCCAGCCACCGCCAAATTCAACCTCCAGGAAGGAATGAAAAATGTTGCTGAATTGATGAAACTCAGCCGTCTGAAACTGAACTCAGACAAGACGGAGGTCCTCATCCTCGGACCATCCCCATCCGCCTGGGACGACTCCTGGTGGCCCACAGAACTGGGCACCGCACCGACACCCACTGACCACGCACGCAACCTGGGATGCATCCTGGACTCCTCTCTCACGATGACCAAACAAGTCAACGCCATCTCATTGTCATGCTTCAACACCCTGCGCATGCTCCGTAAGATCTTCCGGTGGATCCCTACCAGGACTAGAAAGACTATCATCCAGGCCCTCGTTGCCAGGTGACTAGACTACAGGAACGCCCTATACGCAGGAACCACAATCAAACTTCAGAAAACACTCCAACGCATACAGAGCGCATCCGCACGACTCATCCTTGAATCCCCCGCCACAGTCACATGTCAGCCTACCTGAGAGACCTGGACTGGCTCCCCATCAGCAAAAGGATCACATTCAGTCTCCTCACCCACGCACACAAAGCGCTCCACAACATAGGCCCCGAATACCTCAACAACCGCCTCTCGTTCTACACTCCATCACGCAAACTCCGCACCGCCAGCCTCGCCTCGCCACTGCCGCACGGATCCGCAGAACCACCGCGGGAGGAAGATCATTCTCCTACCTGGCGGCCAAGACGTGGAACTTCCTCCCCGCCCACCTACGACTGACCCAGGACCACCTCACATTCAGGAAACACCTCAAGACCTGGCTCTTCGAGCAGTAGCGGCACTTCCCCCCCCAGCACCTTGAGACCCTCACGGGTGAGTAGCGCGCTCTACAAGTGTTTTGGTTGACTGAGATGTAGGTGGCCTAAATTGCAAATTCGGTAATTTACCGATTCGGTATTTTAAGGAATCGGTAAATTACCGATACCTTAAAATACAGAATCAGTAAATTACCGAACTTGCAATGTAGGGAGCACTCAAATGAGTGCTTTTCCCATTTTAGGATTCGTTATTTACCACCAACTATAAGTTGGTGGTAAATAACGAATACCTTTGAAAATGCAAATCTGTGCATTTTCAACTGCCATGTGGCAGACATACATGGCCTTCTGCACACAAGCAAGATTCAGGGGTGCAACAGGGTGTCAAAGTGACACCCTGGCACCGTTGAATGTGTCCCCCATTTTACTGAATCGGTATTTACCGATTCAGTAATTGCCATTCATTCCTATGGGCCTCCAGGCCCATAGGAATAAATGGTAATTACCAAATCGGTAAATACCGATTCGGTAAATACTGAATCTTACCGATGCAAGATATTATTATATATCTCCTCTCCTCTCCCTTATCATTTCTAGGATAAATGACACAAGGTATTGAAAAACATACTTGAAAAAACGATTATTTCATTTCTTGATAGACAAAGCTTTATTGTGATTTTAGGGCATTCAAGGTGAATTAAATAGACTGGCATTCCAGGCCCAGAGTTAGCATAGGATTAAGTTGCCCTTGAGTCATGCGAGGTGACGCAAGGGGAGCGTAATCCTTAAAACAGATTTACCAAACCACTCAAAGACACCGTGAATGGCCCTGCATAGCTTGATTAGTCTGGAGTAACACAAAGTTACTCTGCGCAGTACAATGTTAGATCGGTGGAGCACAGGTGGTCCCATAACATGTATTTGTAAGGCCCACATTCACGGAAGGGTGTCTTGGCACTGAATAAGAGATGCTTATTTTTCCCAACTCAATGGCACTCATTTTATTGACCTCAGAATGATGAAAGGCTGAGTGGTCCCACCAGGATTTGAAGCCGTGGCCAGGGGGACAAACACAAGTCCCTGCAGTAGATGCAATAGTCCACTAAGCCACCAGCCCCATGAAGCCACCCCTCCTTTTTGGCGCATTCCAAGATTACTAAGACTAGTAAACCAGGGCATGTGTGAAAATTGTACACCTTTCTGATAGAGGCACAACAAGGAGAAATCTCTTTATTTATAATGAGAAAAAAGCCTTCAAGGATTGTTTTTGTGCAGGAAGGTGTTCTGTCCTGCACAAAAACAATCCTGCTTTCAATGCAGGCACCCTTGCGTCATGGTGCAAGTATGCCTGTGCTGGTGCCAGCCAGCATATAGTGCCAGTGCAGTGAGACAGCAGGAATGTGCCATTTCTTGGTAATTATGGTCTATTCCTGCCCTCTCCATTCGACGCAGCACGGCGCAGCAAGTTGTCTTGCTGTGTTGCCTTGCATCAAATATTTATACATCTGGCTACAGGTGTCTACATTAACAGATAGAAACAGGTTGAAGATAATGCATGTTTTCACTTCTTCATTGAATGACACACTGTCATTTCCCTTAGAAAATTCATGAAAATAATTCATTTTTTTGGGACAAATATCATACCTAAAAATTAAATATAGCAACTGGAGAGAGATGGAATGTTTGAGCCTTTTACATAAACACAGCTAATCACAAAGTAAACAGCAACAAAGACAGTCTATTTAGGATACCTTTGACCTGCTTTGCACCCCTCTTGCAGCACACAACGTGTTACAAGAGCGCTGCAAAGCTTAAGTCAGATTTTTAAAGCCACGCAAAGCCACTTTGCATGGATTTGAGTGGCTCCAAGAACATAGATTAACGCAAATTGTTGCGTTGCGTTACTATCCCCTGGGTTAGCATTCCATGAGTGTTGCTGGCGTGTTCCCACACAACTTCCATTGTTTTTGATGAATTCTCACATTTACAAGACCTTCTAAACCTGGTAATGCACCAAAAAGACACACCTCTGCAGGAGAGGAGTAACAAGGAGAAATATATTGATTTTTCCTCGTTAATTCCTCTTTTTCACATTCTGCAGCACACATAAAAAGAGAAAAATGCCTCTCAGGATTGTTTTCGCGCAGGAAGGTACCCCTTCCTGCACTAAAATATTCCTGGATGCAGTGCAGGCACCCTTGCACCGTGATGCAATGATGCCTGTGTTGGCGCTAGGAAGTCCAGTGTGCACCAGCGCAGAAGGAAAAGACAGGAATGCACTGTATGCCTTATATACTGCACTTTCTTACCATTTCCCAGTGATACAGTGCAGTGCAGCACGGTTGTAGGTAGATCTGTAGTGCTTTTGCTGTCTCCAACCCAGCTTGGGTTAGAAACAGCTTCAATGTGTATGTCAACTTGGCCGTCTTGAGACGGCCAGCCACACCCACATCTGCACTCAATCAATCAATCAGGGAATTGTAAAGCGCAGCAACTCACCCGAAAGGGTTTCAGGGTGCTGGGGGCGGGGGGGCACGGCTCCTGGATCCTCACGGTGATTCATCATAGAGCCAAGTCTTGTGGCACTTGGAGATTGTTAGTGTCAGTCAGAGGTGTAGAGGTAGGGAGTTCCATGCCTTGGCTGCAAGGAAGGAGACGGGGTGCCCTCCTGCCTGGTCTTCTTGATACAGTTGGAAGGGAGAACTGGGTTGAGTGGAGAGATATTTGTGGTGCCTGGAACGAGAGGCGGTGGTTTATGTAGGGGGGTCAAGTGTTGTCAAAGGCCTTGTGGGCATGGGTGAGTAGCTGGAAAGTGTTTCCCTTCTCGACAAGGAGCCACTTTAGTGTCTGCATGTGATGTATATTGTGGCACTGGCACGGTAGGTTGCGGACTACTCTGGCGGCGGTGTTCTGGATGTTCTGGAGTTTGCGGATTAGGTTCTTATTCATCCTGGCATAGAGTGCGTTGCCGTAGTCCAGTCTGCTGCTGATGAGGGCATAGGTAACAGTTTTCTTGTGTTCGAGGGGGATCCAGTTTAAGGTCTTTGAGAGTAGGCAGGGGCTGTGGTAGCAAGAAGAGGTGGCATCATTGATCTGGCAGTCCATTTTAAGTTCAGAGTCTAGGATGCTTCCGAGGTTGCGTGCGTGGTCCGTGGGGGAGGGTGGTTTCCCGAGGGCAGGAGGCCACCAGGTGTAATTCCAGGCATCGGGTGTAGGCCAATGATGAGTACTTTGGTTATGTCCATGTTGAGTTGAAAGCAGATGTTCTTCATCCACCTGACGACTGGTACCATTCTTTCTTGAAAGTTGTGATTGGAGATGTTGGGGTCGTTGGATAGGGAGGGGATGAGTTGGGTGTCATCTGCGTACGATACGATGTTGATTCTGTGTGATCTGATGATGGAGGTGAGCGAGCGGTGGAGATGTTGAACAGGGTGGGGCTGGTGGGGGATCCTTGAGGGCCTCCATAGGTGGTTGTTGTGGGTTCTGAGAAGAAAGGGGGGAGTCTGACCCGCTGCATTCTGCCTGAGAGGAATGAGTGGATCCAGTCGCGGGCCTTGTTCCGGAGTCTGCGGGCTAGGGTACGATGTGAGACTCGGGAAACAACCTTTACAATGCAACTTTTACAACGCACTACCATTACAACAATACATTTTACAACGCAACATCCATTACATCGCATGCCATTACAACGCAACCATTACAACGCATGACACTACAACACATACCAGTACAACACATGTCATTACAACGCATAACATTACAACGCATAGTACCCTTACACTATCCAACACTTACCCTACTGTTGCACCCCCCGGAGTTAGAATAGTAATTTTTACCCCTACACTTTCCCACACTTACCCTACTGTTGCACCCCCCTGGAGTTAGAATAGTAATTTTTACCCCTACACTATCCAATACTTACCATACATGCAATGTAATGTTATGCGTTGTAATGGCATGTGTTGTAATGATAGTATGCGTTGTAATGGAATGCGTTGTAAAGTTAGTTTTTAAAAATTCGTTGTAATGGCATGTGTTGTAATGGAATGCGTTGTAATGGATGTTGCGTTGCAAAAAATGCGTTATAAAGGTATGCGTTGTAAAAGTATGCGTTGTAACGTCATACATCAGTGAGACTGTGTTGAAGATAACTGACATCAGTGCCCTGCCCACCACTCTTCCTCCATTTCAGCCATACCCTCAAAGACTCAGCTATTGAAAGACAAATAAAACAATAATAAACACTATTATTATTGTTTTATTTTAGGTATTAGGCTGGTGGAGGACGTCACTACTCAGCCATAATGGAGGAGCCACCACAGAAAATTATTTGAACATATTTGCTTATACATTTACGAACAAAGATACCCAGTTCAGGGGCATTAAAGAGGTTTGTGAATCAGTTCATTGTTCCTTGTGGAACTGTGAGGTGTCCTGTAGTAGACAAAGCTTTTTTTCAGGACATAGTTCTTGAACCAGGATGATTGGGTCATGAACTTTCTGGGTCAGGCAGTCCAAAAATGAAGGGGGTCATTTACTAAAGGCTGTCCAGGAGCTTGTATGGTGTGGTCTTTTTTGCGATATGCCTGCTTGCTATTATATGGTAAATACATTGACGCAATGATTTGCTTCACTTTGAACCTTTTTGTGTCAGATGTAAAACCTTAGTATATGTTCTCCGTCGTGGAGTCTGCTCCAATTACTACTACTACACACAGCCCAGCAACTTCTTAGATAATGATGGCAACTAACACGAATACAAGGTTCAAATATGGTAAAATTGCTGAAGGGAGAGAGAATCAAATTCAAATTTAGATGCACATACCCAAATGTCAATTACAAGGCAAATAATTTTTCTAAATAGTATAAAGCAATGCTAGACACCATTGTGCTCCATCCATCTGTCTATCTGTCTATCTGTCCATCTGCTTGTCTGTCCATCCACCTGTCCATCCATCCATCCACCCAAACAATCAATCCATTCATGCATGCATCCATCCATGCATCCATGCATCCAACCATCCATTCATGCTTTCATGCATTGTTCCATCCATCCATCCATCCATGCATCCATCCACCCATCCATCCATCCATCCAATGATCCATACAACCATGCTTCCATCTATATTTGCTCTTTCACTCTTTTACTCCAAGGGCCCGATTCACAGAACTAACTTAAGACAAAATCCTAAATTTATTATTTATTATTTATTATTATTTTTAACATTTGTATAGCGCGGCTGTCACCTTGCAGGTATCCTGGCGCTGGAGACTACTCCTAAATGCGGGTACTGAGATTGATTGGCAGGTAGATAGGGTTAGGGAAACAGCCAGGTTTTGAGGCGTTTTCGGAAGGGAAGTAGTTGAGGCGTTTGGCGGATGTCAAGGGGCAGATTGTTCCACAGTTTTGCAGCTGCGACTCTGAAGGATCTCCCCCCAGTCCTGACCTTGTTGAATCTGGGTACTGTGACAAGGCAGGCGTGGGCAGAGCGGAGCGTTCTGGTAGGGGTGTACCAGGAGAACATGGCTTGCAAAGGTCTGGGTCCAATTCCATGCAAAGCCTTAAAGACGAGGCAAAGGGCTTTGAAGGCCACTCGTTGTTTGAGAGGGAGCCAGTGCAACTCGGCCAAGGCCGCTGTGGCAGAGGACCTCCTGGACCAGCCCAGAGCTAGCTTGGCGGCAGCCGACTGAACTCTTTGGAGTCGATCCAGCAGTACGACTGGGGACTCAAGTAATAGTGCGTTACAGTAGTCCAGGCGACTGAGAATGGTACACCGGACTATTAACGCTCGAGCTTGTGCGGGGAGGAGTGGCATGATCTTGCGCAAAGAGCGCAGTAGGGCTGAGCAGATCCCCACTGTTTTTGCAACCTGGGATTCCATACTCAGCTTATTATTCATCGTGACACCCAAGTTGCGAACCGTGGTGACTGGCTGTGGTTTTCTAGTGCTTCCGGGGGCCAGAATTCGGTAGGGAATGGGCGTGGGATTCGGCTTCCAGCGCAAAACAAAACCTCAGTTTTGGAGGAATTGAATTGCAAGGAGTTATTATGCAGCCAGCCAGCCGTCTCTCTTAGGCAGTCGTGAAATGATGTTAGAGAGATGGATTCATCTCCCTCCCAGGAGAGAATGAACTGGGTGTCGTCCGCATAGTTGATGGCTATTACCCTATGGGACTTTATTAACGCGATCAGGGGCTTAAGGTACACGTTAAAAATAATGGGGCTGATAGCCGACCCCTGGGGCACCCCGTGGGGCACTGAGGAAGAGGCGGATTGGAAAGGGGGGAGGGACACAGCCTGCTTCCTGTCCTGTAGATATGAGTGGAACCATAGCAGAGCCGTACCATCCACTCCAGCCGCCCCGAGTCTCTTCAGCAGAATCCCATGGTTAACCGTGTCGAATGCGGCAGACAGGTCCAGCAAGATCAAGGCTACTGCCTGGCCCCTGTCTGCACGCATACGAAGATCTTCCATGGCTGTCAGGACAGCTGTTTCGGTGCCATGTGCTGGACGGAAACCGAATTGGACATCGTCCAGGATGTGATTCTGCTCCAGGTGTTGAGAGAGACAGGAACTCACCCAACGTTCGGTAATCTTTGCCGGGAATGGCAAGAGGGAAATAGGCCGATAGTTCGACATGCACTCAGGGTTTAAGGAGGGTTTTTTTAGCAGCGGGGTGACAAGAGCATGTTTCCAAGGAGTTGGAACAAATCCGCAACCCAACGATTGGTTGCAAATCCTGCGCATGGTGCCGAAGAGTTCTGTTCCAAAACTTTTCCAGATTTTTGGAGGCAGAGGGTCGAGAGGGGAGCCCGAAGTGATCCCAAGCGCCAATCTGTCAAAGTCGGTTTCTGAAATGGGGGGAAATTCCCGCAACCTTTCTATGGGGAGGTGTCCGGTGTGAATCTGGTCAGGGACGGTGATGCCGGTCCCGGGGCCAGCATGGTTGGAACTGTCTAGTGGTAGAGACGTGTTCAGGTTGTGGATGATGGTCTCAATTTTATTTTTAAAAAATAATGCGAGATTGTCACAGAGTGCTTGTGTGGGTGGGGTAGTATTTTTGGCACTGTCAGGTTGGGTAAGATTATTGAGAATCTGAAAGATACTCTTCGAGCCATTGGTAGCGTTAGCTATGGTGGTACAAAAGTAGTTAGCTTTACTTTTATCAATGGCAGTTTTGTATGCCCGGAGTTTGTTTTTCCAGAGTGACTTGTTGCTGTCTGAGTATCCTTGCCTCCATTTCCTCTCAGCTTGTTTACATGCTAATTTGAGGACTTTCAAGGCGTACGTCAAACCAGGGGGCTGGTGCTCTGCTCTTCGGTTTGCATTTTTTCTTGGGGGCAAAGGAATCAGAAGTAGAGGATAACTTTGTACAGAAGGCGTTATAGTTGTCCTCCACCGAGTTAGTGGGGGAAAAACTGTTTTCCACATTAAATACGGTGCCGGCTGATCTTAATTTATCCAGAGCTTTCCAGTCTCTGTACAGAAATTCGGGAGAGGCACTATATGGCGGCCTTTTGGCATCATTGCTGGTTATGAAAAATTTAATGAGGGCGTGATCGGTCCAGCACATAGGCAGGATGTCTATCAGGTGTACCAACTGCGGGGAGGAGAAAATTAAGTCAAGTTGATGCCCTGCTGTGTGGGTGGGTTTGTTAACCAGTTGAGAAAGTCCTACGCTTTCACACGAGAGTACCAGATTGTGCAGTGCAGTGTCCAAGCTGCCGTTTGGCCAGAGGTTAAAATCACCTAGAACGATCAGTTTGCTATGAGAAGTGGCCATATTAGAAAGGCAGGTGAGTAGCGACTGTTGTTGTTGGGAATTAAAGGCTCCCGGGGGGCGATAGCAGACGATAGCCGTGAAGGCGGCTCCGGGGTGGCAATTTATGGAAAGGCCAAGGAGTTCAGTCCCGGCAACTGGGTCCATGTCTAAGGTGTTTAAAGACCAAGAGGCTCTATAGATAATGCCGACCCCACCACCACGGCCTTTGGGTCTAGGTAGATGTAATATTTTGAAATCTTGGGGGCATGCCCAGTCGAGTTCAATGTTACAGTCGGCATGGGTCCACGTCTCGGTAAGGAAGGGTGCATCTAGGTGATGAGTATCAATAAGCAGTTGGATTTCATTGGCGTGCTTTGGCAATGATCTAACATTAAGCAGGCCTCCCATGAACAGACCCCTACTTGTGAAGTCATGCAGAGGATAGGCAGTGTCTGTAAAACAAGGGTGACCTTCATGTGCAAATTCTCTAAGATGAAGCAGGGACTCGCGGGTTAGATGCAGAAAGGGGGTGGTGGGCAGCATGGGAGTCAAGGCAGAGTGGCCTGCGCTAGTCGCATCCGAGGCGCGGACGAGCGCAGACGAGCTTGCCTTATGCGCGCCTTCGGCGCGCAATCGTCGCGTCCGCTGCGCTTCCGGCAGAGACTCATATTATATAGTGGAGCTCTGTGCGTAGGAGGGGGGGTGTGGCTAGCCGCGGTGGGCGTGTCTGATGGCTCCCTCGAGCAAAGGAATGGCGTCAAGACCAGAGACCAGGGCGAAGCAGCAAGCACTCTGCTGCTCAACCTAGTGCAGGTAATGCCAGGCGAAATAGTGCAAGAGTCTTTAAAAACACAGAAAATACAATGTTTAAAAAGTGATTAGCGTTTCTAAAATATCAGCTCCCGGCTTTCCGCCTCAGGAGTGTCTCAGGGTGTAAATGCAGCGCTAGCAGTCAGCACGCCGTTATTTGTACCTGGGAGGGGGCGTGGCCAGCCGCGGTGGCCGTGTCTGACGGCTCCCTCGAGCAAAGGAATGGCGGCAAGACGAGAGACCAGGGCGAAGCAGCAAGCACTCTGCTGCTCAACCTAGTGCAGGTAATGCCAGGCGAAATAGTGCAAGAGTCTTTAAAAACACAGAAAATACAATGTTTAAAAAGTGATTAGCGTTTCTAAAATATCAGCTCCCGGCTTTCCGCCTCAGGAGTGTCTCAGGGTGTAAATGCAGCGCTAGCAGTCAGCGCGCCGTTAAATATACTACCATTTTGGCACTTGCTCATTTCGGTATTCACAGAAGTTAGGAGTCCTAACTTTAGGACTCCTAAATGCCTTCGTGAAACCGAAAGCTTTCTCAGTTTAGGAGTCCTAAAGTTAGGTATCCTAACTTTACTACTCCTAAACTGGGAAAAATCCTAACTTTAAGACTTACGGTATTCACAGAAGGAATTTAGGAGTCCTAAAGTTAGGACTCCTAACTTTACTACTCCTAAACTGAGAAAAATCCTAACTTTAAGACTTTCGGTATTCACAGGAGGCATTTAGGAGCCCTAAAGTTAGGAGTCCTAACTTTACTACTCCTAAACCGAGAAAAATCCTAACTTTAAGAATTTCGGTATTCGCAGAGGCATTTAGGAATCCTAAAGTTAGGACTTCTAACTTCTGTTAATACTGAAATAAGTAAGTGCCTTCTGTGAATACCAAAATGAGTAAGTGCCTTCTGTGAATACCAAAATGGCAGTAAGTTTAGGATTTTGTCTTTAGTTAGTTCTGTGAATTGGGCCCTTAGTCTCTGTCTCTCCCTATTTCTCCCTGTCTTTCTGTTCTTAACTTATTCATCTTTGTCTTACTCACACCATTGTTTATTTCACTCCAGTTTCTTTCTCAATATCCTTTCTTCTTTCTCTCTGAGTCTCTTACTGACTTTCTCTAGTTCCCACTCTTTTATTATCCACCTATCTCTTTCTTTCTCTTCTATTTCAATTGGGATCTCACACTACTTACTGCTTCCTCTGTTTTGGTTTTCTCTTTCTACTTCTGTTTCTGCCTGCTTCCACTATCGTCTCTCCTTCATTCCTCTTATAATTTGTTAGCTTGCGGTCTTCTCTCTCTCCTTTCTCTCGATCTGTCTCTCCGCCTCTATGTCTTCTTTTCTTATCCTCAAAGTCTCCCTCTCTCTCTCCTTCCCCTCGTCCACTCTCTTTTCCTTCACTCTCTCTTGACAATGCAGGCTGTCTTGACTGCGCTCATTAACATTCACCGGGAGATGTATGTCTGGCTGCAGGAGCAGGGCTACCAATGGTTCCCTTTGTAGTGTAAGTGTCAGCAATCACAAAAATGAGACACATGTAAAAAACCCAATTAAAGAACAAATACCATTCAGCTGCAGCAAAAACATCAGGCAAACCGAAAGTGCCAATTTTCGGTGACAAACAGGGGTATGACAAATCACTTGACACCCACACCATGTATTTTTCTTCTTTGTTCCCACTTCTGAAGCATTGGCACAGGAATGAAGCAACAGTTCTTGAGCTGACTTTATCGAATTGACTGACAACAGAAAGGAAAGTTTTGCCAGTGTAATAAAATTAAGTCTACTTGAAAATCAAAGCTGCGTTTTATTAATCGCGTTAATGGAAAAAGTAGAGCCCAGTTTTACTTATGGAGTCTTCCAACAGATGGATGGCAGTCTTCAGTGGCGGCTCCTCGAGGGAGTGCTGTGGGCAGTGAGGAAAGACGGGGGTGGGGTATGGTGGGGGGTGGTAAACTCCGGACCTGAGTAAGTCGTAGGGTCACACCCTATAACGACAAAACGCGATGGCTTAAGGAGTGGAAGACCACTTGATATTAAAGAAGAAACAAACGCCCAATCTACTATTCTCTTTTTTTTCATATTGTTGTATTGAATGCTGTATAAGATATGAGTGCTTCAAAGATTGTGAATAATGCTATAGAGTTCTAAATAACGTGATAAACTTTAACAAGATCCTAGAAAAACAGTAGAAATATGTTTTGCCCCAGACCCTATAAACACTTAACATGAGACTGGGTAGCGAGATGGAGTCAAAGGAAAAGGTAGGTCGAGAGGAGAGGGGTTTAAATAGAGAAATAGAACAGACAAGGGACAAAGAGATTCAAAGTTCATTTTCCCAGAGAGAGGGGCCCTTAGAAGGTGGGGGGACCTGGGCCATTGCCCACTTTTTCCATACCTTAAACGTCTCTGGGTGTCTTGACCATGTGTGTGACTCCTGACACTTGTTTCTCAGTCACAGGCAGAGAGCTGCCTCCATTTTGGTAAATATTTAGAATTAAAAACTTTGAATAACAAAATGATTGAGACAATTATTATTATTATTATTATTTGGGACATGTGTAAAGTGCAGCTGTCACCTTACAGGCATCCTGGCGCTGAGATACCTCCAGGAGGAGGAAAACACGGGGGGGAGCAGAGCATTACGATGGTTATCAAGTTAACCCTTCGGAAACAGCCAAGTTTTGACTCGTTTCCTAAACGGAAGAAGTTCTTTCGTTTGACGGATATCTAGGGGCATACTGTTCCAGAGTTTAGCGGCAGCAACTCCGAAGGATCTGCCCCCAGCCCTAGCTTTTCTAAGTCTCGGCACTTTCACAAGACAGGCCGTTGCAGAACGAAGTGCTCTGGTTGGGGTATACCAGGCAAACATCGCTTGCAGAGAACTAGGCCCAAGTCCATGCAGGGCCTTGAAAACGAGACAGAGGGATTTAAAGGACACTCGCTGCTTTAACGGGAGCCAGTGGAGTTCAGCCATCGCCGCTGTGGCCGAGGACCTCCTAGACCAGCCAAGGGCCAGTTTAGCAGCAGCAGACTGCACTCTTTGAAGTCTGTCTAACAGCAGGCCTGGAGACTCGAGTAGCAGCGCGTTACAATAATCAAGGCGACTTAAAATAGTACACCTGACTATTAATGCCCGGGCCTGTAAGGGAAGCAGTGGCATGATCTTGCGTAGGGACCGGATGAGGGCAGAACAGGTGGACACTGTTTTCGCAACCTGGGCTTCCATGCTCAGTTTTTTATCCATCATGATGCCCGGATTTCGAACAGTGGTGACCGGCTGAGTTTTTTCCAAAGATTCTGGGGGCCAAAAATCCACCAGGAAAGGACGCGGGATCCAACTTCCAGCACAGAACAAAACCTCAGTTTTGGAGGCGTTAAACTGCAATGAGTTGTTATGTAGCCAGCCAGCCGTATCTCGCAGACACTCATGAAAGGATTCCAAAGGAATCGATTCCTCACCCTCCCAAGAGAGGATGAGTTGAGTGTCGTCTGCATAATTGATAGCCTTTAGTCTGTGAGATTTTATCAACGTGATCAATGGTTTTAGGTACACGTTAAATAAAATCGGGCTGATGGACGAGCCTTGAGGCACCCCATGGGACACCGGGGAGAGTGCAGATTGAAACGGGGGGAGGGAAACAGCCTGCTTCCTATCCCGCAGGAAGGAACGAAACCAGAGCAGGGCATTGCCACCTACCCCGGCCTCCCACAGTCTCTCCAGGAGGATCCCATGATTTACCGTATCGAATGCGGCAGACAGGTCCAGCAGAATCAGAGCCACTGCCGGACCCCTGTCTGCACGCATTCGAAGGTCCTCCAGAGCAGTTAGTAAAGCTGTTTCTGTACCGTGGGCTGGACGGAAGCCGAATTGTATTTCGTCCAGAAATTGATGCTGCTCCAGATGTATGGAGAGACATGAGCTCACCCAACGCTCAACAATTTTTGCAGGGAACGGTAGCAAGGAGATGGGTCTGTAGTTCTGTAGACACTCTGGATTTAGGGAGGGTTTTTTTAGCAGTGGAGAGACAAGAGCCTGTTTCCAAGAAGCAGGAACTGTGCCACTAAGCAGAGATTGATTAGAGATCCTGCATAGAGTAGGAAAGAGTTCCTCTCCCTGAGTTTTCCAGATCTTATGGGGGATCGGGTCCAGAGGTGATCCAGATGAGATACCGCGAGCCAGTCTGTCGAGATCCGCCTCAGAAATAGGGGGTAGCTCCAACAGACAGTCAGAAGGCTGCCATCCTGGGTTCCCAGCTCCGGTGTCTATACGTCCTTCCCAAGAGCAAGGGGGACAAGACAGGTTTGGGGTGGTACTCAAGTTGCGAATGATGGCTTCAATTTTATTATTGAAAAACAGAGCCAAATTATCACAAAGGGCAGAAATAATCCGATTTAGATTTCTGAATCAAGGCTTTATATTCGGAGAGTTTAGTTTTCCGGAGCAGTCTACTGGCATCGGTGTATCCCTGCCTCCATTTCCTTTCCGCCTGTTTACAGGTACGTTTTAGATCCTTTAGAGAGTCATTGAACCACTGGGGCGACACTCTGCACTTATGCTTGCGCGTTTTTAGCGGAGCAAGAGAGTAGAAAAGTTTAAACCTACAGTACGATAACAGACTGCACAAAAATTGTGAAAATATAGATTTATTATGTAAAGAATGTGGTTAGGAAACAATTATGGTCAGGTACAGGTTATGTATAGGAATTATGGTTAGGGTTAGAGAAAGATACAGTGTGAGTAAAGGATTAGCATATGGTGTAGGAGTTATGGTTAAGGTAAGAGTAAGGTTTGGGGTGAGGGGTGGGATTAGTGTTCAGTAAAGGTCAGCACTTAATTTGAGCCGGTGGTTTCCGGTGCTCGGCACCAGCACTTAATGGTCAACACTTGCACTTTTGACTTTCTGCCACAAGGTGCCACTCTCTAGCTAATTTAGAGATGACCACAACAACAGTCAATTATTAATTAATATACATAAAAATTGACCTCTTGCCAATCCCCCAAGCCATTTCTATATCTTTTGAGACCTTGAATAGTTCGAATTGTCACACTGTGATGGTTAGTAGTTGTGTTGTTACTAACCCTGGGCTTAGTATAACGCTACGCTCGCGTAGTTTGCGAAGTTTGCGCTACTTTGCACTATGCGAATTGCACGTAGCACAGTACAAACACACGCAGCGGTCATTTTTCGCTTACTCGCGGTCCTCACCGTCAAGTTGGCGACCATGAGCGTGCAAAATGACATCCCCACGAGATTTTTTCCTCGTTCACGATCAGCCAATCAAATTGCGGATCGCGAGCGAGGAAAATAAACCTCCCGGCCAGATTTTCAACACAGGGAGGTCAGGTTCCTTATTGCGAGTGGTCGCGTATGCTCGTGACCGCTCGCAATGAGAAACTACCAGTACGCGTTGAGAAAGCTGCTGCTCGAGTAGAAATCTACTCGAGCGGCAGAAAACGACTGCTTGCAGTTCAACTGATTGCACAGTACGGACAAGCTTGCAGCACTGTGCAATCAGTGCGAACAGCATTTTGCACAGTGCACTACGCAGTTCACGTAGATACACGTAACTCACGTAGTGCGAAGTGAACTTCGCGTAGCTATGCGTAACACTACTACGCGTACTATGCCTAGGGTTAGACTTGTCACCATCATTGGCAGCATGGCAGAGGTAAAGGTGACCAGAACCCTGGCACCTGTTTGTTTACAAATTAACCACTGGTGAAGGTTAGGGACTGGGTTCAGGTTTAGTTTTGAGCAAGGAATAGTGTAAGAAAAGGTTTAAGGAAAGATGCTTTGTTTAGACATGCATTAGAATTTTATATTGAGATAGGGTAAGAGTCGGTGTAGAGAGAATGGTTGAAACGGATAGGGAACGGAGTATAATACAGTAAAATGACAAACACTACATGGTGTAAGGGAAGCAATTGCTCTGGCAAGTTACAGTAATATATAGGCATTAGATAAGGGGGTAATATTTGTCTATGTAAAAAAATCACAAAGCAATGATAAAATGTTTTCTTGTTCAAGTGTACATTTTTCAATAGATGTTTTACTTATGTCTTTTAACCTCTTATCTGTATAATGACCTATTGTGCATTCTAATTTTTCCTACATATATCTAATTTTCGCCTTACACAGTCAATTTCTCTTTCCAACTCCAGTCTAACGTTTCTTATGTCTTGTGGTAGTGAAGACCATTGCATTTATAATCAGTCACAGGGAAAACCAAAGGGTAAAGGGACTTAATAGTAAAGTGAAAACTTTAGTTAAAAAATACCATGTTAAACTTAAAAAGACACTGAAATTCAAAAGTCATAATTAACTAAAGTAACTATTACTTATGCACTTACCATGCTCAGTGATAACATTAATGATGTAATTTCAGATGTCATCAGTGATGTTATCAATGACATCATAGACTGTCTTGAGTGGTGTGATATTTGATGTCATAAGTAGCGCGTGGCATATGTGCAATTATAGGTACTTCAGTTAAGTTCAACTGGTGATATTCAGTGGTGTTTCTTTTTAGTTTAAACTGGTATTTTTTAAATGACATGTTTAATTGGAAGTACTGTTTGCCTAGATATCTATACATTTTAAAGTAACATTTTTCTCAAATGGCTGCACATATTTCCACCAAATCACACAAAGTACAGTTTCTGCGTAAACTCCTCAGTTTTTGTCAAACTTATTTTAATTCTGTTGAGCTGTTTTAGCTGTAGCTTTGTCTAAAGTTTTTGTGGGAAATTGTATGAGGGAAAAAATGTTTGGGACCCCCACTTCACCTTCACCTTCATTTGATAAATCACCCCGAAACTTTCCAGGAAGTAGCTGAGATAGAAGATCCTCTTTGCTGTATAGTTTCCCAAAGATTAATAACATGGCACCAAAGTTATTAGCAAAACAAAATATGTGCTTCCTACAGAAATTGAATCCTAACTTCTCAGTGGTAACTTACCTTATTTACTGCGAAAGGCACCATTCTGCTCCTGAACCATGTGCATATATGCCTAAAAAAGTACGCTCATTAAGTGCATTGGACAACTAGTGCAATGTGTGCGGTTTTTAAAAAACATTATGACATTTTCTTATGTATTTTATTTTAATTTGGCAAGACCATGTTAGCATGCTCAAACCTGTTCCCAGGCTGCTTCCATGTTTTCCATGCACACATCCCAAACCTATTTCATGCATATTTTTTATTGAAAGATTGATGGCCTGATTATGGCTTTGGTAGTGTGAGAGCAGGCCGCCAATCCTGCTCCCTGCTCCCACACCCCCAACGTCGACCGCCGCCCCCGCCAGATTATGAGTCATAGCGTGGTCTGGCGGGCGAGTGGTATGGCGCTCCTTCAGCGGTACAGTTCAAAGGCTCATATGTGAGGCTTCGAACTGCAGTGCAGAATAAGTGCCAGAGCAAGTTCCTGCACTGCAAGGTCTTCGCAGTTCATGCCATGCAGGAACTAGAGTGCATCTACACATAGGGGCATACCATGTGCTCCCCTGCATGTATCCTCAGACCCTGAAGCAACAAGGGACCCTGTATGGGCCCCGTCAGTTTGCTCACACCAGCATTTTCATTGTGTGAGCCCTGCCATGAGACTGCTGGCAGTGAGGAAACTCATAATATGTTTGGCCAGAGGCGTAACAAACACCCCCGCAGGCCCCGCGGTGCGGGGGGGGGCAGGTTTCAATAGGTGAAGGGGGCCCCTCAGCTTGGTCGAGATCTGTGAGAGGCTCTGAAGCCCCTCCACTCTGACCCAGGACTGAAGAGAAACAATGTTTCAGGTTAAATCGTTTCTCTTCAGTCAGAGCCCGGAAAGAGGATGGGGGCAGAGAGCAGGAGGCAGCACAGAACACTGCTCAGGAAGACCCTGACAAGGGTGGGAGTGGGGGCCCTCAGACAGCATTCCCCACAGGGCACAGCCTCTGAGAGGGGAGACGACAAGGATGGGGTTGGAGGTGGGGGCCCCAGAGAGAGCAAGAGGCAGCATAGAGGAGAGCTGATAGGACAAAGGATGGGGGTGGGGGCCCCAGAGACAGCGCAGGAGGCAGCGCAAAGGAGAGCTCACAGGAGAAAGGATGGGGATGGGGTGGGGGCCCCAGAGACAGTGCAGGAGGCAGCACAGAGGAGAGCTGACAGGAGAAAGGATGAGGGTGGGGGCCCCAGAGAGAGCAGGAGGCAGTGCAGAGGAGAGAGAGCAGGGGAAAGGAAGGGGGGGCACAGAGACAGTGCAGGAGGCAGCACAGAGGAGAGCTAACAGGAGAAAGGATGGGGGTGGAAGCCCCAGAGACAGCATTCTCCACAGGACTCTGCTCCTCTGAGGCAGCACAGAGCTGACTTTGGCCAGAAAGTTTGCAGCTCCAGAAACAGGATCTGCTGGGACGCATTTGAAGGTGAGAGTTAGAGCTATTAACGTTGTAAGGGACAATGCATTTTACCTATGCGTTTTACCTATGCGTTTCTGTTTAGAGTAGAGGGAATGTGTGTAGTGTCAAGTAGACATATATGGTTTGGATTGAAATTGTTAGTTGTGGAATTGTGTTGCGTTGGTTGGATCTGTGTAGTGAAATAATGTGGCATGGTGTGCAGTGTAATTATGTGGTATTGGGTGGACTGGGATTGTGTGTTTTGGAGTGGTATTATCTGGAATGGTATTTTGTGTTGTGGAGTGGTATGTAGTAGAGTTTACTTATGTGGTGTGCTGTTAAATATTGTAGCATGATGTGGAATTTTGTGGTGTAGATTGGATGTATGTGGTGTGTTGTGCATTTGTGGTGTTAGTAAGAATTATGTAGTATGTTGTGAATTATGTGGTGTGGAATGGAAATGTGTAGAGTTGAATTGGGTGATGTGGAAGTTGCGGTTTTGAGTGAAATTATATTGAGTGGTATGAGGCATGGTGGGAAGTGTAGCTTTGTGGAGTGTTGCTACGTGGTATAGACTGGATTTATGTGGAGTGTATGTATGCAGCATGGAGTGGAGCATAATTATGTGGAGGTTAATTATGTGGAACTGAGTGGTAAATATGGAGTGTTATTATGCTGTCTGATAAATGGCATGTGGATGAATTGTGAAATTGTGTGACGTGTGAAATTATGTGGCTTGGTGTATAATTATGCAGAGTGGAACCATGCAACATGTTGCAGAGTTGTATTTTGTGGAGGGTGATGTGTTTTAAAGTTGAGTGTATATATGTTGTGTGAAGTGTAATTATATAGATTGAAGTTGAAATATGTGTGGAGTGTAATTATGTGGTTGGGAGTGGTATTAAGTTGTGTGGAATGTTATTCTGTGATGTGGAATTATGTGGTATGGAGTCAAGTGGTAATATGTGTATTTTTAGGATTATAGTTCTGTGGTATGGAATGTTGTAGGGTTAAATTATTTATAGTTGAATTGTGTGGCGTGGAATTATAAGCAGGGGCGTAACACAGGCCTCAGAGGCGTAACACAGGCCCCCGCAGCCCCCGTGTTGCGGGGGACCCTTGTGCTCCAGGGGCCCGCTCAGCGGTGCCAGCAAGCACTACACATCAGTGACCGTCTGGGATAGGTAATTAATTAATATAGGTAGGCTATGTAACTTACGCTCGCTCTAGACTTTTCTTCACAAATTAAATGGTAAAATGTAACAAAATGTGTGCATATGTCTCCACCGCCACGTCTGCACGGTCTTACTCTTCACCCTTAGGGTGGGGCTGGTGACCAATTGTCATGCGCATTGCTGACTGGTGAAGCGAGGAGGCATCCCAGAGGCCAGAGCAGAGACAATTGAGAGGTAACGTGCGACGGCGACCACCGGCCATAATTTATTTATTTCTCTGGCTAGCCTTGTTTGCCCTGTTTTCTGCTGCCCACGCAGGTGAGTCTGTCTGTTCCCCCAGTCTATGCAACCCCCTGCAGACAAGTGCACTCCACCCAAAATTCATTGCGACGACCACTTGTGTGCGTAAGGTCTCCAGTTTAGAGTGAAGTCATTTAGTAAAAGAAAGGAGCCTTTGGTACATGAAGGTTGTTTGGAAAAGAGGGGGGTTTATGTTACACATTAAAGATTAAAAGTGCGTGTCATCAGTTTCACCTGCGATTTATGTTGATTTGCGGATTTTACAGAAAACTCAAAAAATCGTTATTGAAGTTTTTGGGCGCAAGAAAATGTACCCTTCACCTATGAATTTACACCTTCATCTGTGACTTTGGGAGAAGTTTCCGAGTTTCGCCAGACTTTATCAAGGCAAAGTGGTACCCACTTCCCCCCAAAACTGACCCGATTTCTTTTGTCATTGATTTCTAGTTGCCGGGTGATGTCAGTTCTGAAGGGGCGGGTCCAGCAGAACTGGACATCAAGGTGTGAGTGGGTAGAGTGGGGGGAGGGTTGGGGCAGAGAGGGTGAGGATTGGGGCTGTGGTGGCAGTGGTGCTACATAAATTGCAGCTTGGAGAAAAAAATGGTTTCTAGCTGAGACAGATAAAAGTTACTAAAATACAGCAACATGCATTGCTGCACAGTCGAATGCCCTTCGCTAAAATTGACAGGCCACCTTTGAGTTACTCTTCGCTGTTTGGCTGTTAAACTGAGACTGAGGTGAAACGTTTGCCAGAATAGTCTTAATACTTTCGTGCTCATGACCAGCTCAGCTCGTCATGAGGCACGGTGGCGCTGTACTCATGACAAGCTCAGCTCGTCATGACCTGCGCGGTGCTCACACGTGGGGATAATTCCCCTGCTGTGCTGAACGTTCCATGGAAACGGGCGTGGTCATGACGAGCTCATGAGCACAGCGCCACCGTACAGTGTGACGAGCTGAGCTCGTCATAAGCACCGTGGCGCTGCGAGCGCCCCCTCCCAGCCAGCGCCGCGGGGGAATTAGCCCCGCGGCGAAGGAGTTAAAAGGTGTAAAAAGTACAAACAATTAAGTATTAGTATCACAAAATGTGCGGCATTAGACCGCATAATTAGCATTTTCCTGCTGCATAAATGAGTACCTGCAGCATAATTTTCATGGCACTGCATACCATGTACTTCCCTCCGTGTACTGCTGTCACTAAGAGCCACCAATCCTACCCCATTGATAGGAAAGGAAAAAAATAACATTTACAGCCTTTCTACGTTACGAAGCATGTTCTACCAGAGGTTGCTCGTGACTTGCATGGAAACAGGCTCCAGCGCGTGTAACTCTCTTCTCTTTCTGGACTTTTTTTTTTAACACCAGCACAATCTACCTCACTTGCGACCATTGAATTGTGGGGCGCTCCATGCACTGTTCCACCCTGAAGCCGTTGCACTCCGCTCAGTACCAGTAAGAGGATCAATGTTTCTGGTCCATAAATGTCTCCAAATCCCTGACCCTGTGGGTGTTACAAGATCACCCAGCATCCTGCCGCAGAAACCTGCCAGCTCCACAGACCTCTCGAGGCAGAGAAACCAGCCGACCCCACAGACCTCCCCAGGCACAGAAACGTGCCAGCCCCGCAGACCTCTCCAAGCACAGAAACCTGCCAGTCCCACAGACCTCCCCAGGCACAGAAACCTGCTAGCCCCACAGACCTCTCTGGGCACAGAAACCTGCCAGCCCCACAGACCTCTCCAAGAAAAGAAACCTGCCAACGCCACAGACTTCCCCAAGCATAGAAACCTGCCAGTCCCACAGACCTCCCCAAGCACAGAATCCTGTCAGTCCCGCAGACCTCTACGGCACAGAAACCTGCCAGTCCCACAGACCTCCCCAGGCAGAGAAACCTGCCAGTCCCACAGACCTCCCCAAGCACAGAAACCTGCCAGCCCCACAGACCTCTCCAAGAAGAGAAACCTGCCAACGCCACATACTCCCCAATCCTGCCAGCCCCACAAACATCCCCAGGCAGAGAAACCTGCCAGTTCCACAGACCTCCCCAAGCACAGAAACCTGCCAGTTCCACAGACCTCCCCAAGCATAGAATCCTGCCAGTCCCATCGACCTCCCCGGGCACAGATACCTGCCAGCCCCTCAGACAACCCCAGGCACAGAAACCTGCCAGCCCCACAGACCTACACAGGCACAGAAACCTGCCAGTCCGACAGACCTACACAGGCACAGAAACCTACCAGTCCCACAGACCTCCCCTGGAGTATAAACCTGTCAGCCCACAAGCCTCCCCAAGCACAGAAACCTGCCAGCCCCACAGACCTCCCCGGGCACAGATACCTGCCAGCTCCACAGACCTCTCCAAGAAGAGAAACCAGCCAATGCCACAGACCTACCCAAACATAGAATCCTGCCAGTCCCACAGACCTCCCCGGGCACAGATACCTGCCAGCCCCACAGACCTCTCCAAGAAGAGAAACCTGCCAACGCCACAGACCTCCCCAAGCCCGGGGAGGTCTGTGGGACTGGCAGGATTCTATGCTTGGGGAGGTCTGTGGAACTGGCAGGTTTCTGTGCTTGCCCCACAGATCTTCCCAGGCACAGACCCCTGCCAGCCCCACAGACCTGCACAGGCACAGAAACCTGCCAGTCCCACAGACCTCACCGGACACAGAAACCTGTCAGCCCGACAGACCTCTCCAGGCACAGAAACCTGCAAGTCCCACAGACCTCCCTGGGCACAGATACCTGCCAGCCCCACAGACCTCTCCAAGAAGAAAAACCTGCCAACGCCACAGACCTCCCCAAGCATAGAATCCTGCCAGCCCCACAGACCTCCCCAGGCAGAGAAACCAGCCAGCCCCACATGCCTCCCCAGGCACAGATACCTGCCAGCCCCACAGACCTCTCCAAGAAGAAAAACCTGCCAACGCCACAGACCTCCCCAAGCATAGAATCCTGCCAGCCCCACAGACCTCCCCAGGCAGAGAAACCAGCCAGCCCCACATGCCTCCCCAGGCACAGAAACCAGCCAGCCCCACAGACCTCTCCAAGAAGAGAAACCTGCCAGCGCCACAGACCTCTCCGGGCACAGAAACCTACCAGTCCCACAGACCTCTCCGGGCACAGATACCTGCCAGCCTCACAGACCTCTCCAAGAAGAGAAACCTGCCAACGCCACCGACCTCCCCATGCATAGAATCCTGCCAGTCCCACAGACCTCTCTGGGCACAGAAACCTGCCAGACCCACAGACCTCTCCGGACATAGAAACCTACCAGCCCCACAGACCTCTCCAGGCAGAGAAACCTGCCAGCGCCACAGACCTCTCCGGGCACAGAAACCTGCCAGACCCACAGACCTCTCGGGGCACAGAAACCTACAAGTCCCACAGACCTCTCCAGGCACAGAAAACTGCCACCACCACAGACATCCCCAAGCATAGAATCCTGCCAGTCCCACAGACCTCTCCAAGCACAGAAACCTGCCAATCCCACAGACCTCTCCAAGCACAGAAACCTGCCAGTCCCACAGACCTCCCCAAGCACAGAAACCTGCCAGTCCCACGGACCTCCCTGGGCACAAAAATCTGCCAGTCCCACGGACCTCCCTGGGCACAAAAATCTACCAGTCCCACAGACCTCCTCAGGCAGAGAAACCTGCCAACGCCACAGACCTCCTCAGGCAGAGAAACCTGCCAGTCCCACAGACCTCCCCAAGCAGAGAAACCTGCCAGCCCCACAGACCTATCCAAGCACAGAAACCTGCCAGTCCCACAGACCTCCCCAAGCACATAAACCTGCCAGTCCCACGGACCTCCAAGGCAATAAAACCTGCCAGTCCCACAGACCCCACCGCCGGGGCACATGAGAACGTTTTTCTATCTTTGTGCTGTGTCCAAAATAGAATAAGCTTACGATGGGCTAATTATTGTTGCTATGTCAGTGCAAAATGAATTTGTTCTCTTTTAAAGTGGACTTATGGCCCGAAGTGGTAGGTCCGTTGTTTTTCTAATGAGATTGCTCCATAACTGAAATAAGAGGCATTTCTGGCATCTTCACAGTGTTGTAAAATAAGACTCCGCAGCCCCCTCGGTGCAGGATGGGCCCTCAAGCCCCAGGGGGCCTCCTCTGCAAAAGTGGTAGGTGGTGGCCCGGGGAGGAGGCCCCCTCCATGTACTTTGCAGGGGGGCCCCCTCAACTTTTAATACGCCACTGTGTTTGGCGGTGCCGCAGCGGCACCCCCAAGCATATTGCAGCCTCAGACCACCTCACTACTGCCAGGGATTATGGATCCTTGTTGGTTGCGGCAGTCCTATGGCATTATGACCACCATAGCTAGAATTGGCAGTCAGACCGCTTGTGCAGCGCTCCCCGACCCCCACTGCACCTCTACCATGGGTTTGGTGGTCTAAGAGACCGCTTATCTCATAATTAGGCCCTTAATATGGTAGGCCCTGTGCTCACATGTATCTGTATGCATAGATAGCCATTTTAATATTTATTTATGAAAAAGAACAGTCTAAATTGATCACTTATGTATGTGTGAATATGTGTGCATGCAGGGGCATGCATCTTTGAATGGATTTAAACCCATTTAAAGATGGTTGTCTATGCGTGCACATTCAGCTAAAGCTGTACATTATAACTTGCATGCAATAATAAAAAGAGAATTGTTTTATCTTGTCACACCATTACTATCTGCCATACACTCCCTGATCATCTCCTTAGACTTTTTTGCACAGCATACCACAGTGCCACTCAGATCTGTTCTGTCCTCAGCTGCCAGGCTTGCACATACAGCAATAAAATATGACCCTAAAACTCCTGTGCTGAGAAAATTACACTGGATTTCACCCTCTGGCGAACTGACTTTCAAACTATGTCGCTTAACCCACAAAGCTATCAATAAAAGCAGACAAATATACCTAGATGACCTGCTCAACATCTCAGGCAGAAAGTTTGAAAAGTCGAAATGTTTTATTTTTCTAAGTGCCCAACTTCAAATCTTCAACTGCTAAGAGAAAATGATTTTCTGAGTTACCAACTAAACTGAGGACATTAACTACACTCTACACTTTTAGAAATCAGCCATACACTCATCTTTTAAACAGTACTAAATCTGACTGACTCAATTATTATTATTATTATTATTATTTATATTTGTAGAGCGCAACAGCTACCCAAGAAAGGGTTTCCCGGCGCTTTCTGAATCGGTGGTATTCTATTACTGGACAAAATTTAGTTAAACAGCCAGGTCTTTAAGGCTTTTCTGAACTTCACGTTTCGTATAGAGAGTGGCATTGAATTCCACAGTGTGGGTCCAAGAAAAGAAAAAGATTTGCAACCCATACGTGACAATTTAGTCTTGGGAATCACAAAATGCTTAGCTGTGGCAGATCGGAGGGCTCGGGCAGGACAGTAGGGGGACACTAGGCTTTGCAGGTATTTTGGGGCACTTTTTGTAGAGATTTTATGCATAAAATAAAGTGATTTAAATTTAATCCGATTTTCAACTCTTAGCCAGTGTAAATCACGAATATGCTTATAGGCCGATGTCGTATTTGGGATTTTGCATAACAGCCTGGCCGCAGCGTTTTGGACTGTCTGCAGCCTACGAAACGTTGCCTTCTTTGCCCCTAGATATAATACATTGCCGTAATCTAGCCTTGATGTAATTAAAGCATTAATAAGAAAGAAAATTATATCCTGCAATAAAGAAAGGCATTTTTGGTTGGGAATTTCAGACAGTGAAACACTGGAGAGGCAACTATCTTTGATTGACATATATGTTAATATCTACCCATTCTTCCAGGATAATGGCATTTCCCTAATATGTCATACAAAGGAAGAACGCTAAATTTACCATCACTCTTCCTTCCATACCTTACTGCCTGTCTACACGCTCTACACCCTTGGCCCTAAAAGGGGACATGGCGTCAATTTCATGGAGTGAATGAAACTCTCCATGGTGCATAAAGCATGTACACAGGGATGCACTCTCTGACTCTCACACTATGGGGCCGATTACGATGTTGGGCCGAACGCATCTGGTCGACAGTCGGATTTCCCAAGACCATGTCGGAAACCATCCACCCAACTTGGTCGGAAACAATTCCTACCGACCGATAATGATGCTTGCAGTCAGAGGGGAAAACATTCAGTAATTCCAAATCGGTTCCGACTGGCATTCGGAGAATCTTAGTCAGTCAGGGCCGATTTGGACATCTCTATGGACAGCTTTTCCGACCGACTGATTACGATGTCGGATTCTGACAGCCTTTCTGACTCTGTGTGCCTAACACGAAAAGGCTATCTGAAACTAACCCTGGGGGGCCCTAGCAGGCCCCCCTTCATCCTGAAGAATCCTGTCGGATGCCGTGGGGGTACCCAAGGGACCCCCTATAAGACCATGCACTGTGGCAGGTACCATGGGTTGCCCGTGACAGGGTGCAAGGTTTTCTGCAAACACCCATTTGCCCCATAGGGGAATGTATTTTCGGTCGGATCACAGGCTTCCATTGAACTCAATTGGAGTCCTTTCAAACAGTGTTTGGAAGCATCGTATTCAGTTGTGCGGTACTGCCAACTGAGAGTCGGTTGGAACTGAATCTGAGAAGGAGTCGGGCGGAAGGTTTCCGCCCTTCAGTGTAATTGGCTCCTATCTGAGGCCAAAGGAGCATGCTGCTGCTGGTGACTCATATTCTGTATCCTGTTCAGAGATTTTAAAATACATTAGACAGAAGCATTCATAAGAGACTTTGATAAGAGAAAGAATTTCAAAATTAAATGTATAGACGGCCATACCTGTGAAAGGTGAGTAAGCATCATTAATGATTTTATGATGCCGATTGTTTTCAGTGTATTTGAGGGGGTTTAGAGTCAGATCCACAGAACCCCAACTGCAAAAAGTACCCATCATTTGACCCTACCCAAATTTCTACTGCGAGTTTGCATTAGCAGGTGCTGTTAAAAACACAAATGAAAACATTCAAAAGAAGGGGGACAATTGTGTCTCACAAAGTTTCATTATAACCATTAACTCATAGCCATTCATCTTATATTTCCGATATAAGAATGATTTAAAAACTAAGGGTCATATGTACATAGGCATTTTGCATTTCCTAACGACGTAAATCGTAATTTCAAGCCATTAAAATATGAAAAATGCCATTTTTGGTTTTCCAATAGGTCTTGGCAGTGTTGCAAAATGAGTTTTACACTGAGTTGAAATTGCATTTTGGAAATAGCAAATAGGGATTTCCAAATTTGCGATTTGCTACCCACATGTACAGAGGATTACCTAATTACAACTATAGGCAAAATGGCCATTTAGGAAGTGCAATTACCATTGAATAGGATCAGGTGGTAATCAATTACAAACTATAAAAAGGCACCTAAAATGTACTAGGCTCTTTCACAATGGCGTCTCTGTAAGTTCTGGTGAGGAGGATGAAAAATTTAGCTGGTAGGCGGAGAAGGAGGAGGAAACAGGAGAGAACATGTAGGGTAAGGCTTGAACGGGACAGAGAACAAGATTTATGAGAGGTACATACTCAGTAGTCAGATGATGTTTGATTTAATTGCTGAGTTACAACCTCAGCTATAGGCCTCAACACTTAGAGCCAACCCAATCCCACCATTGTGCAGGTTGTGTTTCCTACACCTCTTAGCTTCTGGAAGTTACCAGGGGGTCATAGCAGTGGTGTGGGGAGTCCGGGGGCTATTACCACATACCTTGTCCAGGTTCCTTCACAAATTCTTGGACACCAAATTTTGTAAAGTTAACCAAAAGAAATCTTTCCCCAAACCCCCCGAATTAATGCAACAAACCAAATTGATGTTCTACCGGGTAGCACAGTTCTCCAATGTCATTGGCTGTTGTGGATGGCACACACATTGCCATATGTCTTCCCTCATGAAAGGAATTCATATGCAGAAACAGGAAAAGCTAACACTCACTCAATGGGCAGGTAATTTGGAAGCCACCTCTATCATACCAGACCTTGTGGACATACTCCCAGGCAGCACCCATGACTCATTCATGTTTCACCACAGTGAAATACAAAACCAACTGTCACAAGGTGAATTGGGGGATGGTTTCCTTCTTGGTAATAGAATCACAGACTCAACTAATACAGTGGCCATGACGTGTGTGTAATGGGACCTAATGGGTTTCTTCTCATGCTCCTAGGGTGACAGTGCATATGCCTTACATCCCTCGCTACTCTCACCGTACCTGATTCCAAGGACAAGTAGTGAGAAACAGTACAACAGGGCACATAGGACAACATGCTGAGTCATTGAGAGGACCTTTGGGATCCTGAACTTCAGCTTTCGCTGCTGCCACAAGAGTGGTGTTGCACTACTTTACAGACCCAACACATGCTGCAAGATCAACGTCACAGGTGCCCATACTTCACCATGTCAAAATGAGGAAGGGTCTGCAGGACACCTACATAGAGCCAGAATCTGACACTGATGATAAGTTACCACCACTACAGGTGCAGCTGGAGGGTACCCTTTCAGTACGACACACAGAGATCACCAACAACTCTTTCTGAGGTAAGAGTAATTACAACTTTTTATAAATAGACATCATGCATGATTTTTAATGCATGGTGCATAACTGAGAGACAACCTTTTATTCAGGTAGTGAAAACATTATTTATCTCAATAAACGGCCTGGATAACAACGCACACAACAGCAAAGAGCTCTTCAACATCGTGAAGGAACTCTCCAACACCAGCCTCAACACCAATGACATCCCGCCTTTGCAAGACCTGTGCAACTCGCTGGCCACCTTCTTCCACCGCAAGATCATCGACATCCCGACAGCTTCCACTCCACTACCGCCCCAACAACCACAGCCCCACAGCCCCAACCACCACCTGCACCAACCGGCTGCTCTCCTGGACCAGCATTTATTTATTTATTTATTTATTTATTTATGTAATTTTTAAAGCGCTACAATTACCCAAGGGTGTCTCGGCGCTAAGAGCTGTATATGCTACCAGTATCCTAAGGACAAGTAAGTTCTGAGTCTAACGGACTGAGGGCTCATTGAGAGAACAACCAAGTCTTAAGTTGTTTTCGGAAAGTAAGCAATGTAGGGCTAGATTTTATAATAAAAGGAAGGGAGTTCCATAATCTTGCTGCTGCAACAGTAAAACGTCTGTCTCCCCAGTTTACTTTCCTTGTTCTGGGGGTTTGAAGCAGGTAGGCCGTGTTAGAACGAAGCGTTCTACGAGTTGGAAGGGGCTTTAAAGAATTTCTGAGAAATTTGGGTCCCATATTGTGTAGTGCCTTATACACAATACACAAGGATTTAAACTTAGTACGGCTTCTGACCGGGAGCCAGTGTAGTTGGGCCAAATGTTTTGTAACAGAGGCAAATTTTGGAAGACCTAATAGAACTCTAGCAGAGGCGTTCTGGATCATTTGCAATTTAGAGATGACTTTTTCCTGCGCATTGAGGAAGAGGGCGTTACAATAATCGGTGCGGGAAAACACCAAAGTTGAAATAAGAGTTTTGCCTGTTGTAGTAGGGAGGTATGGCAAAAGCTTCTTAATTTTTCGCAAGATGTAAAATGACGATGAAACAACTGAGTTCACATGGTGATGAAAAAGAAGTTTATCATCGAATGTAACTCCCAAATTCCTCACCTTGCCCACTGGTTCAGGCGGAATGCCCATCTCCTCCGGCCACCACGATGGGGACCAGGCAGGCTGGACCTTACCAAACAACATTACTTCAGTCTTAGCAGAGTTAAGTTTTAAGCAGTTGGAAGCCATCCAACTGCTAATGGCTCGCATCCCATCTTTAAAGTTGGCCGCTATCGTCGGGCCATTTTTGTGAATAGATAATACCAACTGAGTATCATCGGCGTATGTAGTCAGGCTGATGTTATGCGCTTTTATTACTCTCGCCAAGTCCGACACATAAATGTTAAAAAGGGTCGGACTTAGCGAGGAGCCCTGAGGAACGCCGCAAGGGAGCTTGAATGTTGGTGAGGTAAATGGACCCATCTTCACTGCCTGTTTACGATCAGCCAGAAAGGAAGCTATAAGGTCCTTCGCCTTGTGTTTGATACCGATGGCCTCGACACGGCCGATCAACGTAGAATGATCGACCGTGTCGAAAGCCGCTGATAGATCCAACAGTATCAAAATAGCCTGACCATCGTTGTCCATAATGGTTCTAATTTCATCAGCAGCCTTGATCAGGGCCGTTTCTGTCCCATGACCTTGTCGAAAACCGAACTGAGTGTCATCCAATAGGTCATTGGCTTGAATGTAGTCAGATAGTTGTTCGTTCATGACAGATTCGAAGATCTTAGCTGGGAAAGGCAATGAGGCAATGGGACGGTAGCTGGAGGACTCAGATGGATCAAGAGATGGCTTTTTAAGTAACGGTTTTATTATGGTATTTTTCCAAATGTTAGGATATGTGCCAGATGCGAACATAGTATTACAGATGTAAGTCAAAGGTGGGACAATAGTGTCTGGAATGGAATGAAGTACAGAGGGATGACAAGGGTCCAGAGGAGAACCTGATTTGGTGGACAAAATAAGTTTGTGGATATGGTAAGAGTGTACCTGGGTAAATTCCACGAAATTAGCTGGGTTAGACTCAATTTGAATGTTCATAGATGACCTAGTATTAGAGTTAGGAGTAAAGTCCTTAAATATGGAAGAGACCTTATCAGAAAAATAGTCAGCTAATTTATTACATAAACTTTGTGAAGTTTCAGTAGGAGGATGAGCTGGTTCTGCAAGGTGGTTCACTACGTCGAAAAGCTTTTTCGCGCTGCATTTCGCCTGATCTATTTGGATGGTGTAATAGATATTTTTTTCCCTGGCTATTTTCTGCTTATAGTCAAGGAGAGCAGCTTTATAGATTGTTTTATCTGGTGTTTTATAATGTTTACGCCAGTTGCGCTCTAAGTTGCGGCAGTGTTGACGTTGTAGCCTAAGTTGTTCTGTGAACCATGGGGCCGAAGGAGTTTTCCTGTTACGTTTGAAAGTTCTGGGCGGAGCTAGAATTTGAAGCGTCCTTTCCAGAATGGAAGTGTAAGTGGCGGCTGCAGTATTTGGGTCTGTTTCCCCCTCTGCGTGTACAAACGCGTTGGTGAGAATCAGATCAAGATGGTTATAGTCTAGGTTTCGCCAATCTCTGGTGGTTAAAAGAGAATTATGTGAGGCATTTTTACCTGTCTTTTGTTTGGTTTTGATATCAAAAAGTATAGCGGAGTGGTCAGACCAAATAAGAGGTAGTACTTTGTTCACAGTAATGAGAGGGTTATTGGAAAAAATACCGTCAAGCGTGTGTCCTACCTTATGTGTGGGAGTCGTTATCAGTTGTTGTAAGTCTACAGCAGATAGGTCCACGATAAGCTGGGCCGTGTCTTTATCCGTCTGAGATTCTAAATGGAGGTTAAAATCACCCAATATAGTGAAGTATTTATATTCAACAACTAGTTCACTTATTTGATGAAGTTGGGACAAAAAAGCGTTGCGAGAACCTGGGGGACGGTAAAGTAGTGTGCCAGTGAATGATTGATTGGTATTGAGCAAAACAGTAAATACCAGGGCCTCACATGCCGCATGTTTAAGGTCAATAGCTTTTACTCGCAGAGTGTTGCGGTAAATTATTGCAATACCACCACCTTTTTTTGGTGCCTTGCGATCTTGTCTATAAACACAATAATCCTCTGGCATAGCGGCTTTAAAATCTGGTCCTGAGGCTTCGTCTCCCCAAGTTTCGGATTCGCATTAAAGGCGAAGACACCAGCGGGACCATGAATACCATCCACTCCAGATCACCGTTGGGCCCATGCCCTCGCCACATTTTCAAGAAAGCCAGCATAGCCATCGCACCCCATCTACGGGAAATAATCAACATCTCCTTCGAGACAGCAACCTTGCCGGTAAGCTGAATGCATGCCGAGATCAACGCCCTACTCAAGAAACCCAAGGTGGATCCGAAGGACCTCAAGAACTTCCGACCCATCTCCCTGCTCCCGTTCCTGGCGAAGGTCACCGGAAAAATCGTCAACAAACAACAGCCCCTCTTCCTCGAGGAGTACAGCATCCTGGACCCGTCTGATTGGCCAGCCCTTGACAGGCTGAACCAAATTTCTCTGATGAGGCGATAAGTAGCCAGCACAGAGACAAAGGATATGTGGAGATCTGGAGCTGCAGAAAACAGGTTGGGTAAACAAACTGGTCTTCTATGAGAGTGGAACAGAAAGTATGCAAGCCCGACCTAGCCCCTCTTCCTGTAACCCCCAGCCAGATGGGAGCCCCAGGAATCAAATTTGCATGAGGTCTGCAAGGGGAGTTTAAAGGGAATTGAGCCACAGTAGTAGTTTGACTTAGCCAGATCTTAACCACGAGGAGAATGTTTCTCCATCTTGAATTTTAACCCCTTGGGCGCGGCATGATTTTGCACCTGTGCAGCGCTTCTGAAGAGTGGGCGGTGTCATGACGGCCCCCAGCCATTATCAGCACACGCCCACCATGTTGCATGACGGACGGGGGCCGTCATCAGCATGGAAGGGGTTAACGCTCAGACTGTTTGTGGACATGTTGAACCCCCCCATAAGGAGCTTCAGGAAGCACCTCCTGAAGTTTGGAAAGCTTTTGTGAAACACCTCCATAAGGTGACCAACCCACACCTAGATTCAAGCCGATTATGTTGAACTGTGACCTGGCCTGGATTTTATGTTCATCCCACTGAAAGCTCTGGAGATTAAAACTTCCAGGAGTTCACTGGTGGCTCCTGCTGAACCAAGCTGACAAAGCTGAAGCGACTCCGGCCTGTTGGATAAGCCCGCTCGACATGAAGAAAAAATCTTCCAGAAAAGTTAAGTGCGAAGGTCAATTTATGACCAAGGGCTCCCGCTTAGTGTATTTGACCAGGGCTGCATGGAGGCCCGCCTCAAACATTTACCTTGGCCGGTCAAGCGCAACCAGATGTCCCATTTTGGCGCTCTTGACTTTTAAGCATGAAAAAGTGTTTTGTATTTTTTTGCTCAAATCTCCGGTTTCTTACATTGGAGTATTGTCAATTTGATGTTATTATAAATATAAACCTGTTTCCTATGTTAACAAATTGGTGTTGGATATGTATTGTGTGTTGTGTCATACTTATTTAATGTATTGCTGTTTTTAAATGCTTTACACACCAGCCTCCTAAGTAAAGCCTGCCTGCTTGTTGCCAGCTACAAGGGTTGAACAAGGGAAAGATGTATTTGACACCTTGTCTGAACATTATATTGCATTGGTGGCCTTAAAGCTAGTGTTGGGAGCATACTTACCCCTACGAATAATCCAACCACCAATAGGTCCCCTCGATGAGTGTCCCCATGGGAGGGAGTGTTTTGAGGGCCCACTAACTGTTCCACCACCCTAGGCCATCCTGCTTGCCAACTTATCCTTTATTGAGACCTCAAGTAACGTGTTTCTGGGATGGTCCTCAGGGTGAAATCTAGTGAGTTAACCTTCTCCAAGATGCTCGTTCAGCTCTTCAGTGTTTGGCTTTCCAGTACTTTGACGGAGGTCTTCCCAAACAAATTCTCCTGTCAGAAGTTTCAGCTCATTTTCTGAAAATGTCACCTTCCTCTTCCCGCTCTCTGAATTCTTGTCTCATCTTTGGACTTGGTGTTGTCCAGGAACAGTGTAATACACTGGCAATAGTGATGCAGGAGCACTCCTTACTTCCAACACGTTCCTAGGGTTCTCTGTTTTGGCCCACCCTCTATATATACATTATTATTCTGCATCAAGAATTCCACTTTTCCTAATTTGTGATTAACTAATAAAAAATCACAATTTTATGATTTCCTAATTACAAATGCGAATCCAGAGGTATCACTATTAGTGGAATCAGCGGTTACATATGTACCATTTTACAATTCCCAAATAGCGATTTCTATTGATTCACAGTTTGGGATACGCAAATCTGACACTTCTAAAATCACCCCTGCTCAACCCCTTGGTAGCTTGGCACGAGCAGACAGGCTTATCTTAGAGGCAGTGTGTAAAGCATTTGTGAACACATAAAGTAATACAGTGAAAATGACACAAATGGACACCACAGCACTTTAGAAAAATAAGTAATCTTTATCTAAACCAAAACAAGAACAAATGATAAAAATGCACAATACAGTAATAGAAATATGACTAAAAAGGATAGAAATAGTTCAGTTCAAAGCAAATTGCAGATGCAACACTTTTCACATAAAGTACCTTGGATGCATCACGCACTCAAACAAAAAGGGTCAGAGGGAAGGTGATGTGTTGGTTCCTTAAACTCAGTGAAAGCGATGCATCGGCTCCTTGCTCTGGGGAATGTAATGCGTCGGTTCCTTACTGCTGCGCAAGGGGGATGATGTGTCGGTTCCTTGCCGGAGAGGAGGTATGTATCTGTTTCTTACTGTGTGGAGAGGTGATGCATTGGTTTCTTACTGCATCCCCCAATAATGCAACAGACTTGGCACCTCGATGCGACGATCCGGGATGATGCGTGGGTTGTTGCAGCCGCACAGCAGGCCTTGTGTCGGAATTGGTACAGTGATCTCAGACTTCATAGTTCAGTGCCCTCGATTAGGCACGCTGGAGATTTCATGATCCACGGGCTGGCGCTGCAACGATTTTTCGGAGATGCATCAGAAACAGGCTTGGATGCATCGCACCTCACAAAGCTGTGTTACTTATTCCAGCTCCCAGCAGCAGATGACCTCCAGAGGTACAAAACAACAGCAGGCACCTCTTAGCAGGTCAGAACTCTAAGCAAGGAAGTTCAGGGGAGCTGGGGTTGAAGTCTTTGTGTCCCTGAGACTTCAGAACAGGAAGCAAGTTCAGTTACAAGCCCTTGGAGATTTTCCTCAAGCAGAGAACACAGCAAAGAGCAAAGTTGGCAGGAAGTATCCACTGCAGGCCAACCCCAGAGAGCAAACAGCACAGGGGCAGTGTTCCTCCTCAGCTTCTCCAACTTTTCTCCTTGGCAAAGGTTCCTCTTGATTACCAGAAATGATCTCTGAAGTCTTTACTATCCCTACGACTTCCAACAGTAGGCAAGTTCTATTTGAATCCCTTGGAGAAAACTCTAACAGCAGGATGATGAAAGCAAAGTCCAGTACTTTCCCCGCCCAAGACAGAAGCAACTACTGCAGGCCAACCCTAACAGCACACAGCACAGGGGCAGTACTCCTCCTCCAGCTTTCCTGGTTCTTTGTTCAGCAGTAATCTAAAGTTCTGGTGTCTGGGCCCCAATATTTATACAGCAAATTCATTTTTTCTCATGGTGCAGAAAGGCTCTGTGCTCACCCAAAACCAGTTCTGTCCTCTCTGGCGCAGCTGCCTGGCAGGAGGTGGAGAGAGCATTGTCCAAGGCATACAGGGACTATTCATGTGCAAGGGAAATCTCTGCCACCACTTTAAATGCAGACAAGGCTTGTTCAGTGCTAGTGAAAACTACTCTCACTACTCTGAATGCCTCCCAGGTCTATTAAACCCTGCCCTGACTCATCCAGACTCTCTGGAGCCACTGCACATCCCCAGTCCAAAGCCAGACAGTCGATACACATCCTAGCAGAGGCACACAGGATGGCTAAGCAAGAAAATACCTACTTTCTAAAAGTGGTATTTTCAGACTCAAAATGTAAAAATCCCCTCTACTAAAAGATGCATAATTAGATTCTGACTTCAGGCATACTAAATTTTATTTTCCTATCTGGTCCCAATGGGAAGATATATTTGTAAGATGTTGTAAATGAATTCCCATGCTTTCCTATGTGCCAGAGAGCCTTTCAATAGTGAAAAACGAAGTTGCCAGCATTTCACTATCAGGACATGCCACACACATCAGGGCATTTCCTACCTTTGACATACACTGCACCCTGCCCACAGGGGTACCTTGGGCCTGCCTTAGTGGTGACTAACATGTTAGAAAATGGTAGGGACTGGTAAGTGTGTGCACTTGACAATCCGACATGGCAGTACTAGACTGCACACAGACACTGCAATGGCAGGTCTGAGTTATCTTTAAAGGCTGCATGTGTGAGTTGCACAATTAGCTCTGCAAGCCCACTAGGAGCATTTGATTTTCAGGCCTGGGCACACACAGTACACTGAACTAGGGACTGACTAGTAAATCAAATAAACAATCATGGCAACACCAATCCATGACAACTATTTACTGGGAGAGCATATGCACTTTAGCACTGAATAGCAGTGGTAAAGCGCCCAGAGTCATAAAACCAACAAAAACAGGTCAGAAAGAGTAGGCCAAAAAGCAAAAAGTCTGGGAATAAACCTCCTGGACAAGCCAGGACTAACAAAGAGACAATAGATTTTGAGAATGTTATGTACTGGCTCCAAAGGTCTGTATAGGCATAAGCTTCAGCCACACTCTGCACTTGCAACAAGGAGCAGCACATGGGAGGCATGAGTTATGGTTTTGATAAAGGAGCATAACTGGCAGATTTCATGACTTTTTTTAAGGTTTCTGTTGCAACTATAATGACAGTTTAATTGTGTTTTCAATTATTGTATATACGTATACGTGTACAGTAAATAGATAACGAGCATAACCGCTGTACTAATAATCATAATAACTTACTAAAACAATTAAAAAAATGGTTATCTGTAAAGTAGGAAACAAGCATCCACTTACCTATAAGCGCTTTAATAAGGCGTGTCAATAACAGCAAACATTACTCATTTTTTATTGACCATGAAAACACTGAAATGCTGAGTCATTCCAGTTGAGTTTGGAACGTATGGCCTGTGTGCACCTAACCGACCAGGCTGTCCTGCCTGCGGTTATTGCTGGAGCTTATCTGCCATGGAAGGAAAATTCTATATTAGTTTAAATTGTCTCTCATCTATAATATTATCCTTGATGTTTTTGGTGTCAGAATAACTGTAAGTAAGATAATTTCATATGACCTGTGAAATTAGATGCTATTTAATAGCAAACACAGCAATGTAATGATAATTAGCATACATGCAAATTAAATTACGATCTACTCGCTAACGTAAGATAATTTCAGCAAAGCTCCCGCACTCCACTTCACATATGATTTGAAATAATATTTAGCATTTGATGAATATTGAAATAGATAATTCCATTAAATGACTAATTTAAATAAAGTGCCTAATCAAACAATGACAAGATGACATTTTCCACTATCTCTTAGCTCTTTTGTATAGTGTTTTTAATAGGCTAATGTTCTTCAAATTGGTCACTATCACTTACTGAATTAATTTGTCAAAATATTTATGTGTTAATTGAAGCTGTATTAGAGTATATCTGAAACAAAAATGTTTTCTTTAATTATATTTTATTTGTGTGTGGGATAAGAAAAGGTTTGGTCTCATTAGTCTTAAAGCAAACAATATTCGCTTGATTGTGAGCCTTATTACGAATTTGGCAATGCAGCACTGGGCCGCCCCACCACAGCTCCGCCAAAGCAATGGTCGGGCCACTGGCCAGTCCTCGTTCCATTCTCTGGGTCTGGGAGTCCCTCAGGGCTCTGCCTTAAGCCCTAGATTGTTCAACCTGTATGTGAAACCGCTGGCTGCTGTCGTCAGCCAATGTGGCCTTACCATGACATCGTACACCGACGACACGCAGCTGGCGGTGACACTCAGCGGGGACCCTGAGGTGAATGCGCCCAGATTCCGGGCAGGACTTATAGCTGTGGCTAAGTGGATGCGTAGCAACTGCTTACAGCTTAATGCTAAAAAAACCGAGGTCCTGATTTTAGGGAAGCAGGCGGAACTTTGGGGAGACCAGTGGTGGCCTCCCGAATTGGGGGTCTCCCCTATTCCAGCGGCCGAAGTAAAAAATCTGGGGGTCTGGCTGGATTCCCATCTTTCTTTCACCAGTCACACAAAGAAGACAGCAGCTACCTGTTTTGGTATCCTGCGAGGACTGAGACCTGTCCTTAAATTCTTCGACCCTCCCACGCGGCAACTGGTGGTTCAGGCCTCCATCCTGTCTCGGTTGGACTACGGGAGTGCTCTGCTGCTTGGAGTGAACCAGGCCGAGGCTACTAGGCTTCAGATCGTGCAGAATGCTGCTGCACGCGCCATTGTGGGCCTCCCGAGACGATGTTCTGTCTCCGCTGTCCTGACCTCCCTTCATTGGCTTCCGGTCAGACAGAGAATCAAATTTAAGGCTCTCTGTCTGACATTTAAGATTCTGAAGCTTTCGTCTCCTCCTGCCCTCGTGGGCCTTATTTCTTCGTATGTTCCCACACGGTCCCTCAGGTCTGAATCTCACCATCTGGCGATTAAGCCTAGGTTCAGACTGAGTAGGATGGGAGGACGCTCTTTTCGCATTTTGGCGGTTGACCTATGGAATTCCCTCCCTGTACACATCCGTGCCCTAAATAGCCTTACTCTTTTCAGACGTGCCATTAAAACTTACTTGTTCGCTTCTGTCAATTGATTCCTTTCTTTTCAGCTTTGACCTGTTGTGTTGTGGTACTTGATCAGGCGCCAGGACGCCCCTTCGCTGGAGCAGCTGTGCGCCGAATAAAAGTTATTAACATAACATAACATAACATTAGGAATTTCCTCCAGCCTGGTGGTCTTTTTTGAGGCGATCCCATGGTGGTGCCTCTAAAAATGATTACAGCAATGTGAATGCAAAAAACAGGTCTTGCTCCACCCAGTATATTACTGCCTCCTGACCATCGAAAAACTGCCACGGAATGGCGGTTCCCTTGTGCCTGCAGCAGGACAATGGCAGCCCAACTGCTCCTATTGTAACAGAGAGGTCGGGAGATCGCCACAGCTGTGGCCCCCACAACTCTGTCAGTCCGTCGACCGCCAGACTTGTAATTGTTTCCTTAGATGAGTTCCAGAAAAGTACGCTTACCCACATCTTATCTCAGGGTGTATCAAATTCTCCTAATTTACTTCAGCAAAATGATGCAAAATTTCGCAAAAAAGACATGAACTTGTGAAAATGTACTGGATGCTAATATTGCTCTTGTGCAGTTGCACTATTTTTTGGGTGCAAACATTACTCATTGTCGCATAATAGCATTATTTTGTACAACAAACATACTCACGATTACACCAACGGGAAGGAAATTTTGTAATCTTATCCGTGCCACCACCCCACCAGAAGCACCAAAAATAAATCCTCCTAATTCTGCATCGGCCAGATCATGGTCACTCTGAAGTCTTGTTATATCAAAGATGGTGGAGGGCCACCCACATCGTGACCCTATGTTGGGCTTTGGGACTCTCCTTCATTCCATTGTGTCTTCAATGCTTTCAGAACAGTGACTGGGCCAGTGCTGTCAATCAACACTGATATATGGGAATCGATAACACTCTATGGTGCACTGCTGTACATGCACAGCAATGCGCTGTTCCAGGTCTGTAAATCAGATACTGGTAGTTGACAATCTCTAGAGTTCCCCGGTCCTTCACTGTACATGCACAGCAATGCAGTTTCAGTCCTGTCAATCAAATACTGGTGGATGGGAATCCATAGCATTTCTTGATGTACGGTTCTATGTTCACAGTAGTGTATGGGGCAGTGCTGTCAATCAAACACTGATTGATGGGTATCTCTAACATTCTCTGGTGTGCTGCTGTGCATATACAGCTGGGCACGGGGCAGTTCTGTCAATCAAATACTAGTAGATGAAGATCTCTAGCATTCCCTTGTGCTCTGCTGTGCATGTGTGCATGCACAGCTGTGCATGGCACATTCTTGTCATTTATACGCTGCTAGATGAGAATCTCTAGCATTCCCTTGTGCTCTGCTCTGCATGCACAGCTGGGCATAGGGCATCCTTGTCAATTAAAGACTGCTAGATGAGAATCTCTAGCATTCCCTGATGTGCTGCTATACATGCACACCAGTGCATTGTTTCAGTTCAGTCAATCAAATACTTGAAGAAGAGAATCTCCATCATTCCCTGATATGCCGCTGTATATGCACAGCAGTGCATTGTTTCAGTTCTGTCAATCAAACACTATGAAGAAGAGAATTTCCAGCATTCCCTGTTGTGCTGCTGTACATGCACAGCAGTGCATTGTTTCAGTTCTGTCAATCAAACACTTTAAAGAGAGAATTTCCAGCATTCCATGTTGTGCTGCTGTACATGCACAGCAGTGCATTGTTTCAGTTCTGTCAATCAAACACTTGAAGAAGAGAATCTCCAGCATTCCCTGATATGCTACTGTATATGCACAGCAGTGCATTGTTTCAGTTCTGTCAATCAAACACTTTAAAGAGAGAATTTCCAGCATTCCATGTTGTGCTGCTGTACATGCACAACAGTGCATTGTTTCAGTTCTGTCAATCAAACACTTGAAGAAGAGAATCTCTAGCATTCCCTGGTGTGCTACTGTACATGCACAGCAGTGCATTGTTTCAGTTATGTCAATAAAAAAACTTGAAGAAGAGAAATTCTAGCATTCCCTGATGTGCTGCTGTTTATGCACAGCAGTGCATTGTTTCAGTTATGTCAATTAAATTCTGGCAGATGGGAATTCCTAGCATTCCTAGATGTACGGTTATACATGCACAGCAGTGCAAAAGGGCAGTTCCTGCAATCAAATAATAGTAGATGGTTATCTGTACCATTCCTTGGTGCAATGTTGTACCAAGGAATGGTAGCAGGATTACTATTGCAACAACACATCATCAGTAGGGTAAAACTAACCTGTCTCACGATGGTCTAAACCCAGCTCAAGTTCCCTATTAATGGGTGAACAATCCAACGCTTGCTGAATTCTGCTTTACAATGATATTTTATTAAGGGGACTGCCCCATGCAGAGCAGTGCATGAGGCAGTCCCCTTAATCAAATATCAAAAACTTGTGATTTCCAAAATCAGGACAGGATCAGACACAAGTAAAGCAAGGATTTGACCAAATAGCTCACTTGTACTTGGTTCTATTGAATTTATGCATGTTAATTTGCTTTCACCTGCTGAAACTCCACAATTTTATAGCCATAGAAATCATGCATATTCAATTAATGTGCAAGCTGTCTGTGACAACAATGTTGTTGCTTTATATCCGAGAAGTGCCATGATTGGCACAGATTTTATCATTGTACCATCAATAAACGATTGGAAAGTTTAATGCATGGAGATGGCTGTTGGTTTGAAATTTGGTTTTTACCTTGAATAAAAAGACTTTATTTATGAAAAATAATGTAATTGTAGTTTACACGTATTTTAAAACAAAATCACTTTAAAGGTCAAACTAAAAACCTTTTTATTTATAAATTTAGGTGGCATGTGATATGTTTTAAGTTCCTGGCTGTCAACTCCATTTTCAAAAGTAAAAACACCATAAGAAGAAGCATATGATGTGGCTTATGGGAGGACACATAGCATAATTGAGCGTTTCTTTTGCCTACTTATATAAAGATTCCAATATCTTGATTCGTCTGGAGGTTAATTTGAGTATAAACCACACGCTGTTTGACAAATGATTGTGGTCTGCCGTACAGTAGGTGACATTAATGGTAACAGTTCAATTGAGATTGATAAATGTATTTATAACATATGTGTTGATGAAGATACCAAGACCACTCATGAATATTGAGAAACAGATAATCCAGAACTTGTTTTATGCATAGGCTAGATGTTGTCATGAATTTCTTTGCAACATAAACAGATTATTCTTTAAATTGTGAATTTTAAATGTGGCTATGAATCTAATACAAATAGTTTTCCAATTCTTATTCTCTTTAAAAAATAATTATCAAATAATGCTTGAAACAACATACGTTTGTGAAATGCTTTTACACATTTTTTAATAAGCTGCACAAATTTAAAAAAGGTTTTTATTTTTGTTAATTGCAATAACTGTATGTACATTTGAATGTTTTAAATCAATAATCTGCCTTTGATTTATATCTATGGTGTTCAAATGTAAATGTATTTGAAAATGAAAAAAAGTATATAATACATATTAATACAACTATACCTGTGTAGTACATAGTTGAAATAATTTGATGGAACACAAACCTGCATTGTTTCTTATTACAAATTCTTGAAATAGTCTTGTATGTATGTTAATATTTATTTTAAACATGTTTTTTAATACATTTTTATTTGATATATCAATATACTGCAAGCAGATATGAGTGCTCCTAGTTTTTTAATAGAATTTCACACACCCATTATTGACACTATTATTTACACTCCTTTCATTTAATAGTAGTGATATTAGTTGTATTTGTTAGTTCTCCACCTACAAATTGCAGCTTACGTGTGTGTACTACAAATTATCTGAAGCATAAGAGTATTATATGTTGGAGAAAATAATTCCATTCTATCTGCACTTCATGCCTCTGCATACTGAATCAATAGTTTTATTGATTTACACCTAACTTATGATTGTTTTCATTTATTATATATATTGAACCGCTGTCCAAATTTTGACTTGCAAACAAAATCATATAATTTCTTTAAAAATCTTTTAATGGTGGAGTTATGCTATCATCAGTGTAGCCTAATGTCGGCAGCACAAGTATAGTAGTTCTCAATCCTTTTGATACTTGATAATGCTCTACTTAACGTGACCCGCCCCGCTTAAAAGTCACATATAAGACAACATGTTTTTCTCTCCCAATGATAAAGCAATGAAAAGGAGCATACAATTATGTACAATTAGACTGTAAAGTACAATCAATGTCTTTAAATCCACAAAATTCAAAAAACTATACAGCAAGGAGTCTTGAAGCTTCTTGTATTCAGTTTGTCTTTATTTGAAGTCAAGTGCCAAAATGCACACACCAGTCCAACCAACGTGTTTCGTCCAACATGGACTTCCTCAGGGTTGGGTCTATCTTTCACAAATAAATGTAGCAATCTTCTTTCTATTTCATTGCAAACACACGCTGGGATTCCCCACAGCTAGAAAGGATAATTGCCTTTGTGTCCAATCTGCCATGTGCAGGGATCAAGTTCCAATGCCGTCTGTCTATCCATCACTTTATAATGGTATTTGTGAGAAAATGTTCTGATGGACTACCCGTATTTTTTCAGACGTACGGTTGATGGTCATATATGTGGTTTATTTGTCAGGTATTAGGTTGTGTACATGATTTTTACAATGTTGCAACATTGTCCACAATAAAAGTTTCTGTCTGAGATATTTTAAATTAAAAAAAAATCTGTATCTTTTTATTAACATCAATTATGTTTCATTAATCTAGAGCTAACTCAACAATTGGAAATTATATCTTTCAAGTAATAAACACAGAAACTAATTATTTTTATAGTAATTACCTATATGAAAAAATTACTTGTCATTTGTATTGCTCTTTCTGGTATACACTCTGTCTAACTGCTGATTCCTCACCTTTTGAATGTATACCAAACAGTACATACTAAGAGTTAGATCTGTGATTTGCCTTAAACCAAGTAGTCCTGTAGGACTGAGCATGCAAAATGCCCTGCTAGGGAAAACTGACAGTTCAGTCAGTTGTGTTTTGTGGACATATGGGTACACCTACATAGCCACTTGGGAGATGTCCAGGACATGAACTCTGCATGCCAACATAATGGTAGTATCTTTGCACCTGGTGGAATGGGCTCACAGACTGTCTAGGAGTTGGTTTTTGGCAAATGTGTAGCAGATTGTGATGCACAGGTCCTCATCTACATCTCCTTGTCAATGGAGAGTTGATTGTCTGCACAGTATTCTGTGGTACTATTGATGTTAGAGCTCAGTGCTCTCTTGTTTTCAAAGCTGTGGAGTCTCTCGTCCTTCTTGGAGGGGTGAAGTTTAGAATTGGATGCTAGCAGAGTGATAATTTGACTGACGTGAAACTTCATCATAACTTTTGTTAAGACTGATGATTGTGTTTGCAGATTTTTTTTTACCTGGGAAGAAGGTGCGTATCGGGCATTAAAATAGTGGCTGAAGCTCACAAACTTGCTGCACTGAGATGAAGGTGACAAGGAACACCCTCTTGAGGGGTAGGAGCTCAGGAATAGCTGTGCAGTTGCTCAAAAGGACTGAACAGAAAATATCTGAGGACTTATTTGAGGTCCCACTGAGACATGACAAAAGGAGAGATGGCGAAAAAAAGTGTTGAAGCGCTGTCTAAAAAACACACCACAACCGGTGAGTTGAATAGTAATAGCTGGTCAGTCAACCATAAAAAGGCAGACAGAGCTAAAAGATACTGCTTAATTTTGCCCAAAGTAAAGCCTTGCCGGGCAACAGACAAAAAACAAACATAACTGTTGTAACTATCTTCCACATATGACTGGAGACTTAGGTGCTGAAATCGCTTTACTTTATTCGCAGAGGAAAAACTGTGTCTTCTCTCTGTGTCTCCAACCATTCTTGAAGCCCCAGTATGACACATTCCTGTGATATCAATACATTTCCTTCTCTTACACGATGCGGCCCGTATGTACACCACAACAAGCCCAACATTATATATTATAACACATCTCTTTACCTTCAATATTAAAGCAAACAATACATTAAAACATATCCCTTTTACACACAGATATGACACAAACCCACATGGGGTGTAGACCCCTTTCGTTCCACACACCACTGACACATGATGAGCTACCACCTAAAGGGAAACAAAACCGAGGGGACACTCCAGTTAATATCCTCTGCATCCTCCGCAAGACTTTCAAATGGATTCCCCCGAATCCAGAAAGGCCATCACCCACGCACTCATAACCAACAGACAGGACTACGGAAACGCCCTTAGGCCGGGATCAACTCATCTCTACTCCCCAAACTCCAGACTATCCGGAACACTGCGGCCAGACTCATCCTCGGCCTCCCATGGCAAGACCACAACACCCAGCACCTGTGAGACTTACATTGGCGCCCTGTCGAAAAGAGAGTGACCTTCAAGCTGCTCACTCACGCCTACAAATCCCTCCACAACACCGAACCCCAATACCTCAACAAAAGAGTCTCCTTCTACACACCCAAGAGAAACCTCTGCTCCGCCAACTTCGCCCTGGACAAAATCCCATGCTTCTGCAGAGCCAGAATGGGAGGAAGAGCCTACTCCTACATTGCGGCCAAGACCTGGAATGTACGCCTTCTCAGCATTAGACGATCCCCCACTCTGCAAGCTTTCAGGAAGAGCCTCAAGACCTGGCTCTTTCGATGAGAATTAGTTGCCCGAACCCCCCTCTCGCCCCAGCGCCTTGAGACCCTAATGGGTGAGTAGCGCACTTCACAAATCCCTGATTGATTGATTGATTGACTGAGACACTTAAGTGAGGACACACACCCAAAATAAGAATACAAATACAACACAGGATCAATCCGACTGCACTGATGGGGATCTGCTATACAGGGTTTCTCCGCTGGGCACAACGAAGACTGTAGATTCATCAGCATCTGGCTGATCCCATCCTGCATCACCATTAATATGTTGTAACAGCCTTCTACATACGACTGGAGACTTATATGGTGAACACACTTCACCTTATTCGCAGATGAAAACCTGTGTCTCTACAGCCAGACAGTGCAGCTTCTCTCCGTGCTCCAACTGCCCTCAACCCGCGGTATATCATAATACATTGACATTAATGCATTCCCTCCTCTTACAAGATGCTACCCGCATGGACACTACAACAAGCCCAACACTATACATTATAACAATAACACGTAGAAGGGGTCAACCTACAGTGTGCTGTAAAATAATACGGATTTGTTTCAATAACATGCGCGTGCAGTTTTGGATGAGGTTCGCCTGGCTGAGAAGATGATATCAACCACAAACTCTGGAGGAAGGTCAAATGGATTCATCTGTTGTCACTCAATCTCCATGCATTAAGGTTCATACTGTGAAAACCTGTTGCTGTGACTAGGGAAGTGCATAACTGGTGAAATTCTCTCTGCCGTAATTACTCATAATTACCGCAAAATGACTTGCAATTATGTGTAATTACAGGAGAAGCATAATCCAGCATTTAGGACTACTTTCCTAATGCAGAATGTACCCTTGCGCCCAAAATGGTCCAGAGGATGCATTTTGTGCCAAGAAAATATCAAAAAGTGATACAGGACACGAACAGTAGAAACCAGCTGTCACTTGCTCTCTTAGTTCATTCGATTTGTGCTCCTGCAGTAGGATTGTTGCCCCACATTTTTCCTAATCACAACAAGCTTGTATAATAGCATAGTTTTGGTAATTTCGCATCATAATAGTAATGTGTAATTACAGAAATGACTCCAATTCCTCTGGTGTGATTACATTTTTGCCCAGGCCTAGCTGTGGCAGCAGATGACCACTGAGGGGCACCGTGATCACAAGATAGATGTGTTTTTGATAATATACTCTGTGCGCAGTCCACGGCTACTGAGATGACTTTGGCCCGGTCATTCCTGATCTTTTTCAGAGTTAGTGGCAGGAATGATATTTGCAGAAAGGGGTACCGGACTTTTGAGTTCCAATAGAAGGGCTTTACTCACTTACAGTGCTTAATTTGAGCTGATGCTTTCCCGTGCTCAGAACCGGCACTTAATTGATTTCTGGTGCTCGCCACCAGCACCTAATTGTCAACACCATACTTAGAACAGTCTACCACATGGTGGCATTGGTCATCTAATTTAGAGATGAGCAGAACAACTGTTGTTTGGGGGCCCAGGCTCGTGGGGGCACAACTAATCACTCACCTGCATTTCCCTGAGGCGGAGAGGACCAGCGGACATTCCCGCTCTCCCTCGCTGCCATTTGCTGGGTGTTCGGCCACCAAGAGGGGAGAGCGGCACAGGGACTACACTTCTCAGCGTCCCCTGCTTCCCTGATGGGGATGCTAAAACACCGCCTCACAATCCCGCGCCCGGAGGCGCATAAAGGCGAGCGGCTCCTGCGGTGGAACGGGGGCCCAGGCTCATGGGGGCACAACTAATCGCTCACCTGCATTTCCCTGAGGCGGAGAGGACCCGCGGACATTCCCGCTCTCCCTCGCTGCTGTTTCCTGGGTGTACGGACGCCGAGAGGGGAGAACGGCACAGTGACTAGACTTCCCAGCGTCCCCTGCTTCCCTGATGGGGACGCTGAAGCACCGCCTCACAATCCCGCGCCCGGAGGCGCATAAAGGTGAGCGGCTCCTGCGGTGGAGCAGGGGCCCAGGCTCGTGGAGGCACAACTAATCGCTCACCTGCATTTCCCTGAGGCGGAGAGGACCCGCGGATATTCCCACTCTCCCTCGCTGCCATTTGCTGGGTGTTCGGCCACTGAGAGGGGAGAGCGGCACAGTGACTACACTTCCCAGTGTCCCCTGCTTCCCTGACGGGGACGCCGAAACACCGCCTCACAAACCCCCACCCGGAGGCGCATAAAGGCGAGCGGCTCCAGCGGTGGAGTGGGGGCCCAGGCTCGTGGGGGCACAACTAATCGCTCACCTGCATTTCCCTGAGGTGGAGAGGACCTGCGGACATTCCCGCTCTCCCTCGCTGCCGTTTGCTGGGTGTTACGGCCGCCGAGAGGGGAGAGCGGCACAGTGACTACACTTCCCAGCGTCCCCTGCTTCCCTGACGGGGACGCTGAAACACCGCCTCACAATCCCGCGCCCAGAGGCGCATAAATGCGGAGGAGGAGGAGGAGCCGGGAGCCGAGCAGACGTGGATCATCTCGGCTCCCGGTTCACGAGCAGCTCGAGCCTGGCTGTGGGCTGCTACAGCCCTTTTCCTGATTCGCCCTTTTTCCCCCCATGGAGAGGAGCGAGTGGGGCATTTGCGGAGCAGTGGCGATCACTCCTAGCTTGGCGGACGGGTCCCGTCTCCCGAGTAGAAGGAGGTGAAGGCGATGGCGCTCAAAATGGCGGGCGGCACCTCGCCATGGACTCCGCCGACTGGCCGCCGCTGGGAGGTAGGATTGCAACCTCCGCTCCCCCAACTTGTCCAGACTCTCCCTGATTGTCGCAGCAGCTGCCGGGACATAGCACCATCTAGCCCTACTCTAACGGCGACCACCACTGAGGGAATCCTCCCGGCACCTGCCTGACTCCAAGATGGCGGCCGGCGGCGACTTTCGGATGGCGATCGCCGCCTCCTCTGGCTCGCCCAACTTCTCCCCGGCCTCTTGCCTATCCTGTGGCCCTCTCTCAGATTGTCTGGCCTGCCACTCGCCCTGCTACCGTTCTGGGGGCCTCTGCCACTTCCGATATGCCCTGTGGTCCTGCGACACGGGCCGGATCACTCACCCCTCCCCCCCCTACGGCATGGCTCATGGCTCCCGGAGGCCACACTGCTTGCCCACCTGCCGGTCCGCCGCCGATTCCCACACATCTTCCACTACGGTTGAATACAAACACAACTTACCGGCTGCTGTGGCAGCGCCTCACGGCCAACGCGTGACCGCACCAACACCTTCATCACCTTGCGCACTCTCACGCCCACCAAGCCGGATGACCGCAAGCTCTCCAAGATGGCAACGCGCCTGTATATGGCCTCCAGCTTCACCTCCCACCCGGGCTCCCACCTTCTTTCCTGAACTTTTTGACTTTTGTTCTGTCCTGACCGACACTTTGCTGCTATTTTCGGACAGTTTTCTCTGGACTCTAGCCCTCCTCCCATTCCCCCGTCCTTTAACCCTTCTCCCCGGGGATGATCCTCAAATGTCTCCTCCCTTCTCCGCTTCCCCTACTCTCCATACCCTTGCATCCCTCCCACCCTCCCTTTGTGCTGTGACTGCATCCACGCTTACGGAACTCTGCTCTTGGACTTATTGTAATAACTCTAATCAATGGTATTTGCTTCAGACCTTGCACCATATACCATTCCTATGCGACCCTTAGAGTATATCCAATCATATCCCTTCCCATGTATATAGAGATAACTCTAATGACTAGTCTCCTATGTGATTTTTAGAGTATATCCATGTGTATCCCTTCCCTATGTATATAGAGATAACTCTATTCACTAGTGTATGCAGTAGACCTTTGTACTCTCTACCATTCCTATGTGACCCTTAGAGTATATCCAGTCATATCCCTTCCCATGTATATAGAGATAACTCTAATGACTAGTCTCCTATGTGATTGTTAGAGTATATCCATGTGTATCCCTTCCCTATGTATATAGAGATAACTCTAATCACTAGAACATGCAGTAGTCCGCTTTGCTCTCTACCATTCCTATGTGACTTTTAGAGTATATTCAGTCTTACCCCTTCCCTGTGTATATAGAGATAACTCTAATCACTAGTTTATGCAGGAGTCCGCTCTGCTCTCTACCATGCCTATGTGACTCTTAGAGTATATCCATGTGTATCCCCTCCCTAAGTAGATAGAGATTTCACTAGTATATGCCTAGAGTTTATCGATTTGTATCTCCTCCTTGTGTGACTTTATCTCTTGTACATTTGAAATTTTTTCTGTTTGTACCTTTTTGTAACGCATGTAAACCGAAGTCCGTACGTTTTCAACTGGTTCTTATGTAAGTCAAAAATTTGCAAATTCTTTTTGTACCGTCAGTCCTTATGTTTGAAACTGGGTCCTATGTAAAGCGCTCTGACGGCTTCGGGTAAAGTTCGCGCTATATAAAATCGCATAAATAAATAAATAAATAAAAAATAAAAAATGCGAGCAGCTCCTGCGGTGGAGCGTGGCCCAGGCTCGTGGAGGCACAACTAATCGCTCACCTGCATTTCCCTGAGGCCGAGAGGACCCGAGGACATTTCCGCTCTCCCTCGCTGCCGTTTGCTGGGTGTTCGACCGCTGAGAGGGAAGAGCGGCACAGTGACCACACTTCCCAGCGTTCCCTGCTTCCCTGACGGGGATGCTGAAACAACGCTTCACAATCCCGTGCCCGGAGGCGCATAAAGGCGAGCGGCTCTTGCGGTGGAGCGGGGACCCAGGCTCGTGGGGGCACAACTAATTGCTCACCTGCATTTACCTGAGGCGGAGAGGACCCGCGGACATTCACGCTCTCCCTCCCTGCCGTTTGCTGGGTGTTCGGCCGCCGAGAGGGGAGAGCGGCACAGTGACTACACTTCCCAGCGTCCCCTGCTTCCCTGACGGGTGTGCTGAAACACCGCCTCACAATCCCGCGCCCGGAGGCGCATAAAGGCAAGCGGCTCCTCCCGCATCGCGGGAAGCGCGTGGGCGACGCCGGGCTGAGCCCCGGCAGGAGGCGGGCCATCTGTGGCCATCAGGGGCCAGAGGAGGCCGGGCTGGGCCACCTCATTCGATTCACCAGATGGGGAAGCGCAAATTAATACCCAAAGATGGTAAAGGTAAGAAAGCCAAAGTGCCCCGCAAATCGGATACCATTATATCCTATTTAACATCTGCAGTGGGGGCACTCAATGATCAAATTGCCAACGTAGAGAAGGAATTGGGACTTGATTTGCTCCCGGATGCAGTCCCTACCTCGGATGCTGTAACCCGACTGAACTCAGCCCCTCCCACTCCTTTAGAACCAGACATTATAGTAGTTAACCATCTACAGGCCCATCCGGCTGGTCAGATACCCTCAGATACCCTACAGAGAGGCAGTACGGGACAACTGAAGGTGCATGAATCTGTAAAATTAAGTAGTAAATACAGTAATGGGAAGAAACTCCACAACCAGCCCATAGGGAGAGCAGACACACACCCAACCTTAGTCTCCCTGCTAATGTGGTGGATTTGATAGAAGACCTAATTGAATCCCGTTTGGAGCCTGTACTCATGAATATCGCCAAGGACATAGTGGACTCTTTGAACTTATGTGTCGCAAACATCATTAAGAAATGCGAAAACATTGATAAATTTCTGAAGGAATTCAGGGTGCAACATAATGATTGTAAACATAGCAGGGCTACACACGAGAGTCAAATTGAGATGAATAGACAGGAGGCACACATGGATTCTCCCTCCGGTGTCACCGTGCAGACCCAGCCTGTGAGAAATACACTCCAAGGGAAAAGGGTAACGACAAGCCTGGGGGTACAACAATTCAAACCCTCTGAGGGCGTGCAAACAAGGCCTTTGGGCCAGGATCGCCCTACCCCTGGTCCTTGTAACTTAAAAGTACCCACTTTAAATCTTCCTCCACAAGCGGCACCCCTAGTGGTAATTTTAACAGGGGTCCCACGCCTAATAAATGGTGCTGTGGAAGCTGAGAGTGATCTTTTGGACAGAACAAGAAGGTGGTGTTCACAGTTTTGCAGCGGGAGTGTTGATGTCGCCTCGAATATTATTACGGGAGTGGGTGGGGAAGAGAGAAAAGACCATTCCAGGAGACTGTGTGGTTGTTCATTTTAAAAGATCAAATATTGTGGATACCCTGTTGTGGGATGGCTCGGAGCTCGATGGTCTCGGTATTAGGCCACTACCTCTGGGTTACTTCTACCCTCCACTCCCTCTTGGACACCGGCCAGAGGTACCGACGGATAGAGCGGGGCCTCATTTTCCCGAGTGGGTGCCGGGTGAGGTGAGGTTACTTCCCACATAATGCTGGGAAAAGGATGATTCATCTAATGTTTCCGCCAGTTTACATTGGGGCTCCAAGTTTCTGGTAGGAGTACTGTTTATTATCTGAATTGCCGTTTCTCATTCTTGCAGTTGCCTCTTTTTTGACATCTTGGTCCTGACGAAAGCTGGGTAATTTCCTTGACAGCTGAAACATGTTGACCACACTGCACAGCGCCATATTATAGTTATATTTTTGAACTGTATAGCGCTTGTTTTAATCATGCCACTAGAACAGTGCCCAATAAACATATTTTCTGTTCTGGTAGTTATTTTTAAACACCTTCTTCACATACTTTTTCACTGAGCACTGCACACTCATCAGTACCACTCTGAAATACACTGTGGCTAGAAGTCTATCATGATTTTCCTGTCTCTACACCATCAATAGATGTGTTGGGTGAGATTTGGAATATACCACTCATATCCCGCATGACGATTCATCCGCCGCAATGGTGGGCTGATGGGAATTTTTCAGCCTAGTGTAATTTCATTTCCACATAACTTTATTTCATGACAGCACACACTTTTTCTGACTGGGTGCCTCCTTTTGTACTTATTACTTCTACCCTCCACCTTCCCACTTACAGTTTAAACCGCGCTTACTGAAAGTCCCACAGATTCAACCCTTCCCTGTGAATGTTTATGACACAAAATGTAACTCATATCAAACACAGCAGGCTTCCATGAGGGCAGTAGAAATGGCCACAGCCCCCCAGAATGTTTTAGGACACCACTCAGTAGTTACTTTGATTAATAGATTCTCTCCCCTGTCCAGTTTGGACACTAATGATTGACAACTACCTACTGACACGGCTGACATTGAGCAGAATAGGCTGGCCACATTTCATTCAACCTACAAGATAATCAGCTGGAATGTGGCGGGGTTGAGAAAGAAAGCTAATGATGATAGATGGTTACATTTTGTCACAATATGATATAATCGCTCTACAGGAGACATTGGACACAGTGAAAATTTTTGTCTAGATTGGTACTGCAGTTTCTCTGTAAAGGCCATCTCTGGTCTTGGAGGGAGACCTAAAGGTGGCTTGTGTATCCTTACCTCACTTAAACTGCCAGGATCATTTAGTAAGCTGGAGATAACCTCAGCTAACATTCAGGGTATAGAATGGTCTTGTCCCAAGCATCCAACAATTTTAATAGTGAACTTTTACAATGCCCCGGAGAAGGATACGCGGAACATACGTTTGTGTTCCTTGGCTTCTTTGTTAGATGAATACAAGTCACCACATAATGCTTTATTCGAAGTTATTTTAATGGGAGACTACAATATACAACCATGTGGATGGTATTGTCTGGTAAAACATCAAACAGGTCCCCCCCGGTTCAACTTCCACCCACTTTGAACATTCCCCTCAAGGGGAAATGTTGGAAGACCTACTCGCTAATATTAATCTGTTTGAAATCGAGGGAGCCTGGGGGGAGGACAGGGCCCCGACATTCACAGGTAGAGAGGATGATACAATAATTGACTTCATTTTTGTCTCACCCGGTATAGTATATGTGGTCTTCTCCTTTGAAGTTGTAGTCTTAGCATTTAGCGATCATAATCCCTTGGTATGTCTCTAATTATTGGGGGGGATACAGCCAAGCAGAAGGAGGGACTGGAAGGCAGTAATGATAAACGTATTCCTAAGGACCAGGGCAGGAGACTAAACTGGGCCAAGGTGGTCCCAGACACTTTTATGCAGGATCTTGAGATCAAGGTACAAGCGGACATGGCCGTATGGCAGATGGTAAAGAGATCATTAATTCCTTCGGTAACATCAGCTTACAAGTCAGACATGACCTGAAGTGCAATAAGAAGGGGGATGGTGCAAACCAACCAAGGTGGTTTGATGAGACTTGCTCAAAAGCCCATAAAGAACTATTGTATGCACTAAAACAAAAACCCAGAAACCGGGAGCTTGTGGCCTTATTAAGGAAAAATTACAAACTTGCCATGGCCAACCGTAAAAAGTGCATTAAAAATGAGGCATGGGAAAATCTTATGTCAATAGATGTTCTTAGAGATAGTTCAAAATTCTGGGCTGTGATTAACCATCCTTATTTCTCAAGCATGGATAACTCGGTCATGGACTCTGTGATCCCTGATGAGAAATGTGTTGCCCATTTCATTAAAATATACAACAGTGAGGAGGAACACACACCAGAGTTGGGTCCAGCATTCATTCACTCAGTCCCCTGTTTGTTTTTCACTGAGGTCGTGGTCCGAAGGGCCATTTTGGAGATGACGAAAAATAAGGTACCGGGTCCGGATGGTGTGCCCGCAGACCTTTATAGGACCCCTTTGCATTTCTGGTCAAAGACTCTCACTAATGTTTTCAATTCTACAGTCACATCTGGGTACCCTTTGTCATGGGCCACCTCTTCAATAATACCTGTGTTTAAAAAAGGCTCGAGAAGTGACCCCGCCTGTTACAGGCCGATTTCGCTGATTGACTCTGCAGGTAAGATCTTGGGTAGAGTCATTCTGCAGAGACTTGGAGAACATCTGAAGGAGATGGGGGTCCTCTCAGAGTTACAATATGGGTTCAGGGCTAAAAGGGGTACCCTCGACCAATGCCTTAACCTCCATATGTTAATTAGCAAATATACTCTAGCCAAGGAGGGTCTGCTATATATAGCCTTTATGGACCTGTCATCGACCTTCGATTTGGTCAACCGTGCTAAGCTGTGGGCTATTTTGACTAGTATAGGGATAGACCCTTCCCTGGTGAATTTTCTAGCGGTCTTGCATCAAGACTTACGAGCCTCAATTAGAACTAACAAAGAGGGTGGAAGTACCGGGTTTTTTAGATCTAAATGAGGTGTTAGGCAGGGGTGCATCTTGGTACCCCTCCTATTAATCCTATATATAAATTCACTTGAAACATTCTTGAAGGGGACTACACCAGACATCCCACGCGTAGGGGATTCTGCAGTGCTAGTACTCCTCTACGCGGATGATGCGGTGCTATTGGCCCTCACGGGGGTAGGGCTGCAGAGACTCCTGGAGGCATTTGGGGAATTTATATCTTCCTTGGACTTACAGATAAACAATAAAAAAATCACACGTGATGGTGGCAGGGAAACGGCCAAAAACTGCTAAGATAAAAAAGTTTTTGTGTAATGGATAGGAGATCTCTAGGGTCCCGGTCTTCACCTACCTGGGCGTCATTTTTGATGAAAGGGGCACCCGGAGCCCCCAATTAAACGCGAAAGGCATTGCTGTCACCAGATCAACTTCAGCTTTACTGAGCTTTGCAAAACGCCTGGGCTCGCGCCCAATAGAATCTCTGCAGACAGTTTATAAGTCAAAATGCCTCTCAACAGCAATGTATGGTGCTTCCCTGTGGGGAATATTACCACAAGGAAAACTCCAGGTAGTAGAAAATAAATTCCTCAGATCCCTGTTAGCGGTCCCTCAATCGACCCCAGTACTCTTAGTGCATTCTGAGCTGGGCCTTGGTTTTATCAGCGATCAGTTACAACTGGCGCCACTGATTTGCTAGGCTAAGACCTGGCTCAATACTAAAATTACTTTAAATCATTCTATTCTCAAAGACTGCATGGTACTGGACAAAGTAAATAAAATCCCTTGGTTAGCATATATCAAGGATACTTTTTGAAAACTGGGCAGGCCTGATCTATACTCTTTCCCCAATTTGATACAGAAGGGTGACGTTTTATGGATCAAGGAAAATTTTCTGGGTCAAGCAGAGCAGTAACGGGAGGCAGTGGAGGTCCTAAAACCGGGCCTCTGCTTCTGACTACTCCCTTAATAGAACCCTACCTGAAAATCGTTACCCGACCATTCCAGCGCATTCTTCTTGTAAGATTCAGACTTAATATCATTCAGTATTCCTTGGGGAACTACCCGGTATGGGGGAAACCAGATCCATCTATCCCCTGTAGCTGTCGGAACAGTCACTCATGCACTTTATCATGTTTTGTGGCCATTTTGAGGATAGTAGGAAACAATTCCTGGTCCCTATTTTGAGAGAAGCAGGCTTTACACAAGTCCGGCCTGCACTCCTCTACCTACAGCTTCTGAGTAGTACCAGGGTAATCTTTGGGGTCGCAAGTTTCTTGGTCGCTGCTATGCATATTAAGTATAAAAAAACGCTGCTAAATGTTTCCAAGACCTGATCTCAATGTAGTCTTCTATATGGGGATGTTCTATCTGCACTTTATGTAAATATATGACAATGATTTGTTTTTAACCTAAAAAATGTTTTTAAAATATGAATAAGTATGGGCGAAATTTGCGAATTCGCGTTCCGCGAATTCGCGCATAATCGAATTTGCAATCCGCAAAATCTGCAAATTCGTGCGAATTTGCGGATTTTTGTTTTTTTGCGTGTTCGCTGGGTTTTTTGGGTGTTCGCAAGGCTTTTTGCATGTTCGCGGGCCGCTTGCATGGCGAAGTTACCCATGCGGTCCTGTATGGGCAAAGCACCCTCTGGTTCACCACTGCCACCCTCTGGTTCATCACTGCCACCCTCTAGTTCACCACTGCCACCCTCTGGTTCACCCCTGCCACCCTCTGGTTCACCCATGCCACCCTCTGGTTCACCACTGCCACCCTCCGGTTCAGTACTGCCACTCTCTGGTTCACCCCTGCCACCCTCTGGTTCAGCACTGTCACCCTCTGGTTCACCACTGCCACCCTCTGGTTCACGACTGCCACCCTCTGGTTCATCACAGCACCTCTGGTTCACCACTGCCACCCTCTGGTTAACCACTGTCATCCTCTGGTTCATCACTGCCACCCTCTGGTTCATCACTGCCACCCTCTGGTTCACCACTGCCACCCTCTAACGAGACCTTTTGTGACGCAGCGGCAGCACAAAAGATGCGCCATGGTGCTGGGTATTAACAACGTGACGCATCTGAGAGATGCATCACGTTGTAAAGCCCTGCGCCATAAGGAGGCGTTCCGGGGAAGGGGAGGCGTTCCTGTGCAGGAACACCTCCTAAAAGTGGCAGAGTGAAATCTACAAGATTTCACTCAGTCACTTTTAGGCCAATGCTGCGTCAAAACCCTGCGCCTGCTTGAAGCAGGCGCAAGGCTTGATGCAGCATTGGGGAGATAGGGCACCCCAGAGCATTGCTGGAGCTGCGTCGCAAGCATGATGCAGCTCCAGCAATGCGCTGCTTTTACGGCACAGATGCGTGACGCATCTGTGCTGTTTTTGCCACATGGTGCGCCGCATTGTAAATGCGACGCACCATGGGTGGCGGTGCTGTGGCGCACAATAACTGGCGCATCCCTGGGGATGCGCCAGTTATTGTAAAACTGCCCCTATACATTTAGCCAACGAGGGAGCACTTACTGATTAGACAGTAGAAAGTACTCCAGTTGAGTAGAGGTATTGCACAAAAAGGTGACATCTTCGTGGACAAACACGCAGGGCGGGATTCATTCTTTCCCCTGTTAGACTCGTTTTTTGTGCCCTTCTGCGCTCTGTTAGACTCATTTTTCCCTTGTTTTTCTGCCTCTTCTGCCCTCTGTTAGACTTGTTTTTGTGCCCGTCTGCCCTCTGTTAGACTCATTGTTTGTGCCCTTCTGCCCTCTGTTAGACTCGTTTTTGTGCCTTTCTGCCCCTTTAGACTGGTTTTTTGTGCCCTTCTGCCCTCTGTTAGACTAGCTTTTCCCTTGTTTTTCTGCAATTCTGCCCTTTGTTAGACTGCTTTTTGTGCCTTTCTGCCCTCTGCATCACCACATCATCACTCAGCGCTACCCCAGCATCACTCATCACCACCACATTATCACTCAGCACCACCACATTATCACTCAGCACCACCACAGCACCATTCAGCACTACCACAGCATCACTCAGCATCACCACAGCACCACTCAGCACCACCACAGCACCACTCAGCGCCACCCCTGCATCAATCTGTGCAACCATTTAACAACAACTGGTTCAAATATGTTCTCTCAATATTTCAAACTTTATTACAAATTTCACAAAAAGATGTTACTATTTCACTTCTGTTCTTGGATTTTCGTCACAATAAAATACACTAAACATAATCTTCACAAAAGTTATTTACAAAAGTTTAAGCTATTGCCATTATAAATTAACTTTTATTTAAGTATTAATTATTTTAAAAAATTAAAAGCCATTGTAATTTGTGATATCAATACAGCTAAGTCACGTAAATACAAAACATGTTGGATTACAAATGCTATAGGTGTCACATTTGCGAAAGTTAAAGCTATTAGCATTGTAACAAAGCTATTAATTTAGCTATTTTCAAAATCAACACATAAATAAAAAGAATTGTCATTTACAAGGCCAATAGCTCAAACTTTCCGAATGCGAGACCTAGTGCATTGCAAATGCTTGTTTTTATATCTGTCAGTGCTTCCTGTTGAAGTTTAATTTTCGTGACAGGTGCCTCATTGCCCACTTGTAACTATTCTCTGACCCTGCTTCAAGGGTCAGAGCAGGGTCAGAGAATAGTTGCAAGTAGGCAACGAGGCGCCAGGAAGCACTTACAGGCTTACAGCAGCAGGTGCCCAAGTTGAAGTTAATTTCTTTGTAACCCTTTTGTAAAAGGTTACAAAAAATTAGCTTCAACTTTTGCACCTGCTGCTGTAACCCTGTAAGTGCTTGTCTGAAAATAATTCGTCCCCGCTGATTCGCGGATTTTACCGCAATTTCGCGAGATTCGCGGATCGCGAAATCGTGGAAAATCCGCAAATTACGCGAGCGGAACGATTTTTCAGCCTATGCTTATATATGATTCGTTTTTTAAAAATGTGATGTATTTGCTCTTATGATTTTAACTAATCGAATAAATTATGACTTGACTTGACTTGAACTGTTGTTTGGGAATGCAATATACATTTAAATTTGCTAAAACCTGACTAGCTTTGGGGACCTGGAATATCTGAACAGTCGCATTTACATGTGAGAGAGATGGTTAGTAGTTGTTTTGGCAGTGATGACTAGGGCAAATGGGTGGTGCAAGCTGCAGCCCTGGCACTTAATATTTTACAAATTAAGCCCTGCTCACCTAGCAAAAGGCAGTTTTGAAAATCAAATAAACAGAACTATGGACATTCACATTCTTGGCTGTGGTTAATGGATTGATCCAAGTTTCCCCTTATTTGCAGCAGAGATCTTGAGCTTACTGTGGGTGTAACTGCCTCTTGTGATTCACAAGGCATTGATAACTGACCAACTCAACCCTTGTTTTCAAATATCCTTCTAGGTGGCTCACCACCAGATAAATCCCCTGTTGGTTCAGATATTTACAGATGCGCGGTTCCTTCCGGTCTAGTGTTCAGGAACCCACAACAACCTGCTTGTTGCAATACGCTATGGTGGTGGTGTTGTACATAGGCACCTGCACCAGCTTCCCTTTAAAGGACGGACAGAAGGCTTTCAATTCCTATCCAATTTCCATCAGCTCTAGGAGGTTGATATGGAGTGGTGCCTCTGCTGGAGATCAGACGCGTTTGCTCCTATTTCTCCCTCATGGCCACCCAAACCTACAAGCGATGTACAAAATATTTAAATTACATCGTCCTAAAACAATAGCTAAATTATATATAATGTAAAAATAGTAACATACAAAAAAAATGACATGTCTATTCAAGGTAGATGAATACTAATATAATATTTTGAGAAGTATCCATCATGTATGTGTGCAAACGTGAACATCTACTTGGTTGTAAAACACTTTTTTGTGTAAACCACATAGTTAATTTGGAAACATGCAAAGGTTTATAACATATTTATACTGTTATCAATTAACTCTATGTTTTTGAATATATTTTATTATAAAATGTTCTCAGCTTTCTTAGGAGTCTATTAAGTATTTTCTGCAGAAGCCATGCCGGTTTATTGTTTGTTAAATGATTTGCTCCACTACATACATTATTTTAATATTTCCTTCCCAAGTAGGCTAATCATGTGCTGACTGTTGTTGGCTTCTTGACTCTAAAATCAATATTTCTATTTGAATATTTATATTGTCTTTAAACATTTTCAATGCCATCATTAATCTAAAAATACACCCCTATTACTATTCAGTAGTGCAGAATTTTCTTATCTCAAATACATGTGTGTAATTTGTTTGTCTAATCAAATAAACTGAAAAGTAATCTGTTATGAATGACTTAATATTATTAGATTTTTGCCCAAAATATTCACACATACCTTGCCTTATACATAACCATTGACGGCTTTCTAAAACGTATTTTTGAAAAGCTACCAACATGTATTCAGATGCTGTTCATACACCTTTCAAAGCACCACAGGGCAGTCACAAGTTACTGCCCCACACTGAGTTTTTTTGTGCCTTTTACTCCTCCTATGCCAGAGCCCTGCAAACTATAAGCTCTGCACAACAGGTACAAGCAGTTCCCTTTAGGGAATAGACTTTTAGGTCCTAATTGCAAGCTTTTGGCTAAGCGGTGGAGCAGTTTGCAGTTCCACTGCTCTGCCAAACCTTGCGCCGCCCAGCCACTAGAATGCAACTATTGAGAAGTCAGGCAAGCAGGTGGCTTGGCGCGAGGTCATTAAAAAATGCACTCGCAATGGGACCCCACTACAGGGTTCCAGCATGGCATGGACTCGAAAGTCCATGTTGTGCAGGTACCTATGTGCATGCACACACGGAAGCACATGGTACGCATCCCTGTGTGCATCCACATATGTTTGAGGCACATGGAGACCCTCCTTAGTTTCCTGTCTCCCAGGGTTTTCAAGTTGGTGGAACCACCCTGGAAACCCTGGCTGAGAGGAAACTCGTAATATGCATGGCGGGACTGAGGCGGTCCCCCCAAGCATATTGCGAACTCTGACCAACATTCCTACATCTGAGAACTGCATTTGTTGTGGCATAGTCGATGGTCCTAGGGCAGTCCGACTCCCTGAGTCGTACTCGTGCGGTCGAACTGCCAGTGCGGCCGTGGCTGGTCAGCCACTAGAACGCCACCACAAATCTGGCCATCCTCAGACTGCCAGACACGTAATAGGGCCCCTAGTGGTAGTTTAACCCCTTCCATGCTGATGCGCTCATGCACAGTGCTCGTGTGCTGATGACGGCTCCCGGCCGTCATGACCGCACCCGCGATCGGAATGTGCCGCACAGGCGCATAATCGCGGCAGCGCACAAGGGGTTAAGTAGAGCAATTCAAGGCATTTAGTGAGATGATAAATTGTCACTGCAGGCGTAAACACACAAGTCAATGCAGCCTCTAGCAACCTAATAAATTGTTGAAGAACAATACTGTGTTTTTTTCTAAAACTAGCATTTAATTCACACAACATTTCAAATCTATCATAATGAAATATTGTACTCAATCCCTTGGCTTCCCTTGTCTATCCATTGGCCGAGATCACCTGAGTCACTCCTATCTCGGCCCACTTCCCTGTTCTAAAGTGTCTACATCGAATGTGAGTCAACTCTACCATAGTTTCAAGCATCGCTGGTCTTAGCTTATGTTCACAAATTTGGCGCAAGATCATGCAAGTCCTTTATGCACTTCTCACATACATCACATTTCACTCTAGATAGCAAGTTTGAATGATCCTCTACTCAGTGGGTCTTAGCCAGGCAGTATAAACAAAGTAACATATCCCTTCTATAGTCTGATGCTTGTCAAGTGCAAAACAACTTTGGAGGTTTTTCACTCTAAGGACATGTATAACTTTAATTATGCATGTCCTACTTTTTATCTACTATGCACTCTGCCCTGTGAGTATTTAGGGACTACCTTAGGGGTGACTTAACGAGGGAGGTAAAAGGCCTGGCAAAAAAAAAAAATTGGCAGGTCGAAATAGCAGAATGAAAGTGCACACACAGGCTGCAAGGGCAGGGCTGGAGTCAAGCTTTACACTGCTACGTTAGTGAGTGGCACAATGAGTGCTGCAGCGCACTTCTGCCATTTATTTACAACAAACTGGGTACATGTAGTACCATATTCTAGGGACCAATAAGTAAATCGAATGTGCCCATTAGGTGTAATTCTACCATGTTTGAAAGCGAGAGCACAAGCACTTTAACACTGGATAGCAGGAGTAAAGTGCGCAGAGTCCTGTGGCCAACAAAAACAGGTTCAGCTAAAGAAGGCAAACATTAGAAGGAAATAACAGTCATTTCCAACATTCAATGATTAAAGCTGTGTAATTACAGGACCTTGGACATTTAATGCTTCAACCCACAATAAGTACATTTGTCAAATACAATTCAGACTTTGAGAGTAACATTAAAGGTTGATAGAACAAATCTGATGGATTGATCTAAGCCATTGCCTTATCGAGAGCGGGACTGTTGTCCCCCATTTTTTTGCAAATTTCATTGGCTAGAATGGACTGGTAAATTGGGACACTGACATGAAGTAGAATATAGTGCAACTAAAAAACAAGTGTTTTTTTTATATATTAGATGTTATTGGTCTGGTAGGTGGCTGCTACAGGGAGAGATCCTAGATGTTATAGGCCACATAGAAGGCACATAGGGATACATACAGGCTTGCCTACTCATGAGGACATACAAATGCTTGCACTCACACAGACACAAACACACTCACAGTCCGAATGCCTTTTTCCAAGGCTTTCATATGAGCCTCTGTTTCCATAAAGCTTTGTATCCCTAGTCGTGATTGTATTTATTTTTGTGATGTTTCTCAATAAATATTTATCTTTTCAACAAACTAAGCTACCAAGAGAACTATGGAGTCCTCACAGAAACCAGTTTACGTTTGTCGGTCAGATATGTTTTCCCTTTTTGGTGTTAAGACACCGCTTAGTTCCAGACTCTTGCCTCTCACTCCCATAGCTTAACAGTGCAATACGCTATACCAATATATGTGTGCAACAACATAGTGTCACGTTGCATGTGGCATTGGCTGTGTTTGAGGGCTATGAAAGAGATGTGATTGGCTAATATGTCCTTGGAATGGGATTTGTGCAATTTAAAAATGTTTTGCTTAAAATGTCACTTTGCACTTAGTTTTAATACATTCAATTTGACTCGTTCCGCAGTGCAGGTTCGGATATATTAAATGGAAAACAGCGATAAGTTGAAAGAAATAGAGAGCAATACCTTTTGATTTTATACTTCTAATGTCCATACTTTCTTTATTACTTAACCTGTGACTGTATAAATCTATATAAAAATAACTATATGAAAATAAAGTCACCTTTATTTTTACATTAAAAATAGGTCTTAACTTAGTTTCCTATGTAATATTGGGTATTTTGTATTGATATATATAATCAATTAATTTATATATATATATATATATATATATATATATATATATATATATATATATATATTAAGATATTTAAATAATTATATAGCTAATATGTTGCATAATAACTCTTTTAATGTTGTATTGCCAGCATAACCGAGATTGCCCCCGTGCAGTCGAGACATCATGCTCAATGTAATGGATATGGTAGTTTTTCTCCTTGATCTTGGTATTTAAGACAGAAAAAGGGCGGGAAAGTTATCTGGATAGAGTGCCGAGGTGTTTGTGAGAGTGGCCATTTTGTTAGCACCAAGCAGCGAAAGAGAAGGACCAGGGCACAAACCTTCTTACTCCCAAGTTCTGTCTTTAAGAAGGCAGCAGCAGCAACAGAAATGACACATGGCTCTAACGCCTTCTTCTAGCTATTCCTAATTTTGTAAATACAATTTATAAAAATAGAGCCACACTGACCCAACTAAGGGACAAAGTCCGTCTGCCATCCTGTCGGAGGACGGGACCGTCCGCCACAGGGGCGGAGGTCCCGTGCCTCGAATTAGGATGCGCCCACCACAGTGGCGGGTGCATCCCGTATTTTTAACATTGCAATGCTAAAAATGCATGTTGTGCGTTTCAAAGCACAACATGACAGGCACCGAACAGTGCCTGCCATGTTTTATTTTGAAACGCAAGGGGCTACCATAGGCACCCCCCCCATGTGCACCCCACACCCCTCCTTCACCCTGGGGGCCCGCAACGGGCCCCCAAAGCAAAGACCGTATGCCTTTTCGTGGCGGCATTGCCGCCACGGAAAGGCATTGCCCACAGCACATCCTAATATGGCTGGTGGTGTCTGATAGACACTGCCACCATATTAGATTAAAAGCGGCGGACGGTCTTCCCGTCCACCACGGCCCCCCCCCGCCATTGTAATATGGCGGGGGGGAAATAGGTGGCAGACGGACACGGATGGCTCAATATTTATTGACTGAGAAAACCCAAGTTCACAAATGCACTACTCCTGGAAGTCAGTTAGGGACAGTTAGGAGTAGTAGCTGCTACCACTGGCCTGTCCTCTAGTAAACCTCATACTGCTATGGTTACCCCTGTACTCATGGGTCATGAGAATAGCATCAGGAGCTCTGTTTTTTGCCTATAGCCTCAACTTCTTGGTTTTCTCTTGTCCTGTAAACAGCAAATAGTAGGCTGTTAAAGTGCTAACAGTGGTACATGAAAACAACCCTGTGGTGTAATGAAAGTCAGCCCCACCAACCCTGGAATTTTCCTGGTTCGATGCAGCTATGCAGCTACAATGCATTCCAAAAAAAGGGGCCACATACTGAAATGATGTTTTTTTAATGTTTATTTTGTGGTAAGTTGTACGTTTCAAATCTGGATGGTCTGGTGTGAGTCTGCTGAGACATATCATATACTGAACATTAACCATGGCACTGCGTTAACCATGGGTGTCTTTTCTATAAACCATCTTCCATCTGATTAATCTTGCTTAGGGAACCTATACACAAAGTCCATAACTGTGAGTCAATCTACAAGTACAACTTTTCTCCTACACTTTGTAGTAATATTAGTACTCGGGCTATTCCCCAATTTACATGTCTCTACCTTCTGAATTCAGGTGCAAAGTTCTGGTATGGTAAAGCATAAAGTAAATGTAAGAAGTTTAAAAAAAGAATAGGTAAACTATTTTATTAATTGTAGGTCAAAATAAAAATATGCTACAACACTATTAACTTAATGACGATTTAAATGTAATTCATTAAGATTAAATTAAAATTATATTTTCGGGATTTATAACAAAATGCACCTGAAGTAAAATGTTTATATTTGTTTATTATTTAGTGTTAAAAGATAGGAATATAACTCATTTAAATTAATTACAAATATTAAGTTTAAAAAAAAGAATTTACATTTAGATTTAAATGAAAAAAGTACTAAAATATTTCAAAATAACATAATTATTCCTATTATAAATAAACATTTTTTCTTTAGCATTTAATTATATTTATTTATATTTAGAAGATGTTGAAATAAATTAATGTGAACATTATTTCCTGTGGGGCTCTATATCAATTCCCAGCATCTAAGATTTTTTATGCAGGGTGTTGAACTTACTCCTGGTGTAATCTGAAGTACATTTACAATTTTTTTAGTCCATTTTGACGGTTGGTAATTTAGAAGGGCAGGTTGAGCTGGACTGTTCCCATGAGGCACAGGGCCTTGGCTGATTTTCATATTGCAGGGTCCAAACTGGGGAGGCACAGTGAGCATAAGGACAATAGATTTAACCCAGATCTCTTGACTGGGGGTGCATGTTTGATATGCTCTGCATTCCTTCCATCATCTGTGTATCTTTTGCTTTCTTGCCTTAAGTGCGATGGGTATGCCCAGATGTGGGTTTCGGGCACACTGTGCCACTGGATTCAAGGTAGCCTGGCTGATGAGGGGTGATGCCCCGAAACCAGTCCTAGGATGCTTATTTCCGGTCAAGGGAGGACCTGGCTTGGCAGCTGGACTGGACTGTTCCCATGAGGCACTGGGTCAAGACTGATTTGCATATGGCTAGGTCCAAACTGGGATGGCATTGGGAGCAAAAGACCGATGGATTTAATCCAGGTCTCTTGTCTGGGGGTGAATGTTTGATGTTCTCTGTTTTCTGTCCATCATCTGTGTGCCTTGTGAATAGGAATGGCCTTACTCTTTTGTGGGTGTGTGCATTTCCCTCACTAAACTCCTTGTTACTCCTCCATAAAACCCTCCTATTTAGTAGTAAGTATTCCCCATTTTCCAGCCACTCCCCCATCCTTTCCACATTTACCACTAAAACATAGTTGTACTTGTGTGGATATCTCCATAGTCAGGGTGGAGATCTCTGTACAGAAAATATAGGAGACCCTCCAGTAATAGGTTAACGAATAGCATTTTGTAGTATGTGCGTACTTCTATGATAGCACCACTAAACGTGTTACAAAATACAGTTTGTGAATATGCATTTAGAGTCTAATTCTGTCTTGTTCCTGCATCAAGTTTGCTCTTCACTTTTTATAGCAGACTAACACTCCACGGTATGTGCGATATTCACATAAATATATATCCCCAATAAATAGAACTTTTTATTCTGCAAGCAGTTTCTTTTGAACATATTTATGTTTAGCTGGGGAACTGGTAGAAGCATTCACAACACAAGCACAGGGGTCAGAGCTATACTAGACCAGCATCGATTTCCACTATTTGTGACACCTATCTAATGTTGAGTTCCTTGTGCGACAGTGTCAGGGATATGACCCATATACACCCCCTAATCGTGATTAAAGAATCACTTAAATGCTGAACAAAAGATGACCCGCACCAAGGTACATATATCAATCTTATATTGACAGAATTCTATAAGTCACAATATTGATCGAAATTTATTTGGAAACTTCCCACAGATATACAATATTAGAATCTTGATTGAAGGTATCAAATATTCTTTATTCAATGTTCCATTAAAATATTGCAATTTAATTTAATTTAATACTGAATTTCTGAATTCTGAATCATTATATAATTTGTTAAATTCTAAAGTTCAAAATAATTTCTATGCAGTACATTTCCTAGTTATCCAATTAATCCTTCAAACTCTTACAAGGAAGGAACATTATTTGCAGTGCACTACTTGGCTTCTTCATTTTGATAGTAAATTACCGCAGTGATAATGAACTACCACAGCTTTGCCCTTCTGGTGGTCTACCTTTAGCCTTACCAACATTTCACCATTGCATACAGTCAGTCAACAGCCAGAACACAAATTTCAGGTCACCTTAAAATACATATATAAATGTAAGCTAGGGTTTGACATAGCGTGAGAACCGCGAACATGGGGCTCGAGTCAGGAGTAAGTCTTAAATTACAATGCTTCATAATTTACAATATGAGAGAATTTTCAGGGAAGAAAAGTTTAAATTGGTTAGGAAGATTACACTCTGTCAACACAGTTTCTTTCTTAATTGTAGGAGGTTTTCAGCAGTTCTGTGACAATGGGGTTGTTTGCCCAGATCAATCACTTTTGTAACATAAAGCATCTTGCTGTATCTTCTAGCATTTCTGTAATCCAATTTGTCTCTTGCACTCATGATGTGAGCCTGATCCAATATTGGACATGCTATAGTACAACTAGATTACCACTCATCAGTTTAAGGATACTCTGCACTTTTATCTTCATTCTCTCCAGCAGCTATCACAAATGAGGGTCAGTTCACTAATTGACTAATTTCTTTGTGGCTAAAAACGATTGTTCAATTTATTGAGTGCTAAATCTCCCAACACGTTTTCTTGACAACATTGTACATACAGGATACATTCATTCACAGCTGCTCTGTGTTGTGATAATTACAAATGTTTGGGATAGGTAAAAAATATGCTTGTTCATGGATCAAAACTCTTGTCTATAATGTGTTTGTTTTTACCTGTGTAACACTTTCTTGATAGATTTTGAAATTTCCAAGACCATAGAAACACTATGCTATCATTCCACTTGCATAACAAAGTGGTACAGATGTAGCGGCACGGCATAGCATTTGACTATTATGTGTATTGTGTGTTACAAGCCCTTCCATTTATGTTTATTCCCCCAAAACAGGTGTCATACCTTCACCCACACGTTATGGCATGGTTTATTATCGGGTCCTGCGCCTCTTAGGCATGATCACCCACAATTGTTAGGGAGTGCCAATTACTACTCTTGGCATGCTACAAACATGTGTGTATAATGGTCATGTCATAGCGATTTCTCTATGCGAACTTCCTCAACTGTAGTGTTGCAGCCTAGTCTGAGGTGTGGAATCCTGTCATCCACTTAATCTCAGTGGGCCTCATTTATGGGAAATGACGCATCACTGCGTGAAAGCAGAGATGCATCATTTCTCAGTGCGCACTCCTTGCGACATACTTGATGCGTCATATTTACTGTATGACGCATCATGTCGCAAGGAGTTACAGATACGTCAGTATTTCTGACGTATCTGTAAGCGCAAAAGTGATGCATTGCTGCAGTGTGTCACAAAAGTTACTCAACTCCAGCAATGCGTCCTTAACAGGGGGCAAGCCCCATGTGAAAGGGCCTGCGTCAGTCTTATGCCTGCAGTGAGGCAGGTGCAAGATTTTGACGCAACGGCATCCTAGAAGTGACGCAGTGAAATCTCGCAGATTTCAGTACGAGGCTTTTTTGCAGGGAAACGCCCCCCCTGCATACATTGTACCTGACGTAAGTATAAGTAGCGCAGGGGTTTACAAAGTGACGCATCTGCTTAGATGCGTCACTTTGTAAATAGTGCGCAACAGGAAGCATGTTTTACGCCGCCGATGCGTCACAAAAAGTGACGCATCGGAAGCGCAAAACTGATGCAAGGTGTCTTTTATCTCACTTGTGACCTGACAAACAACCACAATTTTGTGGAAGTAGAAAAATTACTGTTTTTCTACCCCCTATCACGAGGACTATTTGGTTAATTATTTCCTTCTTATATGTTTTTTCCCTAGATATCCAACATGTTTCTGTACCTGTGAAACCTAAAGAGGTCAGAGGCATTCTTCAGGACTTTCATCAAGTATCAGAGGAATTTTCAGCATTTAAAGTCTAATTTTATGATTCTCAAAAGGATATAAGAGTGAGTCAAGCTGCTCTTCAACAGGCGTGGAAATACAGGTGACCTGTAAAAGAACATCACACCCTGTGTAAAACCAAAATGTGTTGGAGGGGTCAAGTTCTGTCACCCTAGACAGAATTGCTATATAAAATAACTGATCTCAATTCATGTTCTGTGAGCTTAAATGTAGGGCCAGTCACTATGTAGTTACATAATTGTTCACACTTTTCCAAGCTACCCATCTTGTAACATTTTAAAAGCCATCACCCTTGAGGAACAAACCATTGCCAATCAAGTTGAAAAAGAAGGGCCAGCCAAGGGCCAGTTGGTCAATTTTTACAACGTTGATACCACATTGGATAGGTATCAGACCTTCCAGGCCCTATAATACAAGAGAACAGAAAAGAAGAGAATTCATAATTGTATCATAATTCCATAGCAGTCATTTAAATTAATACAGTACACTAATTGTAGCTTCACTCTACGTGAGACGGTGAGTGAATTCCACACATTCAGATCATCTATTTTAATGTTTGACAACAGCATTAATCAATACACAAATTAGTAACGTTTAATATGATGTAGTAGCATCATATTAAATGTCATATTCTGTTTCCTTAGTGGGGAGATGCCAATGCCATCACAGTACAATGAGTTTCAGAAATATATAAGCTTGACTCCACATGAGCCATGAAATGACAAAAAGGAGCATTTGGCACTAGGAAAACACCACTGGTAATATATTTCCCAAACTTTACATGTACCATCATCTAAGCATCAAAGTTAAATTTGTTTAAAAAATGCTATAATTTTGTCAGTTCCTGAAATTGCACTCATGATAGTGAATATACGTTTTCAAGTTTGGATAAATACAGTCATTTTTCCCAAAAACCATTGTATTTAAATAAGAAATACATGTTTGTTATGAAATAACTGTTGTTCATTTTAGTAAAAACTCATTTAATTCCAAAATCATCTTGTCGTTTCCATCTAGTACCTGCATGTGCTACTTGCACACTTGGCCAGATTCTCCTTTACATGACCATGTACCATCTTTACATGCAGGGACGTTCCATTTTACGTCCAGGGATTAACACAAATATGCCAGAATACTAGACACAGACACAGTCGTATGAAGAATTGCCATAATTTTACAGGTGCAAGAGCTACACTGGGGGAAGGATTCTGACAATATGCAAAGATTTACCACTTTATATCAGTGCAACAATTGTCTCTGGAAGGGACCACAGTCAAGTTGAGGATGCCCACTATGTGCCAAGAATTCTCATGATCATGCCATAAATTAGGGAGTGGTCATGATCATGCCATGGATGGTCATAATAAGTCACATATTTCCATTATAATACCAGTGCAAGCAAGACACCAGGGGTGGCTACCATCATGCCATTGTACCACCACTATGACAGCATTTAAAACATATCAATAATTACTAACATAGTACTAGTGGAGGCATTACACCAAGTATGAGCACCATTGTGACAAGAACATCTATACTATGTCAAGAATTATCACCATTATAGCATTTGATGCTTTACACCTGTTGTGGTTCAAAGATGCTCCCGATATGGCATGAATGACTGCCATTATCTCAGTGGAAACACTTTAACAGCGGCTGCTACTATTACGTCAATTAAGAAAATATAGAATCACCTCTATACATACCACCGAAAGCATCACATCAGACCTGGGTACTGTATAGCCCAGTATGATCACCATATGTGGAGAATCACCACCATTATTCCAGGACAGGCCCCATCCTGACAAGGATGCCAATGTGCCAATGATTCCTACAATATCACAAGAATTACCATGAGGAAGGCAGTGCCACAGTGCTGTCAAGCCATAGATGGTCTGGGTCTGGTAGATGACCAATAGGGAATGCACAGTCCGATGCACACCCATTGCTATCATTAAATATTTTTCTTTTTTTCTCAACTACATTTTTATTGAGCTAACTATAGTAGTACAACATACAATAGAAAGCATATTTAGATGATAATCCTTCCCCTCCTAAACATTTACCTCTCAGCCCCCCATCCCTTAAATGTGCACACAAGAATAAACTTTATGATCTCACTTTTTAGTTCACCTGTGGGATTACACCGCGTCACCTTACACTTTTGATAAACATCGGTTGCAAAATTTACATGGATTCTCTCAAATGATCCTCAGTCGAAGAAATTCCAGGTACCTGGAGCAGCCATACTACAACCCTTTCTCCGTGAGTTAATCTAACAATGCCTGGCACTGGCTACCAAGTTTTTGGTTGAGTCAGTTGAGTTTCTGGCACAGTTTTTCTGGGGCCAATAACGCCCAAAGCTTTCCTGCCCATCCTTGCATCGTAGACACCGTTGGCGATTTTCACTTCAGTGCCGGTAGTTGCTTTGCAGCTAGGAGCATTTTGGTGATCAGTCTCCAATCCAATATTTGCAATACAACAATCTCTACTGTTCTGAGGTCGTGGACAACAGTTGCGGGATCAGGTTTCAATGGCATGCGACTCCCTCCTGATATGGCTAAAGATCTCCCTCCGAAAGATAGACAGCCTAGGGCAGCACCACCACACGTGGACTGAAACCCCCTCATTACTGCAGCCCCACCAACATAGGCCATCTTCTGTTTTGTACATCTCTTTCAGTCTAGTAGGTGTAAGGTGCCAGAGCATGAGTTTGCATATGGACTCCCTATTTTGGACAGTTTTGCAGAGGGAAGGAATAAGGCTCCTGTTTTTCTGCCACTGAGAGATTCTGATGGGTTGCCCCAATAGTTGGGACCACCTTTCCATTACATCTCTACCTCAACATCTGTTAGGGTGCCAAAGATATTAGCAATGAGACCCCTAGTCTTGCACACTTTCATGATCAGCTAATCCTATTTTGTGAGAACTCTATTAACTGCTGCTTTGTTTATGAGGTGTAGGGTGCAGTGGCGTAATTGGAAGTATTTCATAAGGCCGAGTTACTGCAAGTTGTATTCTAGTTTACAATGAGTAAAATATGTAATGGTACTCCTCTGAAACAGGTCTCATAAATTTCTCCAGCCACCATCATACCAGTGAGAGAAGACGCCTGTTGCGGTTCCTGAGGTAAAAATAATGTTTTCCTGCAACAGGGTGAAGGGAGAGGGGAATGCAGCCAAATGATGTCCCCTCATCAATGAGTCCCATATATCCATGGTGGGCGATATCCTGAAGATATTGGATAAGTAACAGACTTTGGGTCCGGCGTGTCTAGCAAGTCAGGTTGTGACTCGTGGGATGTGACCCAATTACCGCCATGTTCATTAGAATCCAATGCAGGTTAGTTTCACATATGGACCATTCAGAAAGGAGTCAGAGTTGGGGCACCTGGTAGTATTTTTTAATATCTGGGAGTCCCTGACCCCTGGATCGCCTGAAGGCCTGCATTATTTTCTTAGCCATTCAAGATCATCTAGCACCGTAAATAAAGGAATCTATTGCTTATCTGAGTGATTTCATGATGGATTCAAGAAATGTGGATGGAAGAGCTTGGTAAATGTATAACAGTCTAAGTAAGATATTTTGCTTTACCACTGCCACTCTAATAAACCTTTATATGTACAGAGTCCTCCATTAATGGAGGTCATTTTTGATGGAGCGTATAAGTCGAGGATAGCTTGTAGCATAAATCAGGTGGTGCTGCAGTGTAATGTAGACTCCTAAATAAATCGTAAATCATACGTTCTTATGTAGCGCCTTTCACCGTAAGGTCTCAAGGCGCTTGCTTTTGGAACCCGTCCTGGCTTTTCCCTGCGAGATAACCCCTAACTGGGCATCCCCAAGGTGGAAGCCAGGCATCCCATCGCGGTGGGGCCGTTGTGGAGATTAAGCAAGCTATTGCCCAGAGTTGCAGAGTGTGAACCCATGATTCGAGTAGGCGACGAGGCGAGAATTATCGAGTCCGGGGACATTTTGAGCTCAAGACCCTGCCGCGTCGGGAATTGAACCCTGGTCCCTGGTCTGACCTCTGCATCCGGGTCTGCCTCCTCTAACTGGTGAGCCACACTTCTCCACTCCTAGATATTTAAGTTTGTGGTTTGGGACCCAACAGAATGGAAGCATGTTAGAGAGTTGGCTATCAGTGTCTGAGGGTAGTCACGCACTGCACATCTCTGGCGTTTGAAGGTTCACCTTGAAAACCAACACCGTTTCAGATGCGTCAAATAGCTCCATTATGTGGGTAATTACATTTATCAGTTCCATTAGTGTCAGTGGGATATCATCAACAAACAAGTGTATTGTATGCTAGTGTCGCCCAAAGGGAATACCGCTAATATCTGCATGTTGTTGGATTGCTATCACCGGTGGTTCCACTGCCAGCACAAATATAATGGAAGAGATTGGGCATTCCTGTCATGCTCCCTAGACAGATGGATGTTTTCTGATTGTTAGACATTGAACAGAACCTGCGCCGTAGGAAATTGTTACTTGTAAGCACAGTTTGATCATCTCCATGACTCAGTCAAGGTAGGAGCTGCTGACCCTTTCTAAGGCCTGATCGGCATGTAGTGACAGGCTCGTCATGGGGATGTCCCTATGACTGGCTATTTCTATGAGGTGCAGAACTGTCTAATGTTGTCCGTGCCTTGTCTATGAGGAATTAAGCTTGATTGATCCGGGTCTCTAATATATAGAAAGTGTGACAGGAGTCTGTTAGTCAAACCTTTAGTAAACATTTTGGGCTCTAAATTTAGTAGTGTGTTAGGTTTATTAGAGCCACACTGATTGGCAGGTTTACCCTGCTTAGGTATTAGGGTATTCCTTGCTGAAACCATCATGGGGGACACAGTCTGTGATGTAATGATATGGCTGGTGAGGCCATCAGGTGTCAGGAGTTTGTCTGGGTGCAATTCGTGGCTAGCTAAAGAAACTTCATTATCGATGATCAGCTATTCCATGTTGTCACTGTTGGCTTTGCAGAGTTAAGGTAGGTGGACTTTGTATTAAAGGCAGCTACCTCCTCAAAGGAGATTGGACCTCCCTGATGCACCACGGAACCTAAGAAGGTCATCTGTGGTGTCCCCTATGGATATCCCTCAGCCCCACCTTCTTCAACATGTGCATGAACCTCCCCCTCCCCCCCCTCGGACCAACCCTGTTAGATACATGGACACAACAAAATCTCCTACGTGACTACACCAAGCTTGTCCTCTCCACCACCATAGGCAACTTTCATATATGTATGGTAGACGTAGCCGACTGGACGAAAGACAAATGATTATTTTTTTGGGTGTGAGTTTTGGTTTGGTAAATTAATTTTTATCTAATTGATAGTTAATTATGTTAATCATGGAGGTACATTTTTTTAAAACTTTAGATTTGTGTTGTGAATTGTGCTGTGGTATAGGGTAGATAATAAAAAAGATTACATTTATGTAATAATTAATGTTTTTGTAATAATTTCTGACTAAAAATAGTTATTTGTTCGTAAAGTATTTTTACATTTATTTAATATAATATTTATAGGCATTTGTCATAAGTGTTTACCGTTATATTATGTGTCTATTTTTTAAAAATATTTTTATATATTTTTCATTTAAAAAAAAAATATTTTATGTTGATGATATTTTGTTTGTTTTTTATTTTTTAACTGACTGGAGTGGGAATATAAATTGATACACCCTCTGCTATCCAACACTTTCCCTATTGTTGCACTAGCTGGAGTGGGAATAGTATTTTTTACCCCTCCACTGTCCAATACTTTCCCTAGTGTTGCACTAACAGGAGTGGAATTAGTAATTTTTACGCCTCCGCTATCCAACACTTTAGTTACTGTTGCACTCACTAGAGTGGCAATAGTAATTTTTACCCCTACGCTATCCAACACTTTCCCTACTGTTGCACTCACTGGAGTGGGAATAGTAATTTTGACCCCTCGGCTATCCAACACTTTCTCTACTGTTGCACTCACTGGAGTGCGAATAGTAATTTTTACCCCTCCGCTATCCAACACTTTCCCTATGATTGCACTCACTGAGGTGGGAATCGTCATCTTTATTCTTCCGCTATCTAACACTTTCTCTTCTGGTGCACTAATTGAAGTGGAAATAGTAATTGTTACCCCTCTGCAATTCAACACTTTCCCCACTGTTGCACTCACTAGAGTGGGAATAGTAATTGTTACTCCTCTGCTATCCAACACTTTCCCTAGTGTTGCTCTCACTGGAGTGGGAATAGTATGTTTTACCCCTCTGCTATCCAACTCCTTCCTTACTGTTGCAGAAAAGTTTGTTTTAAAGACTTTTAAATAGTTTAATGTTTTAATTCATATTAATTGTTTTTTTGTTGGATTTTATATTATTGGTGCATGTATATATATATATATATATTCACTGAAAAAACCATAGGTTTTACACTAGTTATAGTTAGGAATTAGTATTTAAAAAAACCTATTAAATTCACTGAAAAAAACATAGGTTTCACACCAGTCATAGTTAGCTGGAAGTTTTACTCGCATAAAACCATTGAAATTCCCACGTTATAGTTAGTTGGACTCACTATAACTTGCGCGTGCAATGCACTGCTGATGACGTCACATATTACATCACTCATGACATGGTCAGTGACATCACTCATGACATCACTGATGACACCTACCAGGGAATGTTAGTCTTTCTGAAAAATAAATATGTGTTATACATGTATATGTTATTGAATATCTTAGTGAATACATATATTAGTGAGTAATGTTTAAATATTTAAAATATATGGATTAGTGTTTCACTTTGTGTATAAGTGGCTGCATGGGTTGGTGAGTAGCTACATGTGTATGTATATGGGTTATTAGAGGTTTTTCTTAGTATCAGTATGAGTGTTTGTATGGTTTGGTGGGGGTATTACTTAGCACATAGATGCATGAATGACTGACTCTCTCTTTGTATGTCTTTTGAAGACAGGAGATGTGCAGGACTGTATGGGTGGATAAGTGTGTATATGTGTGTGTTAGTGAGTGAATAACTGTTTCACTAGTTTCTTTATCGGTAACTACATGTGTTTTAATCTAGTATATGTGAATATTGATGTATATAAGTGAGTACATGTGAGAGTAAGAGATTGTAAGAGTTCCTGTTTAAATAAGTATGTGTTTCTATAAGTTATTGTTTAAGAGAGTAAGTATGTGTAAGTTTCCTTAGAAGTAAGGTGGTAGTGTGTGTATAGCTGTATATGCAAATAAATGGATGTTCAATACTTTATTTGCATGTGTGAGTATGTGTGAGAGAATCTTTTGGATGACATCGGTGTGTAACAGGATGTATAGGTGTATCACTACATATGATGAGTTAGTATATGTATGAGTGACTATATAGAACTGTTGGTGAATGAGTGGATGTGTACATAGATGGTGGAATTACTGAATTGGTTGTTGTAACTGGTATGGGTATCTCCATTTTTTTGAAAATTTTAGTTTCTATTTTTGAATATGTGTTTCAAGGGTTACATTTCAGTGAAAGTAGGTCTGTCATTCTGTCACAAGGATGGTGTCATCAGTGAAGTCATGAGTGATGTCACTGACCATGTCATGAGTGATGTAATATGTGACGTCATCAGCAGTGCATTGCACGCGCAAGTAATAGTGAGTCCAACTAACTATAACGTGGGAATTTCAATGGTTTTATGCGAGTAAAACTTCCAGCTAACTATAACTGGTGTGAAACCTATGTTTTTTTCAGTGAATTTAATAGGTTTTTTAAATACTAATTCCTAACTATAACTAGTGTAAAACCTATGTTTTTTTCAGTGAATTTCAATGGTTTTTTAATAGCAAATCTCTATAGGTATAAAAAGTAAAAAGAATTAAAACGAATTTTATATTGTATAATTATGTTAAGTTTTTTTTATTTTTTTATTTTTTACCCCGGGGCGGTCCCGGGGCGCGTACCGGTGAACGCACGGGTAAGCGCGATGTTACGGCACGCCCAGGGGCGCGTACCGGTGAGCATCCCGATTACGCTATTGCCGCGAACGAAAACAACATTGTGACGTATCGCGTATCCGCGACGCCTTGCGTCATAAGACACGTATCGTGTAGCCGCGAGATGCGTCTTATGACGCACCGCATAAGCGCTCCCGGAAGCGCTCGAGCGTATACAATCGCGCAACGTAAGCGCCCCGACGCGCTCACGCTACGCGCCCCGGGACGCGCCCCAGGGCACGTAGCGTAAGCGCGTCAAGCCATGTGACTTCAAAATAACACTTTTCATTGGTTCAGAACATTTTTTTTTCAAAATATTGAGAAACCCACCCATTTCTCTCACTATTGCTTTGTTCTTGGAGAGAGCAAGAGGTGTTCTGTGCATTATCTTCTTCTCAAAGTTTCCTGATCTACAGCAATGGCTGCAAGGGAGTCATCCAGCAGTGATTCTGATGTTTTTTTGCCTGAGGACCCTCCTCACCACAAAACTAAGGACCACTTCATTTGGAAAAATTTTTGACATCCCTGAAGGAAAAAAAAAAGTTAATGCTGCTAAAGTAACCTGCAACATATGTGGCAGTATTCTATCCAGAGGCAATCCTAATAAAAAATATAGCTTTGGAAATGCCAATTTAATTAGGCATGTCCAGAGAAGACACCCAAATAACTATTCCAGGGAGAGTGTCAGGGACCTGGCACGGAATTTACCAAGAGATGGCAGCAGCACCTCCACTGGTGGAGCAACACCTTCAGGAACACCACGTGGAAGAATGGTCCCTAACGTACAGCCGGTGTTTGCAGGCATAACATTTCTGTGCGTGGACTGTGAGGAACTGCTCTGTTATGGGGAGCAGAGCGTTAAACTCATTGCTATAAAGAGACAGGAACACCGCTGCCCTCCCCGTCCCTAATTTTTCACATTTTTTTGCTCCTGTTGAGCAGTTTTGGAATCCCTGTTTTTGTTTTTCCCCTGAAAAAAATCCCCCAAAAATATAAAATCGTTTTAAAAAAGTATAAAAAAATATAAATCAACAAAAAGAAAAACAAGTTCTTTTCAGCACTACCTCCAATTTATAAAAAAATGCTACATTTTTTTAAAAACTCTGTCATTTTTTTATCTCCATGGTACGCTCCCTGGTACGCTCCCCGGTGCGTGTACCGGGCTCTCCCCCCGCAAAAATCGAAAAAAAAAAATATATTTTTTTTTTACCCGAGTGACCCTTTTATGGCCCCCACATCAAACCTAGAGGGTCAGGGGGGGTCTACCCTGCCCCCTTTGGTCATTTCCCCCTTTTTTTTGCCACCTCTTGTGTCTCAATCCTACCGAGACACAAGATGGCGGCCGCTGCGGACAGTTTCGAATGTTTACAGACACCTGAGAGCCAATCAGCTTTCCGTGCGCAAGTCGCGTGGCGCGCCCGTAGCGCTCCCCGGTGCGCGTACCGGGGCGCGGCTATAGATATATAAATTTTTGGGAACCTAAATTACTCAAAATCCTCTGTAGCACATATCTTGAGACATAGCAAAGGCACATCGGGCTACCAGACCCTCCAATTTCGCCATTCAGCCATTCGAGCTAAAAGTGAAACAGACCGCTCTATGAAAATTAACATGGGAAAACACGTTTTGGGACCCCCTTTTATCTCGGCCCCCGCATGACGAATCCCCCCCAAACTTTCAGGGAAGGAGCGAAAAGCCACGAGGCAAAGTTGCTGAAAAATTCAGGCTGATTCCTCAACCGGCGCCAAAGTTATTCCAAATAGAATGTTGCGATTTCCCTATGGAAATCAATCCTAACTATAACTACCTACTGGCGACCGCCAGTAGGTAATATGTATATATATATATATATATATGTATATTTGTACATTTTCATATATTCAATTATGAAATAAATTAAAATTAATAGTTTAATTTTTAAAGTAAATATATATATATATATTACATTTTATAAATGTATATTTGCATTTTTAAAATTAAATTTATTTGTTATATTTGTTAAAATGTTTATTAAAATCTAATTTATTTTTTTAATAGTTACATTTATTATTTAATATATTTTATTATTTAATATATTATTTTATATAATATATGTATGTATATAGTATTTAATATATTTAATATATGTAATATATTATTTTATACATATATTAAAATGTATATTTTGTACAACTATAATTTTTACACTGATTTTGTTCTCTATATTTTTGTACTTACCATTATAAATATAATATGTTGATATTTTTTAACAGAAAACAGAAGTTTAAACGAGGGTCTAAGGGCAGGATTAACGACCTACATACAGACACATGCCCCAATGATACATCATAATAACAAAGAATGTCTGAGGGTCAAAAGGAAAGGAAGGGTTCAGATGTGTATACAAGTTTAAGGCACAACTGGAGATGACAAAAAAATGGTGAAAGTACAAATGTGTGACAAAAAGCACTACAATTTTTTCCCTACTTAAGGAATATAGTGCTTTTTGTCACACATTTGTACTTTCACCATTTTTTGTCATCTCCAGTTGTGCTTTAAACTAGTATTTTTTAACAGCTATATTTATTACTCGATATTTGTGCACGAGGATGTATTGGGGGTCAATATTCTATATGTGAACCCATTGTTACCACGAGCAGGGTTAGCTGAGGGACGCCAACTTTAATATTGTATATTTGGGCAGGTGTGAGGGGGAGGGTTGCAGAAGCTATGGTGTGAGTCAGCAGCAGAAGTTCTGGTGTTTTTGTAAAATTTGGATGGAAGAGAGACATGGGCGGGTCGCCCGTAGGGGGAATATGAGCAGTGCCCAACCATTTCAAATCACCTTGCTCAATCTTTGGTTTTATTAAAATAGTGTGCAGGCCAGGCCATAGAAACATAGGAGGAGGGCAGAGGCCATGACATCATCATTGTTACAGCAATGAGATACGGGCTGTCTCTGCCGTTCAGTCGAAGTGCACGTTTCAATCTAACTGATGCCTTTTTTAATGGCCAACCTACTATGCTTTCTATACACCTCTGAAGTTGGCTATATTGAAGCTTGGTGGGGTGCAGGGATTGCAGTCTCCAGTGGAGCATTTGGTAATCCTGCCCTTGCCAATAACAAAACCTATCCCACCCTCTTCACTGTAGCAGCATCAGGCTCGGCTGGTATAAATTATGTGGTGCCCTGCGATTCCACATACAATGGAGCACAACAGTGCAGGGACCTGTCCTACATGCTCAGCCCTGCAGACAAAGTTCCAAATGGACATGGAGCACTGTTGCTTCAGTCAGCAGTCAGCCCCATAGCACATACCAGGCTTTGGCTCTCACTGCCTGTTACTTCCTTTCATCAGATTATAGCTCTTCAAAGTCACAGTGAGTTAATGCTGTTTTGCAACAAGAAACAAGTGTGTTATTTTTTTTAGATAGCAGATCTGCCTACTAATTATATTTTCTTTGATGAGATCTGACACTAATTAAAATGTCCTATGGCTGTGACTGAAAACCTGTCTGCAATTGCTGCCAAAGGTGATCTGTATATCACTTCCTCAAATGAGAAATGCTCCTCTACATAAATGATGAAAGAAGCACATTTTCACTCTTGATTGTTGAATGCTGATGGCATTTAGTACATTTTATTCTCGTGTAATTATTTGATTTACTTCAGCCCTAAAGTGTTAATTACAGGCATCTTTGTAAACTGAGAGGGACATGTGAGTTCCCTAATTCAATAACTTACTGCTGTATTTGGATGACAGACTGGTAGTAATGAGGTGAATTCGCTGCCCAAACAGTGTTAACTTGTAAAATTGAAAAAGCAATGAGGTAATACTACTACAAGGTGTGCAGCATTATGTCACATAAACTACATTTTCTTGCTGCATATTTTGCTCCTCTCCGCGGAATGATTCCAGTGGCCCTACTAATAATGTACAAACCAGCAATATATCAGATCTTAGACTTACAGTTCTTCCTAACTGCAAGATTCATGCTAGTCCATGCCAAGTACTCTGTCTAGTAATGGTGAGATCTGCAGCCACATGGGTGTACTTGTGAACAGTGCAGTGGTTTGTGGGGGTGTGCTATAGATAACATTAACTTGAACAATGATGTTTTTCACCCTGAGGTTCTAAGTGATATCATAGACAACTTGAGATTCACTTTTGTTGTCTATTTGAGTCCATCTATTTAATGCCACTTAGTACCCCCTTGGTGAAAAGCATCCTCTTTATTCATTGATTTAGACAGCTCACATTACATTGGGACATTGCCAACTTACACAAAAATGACATGGTCTTCAGGAACTTTACTGGAAAAGTGTAGCTCATTAGGACATCAGTTTATAGCACTGTGGCATCTCAAGAGATGGGACAATTTCCTCAGCCTCGCACCCTACAACTGTCTAAAGTTATCATAATAAAACAAATCATTGTCCCATGTAGTCATTCACAGGTGACTTGGGACGGTGTACCTTCACATCTGGATAGAGATTTTCCTCAACTTGTATAACTATCTGACCTACAGAAGACTTCTTAAGAGTTGTTTCTTTCCTACATACTCCAATTCAATGTACATCATCCCTGTGTTTGCAACCATTTATAATTTGATTATATGTATGTATCTAGATATGTGTATTTCTCTGAACAAATATATTTAATAACTATGGGTTTAAAATATATATTTTTTTAGGTCTGCTTCAGAAACATATATATGACTTACAGTTATTACCTACTGGCGATAGCCAGTAGGTATTTATAGTTAGGACCTAGCTACCATAGGAAATCCGCAACATTCTATTGGGAAGAACTTTGGCGCCGGTTGAGGAATTTGCGTGTTATTTTCCAAAATGTAGGCCAGCTCCGCTTCTTCCCTGGAAGTTTCGAGGGGATTCGTCATGCGGGGGCCGAGAAAAAAGGGGGGTCCCAAAACGTGTTTTCCCCATGTTAATTTAAATAGGACGAATAGACAAGGCTACAGCTCGAACCGCTGAATAGAATTACACCAAACCTTGCAAAATTGTAGGGACTGGTACGCAGAAGTGCCTTTTCTATATTTGGTGAAAATTGCTCCAGTGGTTTTTACGAAAATTAACTTTAAAAAAATGTATATATCTGGGCGGAGCCTAACCACACATTTCATCGTGAGATCTGATTGGCTGTCAGCACTTCATCCAAGTAGTGTTGGCAGCTATCTTGGGACCAATATACATGATAGCACCTCATTAAAAAGCATTGCAGTTAATAGAGGGTTTTAGGACGTTAGTTACATTATAAATCATTTGTTGATGGTACCATACTCATTTTAGGAATTGTGGTGTGTTCTAAGGTGATTTTACCATGTGAAAAAGCCTTCTGCTGGGATATCATGAATCATGTTTGAAAGAAAACTATTATCTCATGTATTTCCCACAGTGGTTTGGAAGGGGATCTATAAGCTAAACTGAAAGCATATTTTCTGTAAATTCACCTTATCTTTCTCAGTCATGTGAGAATGTAGTCTGACATTCTCAGTAAAACATGTACATCCAACAAGGACAGAGACTGTCATTTGATTCCTTTGTGTTCTACTGCAGCCTCCTAGAGTGTTCTAAAGAACAACTAGAGCGCTAACATTCCGAATTATTACAAAGGTATGGCACACCTGAAGCCATCTTGTTTGGAATAAAGTGGTAATTCTTAAAACATTTAATTTAAAAAGGAACAACATGAGAGGGTATATTTTGCCATAGAAAGTATGATTAGTGCTGCAGAAAGAAAAATTAGGGCACATTTTGAGTGACTTCTCAAATCCTCTTATATTTCATTAAAAAATTCTGACATGCAGTGTCCCAAGATGGCCACCAGAGACAAAAGAGACCAAATGAAGCCCAAATATCACCCAGATGTAGCCCAAGTATAGCCCAATGACAGAATGTCCTAAAGTGTTCTAAAGAACAACTAGAGCGCTAATAGTCCTACTTATTCCAAAAGTATGGCACACCTGAAGCCATATTGATTGGAATAAAGTGGTAACTCTTTAAACATTTAATTTAAAAAGGAACAAAATGAGGGGGTATATTTTGCCATAGAAAGTATGATTAGTGCTGCAGAAAGAAAAATTAGGGCACATTTTGAGTGACTTCTCAAATCCTCTTCAATTTCATTAAAAAATTCTGACATGCAGTCTCCCAAGATGGCCACCAGAGACAAAAGAGACCAAATGTAGCCCAAATATCACCCAGATGTAGCCCAAGTATAGCCCAATGACAGAATGTCCCAGAGTGTTCTAAAGAACAACTAAAGCGCTAACAGTCTTACTTATGACAAAAGTATGGCACACCAGAAGCCATCTTGATTGGAATGAAGTGGTAAGTCTGAAAACATTTAATTTAAAAAGGAACAAAATGAGGGGGTTCATTTTGCTGCAAACGAAAGTATGATTAGTGCTTCAGAAAGAAAAATTAGGGCACATTTTGAGTGACTTCTCAAATCCTCTTCTATTTCATTAAAATAATTCTGACATGCAGACTGAAACATGTACTTTGAATACCAGCAGCAGACTTCCCTGGTGAGCAGTAGCTTTACTACAGTGATCTAATAAGCAACTAGAGTGCTAACATTCAGAATTTATGGCAAATGTGTGACACATCTGAATGCCTTTTTGATGGAACCAAAGTAAACAAGCATTGAAAATGCAATAGATCTCGCCCTCGTTTAAGTTAAAGCCATTCTGTTTGTAATGAGGTGGCTTTTTAGCTTTGCTTTTATTAGTGTTTTTAATACTTTCATGTAAATAACATGCATATGTATGCATATACGTATATGTATGCATGCATTTATATTTGTACTTATATAGATATGCAGATTATATATGTTTATATATGTATGTATATATATATTCACTGAAAAAACCATAGGTTATAGACCATATATAGTTAGGAAATAGCATTTAGAAAACCTTATTTTACTCACACAAAACCATTGAAATTCCATATATAGTTAGTTGCACTAACTATATATCGCGCACCTGCAATCCACTGCTGATGATGTCACATATTACATCATTCATGACATGGTCAGTGACATCACTGATGACATCACTGATGACATCTCAAATGACATCACTGATGACATCACTGATGACATCTCATTTGACATTACTGATCACATCACTGATGACATCATTCATGTGATGATACAATGAACCTCTTCAGACTCTAATATAACCTTAGATACACTCAGTGTAAACAGACACTCACAGACTGTCACTCATCCATGGAGTTACTCACACACCTAGTCAGTCTTGCAAAGAATCAATCACACCTCGATTTCCTCAACTATATAGTTATACACACCTTACTTATTGGAACATATAATAACACATATTTACTCTGTTATACAATCCCTGATACAAGTTCACAATAATCCATACAGCCACTCACACATTCACTGGCTCTTATGCACAGTTATTTATATATGTCAACTATCACATGTACTGTGTTTTACATATGTACTTACTTTGACATGTAGCACTGAGATATCCATTCACTCACCAATACACTCATGCACACAGTCAACCGCCCATACAGATGTTTCCACATGCACTTTTGAACCCATACATCTAGTGAATCAACTGCTCACACATCTATGCACAGAGTCATACACCTCCCAGACACCCACACACACACTCAGTCTCCCATACAAATACTTGGGCAACTAATCAATAACCCATATAGTTAGTCATATAGCTAATGATCAACACATGCATCAGATTACAAAACAACAGACACAATGATGCACAATTTAAAACAGTTTAGTCACTAACCCATGCACTCAGTGAGACACATTTAATCACTCACTTATACAGTCAGTCATGCACCTACTAAATCCTTCATCCAGACACTTATACATCCACTCATTCTTCAATATGTAAGACATATTTTAACTTTACAGAAGCATACAGTCACTGGATGTTGTCATCAGTGATGTCATCAGTGATGTCATTTGAGATGTCATCAGTGATGTCATCAGTGATGTCACTGACCATGTCATGAATGATGTAATATGTGACATCATCAGCAGTGGATTGCAGGTGCGCGATATATAGTTAGTGCAACTAACTATATATGGAATTTCAATGGTTTTGTGTGAGTAAAATAAGGTTTTCTAAATGCTATTTCCTAACTATATATGGTCTATAACCTATGGTTTTTTCAGTGAATTTTCAAGGTTTTGTAAATGCTAATTCCTAACTATATATGGTCTATAACCTATGGTTTTTTCTGTGAATTTCATTGGTTTTTTAACAGCTAATATCTGTAGCTGTAAAATGTATTCTTCTTTAAATCCAAAAATATATTTTATATGTTTATGAATAATTTTTTTTTTAAATATTTTTTTTTCTTCGTTCCCGCTTCGCGAATCGGGAAGCTTCCCGTTAGCTGACCTTGATGCCGCGAAATAGACCGCGAGCCGGTAAACGTTTCTTTACCGCAAGTGCCGCGTTAGAAAACAACATCGTGACGCCTCCCGTCCGCATGACGTTCCACGTTGTCGCTTGATACGTCATATGACGTGCTACGTTAGCAAACTGGTACGCGAAGCGAGTGCCAAAGCGCAGGTTTCTGGAAGCAAACCGGGAGGCCCTGCAAAGCGCTTAACGTAAACACAGCAAGTCATGTGACTTGGTAATAACACTTTTCATTGGTTCATTTCACTTTTGGTTTCCTAATGATGTAAGACGAGGTCATATAATCTAAAATGAACACTTTTGATTGGTTGAGAACTCTTGTTTTTCCCAAATGATGAAAATCCCTCCTTCTTTCCTCACTCTGACTTTCATCATTGTGAGAGAAAGACCCTTTGTGATCACTGAGCAATGGCTTCTTTAGTAGCTTCAGCTGGTGCTTCCCCACCACCTCCACCACATCCAAGGAAGAGTGGACCACCTGCTCAAGTTGTAATTCAACAAGAAGAAGAAGAAGAGGAACAGGAGGACGAGCACGAAGAGAGGCAGTTTTTGCCTGAGCAGCCCAAGACGTCTCACCGGAAAGAAAACTTCATTTGGCAATTTTTTTAAATTCCCAAAGGTCAGAAAAAAGTAAATGCAAGATACGTAACTTGCCTTATATGTCAAGATAGACTGTCCAGAGGGACCGACAAAAAATACAGTTTCGGAAACTACACAATGCATCGCCATATGACTAGGTGGCATCCTAACAACTACAGTGCTGCACAGTTTCGGAACGACCTAGATAATCTCCCTATTATGGCCAGAAGATCTGTTGTACCGGAAGTAACGGGACCAGAGGGCAGGGAGATGGTGCCAAATATACAAATGAGATTTGGTGAAGTAAAACACACCTGCGTATTTTGCGATGGATTCATTTCCTACGGAGAAAGAAGCATCACTCTGATCAACAGAGCTATTGACTATCATATGCAAGTTTGTCCGAAACGCCCAAAATAATAAATACTTCTTTTTTTTGTTTTGTTGCTCCTGTTGAGCCCTTTACAATGAATCGTTTTCATTGCCCCCTCCAAGAAAAACCCAAAAAAATATAAAACTGTTCCGAAAAATTCAAAAACAGTAAAAAAATGATCAGAAAAATAAAAAAAAAAGTTCTTTTCAGAACTACCTCCCCGTTATTAAAAAATTGGTACAATATTTGGAACTGTGCCAACCTCTATTTCTCTTAGTTCGCTTCCTAGTTCGCTCGCTGGTACGCGAACTGGAAGCGAACCAAAAACAGTAAGTATAAGGGAAGGAAACACACACTTATGTTAAAAGAAAGACAGCTATAGGGGAGTAAACTAGAGATACTATTACCCATAATCCACTACTGATGATGTCACATATTACATCATTCATGACATGCTCAGTGACATCATCAGCAGAGGATTGCGGGTTTTTTGGCAACATGCCTTATCCACGGTTTAATAACGCTGCCTTTTGATTTATATAAGTTTTCAAATTGTATGAAATATATACCAATAGGTCTTTATGAACCTTTAGGTAGTGCTTTTGTTCATGAGGTCTGGTCGCTTCCATACACATACAGATGTTTCAAAGATGATCAAGAAGTTTATCTGAATGGAGAGGAATGCACTGAGACGCCAGATCATTCACTAATGTGTAGGCACATACAGTTACACGATTCATGCAACAAACACCGACCAAATATGGCTTGCGTGTTGCAAGGCACGCCAGTTCCTGCTATCATCCCCACGTTCAAGTTGTTGGAAAATGGTAGTTATTTGATGCTCAATAATGAAGATTGTTCTGAGTTAATTAAAAAGTATTCCTTTTATCGTAACAGTAAGTGAACGGGTTATTTGCTGCAGAAATGTTCTATTTCCTCCCACACATGAACATAGGGAGTTTTCAATCTGGCCACAAATACCAACCTTGGGACACGTTTCAACGGCATGACAAGAATAAGAGCTCTTTTGTCTCAGAGAGAGGTGGCCTTGAGTTCGGCCCGTGAAACTTTCGTACTTCACATAGCGAACACCCGTACACAGGTTTGCCTTTCAATTTCAGCAACATGTTTCCGACTATCTTTAACGCATCCTCCACAAAATCCCTGGCACACTTTTTTAAAGTTGTTACCAGTGGTCTCGTGACTTCATTTGAGAAAATCTTTGGAGTCATCCCTGCTCCCTTTCATTCCATTTTCTCCACTCTGGTTCGTGGATTGCATTTTTACTTGCATTACCAGCGGACGCTCTTGTGCTTTTTTACATTTTTAAATATGGATGTCCCTCCTATGCAACCTCCGACCCTGCAGCTGCTGACACTGTTCCGCAATCGCATGCTAGAATATTATGGCACAATGCCGTTGGCGATATTAAGCACGGCATATGGATTATCTTTTCGGTTCTCCTACTTCACCTGTGTCCAGCCTGTATTTCACTGCCTGACCTGTGATTTCGATTGGGCCATTGATTTGTGTCTCTGCGGACCGGTTTCTCCTGACGTCGACTTTAATCAGCTGATGACTCCTATCATTACTCACGAGTTGATTTGTCCTGGCGAAAGGATTATGGCTGTGGCATTGATGCATGGACTACTTGGTCCCTGGAATTTACTGGCGGCAGCCCAGTCTTTCTTGGAACACAGCTTTCTTGAAAACCCACCGAGCTGTCCTCTGATGGTGATAGAGGATCCGGTGCTGGGAGAGCACGTATGTTCTTTTCCGCTTTTAAATTGGATGGCTGAACTGTTTTCGGATGAAGACGGTGACTTCCTATTGGAGGCTGTTGCAGCTTATTTTGCATACACAGTTATGTCATAGACCTTTTTCATGTTTGATATGCTGAGTACTAGCATTTCATTGACAATTCATTGACTTATTTGTCAAGTTTTTATTATTTACCTTGCCTATTGGCTTAAGACTCGATAAAGTACTTGGCTGTTTTATTTTTCTTTAGCATTGAATTTTCCTAGTTTTTAATGCTTTACCTTGCGGACCGTCCACATATAAACTTGCAATCTGCTCTCATGAGATGGCACTTCTATTATCTTATTCAGTTCGTTTCCGGATCATGAGGAGGTGTCATCTAGGTCCTGGATATCTTTACACCGTGTTAAGTTAGCATGGGCTCATTACCGGTTTAAACGCCATTTTTCCTTTTTTGCAACTTCTGCACACGACACTTAGTTGTTGCTTTAGCTTTCCACCTAGTAGTTCATCGTGGTTTACATGAGAATAATATGTTATTGGTCTACTATCTGCTTTACTTGTTAAACTATATCTGTACAGCGAGTGCTAAAGTTTCAAGAACAACACGATACAGAATTGTTATGAGGTCTGATCTCCACGACTTCATACTCATAACATAAGTGCAACTTCTGCCAATTCTGGGCATGAGGCGGGTTTTATATTGCTTTGCCGAACACACATACACAACAGTTGATGCGGTTCACATGAAGAGAGAGCTGGTGTATGCTGATGTGATTCCTTCAAATCTAAGACACTAAAGTATGGACACGCCCTAAACCAACACAAAGAGACCTTCTTAGCAAATAATATAATATGTGTATTAGGGAGGGTGAGATATAAGCAGCCGCGGGCCGTGGAGGGAGTTACGATGGGGCAGGGAGGCGGGGAGGGGGAGAAGCAGGGTGGAGCCCTCTCTACCTTGCCCCTCCCCCTCCCCGCCTCCCTGCCCCACCGTAACTCCCTCCACGGCCCGCGGCTGCTTATAAGTGTTGCTAACTCTTATTCATTTACAGCATGTTAACATACTGTCACCATTCGCTTTTTATGTACTAGTAACTATGCTGGTAATTTTGCTACTGATAATATGTGTACTTGTATTCTCCACCCTGCTTCTCCCCCTCCCCGCCTCCCTGCCTCACCGTAACTCCCTCCACGGCCCGCGGCTGCTTATAAGTGTTGCTAACTCTTATTCATTTACAGCATGTTAACATACTATCACCATTCACTTTTTATGTACTAGTAACTATGCTGGTAATTTTGCTACTGATAATATGTGTACTTTTATTATCTAAGGTACTACGCCTGAGAAGACGGCATTAGTAAATAAACATTTCAAATACACATGTGTTCTTCTTAACTCCATGTTCTGGTTTCTAAGAAATATATAACGACCGACTGTTCATGAGTTCCACGTATCCTGAGGTACTATAAGTTCATATTCTGGATTGTCTAAACATTGAGAGTTTGTTATATCCAATGTGACACTGTACCTAGCTTGCTAAATAGTTTTTGATTACTAACGTGAGTTTTGGGACACCCTAATTCGCCGAGGTTCCAATCCTCTGTCCACAGTTCTGTGTGAGAACAGAAACCCTGCGACAGGGGCACCCCCGACCCTTGCTGGAGCTTCATCACACTTGCGATACAACTCCAGCAATGCGCCACCTTTACGGCACAGATACATCACGCATCTGTGCTGTTTTTGCCCCATGATGCGCCGCATTGTAAATGCAGCACACCATAGGTGACGGAACAGCGGCACAGAATGACTAACACATCCCTGGTGATGCGCCAGTCATCATAAATCTATCCCTATGCTTCTTATCTTGTTAGAGATGAACCGCCATATGTATCATAAAAGTTATTTGCATTTCCTAAATAGCGAACTTTAAGGAATAAATAGCGATTCTTTACCATTCCTAGTTTGCGATGAGCTATTTGCTAATTAGCCGAATGTAGCCCAATGAAGCCCAATGTAGCCCAATGTAGCCCAAAGATGGCCGCCAGACACACAAAAAAACAAATGTAGCCCAAATATCAGCCAGATGTAGCCCAACTATAGCCCAGTGACAGAATGACCAATCAGCTTCGCAAACCTCCGTTACGCGAAGCGGAGCGCTGTTACAGATATATATCTTTTTTTGAACGTTAATTTCTCAAAATCCACTGGAGCACATATATTGAGACCTAGCAAAGGCACATCGGGCTACCAGTCCCTAATATTTTACCAAGTTTCGTGCAAATCCATTCAGCCGTTCAATTATTATTTTTATTTTTTTTTTTTGCCCCGCGGGGCCCTTTTAAAACCTCCACATCAAACCTAGGGGGTCAGCGAGGATCTACTATGCCCCCTTATAGTTATTTCCCCCTTTGTTTTGACCTCCTCTTGTCTCTCGATCCTACCGAGAGACAAGATGGCGGCCGCTACGGACTGTTTGGAATGTTGACAGACGCCGGAGAACCAATCAGCTTCGCTTCACAAAGCTCCGTTGCGCGAAAAGTCCGCGAACCAGAGCGCTAACCGGTCCGCTGTTACAGATATATATCTTTTTTTAAACGTTAATTTCTCAAAATCCACTGGAGCACATATATTGAGACCTACAAAAGGCACATCGGGCTACCAGTCCCTACAATTTTGCCAAGTTTCGTGCAAATCCATTCAGCCGTTCGGGCTAAAAGTGAGGCCAACCGCCCTATGGAAAACTCAATGTTAAAAACACGTTTTGGGACCCCCCTTTTTTCTCGGCCCCCACTGGACGAACCCCCCCCAAATTTTCAAGGGCTGCTCAGAAACAAAATGTGCCATTTTCCTGAAAGTTTCAGCCGATTCCGTCCACAAACGCCAAAGTTATTAGACATAGAATTTTCAAAAAACCCATAGAGAAAAAATCCTAACTATATATACCTACTGGCGACCGCCAGTAGGTAATATATACACATGCATATATATAAATGCATATGCATATATATGTATATATATATATATGTGTATATGTGTGCTTGAAGAGAGAGGTAGAGAGGCAGAGGTGTAGAGGTAGAGAGGTAGAGGTAGAGAGGTAGAGACTAGTAGAGAGAGTAGTAGAGAAAGGTAGAGAGGTAGAGAGTAGAGATTGAGTAATAGAGAGTTGAGAGTGAGTAGTAGAGAGTAGTAGAGAGCAGTAGAGAGAGTAGCAGATAGTGAGTAGTAGAGAGTAGTAGAGTGAATAGTAGAGTGAGTAGTAGAGAGTAGTAGAGAGTGAGTAGTAGAGAGTGAGTAGTAGAGAGTAGTAGAGAGTAAGTAGTAGAGTGAGTAGTAGAGAGCAGTAGAGAGTAGTAAAGAATGAGTAGTAGAGAGTGAGTAGTAGAGATTGAGTAGTAGAGAGTAGTAGAAGGTGAGTAGCAGAGAGAGGGAATAGTAGAGAGTGAGTAGTAGAGTGAGTAGTAGAGAGTAGTAGAGAGAGAGTAGTAGAGAGTGAGTAGTAGAGAGTAGTAAAGAATGAGTAGTAGAGAGTGAGTAGTAGAGATTGAGTAGTAGAGAGTAGTAGAAGGTGAGTAGCAGAGAGAGAGAATAGTAGAGAGTGAGTAGTAGAGTGAGTAGTAGAGAGTAGTAGAGAGAGAGTAGTAGAGAGTGAGTAGTAGAGAGTAGGAGAAAGTGAGTAGTAGAGTGAATAGTAGAGAGTGAGTAGTAGAGAGTAGTAGGGAGAGGGTAGTAGAGAGTGAGTAGTAGAGAGTAGTAGAGAGTGAGAAGTAGAGAGTGAGTAGTAGAGAGTAGTAGAGAGTGAGTAGTAAAGAGTGAGTAGTAGAGAGAGAGTAATAGAGAGTGAGTAGTAGAGAGTAGAGAGTAGTAGAGAGTGAGTAGTAGAGAGTAGTAGATAGTGAGTAGTAGGGAGTGAGTAGTAGAGAGAGAGTAGTAGAGAGTAGTAGAGTAGTAGAGAATGAGTAGTAGAGAGTGAGTAGTAGAGAGTAGTGAGTAGTAGAGAGTAAGTAGTAGAGAGTAGTGGAGAATATTCCAAAGTTTGGCACAGCACCACTTGCACAATAAGTCTGTAGTGTAGTTCCTATTATCCCAATAGGCTCTGCGCATTGGAATAATACCTTCAATAGTATAGGCCTAGACCAGACGTTAACTAGGTCTACTACTGTCGATATTAGACTTAAAGTTTTGGGTTTGCCAGCTAGCTCAGAGTTCACTAGAAACTTTCTCGAATAGGCAAGGAGGAGTTGAACCTCCCTGGATAGACAAGAAGGGATTTAGTTTCTGACAACCATAGAACATGCCAACTTTGTTCTCCCCTAATCAAAAGTGTATCTCGAGAGTCGTGTGAACAAAAGGCAATTTATTTTACTCAGTCAGTACGTGCATTCTAAGTCTCATCAGATTGTAGAGAAAAGGAAGAGACGGGCGTGTTCAATAAAAGATGTTATTTATTGATCAGTCTCTTTTCTCATACAAGAGAAATGGATCGATATTATTGCAATACTTATGGTTAAGTAAAGTGCATACATTAAAAGCAGAAGTATAAAATAATACTGTAAAAACATTGATATGGTTTCTAAGCCATATGAAGGTTTAAAATGAATAAGATATATTACATACAGATATACATTTGACTAATCGTACTCAACTGGTGTTTCTAACTACGCCTACCCCGTGTACCTGACCTAGGTCTAATGCGTGGGCGGGAATAGAAAGTTACAGTTTAAGTTAAGTTTGTTTTGCCAAGTGACTGACTAAAGAATTCTCTGTGAGGGGTTATTCAGTTCTGTACCTGGAATCTAGGATGGATGAGGGATGGTATCTCTCGTCTCTGGCCTCGATATTCCAGGCTGCCTGCGAGGGCTACCCGGAAGCGCCGGAGCTGGATTTCTCGGCAGGAGAATAGACAGCTTCTCGTTCTCAGCGCGTCAGGAAGGCGGGGCTGCGCCAGCGGGGTCTGCTCTGCTTTGGGCTTCGGCAAGTCTGGCTGCTCCGATCTCGTCACCACCGCGTGTGTTTGCATAGGGCAATATCGGTAATATTTATACCTTTAAGGTGCCGAGATTGACGTAAGGATGGACATAGATACGTCAATAAGGATGTCATACGACCAGTTCGTTAGCACATTCTTTTGCTGAAGTTCTCGGTGAAATCAAAACAATGGCCGCAGGGTTTTTCCCAGGTTGTCATAGGTTTGATTTGTTTTGAGAACTCCGTATGCCTTATCAGGGGCTGGAGGAATATCACTTGTCTAATTAGATGGCAAGCGTTATGACCTAATCAGATAACACGTTCCTGTGCCGTAGTGTGGCTTTATCAGATAACGGTTCCTGCATCATGGGGGTTTTCTGCCTCATGGGATGGCTGCTAGTTAACTTGTTAGTTTGTTAACCAGAATAGGGTCAGGAATAGGGGGATCGATACAGAACCTATAGGAATACATCACACCCACTCCACGCTAACTATGGACATATTTACTAATCTATGCATAGTAAAACATACTGTGGAGTATCGTGTATACCTTACCACCCCAAAATACATAAATGCATTTTGAAATTATCTAATATACGGAAAAAAAGCATTTACATGTATTGTATGCACTCAAGCTGTGAAATAATGCAAAAGTAATCACGCATTTGTATACATTATTGCTAAATGGTATATGAGAATTTACACATGAAATGGCTCTTAATACAGAAAAAGGTTCGAGACCATTCCATCACAGAATAAAATAATTATGAACATACCAGTGGGCAGCTAATGTCTATAAGCTATCTAAAAGTAGAAATCTTAGTTCTCTAAGAATAGTTCTTACTTTAAGCAGAAGATAGTATCCCGTAAAATATGCAAAAATATTTTGGGGCTGTTGAAAAAATTGCTGTCCGTGAACTGGAGGGAAAAATGTTCATGGTATTTTGCTTTTCTAGTTGAAGGCCAAATTCAGGGAACGCCGTGTATGAGCTTGCTCAAAAGTCTCTATTTCTGCTCTGGTGAGAACATCATATCATTTAGACTCTCGAAAAAGTTGTCAACAGCTTCCTGGGAGAGTTCCACTAACTCGGAAATAGGTGTAACCATGCATTCGTGCGCATGATTGTCTCCATTGACATTCCGATTTGGATTGCTGACAGAAGGTCGTACCTGATCGATGCTGCTTTCATCTTGAACTTCACTACCCCTTAATCGTAGTGGTGAAGCTTCCACGAATGCCGTCATCAGGATTGGTAGCCGTTGAGGGCAGCACAAAGCATGAGCCTTTGTTGGACTCAACAATGTTTCTGCATCCATTGGCGCATCCGATTGTAGCGTCAGACAGGTGTCTAACACGCATTCGTCTCCGCATAGCAGGCACCTTAATACAGGTAAAACACATCGATGCCACATTGGTCGAAATGAAAGAAACCAAGTCATGTTATGTTCTCTAAGCCGGGATAGTCCCAGGATTTTTGATATCCGGTCCCGGTATCCAATGGCTAGGATTGTTTCTTCCCTTGTCGCAGGTGTTTTGTCTGTGACATGGTTTGCCATAACGAAATATAAGGACTAAGAATAGGATTCCTGCAATTAGTCCTAAAATGAGGGGAAGTCTGCCAAAAATCGAATGGACGAAATCTGGAAAATACCCAGTATGGCTTTGAATGGTGTTAATGCCATCGAAAATACTGTCTTAAATACTTTTGAGACTCCACTGGTATCAGAAATATTTAAGATTTCATTCAGGATTTCTGCGAAATGTATGGGGGAATTAGTCGATAACAATGAATGTATCTCTGCAGTCGTCCTTGTGACTAGGAGATCATACGTTTCTTTTGATGACGTGAGCCTTGTCGGCGTCTGAAGAAGCACTGTTTTCATTCTGCTTAAAGTATCTATTCGAATAGAAGTAATTTTCAAGTTGGGCCATGCCCTTGCCTCCCTGTCTGGAAAGGAGCTGGGGAACAATAAGCGTCCACAGCACTTGACCTTCGCAGTCGTAGTTACGAGATAAGGAGTCCCGGGCATAAGACTACAGCATCTGCGGTCCACAATTAGAATGTAACTCCCATTATAGAGTCTTTGAAAGAATGGTTCTATCTCTGTAGCAGGTGTGCCTAGCTGGTGACATGAAAAGTTATTTGAGTTCCCTTCACAGGCTCCATGCAAACTAATTCCGTTACACAGAAGTGTACCGCTTAGTGACATTGCACAATTATTGCCACTAAGAAACACTTTCTGTCCTTTATTACTGACACATGCATGTGAATAGGGCAGGTTCCATGTTGTTTTAATGTACCCTTTTCCCAATTTTTCGTACATGCCAGCCTGTATATATTTTTGGCAGAATTGAAACCTGAAGGTTGATATTGGAATATTAATTATCCCATGTATTATCCATTCACTGACAGGTCGTTCTGACATTGTCACTGGTAATCTTTCGAGTTTCTCAATGCTCAGGATTGTATAATCAGCACCCTTCTGGGCCATACTGATTTGTTTATCAGTAAGGTTAAAGATATTGAAAAGTGACGTTGTGTTGATTAAACGCCAAGGCATATAGCCTGAACGCAGATTTTGTAACGTCCAGCCAAGCTGTACAATAGAACGCAATTGAGACTGACCGTGTTGTAACAACAGTAAGTCTTGCGATATTATGTCGATTGCTGAAGACACAATGCTGTCCAGAGAAAAAATTCTGGAGGACAGAGTCATTAACCCATTGTCCACTACAGAAAGTGATTTTTCCAAATTAATACGGTCAATTTCCCGTATTCTTTCTGCTGTCTCGATTTGAGTAACCTTCCAGGCCTCGTTGTATGCTGCATATACAGAGGCTGCTATGAAACGTTTCTGACGCTGTTTGCGCGGTCCCATAATGAAATCATGCAAGTCAGCACCATCAGTAAGTAAAGTTAGGTGTTGCTTAATTTCTGCCAGTGTGGAGGTTTGTAGCCACTGAAGGCATAATTTGCCCACACTGTAGGTGGTTATTATTCCTGGGTGTTGTCTTTGGGAATATCTAGGGTCTGGCCTGGTCATTTTGAACCCCTGTGTTTTGTTCAGGAATCTGTTTTGACAGTTATTAGTATCTGTGGGCCAGATCAACCACTGTTTCCAATCTGGATGTGTTCTGTTTTGCTTTAATACATAATTTACGTCTATCCCTTCATCTGTAGAGCTATTGCTGTTCATTGTTGGTTTTGGAATAGACGGTTTATTTAAGTCTTTGATTTTGGCTAAGCCAAGACAGGTAGTTTGTTGAACAGTGTCATTTAAGAATATAATTTGTTCTGGGATCATGCAGGCTCTAAACAAAGATTCTATACCCTGTACTTGCCATTCTTTTGTGCCCCAAACACTTTTCAATTCAACATTTTTGTCCCAATAATCAAAACCAAAAGTATTCATTTGTTCAAAGAATGAGTCTGAATATATCAATTTTGTGTTGGTTATCATGGTCTTTGTCCCTGTCTTATTTGACAATTTGAAATAAAATGTTTCAGCATTACTTATGTTAAAACCTGAAAAGTATGAATATTTGTCGTAAACGGTTCTTGAGCTTCCTTTTGGAGGGGTTGCACAATGTTCCCATTGATTATAATTTAAAACATTTCTAGGTTGTGCAGATCTATGTAAAAAATGGTTACCATAGTGGTTATAACAATACATACTATCATAATTTGTAGAACCCTGCAAATAATCATGTTTGGTAAATTTAGCAGACATCACTAAGTCAGACATCATATTGTTTATACTTTCAAAGTCCCAATCATCAGCAAATGTGCTTGGTTTTACGAAGTCACTCAATGAGATTTTAATTTGGTGTGGATATTTCAGGATTTCAACCGGACCATAGATTTCGTAGTCAGTGTTGTCCCATGCTACCCCACCCGGTATAGGATTGGCTGTGAAGTTGACTGAAGAAAGTTCTCTTTTCTCGACGTGTGAAGATGTGTGTGGTTTGAGGATCAAGTTGATTTTCTGACTTGCTGTGTCCATTTTAGCATATTTTCCCTCAATGAAGCGTCCCAAAGTTAGTATCATGATGAGCCAAAGTATGAGGATAAATGCACCAAAACCCACCCAAAATTCAATCCATGGAGAAATCAGATATGTTTCTTTCAGTTGTTTCAAAAGTTCTTTAGCTTTATCTTTAAAGGTTTTTGATGATGGCTGTGTTTTTGATTCAGTGAAGCCTTCGGAGGAATCATCGAAGTTTATGAAGTAGCCGGATGCAGTTCTGTCAATTGTTCCAATTGCTTCAGGATCACTGTTTCTTGCATAGTCGTTTGTTACTTCATTATAGGTTGGTGTGTCTCTGCTAAATGTTTTTATTTGGGTGCTCAGAGGTCTAAGTTCCATTGCATTGTTGCATAGTCCTTGTCGTTCTTCTTTAGGCGTTTCGAATGTGATTAGCCTCTTTGTTAGGACCTCTGTACTGGTAGCGAACCTTGGTGTTCTGCTACTTATGGGGAGTCCACTCGGCCTACTATTTGTTATCGGCCACATGATTGTGGTTTTACCAGGTCGATGGATACAACTCGGTTCTCCTTTTTACCAGCAAGCGGCGGTAGTACTACTGATCTTGTCCCGTTGACAGACAAGACAGGAACTGCTTTTCTGTAAGAAGGCCCAAATTCCTTCTTTACCGCGATCTTTTCTCTGACTAGATCCCCGACTTTTGGAATCCAGACAGGTCTTGCTGGGACAGGTGGTGGTTCTTCAGTGGTTGTTGGCTGCTGTTTCAACTTTATGTTGCTCAGGTCTTTTCTTGTTTCGTTTAAGTCCTGTAAAATAGCCAAACGATCTTTGATATCAAAGCTTTTTTCCTTTACCACTGAAGTCTGACTGTCAAGGTCAGAGATTAACATCCTAGTTCCAAATAATAATTCGTACGGACTGAATCCCTTCAGAGAATTTCTTGGCAGGTTATTTAGACTACGTTGGACACTTATTAGATGTTTGACCCACCCTGCTCCCGAACCTAATATCCTTTCCGTTATAGATTGCTTTATGCCTTGGTTTTTTCTTTACACCATCCCGTATCCCTCAGGAAGGAAGTGAGAAGATTCCCGCTGTGCTATGCTCATTTGGCCATGTTTCCCCTCAGGCTGGAGGGCTAGAGTGAAAACAATGGTCAAACGTAGCATGCTCTTAGCGTATATGCCATTTAGACTCGCAAATCTTTGTATAACAGTCCAGACGTCAGCCGAGTGCTGGTGATCTACATTATAAGTGGAAACTAGCCTGTATATGTTAATCGCAAGCCTTGCTTTTTACTGTTGATTTTTTCTGGAGTGAAACGACACGGTATTACACCGTTTCTCTCACCACTGCGATTCCTGTTGCAGTTGGGGCACTTTTTTACAAACATGGTGTGATGCAGGCTCATGCCTGGCCACCAGTACCTTGATTGTAATTCTTCCAGAGAATCTTTTAGTTTGAGGTGTCTGAGACCCTCGCCCATATGTGCGTCTGCGATTAACAAGTTTCTCCTGTCCATGTTTGGAATCACTCTATCCCCCACTCCAGGGATTCGAGCAAAAGGGACGGAGTTTGCATCGATTATGTATGTATAGTTGAGTGGATAGTTGATCGGTAGCGCTGAGCAGTCACCTTTTGATGACGTTTTCACTGCCAGCACTGTTTCACCGTCAATATACTTCACTGTACGCTTTTTTCGAACTACGGAAGCCGATTTAGTTGCTACCGCTGTGGCTGTCTCAGCCAATGAATTCCCTGCAACGTGAACGCCATCACGCTGATGACTCAGTGAGTGTGTCACATGAGTCTTTGGTAGTTCTTTTTGTAAAAGAGCTATTTGTTCCCAAAGCAGTTTTTGCTTTATTGTTGCACCTGTGTCATCTTTGTAACCGTTTTGAATCCATGTCTGCAAATCGTTGTTATATGATTTGACGCAGTAATATGAATCGGACACTATAAGTGTCGGGAATTCGCGATCCGCATTATCTAGCGCCATTTTCAATGCTATTATTTCAGTCTGTTGTTCTGAATTAGTTTCTACTGAGTGTGTTTTTGTTAGTAGAGGTCTTAGTTTACCTCCGCCCCACACTTCTTTTGTAATCTCACATGTTGGGTTGTATGCTTGTTCTCCCCAAACGGAGGGTTGAGCATGTCCGTCTGTATAGATTACACAAGCGTATTGTCGTAAGGGCAGAATGTCGATTGGCAGAGGGAATGTTCTTTCATATTCTAGATTTCTTAGTTCCTCTAGTTCTGGATCAAAGTAGTAGTATACTTTGTCCGTTGTAATGGAATTCACCCATTGTATCCATTCCGGATTCAATGTTGTTGTTGGTAAATTACCCGGGGTTGTTAATGCCTCAAAGGCTGATTCTGCTGTTCTGACTGTGATACGTCTACCGTCAGCTTGATCTTTTTCTCTAGCTATTGCGGTTTGAACTGCATGAACAATTTTTTCTTTAATGCTGAATTTCTGTTCAGCTTCTGTGTACAAGTGTGATTTGAATGCAATTGGTACCTTTTCTCCCTCATTAGAGGTCAGGTATGTGAATCCGCATCTTCCTGGGATGACTCGAATCACAAGATTGCGTGTGTTATCACGTGTTTCTAATTTTGTTTTAATTAGCATGTCTGTTTGTAAGGATCTCAGAATTTCTGTGTGTATTTGAGTCCAATTGGTTCTTTTAAAATCTGGTTTTATTAGATCATAGAGGGGTTTGACCCTTTCTGCGTAATTTGCAATGTATGTTCTTCCGAAATTTAGGAAGCCTAGAATTGACTGTAGGTTTTTTAGTGTTCTAGGTGCTTGGAGTACGGCACATTTCTCTAGAAAATTGTCAGCCAGGCTTTTGCCTTCACTTGATAATTCATATCCTAAGAACAGGACTGTCAGATGGGCAATTCTGGATTTTTTAAAGTTGAATTTGTAACCCTCTGCTGCGAACCCAAGTATTATGGTGTTCACTCTCTTCAAGTGAGTCTCCAAGTCATCATCTGTTAAGTATATGTCGTCGACATACGATAATGCTTCGTCGTCATATGTTTGTAGTAATTCTGTTACTCTCGCTGAGAATACTCCCGGGCTGTTCTTGTACCCCTGGGCTAACCGACAGAATTGTTTTTGAGTGCCATTTATTGAGAATGCAGACAAATATCTGCTCTCTGGTGCTATGTTTTGACAAAAGAATCCATTAGAGATGTCTAATGTTGTTTTGTATTTTTTGCGCACTATGTTATTCATTAGTGCAGCACTATGCGAGTTTTGCACTGCAAAAGTTTTGCAACATGAGTTAAGGTGTCGGTAATCCAAAACTAGACGATATGAATTGTCTGGTTTGGAGACCGGAAACAAAGGGTTGTTCATTTGTGAGGTGCAAGTTTCAATCACCCCCTGGTATTCTAGCTGATCTAGGATTTCTTTTACCTGTTTTTTAGCTTCTTGCTTAATTGGGTACTGCCTCTGTGCAGTAGGTTGTGATTTTAACTGGATTTTGTGAGGAGGAGAGTCCTCATCCCATCCTACGTGATTTTTATATAAAGCAGGAGCTAGGGCTACTGCCCACTTTCTAGCAAGTGTGTATTTTTTATGAATTGGGATGTGATTTGAGAAGGCAGGCATAATTATTTCTTCGCCATGAGGGCAATCCCTGACAAACTCTGGTGGCCAGTCTTTTTCAGCTAGAAGGATGTCATAGCCCTTGGAGAGATTATCCCAAAATAGTCCCCTTATTTTTCTAGTCTTATCCCCCTCTATACGTAAAGTTATTTCATATATTTTGTGAGGTTTGCTAACTCTGGTGTCTGCAGTTTCCACTTGAAGATATTCATTCGTGTCCACTGTCTCCAGATGATTCATAAGGACTTTGCGAGCTATGCTCACTTCTGCTGCGCTGTCTAGCATTGTCTGAGCCCATTCTCCGTTTTTCAGTTGTGTCCTCAGTATTCTCGGCATTGTTAACTACCTTGATACTGGCTACCTTCTTTTTTGGAAATTGTAATTTCTTTTTTAGCTGAGCAGGTTCCTTGTCTTTGGACTTGGCGTGCTCTTCTCTTTGTTCTGATCGTCCTCTTCTTTCCGATTTCTGCGAGGAAGTCTGAAAAGATTGAGAGGGACGTGTATCAATGTCTTGATATCTATCAGGCTTCTTTATATTATCCCTATTTCTAAGGTTATATCTTTTCCCAGAGGGGTCACTCTGGGGTGACCTGTGTCTTTGGTTCGGAGATTTTTCTCTTCGCCTAGGAGACCTTCCTCTGGACTGGAATTTCTTTTCTTTAGGATTGGATTGTTTGTTTCCATCCCAGCTCTTTTTTGTGATGTTGAGTTATTATTAAAAAATATTTTTTCAGGACTTTCAATCAGTTGTGGTTTTACTGGTATTCCACCTAAACTATCTCTACCTAGTTCCTCATAGGATTTTTCTATGATTCTGGGAATTTCAGCTGGTTGGTCTGCTATATCTGTCTCTTTTAGCCTCTGGCGGATCGCCACGTTTGCTGCTTCTCCCTTTATGTTGGCTAATAATATAGCCGAGACCTGCTTGAAGTCTTTTAGTAATTTCATACCAAGAGTTAAAGCGGGCTCTGGACCATATTCGTCTTGAATTTGTTTTAGCACATCTGGTATTACCGAAATGGATGGAACACCGTGCGTTTTTGTGTAGATGGAAGCAAAGACTGTACCCCAAGTGTCACAGTCCTCAATGTGTGGTGCGATTCCCATTGGAAGACAGATAGTCAGAATCCTGTGTTTTCCAGACACGGGGTGGTGTCTGGAAACACAGCCTCTATTTGGGTGATTTTTTGTGCTAACCAGAATGGTATTTGTTCCCGTTTAGCTGGTACTTTACCTAGGCAGGATTGTATGTTCTGTGGTGTAATTTTATTTTTGTTCCCCTGGTGAGGGGTCAGCTGTGGAATTTTAATTGCTGGCTGAATTGTTGAAGTCCGCATCACATATTGGACTAATTGTCTATGTATCTTTATTAATTGTTTTAGCTGTGTTAAAAGCTCTGCTTGAGACATCCCATTGATGTCTGGATGTGGTGTGTATCCGGCTAGGACCGGCCACGTTGCTCCTGGTCTACCTAAAGGACCGAGCCTGGTGATGTGATTATTGTGTTTTAGGGCGCCATTAAATAAGAGCAGGTGCTCTTGAAATTTAAGTGGTACTTCCACCTCCTCGAAAGGAGTATAGTCTTCAGGAGGTTCCTCTGTTTTGTAATAGTGGAAGTACTTTGTTACAGCATTTGCTGCTGGAAAATGTATCCATGAATAGTATACCTCTGTCTGCCGATATTCGTGTGCCTCAATTACGAATATGACTGTACCACCTCTAGGTGTCAGTCCATTTTCTATAAGTTTTAAGGTTATAGATTTCCTTTTGATGACCGGGATGAGTATTATATCCTGGTCTGCTTCTTGCAGTGCAGTATCAGCTGCTGCGAGTTCAGTTGCTAATCTAACTGCCTCTCTTTCATCATCACTGTCTACCATTTTACCGACAGGATTGTTACTTTGTTTGTTTGCAGATCAGGTTTCTTATGGAAACAAAGATTAGATGCACAATATTTTGGAACGGTTTATCCTTCAACGTTGACTAAACCAAGTACCATACATAGGAGTTTCCTCCTGTGAGGTTTGGCGGATATTACCTTTCACCCACTCCAGACGTCTTTGGAGTATTATGGGAAAAGGGGTCTGAGTGAGAAAGCACGACTGAGTTACTCTAAATGTCTTACGTTAATTTTATCGCCCTTCCAAACACGTTGGGCGCCATGTAGTGTAGTTCCTATTATCCCAATAGGCTCTGCGCATTGGAATAATACCTTCAATAGTATAGGCCTAGACCAGACGTTAACTAGGTCTACTACTGTCGATATTAGACATAAAGTTTTGGGTTTGCCAGCTAGCTCAGAGTTCACTAGAAACTTTCTCGAATAGGCAAGGAGGAGTTGAACCTCCCTGGATAGACAAGAAGGGATTTAGTTTCTGACAACCATAGAACATGACAACTTTGCTCTCCCCTAATCAAGAGTGTATCTCGAGAGTCGTGTGAACAAAAGGCAATTTATTTTACTCAGTCAGTACGTGCATTCTTAGTCTCATCAGATTGTAGAGAAAAGGAAGAGACGGGCGTGTTCAATAAAAGATGTTATTTATTGATCAGTCTCTTTTCTCATACAAGAGAAATGGATCGATATTATTGCAATACTTATGGTTAAGTAAAGTGCATACATTAAAAGCAGAAGTATAAAAAAATACTGTAAAAACATTGATATGGTTTCTAAGCCATATGAAGGTTTAAAATGAATAAGATATATTACATACACATATACATTTGACTAATCGTACTCAACTGGTGTTTCTAACTACGCCTACCCCGTGTACCTGACCTAGGTCTAATGCGTGGGCGGGAATAGAAAGTTACAGTTTAAGTTAAGTTTGTTTTGCCAAGTGACTGACTAAAGAATTCTCTGTGAGGGGTTATTCAGTTCTGTACCTGGAATCTAGGATGGATGAGGGATGGTATCTCTCGTCTCTGGCCTCGATATTCCAGGCTGCCTGCGAGGGCTACCCGGAAGCGCCGGAGCTGGATTTCTCGGCAGGAGAATAGACAGCTTCTCGTTCTCAGCGCGTCAGGAAGGCGGGGCTGCGCCAGCGGGGTCTGCTCTGCTCTGGGCTTCGGCAAGTCTGGCTGCTCCGATCTCGTCACCACCGCGTGTGTTTTCATAGGGCAATATCGGTAATATTTATACCTTTAAGGTGCCGAGATTGACGTAAGGATGGACATAGATACGTCAATAAGGATGTCATACGACCAGGTCGTTAGCACATTCTTTTGCTGAAGTTCTCGGTGAAATCAAAACAATGGCCGCAGGGTTTTTCCCAGGTTGTCATAGGTTTGATTTGTTTTGAGAACTCCGTATGCCTTATCAGGGGCTGGAGGAATATCGCTTGTCTAATTAGATGGCAAGCGTTATGACCTAATCAGATAACACGTTCCTGTGCCGTAATGTGGCTTTATCAGATAACGGTTCCTGCATCATGGGGGTTTTCTGCCTCATGGGATGGCTGCTAGTTAACTTGTTAGTTTGTTAACCAGAATAGGGTCAGGAATAGGGGGATCGATACAGAACCTATAGGAATACATCACAAGTCCAATCAAATCATATCACTTAGAGTCCTTATTGAAGCGCTGAAACTTGGTGTATATTCAAATGCTTTTAATTTCCTTAAGTTTATGTACCACAGCCAGCCGACGCGTTTCGTTCTGTACAACAGAACTTCTTCAGGGCGTTCTTATTTCCTTCAAGTTATGTCGGTATCCTGTTGTCATATAACTAGATATTTCTTCCAAATGTTACACGAGACGTAAGTACATTCTTATTCAAAGTGACTAGGTATCAATTATACCCACACAATTCAGGCAGCCTTGAGTAATTTATAGCATCCTCAAAGTCAGTCTTTAAAAAATTCCAAAGTATAGGACATAATAATCCAAATCCAAATGTTCTCAAGAAAAGTCATTTTCAATCGTTCGGAATATCCTTGTTTGGGCAGATATGACCCAGGGACCCCCAGTATGCAAGGGGAATTAGTCCCCCCTCTGCAAACGCTCCAGTGGCCTGCGTTGCAGAGAGGTGTAATAAGACGCATAGCCTCATTACATCTCTGTGCAATGCAGCCCCCTGGCGCATACTGGAGGTTCTAGGTGGGCTAGTTGGCCCCCAGGGACCCCTAGTATGCAAGGGGAATTAGTTCCCACTCTTCAAACATGCACGGGGGCTGCGTTGCAGAGAGGTGTAATAAAGGGTGTGGCCTCATTACACCTCTCTGCAATGCAGCCCCCTGGCGCATACTGGAGGCTCCTGGTGGGCTAGTTGGCCCCCAGGGACCCCCAGTATGCAAGGGGAATTAGTTTCCCCTCTGCAAATGCGCCAGGGGGCTGCGTTGCAGAGAGGTGTAACAAGGGGCATAGCCTCATTACACCTCTGCAATGCAGCCCCCTGGCGCATACTGGAGGTTCCAGGTGGGCTAGTTGGCCCCCAGGGGCCCCAGTATGCAAGGGGAATTAGTTCCCCCTCTTCAAACGTGCACGGGGGCTGCATTGCAGAGAGGTGTAAAAAGGGGCATGACTTCATTACACCTCTCTGCAATGCAGTCCCCTGGCGTATACTGGAGATTCCTGGTGGGCTTTCAGGTCTTATATAGTTAGGAATTAGCATTAAAAAAAACCTTTGAAATTCACTGAAAAAAACCATAGGTTTCAGTCCTTATATAGTTAGGAATTAGCATTTAAAAAACCTTGCAAATTCACTGAAAAAACCATAGGTTTCAGGCCTTATACAGTTAGGAATTAGCATTTAAAAAACCTTTAAAATTCACTAAAAAAACTATAAGTTTTAGCGGTGTTCTAGTTAGCTGGACATTTCACTCATACAAAACCATTAAAATTGCTCCTATATAGTTAGTTGTATGAACTATATTTCGCGCACCCGCAATCCACTGCTGATGATGTCACATATTACATCCTTCATAACATGGTCAGTGACATCACTGATGACATCTCAAATTACATCACTGATGACATCACTGATTACATCATCCACGTGACAATCACATACACCTTTTCATACACTAGTAAAATCTTTCATCACTCTTTGTAAAATACAGAGTATCATATTTGAATCCATTGTTACAGCAATACAAGTATCTAAAACCCCACTCAGTGATTCATAGATGTATACACACATCTAATCACTTACCTGTAGATTCACTCATACATGCTGTCAATGAACAATAGAACACTATCAAAAATACTTATACACCTAAATCGACATTACACACCAGCACACATCCTATTCACATATGAACCTACTCACTTATGCAAACAATGGATCATACTTACATATTTACTTAGCTACACACTTATACAAACACAACTTCATCTATTCATTTAGATAGTAAGTCATACTTAGTGAATTATAAAATCATTATTACAAGTATAAAGTTATCCATACAGTCACTCACACAATCATTGAGTCTTATTTATACTTATTTATATACTACAACTGACACATACACTGCCTTTTATTTTTCTAGTTTGTTGGACATGTACCATTGAGAAATATATTTGCTCATCACCACACCCATAAAGATATTCACTCACCCAAACAACTGTTAGAATATGTAGTTTTAACTTCATATATCTAGTGAATCAACTATTCACACATCTTTGGGCAGTCACATACCACCCACCGAACCACACACACATTCACTCTCCCATACAAATACTCAGTTAACTAATCAATAACTAATATAGACTTTCACATAGCTAGTAACCAACTGGAGAACCAGTTTACACAACAACTGACAAAGTGATACAGATATTCAAACAGTTTAGTCACTATCCACTATATTTAGTGAGACACTATAAATTGGTCAAGTAAACAGTCAATTACACTGCTACTAAATCCTCCATCGAAATATTTATTTTTATATATCCACTCATTCTTCAATGCAAATTGCTATATCTATAATGCATATTTAAATAACTAAGCAAACCACATTTACTGGATGATGTCATCAGTGATGTCATTTGAGATGTCATCAGTGATGTCACTGACCATGTCATGAATGATGTAATATGTGACATCATCAGCAGTGGATTGCGGGTGCGCGAAATGTAGTTAGTACAACTAACTATATAGGAACAATTTCAATGGTTTTGTATGAGTGAAATGTCCAGCTAACTATAACACCCCTAAAACTTATAGTTTTTTGAGTGAATTTTAAAGGTTTTTTAAATGCTAATTCCTAACTATATAAGGCCTGAAACCTATGGTTTTTTCAGTGAATTTATATATATATGTACCATTCTATGCTTAACATATTAGTAGTAAACAGATAAGAATGTCTACAAGGTATTTATTTCACACAAAAAAATTCTTTAAATTTACATTTTATGTAGGATGTCCCATGACATAAACAAACAAACTAAAGAAATGCATGTATAGTATTCATTAAGAGAAATAGAGTCAATTGCCCAGGTGTATCACTGATTCTTTAGTTTTTATCAAAATGCACAAACTTAAGGGTTTATATCAACATATTTTCAGATACATTGATAACAGAAAATCAAATTGAACTAAGCAAAGTTTAGTTAGTGATCAACGTAAAACTACTCATCTCCACTCAAAAAACTGGAGTCTGTCCTATACATAGGAGCTAGATCTCCCCAAATAAATGTAACACTCGTGATAGAGAAGATTGGGTTAGACATCAATATTTCGCTCTCCACTATAATGTATCTGTGAGACCATCACAGATACACACAAATACACAAATGATTTGTGAAACGAACCACAACCCCTTGGTCAATGACTTGTAAATTAGAAAGTCATGAGAGTGGTCTCTTCAAAGCAATTGGCAGTAGACTTAGGTTTGTACTATTGAAGTCTCTAGCTGAGGGCTAAGGCAGTATTCATAACAGTCTTATTAAACGTAGCAGCCACTGTGGCTGTCGGTAGTCTCCTTCAGCATTCCACTGTGGTTATGTTTATAGGTCACTGTCATGTGTTCCAGTTAGGTCCATTGGGAAACACTGTAATTTTACATGTACACGTTTCCTAGGTTTTCTTCTCCTTCACACACTGACATTTGACACTCATTTGTGTGCGTGACAGTGCAGTTTTAGTTTAGATTAAACTACATTTGCTAACAAATTCCCCTACAGAGGTACACTATCACAACACCTTGTACATCCCGTACAAGGTCTGAGCATACATTGCACAAATGTGATTGTTCATTGTTCGTCTATGCGATTACACAGCTATCTCTAGAACATAAACAATGGTGGCCTGACTAAGATCGCAGCTCGGAGCATGTATTATTTTTGACTAATTAGTTTTGCCATATTGTTAATTACTCTTATCTGCTTCTGTCTATTGCTCATTGCAACACATATATGCTATACAAGAAACAGAATGGTTTAATAAATATTGAAAATGACACTCTGCATATTCATTATATATTTCTCCTAGAAAGAGAGCACGAGTGACTGAGTGAAAGGGTTTTAGATCTGTTACCAGGATTCCTGGGGGTATTGGGTGTCTCATGTTATGTCATGTTCTGTGGTTGCCCCGGCCATTCTCTACCTGTCTAGGTTTAGGGATGCTTATGGTAGCACTGTGGCTAGCTGGCCAATATGACAAACACATACTTAAGGAGTGGATAGAATCAGTCTGTGACCATCCCAAACTTTTTATTGCCCAACAAACATGCAGGTGCTACTAGAAAGTGGAAACTACATGAAATCACTGCATAGTTGTTATATATGTTATTTGATTACATTATTATGGGTCCCTGTTTTATTTATCTATCACAAAATGTAAATATTATCATAACTATTGTATCTAAAAGTCCTTCACAATTTAAATGTTAATGAAAAGTCCAAATAAAAAATGTATTTTAATAATTGAAAACCACATAAATTAGCTTCAGGTACAGCAACATTTAGCAGTCTAAGTTTGTATAGTGCAACTTTAAATTTTGATATATTATCTTCCTTATACATGTACAGCCTTTCTATGCAGTTATGTATATATATTTATTACTTTACTCCTACTGTAGAAGAAGAACAAATATATATACATGTATACCCTTCCTATGTATTCGTGTATCTGTAAATGTATTACTTTACTCCTACTGAAGAAAAAAACATAACTATATATGTATACCCTTGCTATGTAGTTATGTATCTATATATGTATTACTTCACTCCTACTGTAGAAGAAGAAAAGAAGGAAAATAAAAAACACCTTTGACATTCTCCAATTCACTACTCTGTCTCTCCATATACCTCGCTCAACATAACCTCTACCTCTGCTCTCTAACTCATCCCAAACCTCATTCTACAACTATGATTTCCAAAATAAACCTATCTAGACTCTCCCCCCCCCTCAATTCCTCCTTGGCTCACCCGACACCTCATTTTAATACTATGATCTCCCAAGCAACCCTTTCTAAATTCTTATTTCGTGTATCCCTCCTTTGACTCATCGCAACCCTCATTTTACTACTTTGATTTCTCTAATCCCTTTCCAGAGACTCTTACCTCCTCATCTCTCCTTTTACTTATCCTGAGCCTTGTCTTAGTACTATGATTGCCCAAATAACACTTTCTAGACTCTTTCCTCTTCTATCCCTCCATTATCCTGTTCAATCCAACTATCAGACTCGCATGGCCACCTTTCAAATTAAAACATATTTCCCTATATTAATCCACCACTAATCCTTTTGGGTTCCGGAATAGAGTGCTACTCACTAAAAAGCACTACGACCCCTTGTCAGGGGTAGAAAATGCTATATAAATACAATTACAATTATAAATTATGTTTTTTTATTTAAAATATATATCACTGTGAAAATAAAACATCTATCTACATATATAATACATACACAAAAAACTATAAAAACATAATCAATTCAATAAAAAATATATTCATTCATTTAAAGAAAAAAAAATACAAATTTAAAACCTCCCAAAAATACATTTACTAAACATTTACCAAACAAAGAGCAGGTAAAGCGTTGGACTCGGAGAGATTCAATTTTCCATTGTCTCTCCAGTCTGTACAACAGTAGGAAAGCATTGGATGTTAGAGGGGTTACATTTACTATTCCCATTCCGTATATATACCAGTAGTGAAAGACGTGGAAGTCAGAGGGGTAAGATTTACTACTTCCACTCCAGTCTGTGCTGCAGTAGGGAATGTTTTGGATTTGAGAAGGGTTAAAGTTACTATACCCAATCCAGTTTGTGCAACAATAGAAAAAGTTGTGGACTTCAGAGGGGCTACATTTACTATATCTTCTCCAGTCTATGCAACAGTAGGAAAAGCGTTGGAGTTCAGAAAGGTAAGATATACTATTCCCACTCCAGTCTGTGCAATAGTAGGGAAAACGTTGGAGTTCAGAGGGGTTAAATTATCTTTTCCCATTCCAATCTGTGCAACAGCAGGAAATGCGTTGGACTTCAGAGGGGGGAAGATTTACTATTCCCACTCCAGTCTGTGAAACATTAGGGAAAGCGTTGGACTCAGGAGGGTAAAAATTACTATTCCCACTCCAGTATATGCAACATTAGGGTAAGTGCTGGATTTTGGAGGGATAAGATATACTATTCTCATTCCAGTCTGTGCAACAGTAGGGAAAGTACTCCACTTAATATAAACTATATTAATTTGCATATGTATTTATTCAAAAATATATCAAAACAATTCAACAATTTAAAATATTAATAAACACCTTAAAAATGATATATTAATTTAAAATATTTTTGTTTAAAGATTACTTGATTAACTTCCCACCAAACCCCTACAAACCAACCAGCCCACACTTAAAATATAACTAAAACAAATATGTTTAACATAATTCATATAATTAATCATAAACTTCTCATCCTATATGCCTGCAAACTCAGCAGCCCACACCTAAAATAGAACTAAAATATATTACTATTGCACAATATACATAATTATTAATCAACAAAAATATTAATAAACGTTATTAACTAATTATATTCAATTATTACTTAACTAACTTATCCCCCAATATCCCTATAACGCTAGCAACTTGCACCTAACATGAAACTAAAATAAATCAATATAGCATGTTGTACAAAATTATTATCAATCACATACTTACTTAAAATGATAAATTAATTAATAACTTTTCATCCTATTCCCCTACAAACACAAATACCAGATTTGCTAATATAAAATACTATTAGCAATTGCAATGAAAAATCAAAATCACGTGGAACTATAAACTGTATGTTAAATAATTAATACCAAATATACAAACAATAATAACACATAAAATAAATATATGAAATTTATCCAAAAAAATTAATAAATGCAATTTTAATAACTATATTGTTGAAAAAGTTATTAAAAACAAAGATATTCTTAACAAAAATATTCTCTACATAAAAAAACGACTTTCTTAACAGTGATATATCTGTATTGTGATGTTTTTGTATAACAATATTTTTTCCCAATATTTCTGTCTCATGGTATTAAAAACTCAATATTTTTTTTCCAATATACCTCTACGTCAGACATGAGTATAGGAATCAGTGTCTTGATCTTACTCTCGAGCTTCCACCAAGCAAAAATAAGAGATGCTGGAAGACCCTGTGGCTACTTTTAACTGAGGGCAAGGCAAGGGAAGAGCCCACTGACTGGGCAATGAGCGAGGTTTGCCTAAACAATGGTGTTGATCTGTTGCATGTTGCCAACTTAAACCCCAGTCTAGGCAAACCTGCAGCTCTTCTTCATCCGATTCATCTTATTGCTTGCTGAAGGTTTTCCAGGGGTTGCGATGGCTACAATAAAGGTTCCTCAGCCTGTACCTTCTGCTAGACCACAGAGCACTCTGGCGGATTGAGAGGGTTGTTCATCCTCCGGGTGAGAACCATCCATCCCAACAAATTCACATCTTTGACAGCCAGATAACTGTACTTTATCTGTAAACATGTTAGTACCAGGGCCTTTCTCTGTAGGCACTGCAGCCTGCACCACCCATTACCCCATGCAGTGCTGACAGTAACAATAACGAAAAACAATGGTCCTTGACCGTATTCATATTGGGAGAAATAGATCAGTCTAGCTTTAAGCATTCAGTACATTATTTATGAGCATATTATAGAACATTCTGTCTGCTCTTGATATTCAATAATTTTACTCAAAATAGGCAAAAATAAATAAAAGATCAGTAATTGCAACATACAAGAAATTATATTTCACCATGCATTTTATTTTCATGTCAACTTGTGAGGCAATTTAATTGTTAAATATTCTGCGCAAGTTATTTGCACATTAAAGGTTGCTCCAAAGGGGGAACGTGCGTAAAGGAAATTGCTGAGGTGTGCAGTGGTGAAGGAAGAAGAATCATGGAAGTGATATTAGGAAACAGTAGGTATGAATAAAAAGAAGCGGACTGGTTGTAAATCACCGTCCTTGATGGCCTGGCCACAAACGTAGTAGTATGCTTTTCAATACAATTTTTCATGGAATGAGATTCACATGTGGCACGTGTAGATATATCCATATCTACATGTGCCACATGTGAATCTCATTCCAGGTCGTTACGACCTGTCTTGCGGCCACGCAGGTAAGTCAGACCTTGGCTATGCGGGTCTCCCTCTGGAGAGGGTGGGGCAACCCTAGATACGAAGGTGGGCCTCAGTAGTACCCCCCTCAGAGTGGGTGGGGTTCATTCAATACCAATCGTGTATTAAGTCCACAAGTTCCTGTGGCTGTATGGAAATCAAGAATTTGAGTTGGAATTAAATCTAGTGTGTGGCTCGTCCAGACTCGATGTGAGGATGGTGCGTCTTATTATGTGCCGTCCTCGCATGGGAAATCAAGTCCAATAGCTGTAGAAAGCTGGAGCTCCGTGTCCCGGGACCGCCTGCACGGGCTGGATACTGGAGTCGGGTCGAAACATCGACACCCCCTTTTTATCTTTCACCTGGACCCTAGATCCATATCTAGACGTGCCACATATGAATCTCATTCCATGAAAAACTATATTTAAAAGCATACTACTAAGTTTGTGGCCAGGCCATCAAGGACAGTGATTTACAACCAGTCCGCTTCTTTTTATTCATACCTACTGTTTCCTAATGTCACTTCCATGATTATTCATCCCTCACCACTGCACACCTGAGCACCGTTTGGAGCAACCTTTAATGTGCAAATATCTCATGCAGAGTATTTAAGAATTAAATTGCCTCACCAGTTGAGATGAAAATAAAATGCATGGTGAAATAGAATTTTGTGTATATTGCAATTACTGATCTTGTGTTTGTTTTTACCTATTTTTAGTAAAATTATTGAGTTTTAAGAGCAGACGGAATGTTCTTTAATATGTTCATAAATAATGTACTGAATGCTTAAAGCTAAACTGATTTATTTCTCCCCATATGAATACGGTCAAGGACCATTGTTTTTTGTATCAAACTGTACCCAGGTCCAAGACCTTTTAGGGTGACCCCATTTTTATAATGACAGTAACAGTAACAACACAACTAGTAACCATAACTCTCCTATAGGTCTGACAGTTCAGACTATCCCAACCCCCCATACCTGTTAGAATGGCATGAAAAGGTCTGAATTGTCATTTTTAATGTATACTGAATTATTAAGCACCTTTTTTGTACTCATCTTAAAATTAGAAAGACAGTGCCACCTTGCGGTGAACTGTCATAGGTGATTATGTTGAGAAATATGTGCTGGAGCCGACCACCGGGCCCACTGGCTCAAATTAAGCACTGTAAAATGCAGAGCAGAGTGGGGAAATGTGTGGCTGTGAGACTGCCCTACACTTTGGTAAAGATTTACCTGAAATCAAATCTACAACTATATATTTAACATACCCAGAATCTGCTAGGACACCATAACTCTGCAAAACTGACCCAAAATGAAGTATATGGATCCTTCCAAAATAAAGGTGACCTCCCAGGTTCTCTGCAACACCCTCTCCTGCTAAGATGTTAGGATTTCCACAACATTCTCCACCATGAGCTCCCAAACGCTGGATCCAGGGCAACAAAACTGTGTTGAGTCTCTGAGCTCCACCCACTTGAGAGAGAGGACTGCAAGGAGCTCAGAGGGAATAACACTGTTGATGGAACTTCCACCAGCCCATCGGGGTCCCAGATACCACATCCTTATCCAGCCTTCTTACCTTGGTTTCTGGAGCTCTATAAAACATAATTGAATGTATCTTGTGACCCTGTACACTGGTGACTTTTAAAGTCCGTAAGTTATAACTATGGTGGTCATTTAGAGTATGGCATGTGGACCATCATCCCACAGAGATGGTAGTGGCCGTTGCCGTAACCTGATTGGAGGAAGATCAGTTGTCATATTTAGGGATCCCTGCTGTGTTGGTGAGGATTATTTTAGTGAAAATTCTTCTACTGGTGCAGTAGAACTACTTTTGTCAAATCTGAATCACTGACAAGCCACCCTGGCGTCTGTTGGGCATTCATATTTGTTTTGCAGAAACAAGCCCCCCTATTTTCTCAAATTCATTGGCCTATCCAAGCATGGAGTTTTCACCCTGCACTAGCAGCACTTTCTGTTTTTTCTTTTGACTGTCACAGTCAAGGACATGAAGAAAGTGTTGTACAGTCTAGGGCCGGCATTTAACAGCAATAAAGCTGGCAACCCTGTGGTGGATGAGCTGATGGTGTAGCTTTCCTCATCCAGGAACCAGCTGAGACCCCAACACAGGAAAACCAGAGTTTCTCCCATCTCTATGTGGAGGGAGGGGGGACAGAGACACCACCACCAATTTACAGCAGTTCTTCTATCCCCCAAACTCTAAATGTCTTCTTAAGGCCAAATATGTCTGTATGTATTCTTTGGGGTAAACCTCTCAGGCAGTTGAGAGTAAGTCTTCAGTTCCACTAAAAACTTTCACTGCAGCTTCTGACCATTCCACAGACTTTTTCCAATGAGAAATCATTGGTTTCCATAACCTCAATTTAGAGGTGGGTGAGCCAATAAATTAGCAGGGTGAGTCGAGCTAGAGCTGAGACAAGGGTCAGACCTGGCACTTAGATCCCATGCATGAGTAGAGCCCTGAAAATGTTTGGTATGTAATTCATACAGCAGATAAAGTCTCCCAAGAATTCAAAAAATGTGTTTCTTGACATCATGAAGCTTTGACAATAAACACTAGAGCTGAGGAGTACTTATTAAAAGTGATAGCTCTTAAACATGAAACCGCTAGTAAACTAAGATGGCAAGGTGGTTGTCATGCATACCCTTTACGTTGCCTGGATCATTCTAAAGCAACATTCTTTCGATTAGATAAAACATTTTTGTACAACTGGTATTCTCTACTCACATTTTTTAGAGGTTACATAAGAGATAAAATAGAAAAAAGATTTTGGTGGAATAAAATGTTTGCTTAAGATCACTCATTTCAAAAAAGAGAACGAACTCGAGCTCATACCTGGTTCTCCACTTTCAAAATCAGCATCTCTGGCCCTAACTCCACATCCTGTGAAGCGGGAGGGTGGCAAACAGAAGCCACAAGAAAGCTCGGCTTGTTGTGGGCTCTAGGTACCAACGGGACCTAGAGCTGAGCCAGAGTCAGGCGTCAGGCTGGAGCCTGGATCGAACTCAGCCGCGGGCCGTGGAGGCAGTTATGGTGGGGCAGGGAGGTGGCGAGGGGGAGGGGCAGGGTGGAGGGTGCTAATTAATAAAACGAATTTGGTAGTGCGCCTTGCATCGCAAAATGCGATGCAGTGCGCGCTACGAAATTCGTTTTATTAATTAAATTGTTTACTTACCTGCAATTATCCATATGCCGGTTTTTAGCACCCTCCACCCTGCACTATAAAAGAAATAAAGTAGTGCTACTTAAATTATTTGTGCAAATACTGGGACAGACTAACCCATCCGACAGTCTTACAGTGTCAGAATTTATATAGAGGGACAAAATAAAGGCAAAATCATGCCTCTCCTAAGCACCTGTGAAGAGAAGGCAAGCTATGTGCCTTCGTTTTCCTCTGTGGCATTTACATTCAAATGTAAGGTTCCAGGCGGCCCCTAGTCGGCATATACAAACAAAAGGAGGCCGGATGGCCCTTTAACTTCGGCCTAGCTGGAGGTGAAAAAAGCCTCCCTCGCTGCCTGCACTTTGCTGCTGGGAATGGATCGCAGGCAACGAGCAGGTGCTGCTGAACATGTCCCGGTGTCTGAAAATTACACCAAGTTCAGCATATTTCTGTGAGACCCAACTTCTTGGCAGGGGGGACGGTGTCCACCCCGTGAAAAGAGTGGGGGATGCTGTGTACCTGCGTGTACCCCAACCGCGGCCGGTAATGTAATGTAATGTAATGTAAAAGAAATTTGTAAAGCGCAGCTAACACCCAGCGGTTTCTTGGCGGTAGTGGGAGTACCGGCCGGGCGGTGACGTGGGGAGGGGGAGGGGCAGGGCGGGGGGTAGTAATGTATGGATTACCGACTTTAAAAGGTATTTAAACATAAAAATAAATAAAACTAATTTCGTTGCACACACTGCATCGCATTTGGTGATGCGGTGTGTGCAACAAAATTAGTTTTATTTATTTTTATGTTTACTAACCTTTTAAAGTCCATAATCCATACATTACTAACCCCCACCCTGCCCCTCCCCCTCCCCACGTCACCGCCCGGCCGGTACTCCCACTACCGGCCGCGGCTGGTGTACCCCCAACTCGAGCCCTGCTTGCACCCTTAGGCAAGGTCTTGGGGCAGAATTACGGCCGTATTACTACAATTTTGCAATGATGCAAAAATATGAAAAACCCTTTTTTTGCAACATTTCTGAGTTTTTTCATATTAAGGCAGCATGGTATCAAGTGGTTCGTTAATGGAGGAAATTAATGGTAGAACCATTTCTAAACAACTGTTGCAAATTTAAAAAAAGAAAACATTTCACCTGTGTAGTATCCTGTTGTTAATCAACGAATTCTTTGCCAATTAATAAAATCAAATATATAAAAATAAAACTGAAAATGATTTTGCACTCTTTACTGCTGGTTTCAACAATTAAACTTTGCTTCAATGTTAGTTCGTATCCTTCTTAAAAATAACAACTTAAAAAATGTAATTTACCATCATGCAAACAAAACAAAAGTCGTGTGAAGTCATATTTCTCCTTGGTTGGCCTCGTATGAAACGGTCCTCTTGTTTACATGCTATTTTCTCTTCTCTCCGGTCCACATATTGAAAAATCATAGAAATCTGTTTTGGAGACGGTTCATAGTTAATATAATATCATGGATTTTTCTAGCTGCAGTCTACCCGATGTGAAATAGATAGACTCGTTAGTACTTTGGTTTGGCGGGTAAGGTGAACGTGTGAGAAGCGTTGCGGTGCTTAACTATATTATATATGAAGTATTTTCTTAATTCAGCCCGCGTGCCCTGTTGGTTTCTTCCATGTTTCAAATGACTGTACAGCTAATGGTATTTCCCTGAAGTCTAACAGAAACTCTGATCCCCACTTGGTCCACCCGCACTCCTTAACATAAGCAGCACGGGTAGAGATGCTCCATTCAAAATTACATTTTGCCTTTTGGGTGCTCCTCTCACCAGAGCCGTAACTTTCAATGCTGTAGCAGGATCAGTAGCACCGGGTGCTTGTGGGCCCTGTATTGATCTATTTACTCATTTAACAGGAGCCAGAGGTCCCATCTCTTTCCTTGCACTGGGACCATGCATGACACATTGGCTTTGCCACTGCTACACACTAGAATCAAGGCCACTTTTTTTGAGAACATTTGTTGCACATCGGCGCCCTCTTGTGGCTTATAGTGGTACTTCGGTAAGGCAAATGGCTACAGTTGTCTGAAAGGTCACCTCACCTCTGGAATCATCACGCAGCCTGTATGGTTCTAAATCTGCCAAGGCGGTGAGGCCCACCACTGTAGGCCGCCCTCTGTTTCCTCCGATATTACTCTGCCGCTGATCACATCTGGAGCTGCTCGGATCATTCGCTGAGAAAGAAAAGACAGAAATATATTATAGCGCAGGAGAGACAAGAGGTAATGGCGGTCACGAGAACACATCCCCGAGTGCGACCGGACTTTCAATGCATCCTGAAAGCGGAGTGTGACGCACAAGGACAGAGTTAGGGAAAGTTACAGCAACAGGAGGTGGAGGCGACGTCCCCTGCCACGTGTGGTTTTATCCCTGAAACGGCCTTGTTCTCTTGAGCGGTCGCCACGGTATCTTGCGGAATGGGCTGTCAGCGCACAGCGAGTTGACTCCATGCTAGCAGTAAGTTATTCAGCAAGCTGCTTAGAAAGCTCGGTTGGTTCCGACGCTGCTGCTTAGATCTGCGAGTGACTTGTGACAAAATGTGTATAGCGTTGACAGGAAGATAAGGTACTATTGGTATTTAATTAATGTTACCTGAAGACATTGTTTAAACACCTAAGGATGGATGCAAACTAAAAGAAAGATAATGAATGGAAGTAAACAATCATTGGTAAGGTTAAGTTGTGGGCCACCAGCTTTGCTTCCAATGTAGTTCCTTCTAGGCGGCTCTGTAGAGTCGACCACACAAGTGCAACATTCTTAGTACAAGAGAGCAAATGGCTGCAGTATGCCAACCCTTGACCACATGTTAATTGCTGTGGTGGGTAAAAGTAAAATGAGATTGACAGACCAATTGATGAAGGGGGTTGCCCATAGCTATATATATTTTTCGTCTTTTGTGAATGCAACTGAGACGAGTTGAAGACGCGTTGGCGTCGGACAAAGAATTTGGAATATATAATATATACACATGCACACACACACACACATATAAATATATATATATATATGTATATATATATATATGATTTTGTTTGAAGCATCTATATGTTTTTGCCACTACAAAATGGCGCTTAAAATTGTATGGGCGAGTTGTCTCATGATTTGTAATAGTCCTACCCTTATGTTTAGTTGGTGTGAATTTTTGGCGCCAACCAGCCTAAATTTAAATGATGTTTGTCAGCTCTACAATTTATCAGTGAGCAAGGGCACGGACGTGCCCGAAACGCGTCTGATGATTTTTACCCACCTTATGAAATAAAAAGCGTACCTTACATCATTGCCTCGAGTGCTAATTTGGGCTGTCTGCGAACTTTTCCGTGCAGGAGGCACTAAATGGAGAGTTGGAGTTTATATATATATATATATATATATATATATATATATATATATATATTGATGACCAAAGTCTCCTGCGCGTTGCAACTCTCCCCCAGCATCCGCAGGAGCACAAAGCACAACCAAATTTCATGGTGATGAATATTTTATTCGCTTGTCGGTTCCATGACGTTTCGGCACCCCAGTGCCTTGCTCACATGACAGCGATAATAAGTGAGAGTGAAATATTTAAAGTGACAGTGCTTAGTTTTGATTGGATGGTAAACCATAGACCTAGAGAGCGGGATTGTAAACTGAACAATCAATGTGTAATACAGTAGCGTTTTAAATGGTCACCAAATTAATTCATTTGCATAACAGATATTAAAAACATCTATATGGTTAGATACTGTGTGCAAAGTTCATGTATCAACAAGAATTCTCACATATTTAATTATCCCAAAAATGGTAATACAAAGATCTAAAAAGCGGGCTTGTAAAAGGAACAAACAATGTGTAATACAGTGCCGTGTTAAGTGGTCACCTAATTCATTTGAATAGCAGATATTAACGACATCTATATGGTTAAATACTTTGTGCAAAATATCGCAAAATTCATGTATCAAAAATAATTCTCACATAGTTAAATACACTTAACAAAAACACAGTATTATAAAAAATCCATAAATATTGCAAGTAGGAAATGTCGAATAAGAGATATATGATCTATAAAACCATTCCCACACTGTTCTTCCATTATACACAATTGGGAGATTAAGTATTCACCTGTCCTTTACATAGGTAAAAGCCCCTACCCGGTCTAACATTATAACGTTATAATGTTTCATGTGCAAAGTACTATCTGTTATGACATATTTTGTTTGTGCGAAACCATAATAAAGAAAGTGCTTTGTGCAATTTAAAATTCATATCTCTACTACTCATGACTCTTCAGACATATATTATTACACTATTTAACTGAGCCCAGTTAAATTGTAGACCGAGAAGAAATATATCTGGTTTCTCTAGATATGTACACATGACTCGACCCCTTAATTTAAACTTATACTGAATTTATAGAATAAGTCATAAATGAGTTGTATATCATTGTGCATCACTATCCACCCATTTTGGAGCTAATTCATCAATTTGATCTTATTGCAATGGAATACATATATATATTGCTCCAAAGAAAACCAAAAATACAAGGTTTGAAGAAGAAAACAAATTTAAACAAAAAAACAAATAAATAAACATTTCTGTGTTCAACAATACCAAATCTGTATGAGTATGAGATTTCAAGCGTTTTTTTCATTTCATACAATCAATTCAGGAGTCACTGAATTTGTTTTTGTTGTTCAAGGGAGTAATTTTCAGTCATAGATTGTTCTTGTGCCAGTAGTTGTTTCCTAGGTGTACAGTGGGCACTGTGGAATAAAACAGCATAGAGTTGTTATTAATCCTACTGTTGTATATCCAATTGCCAGAGTTGTTTAAAATAACAGTAACATAACAAAGTTGTTATATCCCAGTTGGATTCACAAAGGGGAGGGCCAAGAGGAGTATGTTGGCAATCTCACAACTATATAATACGATATGTTATTACCTATCCTGTACCTATTTAGATAGAAAAATCAATGTACACCATCATGGTAATACACACCTTATATATACACCATGTTGTTATAGTGAATTAATTTATACTGGACTAAAAAGACCATCGTCAAGATTCCCAATATTCAAATCTTTTCAAGACCCACTCCTCAGACTAATTACTGATTTTCGAAATCCTGTTCCCTTAATGTAAACTAGTATAAAGATCTTCCATTACATTCAAACCTCCTGGGTGTTTACTGTTAAGTTGTAATATATATCTGGTTTCAAGTCTTCTCAATTTCGCCTCTCTGTTACCACCCTCCCTACTTGCCAACACAGAATCCACCACAGAGTATCTGAGATCTTTATTATTACTATTGTGGTGGGTTTTAAAATGTCGTGCAACAGGGTATGTGTTATCCTGTGTTGTGATGGCACGTAAATGTTGGAGCACTCGCTTGTGGACAGGGAGCTTCGTACTACCCACATACTGTAGTGGGCATGGGCATTCCAGGATATATACGGCAAAATCTGTTTTGCACGTAAGGGTCTTGGTGATTTTATGTTCCTTATTACCAAACCCATCCCAATATCCTGTACGGTTAACCCCATGTATGCAGGCCTTGCAAGATTTGCACTTATGGAAGCCTCCTTTAATTTGCAACCCCACTGTCTTAGCAAGTACTTCCGGTCCTGTTTCCACCAGTCTGTCCCCCATGTTGGGAGCTCTGATATATGTAATACTGACCCGTTTAGGAAGACTCTGCCCAATAATTGGGTCCTGTAGTACTATAGGCCAGCTTTTGTTAATAATTTTCCTCAACTCCTTGTGGTGGAAGCTGTAGCCTGTTATAATCCTAAAGGTTCCTTCACCTTGATTGGGCATGGAGTCAGTGATTGTTTCCTCAATAGCTGTGTTGGTGGAAATATCACCTTTGGCAAGTAGGGACTGGCGATTGAGGTTTTTAGATTTGTTTATAGCCTCATCAATCGTTTTCTGGGTATATCCCCTCTCTCTAAATCTCATAGCGCTAGCAGCTTGAGCTTCCATTAAATCCTGCTCATTGCTACATAACCTGCGGAGGCGGAGCATCTCGCCATACGGTATGCTTATAATGAGGTGGCGTGGGTGTGTACTTCCCGCATAGAGTGTGGTGTTTCCAGCTGTACGTTTTCAGTATAATTTTGTCTCAAGATTATTGTTCTGTATGTATACTAGTGTGTCTAGGAAAGGGACTTGATGTTGGCTCAACTCTGCTGTAAAATGAATGTTGAGTTCATTATCATTGAGACAATCGATAAATTCCAATGCCTCTTCCTTCTCTCCCCTCCATACCACGAAGAAATCATCAATGAACCTATGCCAACTAATGACATGGTTCTTCATTTCGTGTTGGTAACGTGTATGGAGGACCAGTTCCTCCCAAGCTCCCATGTGGAGACACGCGAAGCTTGGGGAGAAACTGGCCCCCATAGCTACACCCTGCAGCTGCCTGTATATCAGACTGTTGAACATAAATATATTATGTTTGAGGCAAAAATTCAACATTAAAATCAGCATATCATTGTGTTGATGAAACTTCCTATCCCTCCTCCCCAAGTAATGCTGTACTGCTGCCACACCATCCGAGTGGCGAATACTCATGTAGAGGGAAGTAACATCGAGGGCTATTAGCCAATCTCCCTCTCGTACCCGTATATTGCTGATTTTCGACAGGAAATCCCCCGTGTCCTTGACAATAAGAGTCTAATCCTTTCACATGACTCTGGAGGAAATAGTCTATGTATATAGATGTCCTTTCCAATAGACCCCCCCTGGTCGAGATGATAGGTCTACCAGGGGGATTGTTCCTGTCCTTATGGACTTTCGGGATGAAGTATAAAGAGGGTATCACAGGGTGATCCGTTTTAAGATATTTATACTCAGATTCACTAAACAATTTCTGTGTCTTCCATTTTTGCAACAAAAGATGATATTCACCTTGCATGTTTTTAACTTCATCCCCCTTGAGTCTTTCATAATGGTCCCGATTACTGAGTTGACTGAATGCCTCCTTATCATAGTCCGATTTGGTTAGAAGCACAATATTGCCCCCTTTGTCACTCGGGCGGACGATCACTTTATTGTCCTTCTTAAACCTACCCACCAACAGTTCAAAATCAGATATTGTTTGATCATGTCTATATATTGTTTTACTTATCCTCCCATGTAATTCCTTCAGGTCACTCACCAGATTCTCATGGAACACGTACGTCAATTTCATCCCGGGGCATAATAGGGCAAAATGTCGATGGAGGTTTGAATGGGGTGAGTGGCTTAGTCAAGTTCGTCATACTGGATATTGATGTTTTAAGAGACGTATTACCAGACCCGATGTTGTCATTGGTATTGTGACTGATGGTATTGTCCCCCTCATTAGACCATAGAGTGTCCAGTTCCTGGGTTAATGAGGGATTTTGTTCAACCTCATAGGTTTCACTGGTTGTCCCACTTTGTCGCATTTCATGGTACTTTTTTAATTTCAACTTGTGGATCGCTTTGTAGAAGTCCACACTAGTGGCTGCATAAATTAAATTGGTCTTTGGTCAATTGCATTGGTGTCATATTTATTATCCTTTGCTCCGTGTGACTGCTTATTTCTTGTACCACTGACCCCTGCCTATTCTCTTCTGTTGACCTGTGTTCCCTTGACTTTGCCCTCGCCCTCGCCCTCCTCCTTCTTCTGCGGTTATAGTTTATCCATATTTTTTGCAGTTTTTTCTCGTTCCCGGTCTTAGGGATCAGAGGCGTTCCTCGCATAAAAAAATGATCTCTTCGCCCGGAGATGGTTTTTTACTACTACTTGTGGCATTGGTATCCCTGGACTCGGATTCATTTTCACTTCCCGGTTCCGAGCTAAAATCACCGGCATTAGGTTGTACACGTTTATAATTTCTTTTGCCATGTGAGTTATGTTGCGCACTTCCAGTTGGCCTCCGCACTCCGTCATACTTTCTTGATAAAGTGAAAATTTGTCCTAATAAACAGTCCTGTCTGTCCCTTGCAAATTTGTATTTTTTTTTTTTTGTCCTCATATCCACCATGGTAGAAGAAAGCCATCTTGAAACAGGCCAAAGAACCGCTGTCTCAGTGTTATACTGGATGGGATATTATAGTGAGGGGGGACCCGTCATCCCACAGCTGTTACTGGCTCAGTCTCACTTTGGCTGCCATTGGGAGCGCCCCCAGTACCGCTTCAACCGGGCTTGACCGGTTATCTGTCGCATCGAAGACTGCAACATGGGCACCATAGTTGTGTAATCATTGGACCCGGGAAAAAAAAAAAAAAGAAAACCCGGAACTTTATTGTGCCCATACCAGCAAGTACCAGAAGGTTCGTTTGTTTTTACTTCCCAGTCTAGCTAGATCCATTCTGGCCGTCTGGAGGATGGATGCCAACCAGTCTCCATGAGAAGGAGGTAGGGGGTCCTTCCACCTCCTGCAAATCTCTCTTCTTGCCAAGAGAATAGTATAGAAGGCAAGACTTCTTGCTGCTCCCTGTGATCCTGATAGGATCCCAAAGATTACCAAGGATATATCTATGATTACTGGGAAGCCCAACGATATTGTGAGGGTCTTCCCTATTGCTTCCCAAAATGTTGCAAGACGAGGGCATTCAAAAAACATATGAGTGTCTGATGCTGCCTGGAGCCCACATCTTGGACATACAACTAGATTCTCTAAAGCAAATTTAGATAACCTCTGGGGAGAGTAATACGCTCTATGCAGGGTATATAAATGATTCCTGCGAAGCCAAGAGGGTTTTACTAAGCTCTTTAGAAGCTCAAATGAGGTTGACCAAAGATTTAATATATCTTGACCCAGAGATGTACTGGTAGCGTAAACTCACCATCAGATTCCTCAAGCAGGAGTCTATACCATTTTGAGACCTCCTTTTTAGCTGGACCCAAACTCACTAAGTCCGTTATTACTTGACTGAACCCTCCTAGGATAAACATGTACCTTTTAAAAGGTGTAGAGTTATAAACCTGTGTCCAGCTAGTCATTTGTAAGTATTTAAACCTAGAAATAGTTGACCTTGTCCTTGTCTGGTGCTCCCACGAAAGTAAGTCTCCCTCATAAAAGAGGTCTCCCCAAACTTTTAGGCCCGCCTCTTTCAGAGGTATGACAAGGGTGTCTTCTAACCAGGCCGGACTATCAGGTAACCCCCAGAGCGGTGTCTTATCATAGAAATACCCTTGTTTTATGAAGTTTGTTATTTCATTCCACATTTTTGCTAACCCGTTTAGAACCTTCAATTTGATCTTTTTAAAGAACTTTGGGTTGCCAAATTTGAATAGGTACCCTGACTGACTTAAACCTTCCCCCTTCAACATGGCTGAAAACATCAGGTCTAGCCCTTGGTCTGTCGTTTTTTTTAACAAGATTCGAGTGTGCGACAGTTGAAATGCCCATGCATATATTTTTTAATCTGGGGCAGCCAGTCCCCCCTTTTCCCATCGTCTCCTCAGCTTCTTCCATGCAATTCTTGGAAGTTTTTTGTTCCAAATAAAAGAAGTAATATCTGACTGTAACTTAGTTATGTATGTCTGATCAAAATAAAGAGGTATAGTGTTAAACAGAAATTAAATCTTGGGCAGGATAGCCATCTTAATCAGATTTACTCTCCCAATTAGAGATAGTTGCAAATGAGACCAGGATTGCATCAACTTTCTACATTCTTTGGCTACTGCAGTGAGGTAAACAATGGCAAGTTTATTGAGATCTTTTATGATATTTAATCCCAAATAGCGCATTGATTGACCGGGCTGTATCTCCAGTGCAGTAACGTCCTCATTCCAAACCAACATCTCAGTTTTAGAAGTGTTGATCTGGTAGCCCGATATCTTACCAAATCGCCGAGCAATTTCAAATATAACCGGGAGGGCAGTGGCAACATCTGATGTGAGAATCAACAGGTCATCGGCATATAGAGCCACCTTTCTCTCCCACCCTCTGTGACAAAAAGGATTGATGGTCGTCTCTCTCCTCAGTTGTTGTGCGAGGGGCTCAATGTAGAAATCAAACAACAGGGGGGAGAGCGGACAACCCTGCCGTGTCCCTCTAGTTATAGAAAAGGGATCTGACAACTCCCCATTAATCAGTAGGCTTGCCACTGGGCTACGATACAACAAATCAACTGCACGGCGAAATCCCTCGCCCACGCCAAATTTAGCCAAGGCCCCCGATAGGTACCTATCGAAGGCCTTGGTCGCGTCCAGCATGAGGACAGACAGAGGGAGGTTCTGTGTAACCACTATGTCTATAGCCCCTATGAGCTCATAAGTCAGTTCATATAACTGTCGCCCCTTTACAAATCCCTTTTGATCAGCATGTAGAACTGACGGGGCTACCGTGGCCAACCTGGACGCCAATACTGTGGTGAAGATCTTGCAGTCCACGTTTAAAATTGAGATTGGCATATATGATTCACAGGCATCTTTAGGTTTCCCAGGTTTAAGGATGAGAGTAATTGATGCGTTGTCCCAAGATGCCGGTGGAGAATGACCTTCAAGGAGGATTTGGTTAAACAATTTTGTTAGAAATGGAGCTATCTCAGCTTCTAAAGTTTTATAAATTTCTGCAGGTAAGCCGTCCAAACCTGCAGCTTTACCCTTCTTACTTCTATTTATGGCTGCCCTTACTTCTCCCTCAGTTATGGCGCTATCTAAGAATTGGGATTGTTCAATTGTTAATGTAGGTAAGACTATATTTGATAACCAGTCTGTGACCTCGTCAGGTCGAGTTGCAGTTTCCTCTGTATAGATGGTTTCAAAGAATTCTTTAAAGGCCTTCCTTATGTCGGCATCTGATGTTAAGAGTTTATTACCCAACTTAATCGTGGCTACGTTGTTCCGGGCCTGGTCTGTTTTTGTCTTCCAGGCGAGCATTTTACCTGCAGCTTCGCTGTATTCAAAATGTGCCAGCTTACTCGCCTGCCATCTCTGTTGCAATCTGAGATTTAATACTACACCAAGATTAGTTTTCAGATTTGCCATTTGCTTTTTATGTAAATCTATGATGGGTTCATCTGCTACTCTACTAGAATCAATAAGATTTTGGAGGTAAACTATACTTTTTTCGATTGAAGATATTTATTCCTTGTACTGCTTTCTTTTATATGATGTTTTCCCTGTTATGAGCCCCCTCAGGAACGCTTTAAATGAGTCCCAAATGATCCTAGCAGGTGCTGTGTCATCATTATCTAAGAAGAAGTTGTGACACTCAAAATTGAGGTATTCCATGTCCTCATTAGGAGAGAGAAGTGAACGATCAAAAGTCCATCTTGTTGCTAGCCTCTCCGTTCCTTGCGCTAGATCCATTATCACAGCAGCGTGATCTGAAAGATGTATTGGAAGATACTCAATTGATTTAACACAATCAGCCAACCTTTGACTAATTAAAATAAAATCTATCCTTGACTGGTGTTTGTATTTATAGTTCCGAAAGGATACTCCTTGCTGGTTCCCAGATCTCCCTCTCCATATGTCCAGGTAACCATACGTTTTCATTACAGAGTGTAACACAAGCCTAGATTTAGATAGGACTAAGGAACTATTATTGGGGGATTTATCCAAAATCGGATCTAGTACCACGTTAAAATCACCTGCTATGATGGTTGGCTCTGGGAAGGACAACAGATGAGAAAACATAGCCTCCAGTGTAGTTGGATCGTCTTGGTTCGGCCCATAATAGCCCAAAATTGTAATTTGAGAACCAGCCATCATCACTGATGCGATGGCCCATCTGCCACCTGGGTCTACCTGTTGAGATAATAACCTCGCTTTGGCCCCTTTTTTAAAAATTATAGAGACACCTCTGGTGTTTAACGACTGAGTAGTTGAAACTGCAAAGTCAATCCGTCTATTTTTCTTAATCAAATCAACCATTTCTAAGTGTGTTAAATGGGTCTCCTGGAGAATAATAACCTGCGCCTCTAATATCTCGTAGATATTGTATGATTTTATTTTCCCTAGGTTTGGTGCGTAGACCGTTAATATTCCAGGAGAAAAAGTTAATATTAACCATCTTTGTCCTTACAGTACATAAAGAAAAGAAATACGAACATATCCTGTTGATGGAGCCCCATATTGCCCTGAAAACTAAGACTGTTAATCTTCTTTCTCTCTAATCTGCCTTGGATATTTGAGGACTTTTTTCCATTTTCCCCCCTCCCCACCACCTTCCCTAACTAAGTGCCGCCCCCCTTCCCTCCCACCCACCCACGGGAAACTCTTGCGATATCTAGCCGGAACGATGTCCGGCTGATAGCGCCCCTCCGCAAACTCCCGAGAGGAAACGCCGCCCTCTTTACATGAGTAAAACCAAGAAAAGAAGAATTGGATAATACCTAGTGATAACTATTCATTACCTTTTTTTTTTTTTTTTGTTCCCCATTCCCCTTTAAGGATTAACTTATTCTGAATTTTTTTTTTTTTTTTTTTGCCTTCCTTTTGATCAGTAACTTTAGGTCAAAAAGAAAAGGAAAGCATAATAGGTTTTGGACCAAAGCTTATTGCTACAAATGGGGATTCAGACCACTCTCTATTTGGGTCCCTGAACTTCTATTCACACCTTATTTTTACTTCCTAACTGCATCAAGAGGTCATCAGCTGCCTGGACAGACCTAATATAGGTCATCTTATTATTGTGCATGATTTTCATGGCTGCAGGGAATGTGAGTTGAGCTGTGGCTCCTAGTGCTCTAAAGGCTTCAAGACGCCTCCCAAACTCCCATTGTTTCTCTAAAGTGATTCTTGAAAGATCTGACCTTAGAAAGAAAGAAAACCCCTTCCCAGGCAGAGATTTTTGTTTAAGTGCTCAGTTTAGGATTTGTTCTTACAGAAAATAGGTGTGAAAATTAACCAAGATTTTGCGTGGTTTTACTCTCTGGACATTCCGTTTGAAAGGGTCCCTATGTACTCTTTGGATATCTGTAGCTAGCTCTTCCACTGAGTGGTCCAAAGTCAAAGACTCTTTCAGCAATGCCGCTATAAATAGCTTAATGTCTGATCGCTCAGAGCCCTCTGGTATGTTCAATATACGGAGGTTTTACGTGCAAACGGGTAGACATTTCCGTTAAAAGTTTTGTCTTTTCCCCAGAAACGCCCAGTGCAACCAACTCCTCATACATTATTGCAATCTCATCCAGGAGCTTTGCACGGTCAATTTCTGCGTACTTGATGAGAATCAGTACTGAGCGTCTGGATGCCTCCAGATTGTTGTCCGCCCACTCCCGCATCAATTCAGGATTCGGGTTTTCGTAGGCGGGTGATGTCAATATCCTGAGCCCCTCGGTATTCTATTGACTTCAGCGTATTTTTGTAGGGACTGTGGTAAATAAATAAATAATACCCTATTTTTGAATGAATAAATGAATAACAGATAGCTCAATAAATAAGAGTCAAGATTCGAGGTAGTAGGAGTTTTGCAGGTTTAATACAGCAAATACAGGAATAGGATGGCAAGGCCCAGCAGCGCTGCCGGGGTCAGGATCGGGACAAGGGGAATAACTTTTTAATAACAGTGCATGAGCATATATACATAACGCAAACACATAGCATTACATTGCAATAGGCGTAGCAGTGGGTGGAGCAAAAGGCGTGACGCGTAGCAGTCGCGAAAGATAAGGGTGAAAAGAGGTGTAACAGGGCGTATACATAGACATGTGATGCAAACGTAACAGAATATGTCATGAATAGGGCGGAAACCATGGAGGGGGCTACCTGAGGAGCCGGGACCTCTAACCTGATGGTGCGCGCAAACTAGCAATGACGTGTTACTAGGAGAAGCTGGGGGCTATGAACTCTGTGCTAGGAGCAGAGACTGAAGTCTGGAGAGTCAGGGCGACATGTACCTAAACAGCATCTAGTATCTGATGTTTAGAGAACATGTTGATATAAACTAGAAGTCAGGAGGGGAAAGGCTAACTTGATTCTAAGACTGGACCATGCATTATTCTACATGTAGTGCGTGATGAAGAATATTAAATGACCATTAAATGCAGTATTTCTCTAACGTGGAGACGTGAAGGCTAGACAATGACGGAAACTATCGATGCGATTCAGTAGCTTTAGGAATGCAGAGAAGGAGGACTGAACTGATAACTGGAATCATAACATATTCTTGGCAGACTCAGAGGCAGAGCCAGGGTGAGCCGGGCACTGCGAGGCAGGAAGTAAGTGAAGGGTCGAGGATACAGGTGGGGGCTGTATCGCTCCTCAGCGAGGCTTCAGGAGACAGGAGCTGAATCTGGTGTCCGGGCCCTTTTGAGGCCTAGAAACGGGGACTTTTCAATAGAATAACGTGCACACTGAGAAACGTGGCAACGTAGCTTTACATAGGCCTGATATTCGTAGTATTCACGAGAACTGGAAACTGGCATACTAGAGGTGGACACAACTGTAATTGCGTCATTAATCGAACATAGGGAATGCATATGCATATTTAATCATGCACACATAACATATGATGGATGACACGTAGGGACACAGAACATGGCAAAATTTACTTTTCCACATTCCCTCCTTGTCACTACGTTTCCATCAGGAAACATCAATATTCATGATACCATCTATCATTTCATACAGTATCATTTGCTCGTCTCGAATTATCCTGGAACGGGATTTAGAACGGGGCTTGGGACTAGGAATACAAGAGGTAGCACAGATGCCGCAAATCGCAGGGCCACATTGTATACAGAGGCAGCAGCTGAATATGATCGCTACTGCAATACCTAGAAAGGACAAGACTTTCCATCCCCAGGCGGAAATTATATTCCAGAACCAACCGGACCATGTCCAGGTGCCTGGATCTTGGTGTAACAGATGGGCAATTTTATGTAGTCTGGTTATAGCTGAATAAACAGACGGCGCGTTATTTGGAATGAAAATGCAGCAACTAGATCCGATGACTCTACAGGCCCCGCCCCTATCGGCCAGTATGACGTCAAGGACGAGACGATTCTGTAAAACGACAAATCTCATAGCAGATTGCTCTTCAGTTAAGTTACCTAGAGCAGAGGCAGTCTCATTTACTACAGCTTCGAGGGTTCTGGTTAACCTACGGATTAGCTTACTATTCTGGATAGGTCCTATAAAGAAAAAGAAACCTCTGTTGAAATCTGTATACTGTTCTAGAGCAGTTTCGGTATAATCGACAATTGGGGACTCCCTTCTATGTCTAATGTGTACTAGATGTGTGTTTCTATGATAATCAGGTGGGGCTAGGAAAACTGGTGGCAGTAGGAAGGCAATGTAACAGGTTCCCTCCCAATCGAGGGGCAGACGAACATATGCAGTTTGACCACAAATAAAATAAGAATGACGTGAAGCTTTGAAAATGGATTTCCCACTGTCACTATACTTGACAATAGTAGTACAATCACTATGTCCTACATGTACGGAACCATTATTTCGGACACATAATTCGCCTTTAACTGGTAGTACTGAAATAGCAGGTAAGTCTGGAGTAGTATCAGACTGAACATTCAGGACCATGAAATTCGAAGAATAGTTACCTAAATTATACACTTCATTTTCTAGATCTAACCCGGTTCTGTGGGGGAGACCTTGCTTGTCTGGAAAACATGTACTGTTAAGAAAAGACATATCTGTTGAGGATGACGTTAACGTGGACCATGCTCCACACGAACCATTATGTGAAAATGGATAAGGAAAAAGTGGCAGAACTCCCTTCGGTATCTGGAAAGGGGGGAGTCGACCACACACCCAAAAATTAGTGGCATTGCTGGTCTGATGTGAGTAATGTAACATGCGGATGAAAGAATTATTTTTCATAGCGAGGCGGTAAGAGAGTTCATGAGGAGGCAGATCACTAAACGTGTGCTCTACTGTAGCATTAGCAGACTTATTTACATGAAGAACTGGGAAATACAAGAAAAATGCATAACTGGTGCAGGAAATCATAATGCTGAGAAACAATATGAAACATAGAAAAACAATACATCGAATTGAGTTTTGACTAACTCTCTCACTATGGGGGTCTATTTTATACATGTCAGAAATAGTCTAACCGTTTCACCTAGGGGAGGACTTAGACAATCAAACTGGCTGACTTATTTTACTAGACCGGAGTTTCAACTTATACTCCTGTTGCGGAGTTTTCTCTAACAGGGGAGGGTTTGTAGCAATGTCTTTTGCGGGACAGTCCTTGAGAACAATATTTTGGCAATCCTTCAAATCCTGGGAAATGTTCTTTGAGACGGGTTTCAGTCCATAAAACTTCTTTATATGTGAAAGGTGCACCCAGCCTTTGCGACCCTCCAACTTCACGGCTGTACGGGTGGCGAGGAGGACCTGTCGGGGCTCCTTCCAGCGTGGCTCCAGCGGACTTGAGCGGTCAAAATTGCGGACCAAGACCATGGATCCTGGAACGATTTCATGCGGTGCCACCTCGGTATTGTCTGGAAATGCGGCGGCAACCTGTGAACGACAAGAGTTGAGGGCAGACATCAAGGAAGCTAGGTAATCTGTCAGCATATTACTTGAAACATCGGTAATACTTCGAGGTCTAGGAGTACCCCACATGTTAGGGGGGCGGCCGAAAACGACCTCATACGGGGACAGACCTGATCTGGAATGTGCGACCATGCGCATATAAAATAAAGCGACTGGCAGAGCTACTAGCCAGTCCACACCTTTCTCTTTACATACTTTTGCAATACGGATTTTTAGAGTCTGGTTATGTCTCTCTACGAGACCGGCTGCTTCAGGATGGCGTACACAATGAAACTTCCACTGGTACCCCAACAAAAGGGAAACATGCTTCATTAACTCAGATGAGAATGGCTGGCCGTTGTCAGAATATACGACTCTAGGGAGTCCATAACGGGGGAAGAACTCACGAACCAACTGCTTGGCAGTGGTCGCGGCTGTGTAATCTGGGACTGGATATGCTTCTGTCCACCTGGACAAAGCGCATACAACTACAAGGACATACTTGAAACCTCGACATCGTTCCATCTGAATATAATCCATCTTGAGGACTTCAAAAGGGTGGTCAGGGGGCTGGAATCCACCTTGTTCCACCGGGACACTTTTACCTGGATTAAACTGGCAACATATCATACAGGTACGGACTTTCTGTTTGGCTGCAGCTCGTAAATGCTTGTTGAACCAGATGTTCTGGATACTGTCTAACATAGCTTTTTCTCCTAAATGTGCTGGACTATGTGCGGTATTAATAATGACTTGAACCATAGAGTCGGGGAGAAACCATGTGGCTCTACCCTTCGTTAACCATCCTTGATCTGTCTGGACCCCTCCTTGTTCGGACCATTTCTTGATTTCTTCGGGAGTAGCATGTAACTGTATGTCTATGACATCTTGTGTAGGGTCTTTAACTGTCATACATGTAATCGGATCTGGAGTGTGTGTCATGTTAACTGGAATGTCTAGAGTCTGTGTTGTAAGCTTGGCTGTGCGATCTGCTAGATCGTTACCTTGAGAAATGGTATCAGTAACTTTCGTATGTGCTTTGCACTTCATGATAGCGATAGATGTCGGTAAATGTATGGCATCTAACAGAGCTTGAATAAGGAGACCATGCTGAATCTTGGTTCCATGAGAAGTCATGAAACCTCTCTCCTGCCAGAGCACTCCGAAGTCGTGTACAACTCCAAATGCGTAGCGTGAATCTGTGTAAACATTAACTTTCAAGTTCTTGGCATGTATGCAGGCTTGTGTCAGAGCAACTAGCTCTGCTGCTTGAGCGGACAGGGTGTCAATACGGTGTGTTTCAATAACTTCAGTGTCAGTAGTCACTGCATACGCGGCGACTAGTTCTCCTGTACTTGTTCTCATACATGAACCATCCACATAAAGTGTCAGGTCGGGGTCTGGTAACGGAATATCTGTCAGATCTTGTCTTGGCTTTGTCGTAATGTTAACTACTTCCACGCAGTCATGTGTGGCAGAATTCGGAGTAACTGATGGTAACAGTGTAGCAGGGTTCAGGATGTTGCAGCGTCTGATTTCTATGTGTGGCTGGAACAGTGTCAATTCATAACCTGTTAAACGTGCAATTGTCAAGTGCTGAGTTTGTGTTCGGTTTAAAAGAACTTCCACGGAATGTGGAACTTGTACTGTCAAGGAGTGTCCTAAGACTATGGAATCACTTTGTCTGATAGCTAGGGCTGTGGCTGCAACTGACTTGAGGCACGCAGGCAGAGCCTGGGCTACAGGATCTAATGTGCTCGAAAAATAAGCACAGGGCTTGTATTGTCCTGCTTGATCTTGTGTGAGAACAGATAATGCTGTACCTTCGCGTTCAGTGACGAAAAGTGTAAAAGGCTTACTGTAGTTCGGTGTCGCTAGAACTGGAGCTTGGCATAGGGCTTTCTTTAACTCATTGAAACTAAGTGTATGTTCAGATGTCCAAGGGAGGACAGTCGATACGGCTGCCTCCTGTGTCGTTAACTGTATCAGTGGCTTGGCTAGAAATGCATACTGAGGAATCCATTGTCTGGAGTAAGAAGTGAGGCCGATAAAAGCACGTACCTCCTTCTGGGTCTTGGGCTGAGGAAGACTCGCTATTAACTGGATACGGTCTGGTGTCAACTGCCTACCCCTCTTGGACAGTAAGTGTCCTAAGTAGACCACTTGCTGGACACAGAATTGAAGCTTAGAAGGGGACACCTTGTGCCCCATCTCGGCTAGGAAATACAAGACTGTAAGGGATGCTCGCTCGCAAGCACGTTCAGAACGGGCTGTGATCAGGAGATCATCGACATACTGGAGCAGGGCAGTGTCAGTTGGCATGTGAATGTTGTCTAGTTGTCTTTTAAGTGCTTGACTGTAAATGCTAGGGCTTTCTGTGAAACCTTGAGGAGCGCGTGTGAACATATAGCTCCTTCCATTTAAACAAAATCCGAAAAGGAACTGGCTGTCTGGATGAATAGGGACACTGAAAAACGCGTTCTTGAGGTCGATTACAGTAAAGAACGTGGCTTCGGAATCAATGGCTGTCAATAGGGAAGAGATATCTGGAACGACTGGGTACTGAGGAATAATACATTTATTAAGTTCTCGTAGGTCAATCACTAATCGATATACTGGGGGTGCATTTGGATCAGTACGTTTCATGACTGGAATGATCGGGGAATTGCATACATTGTAGTCAGTTTCTACAACCACTCCTTGAGCCATGAGCTCGTCAATAATTTTGGATAAGGCTGCTACAGCCTCAGGTGGCAGTCTGTACTGTCTGATTCGTGGTAACACCACACCTGGCTTGAGAGTCACACGATAGGGTGTGATTTGCATATAACCAACATCAGTTGGACCTTGCGCCCATAGATGCTGCGGAACATTAGACAATCTGGGATCAAAATCTCGTAATACATAGTGACCCTTAAAGTCACGTAGGAACAATTGTATTCCCTCTGGGGAACAGCATATAACTGCACCTAACTCTTTCAGTGTTTTAATGCCTAATAGGTTTTCTGGACATGACTTAGTAAGTAACAGATCAGTAGTGCGGGACAATGGACCTACTTCTAGAGTAACTGGCTTTGATATTTCATTTACAATGGGTTTTCCTGAAAATCCAAGGGAAACATTTCTTGAGCCTGAGAGCGGAGCCCCTGGAACTTCGGCCTGACTAATTGTGGTCCTACTTGCCCCTGTATCAATCAAAAACTTTCTGTCTTTCCCTAATACTTGACTGTGAACATAAGGACCTTCTTGATCTACAGGTATCTCGATGAGAGGCAAGCCTACCTCCCTCTCTAGGCTGTTTCATGAATACTGCTGGTACTCTGGATACTCAGACTGTGCATACTGGTACATCTGCTGTGTAACGTGCTGTGTTGCAGCAATAGGCTGCGGTGCGGTAACTGTCTGTGGTGCATTCTGTGGCTGAGGAGTCTGTGAAACTTGTTCTTGTCTAGGCGGACGTGGTCTTTCTTTAGTCTTACCAGTAGCTATGTTGTGTTTCAGAACTGCACACTCGTTTATAAAATGACCTGGCTGTTTACAATAATTGCAGTTCCCTTTAACGGGAGCTGCAGGATGACTAGCTTGATTCGGACCCCTCTTCTGACTGTCTTGAGGAACAGATTGTGCAACTAGTACTTTCATTTTTGTGTCTTTCATACGTTTTCTCTCGTGTTCCTGTTCTTCCCTGATCCTATTCTGGTGGTATTGGAGCATCTGCAACATCTGGGACGGGGTATTAGCTTGCCAGGTACTTTCGACTTTCAAAACTCGATTTTTAATTTGTGGACTTGAATTCTCGACTAATTTAGTAACAAAAAGGTGAGGGTATGACTCACTACTTGTCTTGAGGCCACTGTTGATGCTAAAACATTTCTCAAATCTGGAATAAAAATCACTAATATCTTCGTCTTGTTTCTGTTTACAGGCTGAGATTGCATCCCAGTCTTCTTTTCTAGTTGTCAATAATCTAGGTAAAACTTGTATTAATAATTCTGGTAATTCTTTACATTTCGCTCCAAGACCGGTACCTGGTACTCGTGCCTTGTCTTCAGCTTCTAGAACTGCCCAATCGATCTTTTTCTCTCCCACCTCCCATTCTTTTTCCTTGAGCTTTTCATACACCCCTGCGGGCAGCAGAACCTTTAACATTTTAATTATATCTGGATACGTGTATTCTCCCATACGGAGCATGTCTTTTAATTCTCTATGGAACCCTGCTGGATCTTTATCATGACAGGGAATTAATTTCTTCATCTCTAGGAGTTCCATCTTTGTAATCGGAGTGTAAACAAACACTCGTTCTAGTTCGCCACCCGTTCCTCTAACTGGGTGGACTTCTCGTAACGGATTCTGTCTCTCTATGTAAAATGGTTTACTTTCTGGGGGTGAGACATGAACAAAATGCGGGTTCAGAAACGTTCTATATTTGTGACGCTGTTCTAGAATGACACTAATTAAGTCGGTACCTAAACCTTTCCATCTATACTGGAGTAACTCGTTCAGGATATCATGTAACGGGCCTGGATCAGAGTGCTGACCCTCATACAATGTAATGAGGTGCTGAATCATATACATACCCGCCAGTCGTTGTTCGGCTGGGGGCATTTTCAGAAACATTTGTGCCACTATTTCGTCTGGAAAAGTGGTAGAATCAGTAATCCATCGGACTGCTGATCGGGCTAGTTCTTGTTCATGCATGGTACTCAACTCACTGTAACCGATTTGTGATTTCAGAATGTGATCGGTAGCTTGAAACACTTGTTCTAGAGAACCTTGTTCTGGTGCTGGATGATGAAAAATAGACTTGTGTTCTAGGCGTAAATGGCGATCTGGAAATCTAGATTTTCCTACATACGCTATTCTGTCGGGATTCTCGTCGTCTAACTCTTCAGGATCAGAGTTACTTTCTTTCTCGCTTACTTGTGCTGCTTTACGCTGTTCGTGTAACTTTATTATTTCTTTACGGATTTTCTTGTACATACTCTCCATAGCACCGACGGTCTTGTGCTTACCCTCGGCTATATTATCACTCCACCTTGTCAGGGTTTTCATTGCAGCCGGATCTTTAGACGGGTAATCTTGTTCTCTTATTAGACAATTGATCAGAAACTTTAATATCATGAGCTGGGTCTCAGCTTTCCTTTGAGACATGGCCTCGCCAATGCTTTCTGGATCATCCCCTGTACGGATGAAGCGATATATTCTGTCTAGATCTTCTTTCATATTCGGTAAGGTGACTAGATACTCGGTCACCTTTCTTACGCGGAATGAATATAAAACCATATTATCCTCGCCTGGGACTGGATCATAGCCGCATTCGGTAAGGGATTTTCTTATTTCTGCTACAGTCTGATGTCTGGGCGTACGCTGTGATGCTTGCATATGTAATTCGGCTGTCGTTAAACGCTTGTGTGGCGGCGGGGTTTGAGGAGTACCTCCCCCTGCGGCCCCTAAACTAGAGTCGTCTACTGAGGCTCTTCGTCCTGGCAGAGTGGGAAATGGAAATGTAGGCTGGACTTGTATGGCGGGCTGGACCGGGGGTACCGTAACAGGTACTCCGGTGTCTGGAGGAGCGGGAAGTGCCTGATTTACAGGGACTGGCGGAGCGCGAACAAGATTTGCATATTCTGGGACTGTGTCGTCCAAATAGGACGAAATAAAAATATCAGCTGCGGTCTGTTTGTGACGTAGCTTGGTCGGAACTAATGGTGGCGGGAAATTACTGGATGCCTCTGGGGTCGCTTTTGGCAAGCCCTCGGCAAGGAGAGGATACATACCCCTAATAAGGGCATGCCTCTGTCTGTCTGACTGTTCGGCTTTGACTTGTTCACCTATCTCGATTAGTTCTTTTTCTTGTGCTCGTTCTAAGGATTCTCTACTTAATTCTGACTTTCTGATTTCTTTTTCAGTTCTTTTATGAGCTTCTTTGCGCCATAACTCGATTGCATCTTTCTGTGACTGTCTGGCTTTCTTTTTCCATAATGCCTCTTCTACTCGCATGATGCACTCGGCATCCCATGTACCCGATACGGGCCATCTATACTTTTCTTCTAACAGTTTGGTATAATCTACCCATAAGTCTAGATACAAAATGGCGCTTATGCCATGCTTCTGATACATAAAATGACCTGGACTGTCCCTAGGCGGAACTGGAACTGCTGCTTCCAGCAGACCCTTTCTAGTTTTTAACTGACGTAACTTAGAAAACAAGGGCATGACTGGACTGTAATCTAGACACAATACAATACACAATGAACACGATACTTATTCCCCATTCATACCACGACATTAAAATACATGAAGAACATTTAAAAATAACAGTTTGAACAGAATACTACCTGGAATACGGAACACAGAATACATGAATTTCCTCGAGAACAGAACTGACTGGAACAGAAACTAGGTGCACTGCTGAAACAGTACGAAACTTACCGGTCTCATAAAGAGACACGTCAGGACCCGCATCCACCGAAGTGGACACTTCGTTTGTGGGTCTGTGTACCACCAACCCACGGACCAGAGTCAATTAAATTGACCCTGTCTAGATACTACCCCAGTAACGGTACTCACCGGGCAGCAAGAACGGAAGGCCTCAGACTGGACGGGACTGCTTGGACGCCGGACGGACGAACTTCGGACTTCTGTTACAGGTGGGCCTCCGGATACCTCGGACCTTGGACTCTCGGCTTGGGCTCTGGTCGGGACTCGCCGCGTTCCTCCACCGTCTCGTCTGGATGCTGGACCGCCTCCTCCGTCTCCTCCGTGGGCCTGAGGGATACTTGAAGCAGAAATATCTGCCGGTGCGCAGAAGAGTTCCGTCACGACTGCAGAGGGTCAGGGGGTCGGCGTGGCTTCACCGACGCGTGGGGAAAGGGCAAGTCCCTGTTCGGGCGCCATTATGTGGTAAATAAATAAATAATACCCTATTTTTGAATGAATAAATGAATAACAGATAGCTCAATAAATAAGAGTCAAGATTCGAGGTAGTAGGAGTTTTGCAGGTTTAATACAGCAAATACAGGAATAGGATGGCAAGGCCCAGCAGCGCTGCCGGGGTCAGGATCGGGACAAGGGGAATAACTTTTTAATAACTGTGCATGAGAATATATACATAACGCAAACACATAGCATTACATTGCAATAGGCGTAGCAGTGGGTGGAGCAAAAGGCGTGACGCGTAGCAGTCGCGAAAGATAAGGGTGAAAAGAGGTGTAACAGGGCGTATACATAGACATGTGATGCAAACGTAACAGAATATGTCATGAATAGGGCGGAAACCATGGAGGGGGCTACCTGAGGAGCCGGGACCTCTAACCTGATGGTGCGCGCAAACTAGCAATGATGTGTTACTAGGAGAAGCTGGGGGCTATGAACTCTGTGCTAGGAGCAGAGACTGAAGTCTGGAGAGTCAGGGCGACATGTACCTAAACAGCATCTAGTATCTGATGTTTAGAGAACATGTTGATATAAACTAGAAGTCAGGAGGGGAAAGGCTAACTTGATTCTAAGACTGGACCATGCATTATTCTACATGTAGTGCGTGATGAAGAATATTAAATGACCATTAAATGCAGTATTTCTCTAACGTGGAGACGTGAAGGCTAGACAATGACGGAAACTATCGATGCGATTCAGTAGCTTTAGGAATGCAGAGAAGGAGGACTGAACTGATAACTGGAATCATAACATATTCTTGGCAGACTCAGAGGCAGAGCCAGGGTGAGCCGGGCACTGCGAGGCAGGAAGTAAGTGAAGGGTCGAGGATACAGGTGGGGGCTGTATCGCTCCTCAGCGAGGCTTCAGGAGACAGGAGCTGAATCTGGTGTCCGGGCCCTTTTGAGGCCTAGAAACGGGGACTTTTCAATAGAATAACGTGCACACTGAGAAACGTGGCAACGTAGCTTTACATAGGCCTGATATTCGTAGTATTCACGAGAACTGGAAACTGGCATACTAGAGGTGGACACAACTGTAATTGCGTCATTAATCGAACATAGGGAATGCATATGCATATTTAATCATGCACACATAACATATGATGGATGACACGTAGGGACACAGAACATGGCAAAATTTACTTTTCCACAGGACCTCGCCTCCCACCATTTACTTTGTTCTTGGCAAGACTTTTTCTCCAAAGCTTTGATCTTGTTATATAACGTGTCGGTACTGGCATTTCCGTGTGTGTCTGGTTTGTCATGTGCAGCGGCAGATGTGGCAGGGAGTTCCTCAGAGAACATAGCATTTACTCGAGCCTCCCGCTCCCTCACGCTGCCAGCCGACATGGTAATAATGCAAATTATTTATGTGGTTCCAGTAGCCGAATGCCTGCAATATAACACTCACGCTGCTTGCCACTTTGACGTATAGCTCTCCGCCTTCAAGCTCGATTAGGTTTTTTTTTTCCGCTGCTGTGATGCTTGTCCCGGGTCTCCCGCCTCTCAGTCTTGCTGCAGGCGTGGAACTTCCGAGTGCTCCTACTGCTTCCGGTACAGCCGTACCGATTGAAGGGGTCAAACGCTTTCTTCCTCCCAGTAGACCAAGACGCCCAAGCAAGACCCGGGTGAGAATCCACTTGTAATGGCGTTGACCTATGAAATTTCCGTTCTTGGAGAGGGTCTCGTGTATAGTTGCGTAGATTCCAGCGACCAAATATATTGATGACCAAAGTCTCCTGCGCGTTGCAACTCTCCCCCAGCATGCGCAGGAACACAAAGCACAGACCAAATTTCACGGTGATGAATATTTTATTCTCTTGTCGGTTCCATGACGTTTCGGCACCCCAGTGCCTTGCTCACATGACAGTGATAATAAGTGAGGGTGAAATATTTAAAGTGACAGTGCTTAGTTTTGATTGGATATACATATATCACTTTCCGATGTGAAAAGAAAAGTGGGGACGAACTCGCATGCTTTATTTTTCCATTTTATTGCCATCCTTTAAATCATGAGGACTTTATCATCAGGCAGGCACAAGTCAACGCGTTTCAGGCTACCACAGCCCTTGTTCACGATCAACCTGGCTTCTGACCAACTACATGATTTAAAGGATGGCAAGAAAATGGAAAAATAAAGCACGTGAGTTCGTCCCCGCTTTTCTTTTCACATCGAAAAAAGAATCTGTTTGGAAATATATATATATATATATATATATATATATCTATATATATATATATATATATATATCTATATATATAGATATATCTATATATATAGATATATCTATATATATATATATATATATATTCACTGAAAAAACCATAGGTTTGACACCAGTTATAGTTAGCTGGAAATTTTACTCGCATAAAACCATTGAAATTTCCACGTTATAGTTAGTTGGACTCTCTATAAGTTGCGCGTGCAATGCACTGCTGATGACGTCACATATTACATCACTCATGACATGGTCAGTGACATCACTCATGACATCACTGATGACACCATCCAGTGAATGTGTGTCTTTCCGAGAAATAAATATGTGTTATATATGTATATGTAAAAGTTGATGGAAGAATAAATGTTTAAATAAGTGTTTACATGGATGTTTTTTAAAAAAAATTGATTGGTTCACTGGTTTATTAAGTGTATCTTGGTGTATACATATATTAGTGAGTAATGTTTAAATATTTAAATATAAGGATTAGTGTTTCACTGTGTGTATAAGTGGCTGCATGGGTTGGAGAAACATGTTAACTCCCTGCTCAATTCATATGTTGAAACCTCCAATTTTTTACATGGTTCTCAATCCGGGTTCAGGGCTGGTTTTTCTACGGAAACCACTCTGCTTGGTGTGTCAGAGACCATCAGACGTCAGGTGGACAATGGGGAGACGGTGGCACTCATCTTGCTTGACTTGAGTGCCGCATTCGACACCGTCTCCCATTCCATCCTGTTGTCCACCTTGAAGGCTGTTGGCGTCGGAGGTTCCGCCCTGGCCTGGATTGCTAATTTTCTTTCTGATTGCACGTTTCAAGTTTTCTCTTCCACATCTGTTTCATCCATACTCCCCTCCACTCACGGTGTTCCCCAAGGGTCTATCCTTAGTCCCCTTTTTTTTAACCTGTATGTGAGACCTCTTGCTTTTTTGGCAGAACAGGCTGGTCTCACAATTTATTCCTATGCTGATGACACTCAAGTCATCTACTCACTGTCTACCAATAAAAACCTCCCCTCTTCTTCTCTTCAATCCGGGCTGAAACAAATATCAGACTGGATGTTGAAGCACAAATTAAAATTAAACGGGGACAAAACAGAACTGCTCCTGTTTGGCTCAGACACCTCGCTCTGGGGCCCACAACATTGGCCTCCAGAGATGGGCCCTTTACCTACTCCCACCGTGTCAGCTCGGAATCTAGGGGTTATCTTCGATAACCAACTATCATTTAAACAACACGTGGTGAAAGTCTCCGCCACCTGTACCACCATCATCAGGTGGCTGAGAAAAATCACGTGGATGCTGCCTGCCGACACCCTGAGAACTGTAGTCCAGGCTCTTGTCACCTCACGCCTGGACTATGGGAACATCCTACTCCTGGGTGCCTGCAAGGAAGTGACCAGGAAGTTTCAGGTGGTACAGAATATGGCAGTCCGCCTTATCTGTCACCTTCCTGCTAGATCCTCGGTCACACAGCATAGGCGTAAACTGCACTGGTTATGCATCGAGAGTAGAACTAAATTCAAAGCACTTTGCTATATGCACAAGATTATGACAGGAAGAGCCCCTCATTACCTTTCTGCTTTGGTTCAGCAATACATTCCCCCCCGTACACTTAGGTCTTCCACTCAGAACAAATTCAGGACTCCCCGTGTCAACAGAGCCAAAATGGGAGGACGCTCGTTTTCCCTGTTGGCACCCTCTTAATGGAATTCCCTACCTCAATCTTTGCGCTCTGAACTGTGCTTTCTGAAATTCCGTAATGGAATTAAAACTTGGCTTTTTGACGCCTAATCTCCTAGTCTGACATTCCTCGCATTCCTCATACTGTTCAGCTTGCTTTAGCGCCGGGAAACCTCCGGGTAGCTGTGCGCTCAATAAATGTAATTATAAATAAATAAAATAAAATACATGTGTATGTATATGGGTTATTAGATGTTTTTTTTAGTATCAGTATGAGTGTCTGTATGGTTTGGTGGGGGTATTACTTAGCACATAGATGCATGAGTAACTGCCTCTCTGTTTGTATGTGTTTTGAAGACAGCATATGTGCAGGACTGTATGGGTGAAAGAGTGTGTATATGTGTATGTTAGTGAGTGAATGACTGTCTCACTAATGTCTTTATCAGTAACTACATATGTTTTAATCTAGTGGATGTGAATATTGATGTATATAATTGAGTATAGGTGAGAGTAAGAGATTGTAAGAGTTCCTGGTTAAATAAGTATGTGTTTCTATAAGTGAATGTTTAAGAGAGTAAGTATGTGTAAGTTTCCTTAGAAGTAAGGTGGTAGTGTGTGTGTAGCTGTATATGCAAATAAATGGATGTTCAATAGTTTATTTCCATGTGTGAGTATGTGTATGAGTAACATTTGGATGACTGTCGTTGTGTAATAGGATATATAGGTGTATCTCTACATATGATGAGTGAGTATATATATGAGTGACTATATAGAACTGTTGGTGAACGAATGGATTTGTATATAGATGGTGGAATTACTGAATTGGTTGTTGTAACTGGTATGGGTATATCCATTTTTTTGAAAATTTTAGTTTCTATTTCTGAATATGTGTTTCAAGGGTTACATTACAGTGAAAGGAAGTCTGTCACTCTGTCACAAGGATTGTGTCATCAGTGATGTCATGAGTGATGTCACTGACCATGTCATGAGTGATGTAATATGTGACGTCATCAGCAGTGCATTGCTCGCGCAAGTTATAGTGAGTCCAACTAACTATTACGTGGGAATTTCAATGGTTTTATGCGAGTAAAATTTCCAGCTAACTATAACTGGTGAGAAACCTATCGTTTTTTCTGTGAATGTAATAGGTTTTTTAAATGCTAATTCCTAACTATAACTGGTGTGAAACCTATGGTTTTTTCAGTGAATTTCATAGGTTTTTTAAATGCTAATTCCTAACTATATATAGGCTCAAACCTATGTTTTTTTCAGTGAATTTCAAAGGTTTTTTAATAGCAAATCTCTAGAGCTATGACATATATTATTTTTATTATGAATTTTATATTGTATATTTATGTAATACTATTTTTTATGTATATTTTTCCCTTTTTTTTTTGTTTTTGTTTTTTTGCCCTGGAGCGCTCCCGGTGCGCGTACCGGTGAGCGTCCCGTTAGCGCTATTGCCGCGAACAAAAACAACATTGTGACGTATCGCGTAGCCGCGACGCCGTGCGTCATAAGACACGTATCGCGTAGCAGCGAGATGCGTCTTATGACGCACGGCGTAAGCGCACCCGGAAGCGCCCGAGCGCATACGATCGCCCTACGTAAGCGCCCCCGGGCGCGCCCCAACGCGCTTACGCTAAGCGCCCCCGACACGCCCCGGGGCACGTAGCGTAAGCGCATCGGGTCATGTGACCTGAAAATATCACTTTTCATTGGTTCAGAACAGTTTTGTTTTCCAAATGATGAAAGCCCGGGTCATGTGACCTTAAAATAACACTTTTCATTGGTTCAGAACAGTTTGTTTTCCAAATGATGAAAGCCCCCACCTTTTTTCCTCATTCTCACTTTGTTCTTTGAGTGAGGAAGACCTGTTTCCATTAATTGAGAAATGGCTACAGTAGCAGCAGCAGCAGGAGCATCTGCACCACCACCACCACCACAACACCACATTGGTGGTGAAGAAGAAGAGGAGGAGGAGGAGGAGGAGGAGGAGAGGCACTTCCTGCCTGAAGACAATCCCCCTTATAAACCGAGAGAGCACATTGTGTGGGAGTTTTTCAAAATCCCAAGGGGCGAAAAGAAAGTCAATGCGCCGAAAGTGACATGTCTGATATGTGGCACTGTACTTTCCAGGGGGAACCCTGCGAAAAAGTACTCTTTTGGTAATAATACCATGATTCGCCACATGCAACGGAGGCATCCCAACAACTATTCTGTGGCAGAGGTGAGAGAACTAACCAGAAACCCTCCCCAATCTTCTGCCAGCACCTCCACAGGCAAACAACCCACTCCATCGGGTCCAGAGGCAAGGGAGATGGTCCCAAACATCCAAACCCAGTTTGGAGATTTTAAAATTGTTTGCATATTTTGTGGGACTACAATTTCTTATGGTGAACAAAGCATCAAATTGATTAACCGTGCTGGGGACAACCACAAGTGCAAAAAGAAGCCTTAATTTTTTCCTAATTTTTTTTACTCCAGTTGAGCCGTTTACAATTCCCTGTTTTTTGTTTGTCCCCATAAAAATAACAAAAAAAATATAAAATTGTTCATAAAAGCCCAAAAAGTCAAAAAAATTCAAAAAAACAATAAAAAAATAAAACAACAAAAAGAATTAAAAAAGAGTTCTTTTTAGAACTACCTCCAATTTAAAAAAAATGCTAAATTTTTTAAAAACTCTGTCATTCTTTTTTCTCCAGGGTACGCTCCCCGGTACGCTCCCCGGTGCGCGTACCGGGCGCTCCCCCGCGAAAATTCCCCCTTTGTTTTTGCCACCTCTTGTGTCTCGATCCTACCGAGACACAAGATGGCGACCGCTCCGGACTGTTTGGAATGTTGACAGACACCCGAGAGCCAATCAGCTTTCCGCTCGCGAACTCGCGTAGCGCGCTGGTACGCGCCCCGGTGCACGTACCGGGACGCGCTTATAGATATATATATTTTTTTGTACCTAAATTACTCAAAATCCACTGGATCACATATCTTGAGACATAGCAACGGCACATCGGGCTACCAGTCCCTACAATTTTGCCAAGTTTGGTGGAAATCCATTCAGCCTTTCGGGCAAAAAGTGAGTCCAACCGCCCTATGGAAATTAACAAGGGGAAAACACGTTTTTGGACCCCCCTTTTATCTCGGCCCCCGCTTGACAAATCCCCCCCAAACTTTCAGGGAAGGAGCGGAGCGGCCCATCTTCTTTGAGAAATTCAGCCAATTCCGTCCATCAACGCCAAAGTTATTACCAATAGAATGTTGCGGATTTCCTATGGAAAACGATCCTAACTATAACTACCTACTGGCGACCGCCAGTAGGTAATATATATATATATATATATATATACATATATATATATATATATATATTTTTACACAAACAAACAGACCTCCGAGTAAGGAGCCTCCAACCCTTCAGGGCTTCAGGGCGGCCTCTTCAAGCAGGCACGTAGCAGCCTGTCACTTCATCACACCAATGAAAAAGACATAGTGGCTCGTTTTTGGAGACAGCAGCTTTATTCAGATATATGTTGCACAGAAAGGCTTCCATTACTCCAACATGTTTCGGCGAGTAGCCTTGGTCACGGACAGGAAGCGGAACACCAGACGCAGTGTGCACGCATTTTTAAAAGTGTCTTACATCACGTGACTGTTTGAAAAATACAGCTCCCATAATGCATCCAGGACACGTGAATAAATGCTGGTAATCCAAGGAACAGTTTGCATTGTTCTGGCAGTTAATAACTTTCTCTTTGCATTGTGCCTGTGTATTTGATGTCAATAAAAACTAAATGGTGCTTAGTCACGGAAATTACATTTTTTAAGCGTAATGCCAGGTATTTTCACTCTCTGTCAAAGGCTCACGTCCCCAGAGCGATTGATGCAGGAAATCCTACTCATCAAATCCCTTCCAGCGCTGTCAGTTGATTTGCATATTATTCATTATTCCTTTATTTCGATCAATTAGATCATAAAAGGTAGCGACACAATAGTACAAAAGGTTATTACAATTCTGTCAACAATATTTTTAAAAAAAAAGTTTACAATTCCCATCCCGGCGGACGAAACAGACATATTAGCATTACCTCTCGTAGGTCCAAACTGCAGCGAGTGGGTCATGCTCCTTTATTCAATCCAAACAAACAGACCTCAGAGTAAGGAGCCTCCAACCCTTCAGGGTGGCCTCTTCAAGCAGGCACGGAGCAGGCTGTCACTTCATCACACCAATGAAAACACGTGGCTGTGGACTAGCCCTCCTCATCCATTGGTCTATTTAAATATCATTCACATTTTGCGTCCGCCCACATCGAAATGTAGTCAGACCTCTATGACCGCTGGCTCTATTGTATGGTGAGGGATGCTATTGTGCCTGGTCAGATATGCACATTCACAAATAATGTACATTCCATTATAAGACTTCATGGGCCAATGTTTTATTCATCCAATGTTGTTTATTTTTTTCTCATTCCATTTATTACCCTTTTTAAATCTTTTTGTAATACTTTTGTGTTCAAATAATTTTTTCAGGGTACCATTATTGAAAATTAATAGTACATTTTCTTTGTACCAATAACTGTTATATTTTCCTTAAACGACTGTTAAAATGGAAAAAGCATGTTAAAACTTTCCTGAGCAAACCTGTCTTTTAGAAAGCTGTTCTATTAAAGTTACATGTGACAGGTTCTTTATTAGTTTTCTTCAAAAAATATTACTGTGAACAAATGCCTGCCACATATAGGCAGCAATGTATTTCTTTCTTTTCCTTTTTCTTCTTGAGGCATATGCTTGCATTAAAAAACAAATAAAGCATCACACCAGCTTACCAAGTACAGGCCTATTTCCAAGTGGCTGGAATCTCAGAAAGTGCACCGGGTGGGGCTAATCAAACCGAGTATTACAGGTTTAGTAAAAGATGCAAGGAGTCTGGGATGTAGATGCTTTTAGGCCACGTCTACAGACAGCTTTAGCTGCCTGTTGCCAACAGACCTATTGTATCTGATATACTTAAGGCCTAATTTAAAAGCCCTTTGCGCCTCCGGTGCATCACATTTTTAGATCCACCAGCGACAGTGTGCCTGCCCATATTTACAAGGTCACGTAAAGTCATCCTGCTTGACCTTTTAATGGCCTTGTAAATGTGTGCCCCTTTCATGCATTGCTCTGCATGAAAGGGGCATTTCATGGGTGTTGCTGTGGGTGTTCCCATGCAACATCCATGGAACCTGACGTTCCCAGAATTGCAAAGTGTTGTAAACTTGACAATGCATCAGAATCCTAGGCTTTCTCAGGGGAGGCATAGGAGCAGTGGTATAGCAAGGGAGTGGTTCCACCCCGGGCAACACGAGTTTCGGGGATGGAGGATCTTACCTGTGGCCATCACGGGTGGCAACTGCATGGACCATCGGCCACCCCGCCACGTTCTCACCTGCGGCTGTTGGGTGGGGCAAACGCCCCAAAAGTCATGGGCTTTAAAATGTCTACCATAGATAGAAGGAGCAAAACGTCATTCATGATTGCTTTTATGCAAGAAGGTGTTCCATCCTGCACAACAATTATCCATGGCGCAAGGTGTCTTCATTGGCGCACAACTGCTGTTTGTGTGCCGGTGTAGGAGAGAAGGACAGGAATGCGCTGTATCTTGTAGATACGGCGCATTACTGCCCTTTTATTCTGATGCACGCCAGCGCAACAGGAAGTCTTGCTCCGCTGCCGTGCATCAAAACATTATAAATGAGGCCCTCAGGATCTGCTCCTTGCTCACGATTCAATGTCTTACTTACCTGGTCTTCATTCAATGGCTTTCCCCCCTATTCTCGTCTTTGTGCACTATGATGAGCAGCTCTTTTCTCACTATTCTTTCATTAGATGGTTTATTGCCGTCCAGGTGTGCATGTGCATGCTATAACGATTTTTGTCATTTAACGACAACAAAACTACAACAAGCATTATCAAAAACAATTGATTTCTACAATGATTGTTGCCCTTGCTTGTGCGGGGGGGGTGGTGTCTCACAGTACCCGCTTGCTATTACCACGCATACCGGTTCAATACGATGTTAACTGCTCAAGTCTTAACCATGCATATGCCTTTACCATACATTCCTTTACAATGAAATAAGCATTATTAAGGTATTTATAGCAAAGACATATCCGTGGTAGTAACTTATCATTTAAATGTACACCCCCCAAAAAAAATAACCCTTCCATAAATCTTACCCCTCTAAGAAAAAAACCCTCTCCCCTGAAAACCTACCCCTCGCCCCCAACCCTACTTACCAAGCTGTGTCCCGGTTCTCCCTCTCCTTTTGATGATTCCTGTAATCCTCCCCACGCATCCGGTCCCCGGAACTAGACCGCTGACTGCCTTAACAACACATATGCGTGTTCCAGGCGCATGCATGGTTAAGGCATGTGTGTTGTTAATGCAAGCGGTGTTCCACTTGTGCGGCTCAGCCATCATGGTTAATGCTGTTTCTGGATGGGGGAATTAGTGTAATCTCTGTGATGAATTAGTAGTTCAGCCTTGGGTTGATTAGTCACAGCCTGAGTACCCCTATGACATCAAAACGGTGTGTCCTGTCTGGCTGTCTGTCAGCGAGCTAGCGGAGCAGAGCTAGGAGCTGGTGAGAGGACTCGGAAAAAACCAATTGTCCTCTAGGATGTCTTAAGAGGGGCTATTACTTTGAAAGCAACTCACCCAGGGCAGGGTAGCTGTTACTTGGCCATCTTCTCATGCTTGATGTGGGAAGAGTGCTTGGCCCATATGGTTGATTGAAACCCAAGCAAGCAGTCTACCGGTAAATTGTGCTAACAAATTATAGTGCTTCTTTGCGATATATTGCAATAAAGTGCACCAAACAGTGCTCCACCATTTTGAAATAAATAAAGGCCCCCTGCGCATGTTCTGTGATTCTGCCCCAATGATCTTTTGTATGGATGCCAGCAACGTAAGTACAACACAACAAAACCGGGGTCTAAAGGCAAAAAAAGTTATGGCTGGCTCATTACACTCTCTCAGAAGTAGAGTGTTGTCAGTAAACTGCAAGAAAAAGCCATGAAGCCAAGGTACTCAAGAAACGGAAAAAAAAGAGACTATTAAATGTGATATGTGGTAGGGAACAGCTTTTCATGATGTCCGAATAACCATCAACTATTCAAGATGATCAGTATTATCATTTGGTCAAACGGCTCAAAAGGTCAGTGTATTGTCAGTGTATCTCTTGATCAATAGAGTACACCGTCCCAACAGGTACTCAGCCGAATACCGCCCACATTCACTCTAAACAGTCCAGTTGGCAACTGACATATGAAAGGTTGGAAGCAGTGCAAAACACAAAATGAGAATGGTGGATAAAAAAAACTTTATTAAACACAGACACACCCCCTAACTATAAACAGAACAGTGCAAAATACAGTTCCAAAAAATAACTGCCAAAAACGAGCCAACATGTTTCAGCCAGGCAGGCTTTAAGTACCTAGGCTTTCTTCAGGGCTTCTGCCCTAATAGAATGCTACTGCTTTTGTACGTGGTCCAATAGTGAAAATTATAAATAAACATAGAATTGTCTGTTATCCAACAATGTAATAACAAGTATAAGTTGAAATTATACAACCAGTGAAAAACTGATCCTCTGTGTCAAGGTATACAGATGGCATCCAGCTTGACCGGGGACTAGTCCTCACCTCACCTGGACCGTGCTCAGGATATGGAGGCCCCGCTCTGTCCGTCGGTGCCTCGGGACTTCTCTGAGTCTAGTGGGAGGCCACCCCCCTAGACTCAGAGAAGTCCTGAGGCACCGACGGACAGAGCGGGGAAGGAAGGAGGCTGAACAGAAATCTGCAATATGCGGTAGTACTATTGCCCTGCCAGATTGGTATATACTGGTGGCCTTATTTATGAACCCTTGCGTCACTTTTACGCCGCCGGTGTGTCACTTTTTGTAACGCACCAGTGGTGTAACAAATGTGCCATGTTGCGTCATGTTTACAATGTGACGCATCTAGGGAGTTGCGTCACTATGTAAACCCCTGCACCACATTATACCTGCGCCAGGTATAATGTATACAGGGGGGGCGTTTCGACGCAAGAAAGGGTCATAGAAGTGACGCAGTGAAATCACTGCACCACTTATAGGACTCAAATGTGTCAATCTCTTACACCTGCCTAATGGCAGGCATAAGACTGACGCAGGCACATTGAACATGGGACTTGCCCATGTGTAATGACCCATTGCTGGATTTAGGTCACTTTTGTGACACACTCCAGCAATGCGTCATTTTTGCACCTACAGATACGTCAGAAATACTGACGTATCTGTAACTCCTTAAACCATGATGCGTCATACTTTAAATATGACGCATCATTGGTGTCGCAAAGAGGGCGCTATGAAAAGTGACGCATCGCTGTTTTCACGCAGCAATGCGTCACTTTTCATAAATGAGGGCCTGGATGTGTTATTTCTGCACCAAAGTAAAGGTCCAATTCTAATGAGCGCTCTACCAGTGTAATAACCTCATTCAATGTAGTAGTGTTCCCAATAGTGGTAAGCATTGAAGTAGCGCCTTCCTTCTATTTGTACAACTCTATCTCTAATACAGTGTGGTCTTTCTTGGCGGTATTCCAGAATACCTATCTTAGCACCTATTTTTCCATTTCTGATTAGAAGCTGTCACAGAGGTGTGCAGCTGGACGGTGGAAATATCACTTGTCTCCACCGTCCATTAACAGAATTATTTCCCACTCGTAGGCCTGGAACAGTGATAACACCTTCGCTCAGCGTCTCGGAGATGAAAAATGACACCCAATTGAGAGGCAAATTGCCAGCGGTGTCAAGGGACATGTTGGCGTGATGCAAGCAGAGCCCTGGACATTAATTTTAATAAATTGGATGGCATGTTAGTTAAAATCCACCGCACCTAACGCATTGACTCATCAGCCCGGCGGGATGATGGATCAGACGCTTCCGGGTGCACCCTGGGGACCGCCCCCTCTCGCGCAGAGATGGCGGCCGAGGCTTGGGCATTCACTGGGACCCTCATTAATTCAACAGAGCAGAAAGACACGTCTCCTCTCGCGCCTAAGTGCCTTTTTAATGTCAAGGTATGAGGGCGCGATGCTGTCAGGCTGGGATGAAAAAGGGTGCGCTATTGAACTAAGTTGACTCACCCCTCTGGCCAGGGTCTTTTTTCTGACTCTGGGTGAAGATAATGATATACACTTCAAGTTAGAATCAAAAACTTAAACCAAGGCTAGGTGCTGTTCCCACTAGTAAACAATCCATCATAACCCTGAGAATCTGGGAACTATTCCTTCTGGGGTGAAATGTCTACTAAGTCCCTATTTCTATAAATGTCCCTTTTTCTTTTCTTTAATTAGTTTTCAATCTCGCTTTACATTGTTCATTCTCTGTCTCTTGTTCTCATTTCTTTGCATTGGTCTTTCTTTCTTTTTTCTTCAGCCTTCTCACCCATGACACCCTCGTTCTCAATCTCTATAACCCTTTTACATTCTTATTCTCTTGTTTGGTCTGTCGTTAGCCAAGACCTTTTGATTTTGCAAAAATGGTATGTATAATATGCTTACAGGGGATTTCAGTAACCTCTCTTCTTCCATTGGTCTGTTGTACAGCATACAGCATGGGGCATAGGGTCAGTCTACTTTAGAGACTGGCTACCTTCACAGTTTGCTCTTTCATAGTGAGGGCATCCGTACACAAGAAAATCCTTTCAGTCCCAGTATTTTTTTCACTTTATAATTAATTTATTGTTATCCTTGTATGTATAGCCTGTTGTGATTGGAGGGTGCTTTCTACTAGAACAAAGCACTGGCCACATTCTGGCTTTACAATTTCCAGTTTCCCTCATATGCTATGTCTTATTTCACAACATAGCAGATTGTTTCCATTTAAAATTATTCTGTATTAAGCTATTCTCTTTTTATTATGCATGCAGTACACAAAGAAAAATTAATGAGCGGACAATTCTTCGGAACATGTCTATTCTGGTCTCAATTTTACCAATGGTTCATTAATAAAATTTGCTCTGGAAGAAATCAGCCTTTATCATATTTAATTTGCAGCACTTGTAACACTTTTTTTATCTCTTTCTTCCTTCCTCTGTTTCTTTCCTTCTTTCTGACTTATTTTCTCTCTTGCCTTTTTTTCTTCCATCTTTTCATTTATTTTTTTCTTTCTTTCTTTCTTTCTTTCTTTCTTTCTTTCTTTCTTTCTTTCTTTCTCTCTTTCTAGTTTTCTTTCCTCTTTTCTTGTTTTCTTTTCTCCTTTTCCCCTCCTCTCTCTTCTCCTTTCTTTCCTCCTTCCCTTCCTCCTTTCTTTCTGCCTTTCCTTCATTTTTCCTTCATTCTGTCCATCTTTTTTCTTCGTTCTTTCTTTTCTTCTTTCGTTCTGTTCTTTTTCTGCTTTTCTATTATTTCTTTCATTCTTTCTTGCTTTACTTCTTTCTTTTTCTTCTTTCTTTCTTTTATTCATTCTTGCTTTATATTCTTCCTTTATTTTCGTTCATTCTTCCCTATTTCCTTTCTTTTCTTCTTTCTTTCCCTTATACATTCTTTCTTCTATTCTTTCTTTCCTTCTTTGCTACAATCTTCCTATTCCTCTTTCTTTCTTTCTTTCCATTTTTCCTTGCATTTTTATTTTCACCTTTCCTTCTTGCTTTCTTGCTTTCTTGCCACCTTCTTTCATTTTTTCCTTGCTTATTGCTTCTCTGCTTTACTTCTTGTTCTCTTTCTTTCTTGCCTTCTTTCCTTCTTTCCCAAAGGAAAGACGCTGGCTGCCAATGTCAGAATTATTTAGTTTTTTATGTCTTTGTTACCCAAGAACGTTTAATTTTACTTTCAATATTTGTATGGAATAGTTACTCATAGGGTTTTCAGCCACACTTCATTCAGTTGTCTCTTGTCGTGCCCTTCACATTTTTCAAAAACCAACTCATGCAAGACTCAAGGGGCAATTCTACAGCCCACTTTATTCTTTCACTGACTTCACTATGATTTACAGCATGCTGCCCTTTTACAATTCACAACAGCCTAGTAGTATCAAAATTATACATTTATTTATTTTGACATTTCAAAAGGTTTTGTTTGGACATACAAATAATCTCAAGCAAGAAAAACGCTGGTATACAAAAAACAATACATATAAACCAGACAAGTGGCAACAACAATACATATCACAAAAAAGGAACACCATAAACATAAATACTGTGTCCTTATAATAAATTAAGCCACAGAGAAGCTTCAACGGTGTTTCGACCGATACGTTATTTAACGGTCATCTTCAGGACTCAAAATTGTTCTTGAGCAAGAGATCTGTACAATAAAAGATACAATTTTAACAATAATTCCTGATGATACATTTTATAGTAATGTCAAAGTAGGCATCTCATGAAGAAAAGTGCGGCCGAGTGAAGGACAGAACCCCGTGAAAGAAAAGGGTTTTAGAAAAGATTTATGACCTTAATCCACACCACTAAGTGAAGGGGAATCCTTATACCAATGTTCATAAAAAACAAGAAGGCTACATTGGTTTGTTTCTGGCCTACCTTTGTAGCTTATGTGACCTGTGTTTTTTTTTGGTAATTTTTAGTTACTGAACAGTGATTCTGGACGACCTGAATTTTAAATTGGTCTATCTCCCCCATTTAAAGTCGAAGGTAATTTTGCCTTCTTGTTTTTTATGAACATTGGTATAAGGATTCCCCTTCACTTAGTGGTGTGGATTAAGGTCATAAATCTTTTCTAAAACCCTTTTCTTTCACGGGGTTCTGTCCTTCACTCGGCCGCCCTTTTCTGCATGAGATGCCTACTTTGACATTACTATAAAATGTATCATCAGGAATTATTGTTAAAATTGTATCTTTTATTGTACAGATCTCTTGCTCAAGAACAATTTTGGGTCCTGAAGATGACCGTTAAATAATGTATCGGTCGAAACGCCGTTGACGCTTCTCTGTGGCTTAATTTATTATAAGGACACAGTATTTATGTTTATGGTGTTCCTTTTTTGTGATATGTATTGTTGTTGCCACTTGTCACAGCATTTGTCCCTGGTTCGGGGTTGGCGGACAGCCCCTGTGGTTGTTAATCATTTCAGTACAGCCGGTTGGCTGTGAGGGCTCTTTGCTCTGGATATTTGTCCTAAATTGACATGGCAAATATTAATGTTCCTACTTATTTGGAGGAATATATTTCTCGAATTAAAAATGGACCATCTTTGCTAAACTCTACGGCTGCTACTCCCATTTTAAATGAGGGGCAGGCATTGCTCGATGAGCTGGAGCAATGTCGCAAAAAACATGTTAGAACAAATCTTCATGCCCTGATGAGGACCGAATATTTAAAGACGGATGTCATTCCTGTGGGGTTACAGGTCAGAAATGTGCCTGTGATCTTCACTAATGACCCGAAATTTCGGAAAGGCTTCAGTCATATCGGTATTACGTGTTCCTGCCATTGGCTGGTACATGGTATCGATACTGCATTAAAGCACAGTAAAAAGGAGCTGGAAATTATAGCAGACCTTGAGAAAAGATTTTCTGAAGGTAATGTGGTATCTGATGCTAAGGCAGCTCTTGACAAAGTATCTAAGACAATAGAAGAATTTGAAACTATAGAACGAAATAAAAAAACTAACAAAATCCCAAAAGACATTGCAAATTTTGACCAGATTTGTTTCCACCCATATTTACAGGATACATTTTTCTACCAGCCAAGGCAGCAGTACTCCAATAACTATCCAACTTGGGGTCGCTTTAAAAGAAATATGGGTGTGACTTTTTCTAACTCTTCAGCTAGCTCTGCTGAGGATTCTAATGCTAATACAAGTACACGATCAGGGCCTGCCAATAGCCCATATACTCCACCATCTTTTTTAGATCATCGCGGAAGGGGGAGAGGCAGAGGGAAAACGCGCCCTCAACAAACCAATGCCCACCCTCCGGCTCAGCCACAACATTGGAACTTCCAAGCAGGCGAGAGACAAACACGCCAGAAGTTCTACCAATGGGGCCCACCCACAATGAATGATCACCAAGATACGAATAATGAATTGATCCCTATCCTTAATCTGTCTGAGCATCTTTTGTCCTCAGCTGAGATTTCGCTATTGACAAAAGGTCTCAGTTTTGTACCTACTGAAAAGACATGCCTCCTTGATATACAGTTGGAACTTCTACAATTCTTTAGAAAATTACGGCTTAAGGCCTTTTTTCTGAATAGAGAAACCTCTCTGATGGACAGTCAGTCAGGTCTGCGTCCTCCATCTGCCTTTAACCCTCCATCCAGCCAAATGCCGATTGAATTACTGGCTTTTGAATCGATGGTTCTAAAAGATGTATCCACACTTAACAAGAACTTTGAATTTATCCCCTACAACATCTCCCTTGTTGAACGCCAAGCCTTGATCAAACTAAAACAAATTCAGGAAGTGATCATTAAGCCAGCGGACAAGGGGGGTGGGATTGTTGTACAATCGATGGTCAAATACAAAGCTGAGGTCAGTAGACAGCTAAGCAATACAAATCATTATCTCAAACTACGAACTAATCCTCTAGCTGAAATTCAGGGCATGATTATGAACATTACCACTATGGCTAAAATAGAAGGGTTTCTAAGTGATAAGGAGTTTGTTTTTCTTAACTCTAAGAATCCCCGGACACCTGTCCTTTATACTTTGCCAAAAGTGCAAAAAGATCAGATAAATCCCCCAGTCTCTGGCTGTGGGTCGGTCCTGGAACCCCTATGTAAATACATAGATTTATTTATTAAAGATCTGGCGATGTCTACACACAGTTACGTCCGTGACAGTGGAGACATCATTTCACAATTGGAAACCATGAATTTTTGTCCAGAAACTCAGATGTTGGTGTGTTTGGACCTTGAGTCATTATACACCAACATTCCTCAACTGGAAGGAATAGAGGTGATCAAAAAAGCATTGAACACTCGGATAGCTCCAGTAACTGTTCCTACTGACTTTATTGTTGAGTTATTACGAATTTCTTTGACGTATAACTATTTTGAGTTTGACGGACAATATTATTTACAGATTAAGGGTACTTCAATGGGGGCTTCTTACGCCCCCAAATTTGCTATTTTATTTGTGGACGATTTTGAACAACGGTTTATTGTTGACAAAGACGTTAATCCTTTTTTTGACAGTGTCTGCTATTGGCGGCGCTATAGTGACGATATTTTCTTTATTTGGACTGGAACTACTGTGGAGTTGAATGTATTCTTGAATTGGCTAAATTCTTGTTCCTTAGACCTAAAATTCACCTCTAATTCCAGTAAAACTCAAATTGACTTTCTGGATCTGACTACTTTTCCACACGATGGTGGGCTCTCCACAAAATTGTTTACTAAGGTAACCGCTCGCAACACACTTTTGGAATATACGAGTAATCATCCTAGAAGACTCCGGGATGGTTTGCCCTTCGGGCAATTCTTGCGGATTCGCAGGAATTGTCGGTTTAAAGATGACTATTTTCGTGAGGCAGAGATTTTATCAAAAAAACTCCAACTACGTGGTTATCCTCGAAAATTGATCTACCGATCAATGAAAAGAGCGTGGTTTAACCACCTGGAGTTTCTTCTCACCCCTAGACCTAAAAAATAGATGAAACGTATTCCATGCGTTACGACATTTGGTACTCATAGCAATCAAATCTCGACCATTATTAAAAGACATTGGCCACTTGTGGTTTCTACTGGAATCACCAAGGAATTGCCCTTATTCTCTTACAAAAGAGGAAAAAACCTTCGGGACCATTTAGTCCGGGCTGCCTTACCTCGAGCAGAGGCCGCCACTCTTACATCTCTATGGGGCCTGGACAAGGTTGTAGGCCATTATAAATGTGGAGGCTGTCTTATGTGTGACACAATAATTACAAAAAGGGGGTGGTGATGGACAGAGTATCTGAGTTAATCAGAACACACCTACCCAGTCAACAGATCAGGGCTTGATCCATCACCGTTTTTTAGCTCACTCCACCATCCCAGTTCAGAACCTGGCTATATGCAAATTAGTCTGTCCCTGGCCCAGTGCATCATGGGAACAGGGCAGACCAAACTACCAAGCCTTGTTGTAACTAATTTTGTCCACCCTAAGCGTGGAAGGGTATACTCAGATGTGAGTCCCTTGCTCATTGCACCATCAGGATTCAAGCAAGCCGGGCCGAAGACGCCTGAAATGGCAGAAACCGGTCCCCGGAAGCTTGTTTCCTTCCCAGTGTAAGAATTGGCTTTTGTAGTCTGGTCTGCCCTGTTCCCATGAGGCACTTGGCCAGGGACAGACTAATTTGCATACAGCCGGGTTCTGAAACTGGGATGGTGCAATGAGCTAAAAAACGGTGTTGGATCTAGCCCTGATCTTTTGACTGGGTGAGAGTACTCTGCTTAATTCAGAGACTCTGTCCATCACCACCCCTTGTTGTAACTAATTTTGTCCACCCTAAGCGTGGAAGGGTATACTCAGATGTGAGTCCCTTGCTCATTGCACCATCAGGATTCAAGCAAGCCGGGCCGAAGACGCCTGAAATGGCAGAAACCGGTCCCCGGAAGCTTGTTTCCTTCCCAGTGTAAGAATTGGCTTTTGTAGTCTGGTCTGCCCTGTTCCCATGAGGCACTGGGCCAGGGACAGACTAATTTGCATACAGCCGGGTTCTGAAACTGGGATGGTGCAATGAGCTAAAAAACGGTGTTGGATCTAGCCCTGATCTTTTGACTGGGTGAGAGTACTCTGCTTAATTCAGAGACTCTGTCCATCACCACCCCTTGTTGTAACTAATTTTGTCCACCCTAAGCGTGGAAGGGTATACTCAGATGTGAGTCCCTTGCTCATTGCACCATCAGGATTCAAGCAAGCCGGGCCGAAGACGCCTGAAATGGCAGAAACCGGTCCCCGGAAGCTTGTTTCCTTCCCAGTGTAAGAATTGGCTTTTGTAGTCTGGTCTGCCCTGTTCCCATGAGGCACTGGGCCAGGGACAGACTAATTTGCATACAGCCGGGTTCTGAAACTGGGATGGTGCAATGAGCTAAAAAACGGTGTTGGATCTAGCCCTGATCTTTTGACTGGGTGAGAGTACTCTGCTTAATTCAGAGACTCTGTCCATCACCACCCCTTGTTGTAACTAATTATGTGTGACACAAGCATGAACACCAAACAGTTCATACATGGGAATATCTCCTATGATCTCCGTGATTTTTCCAATTGCAACACAACTAATGTTGTGTATGCGATCTGGTGCCCATGTGAGCTCATCTATATTGGGCAGACAACCCAAAAAATAAAGACCAGCTTGTCAGAGCATAAAAGCAGGATACGGTGTCTAACTGAAAACGCACCTTTGGATGCGCATTATTCTGAAAAGAATCATGCCCCATCCGGGATGCGCTGGCAAATAATAGAGGTTATCCATGTCCCTGTGAGAGGTGGCAGTATTTCAAATATTCTGAATAGAAGTGAATGTCGGTGGATACTCCGATGTGACAGTGTGAATAAGGGATTGAACTCAATTGAGGAATGTCATTCTGTGGTGGTTAATTAATAACTGTTTTGACCAGATATGACTATATGTCTTTATGTACAGCATTTTTATGGGTAATCATCTTAATTTGTACTATATCCACTGTACACACTGTGTTTGCTTTTGCAATGGTTTTCTATATTTGGAGTTAAATACACGTTTAATGTAACTGCTTATTTTATGTTTGAATATTCATGGAATCTCTTTTGTAAATGTAATTTGTGCTAAATGCTTAATATTCTCACTGTCATTGTGTTCTTTCTCTATTTTTACAAATTCCCCTTGGTAATTTTTTTTTATTTATATGTGTCCCTAGACCTCTTATGATGAAAACTGCTGTTTTTATTCTCTATCTACACATCTAGATATATACTCTGCCCGCCTCAAGTTGGCAATGAGGTCTGGTCCCCTCTTGATTGTTTTAAATACAATTATCTACTTAACAACTCGTATTGAATTGCTATTTTATTTTTGCACACTTCATAGCAAGTTTCTTCGTGCACATATAGGTGTGGCAGGGTATACTCAGACATGAGTCCCTTTCTCACTGCTCCATCAGGATTCAAGCAAGCCGGGCCGAAGAGGCTGAAATGCCAGAAACCGGTCCCCGGTAGCTTGTCTCCTTTCTGGTGAAGAATTGGCTTGGTAGTTTGGTCTGCCCTGTTCCCATGATGCACTGGGCCAGGGACAGACTAATTTGCATATAGCCAGGTTCTGAGCTGGGATGGGGCAGTGAGATAAATAACGGTGATGGATCAAGCCCTGATCTTTGGACTGGGTAAGAGTGGTCTGCTTAATTCAGACACTCTGTTCATCACCACCCCCTTTTCTGAATCGTTTTTGGCCACTATAGGTGTGGCAGGGTATACTCAGACATGAGTCCCTTTCTCACTGCTCCATCAGGATTCAAGCAAGCCGGGCCGAAGAGGCTGAAATGCCAGAAACCGGTCCCCGGTAGCTTGTCTCCTTTCTGGTGAAGAATTGGCTTGGTAGTTTGGTCTGCCCTGTTCCCATGATGCACTGGGCCAGGGACAGACTAATTTGCATATAGCCAGGTTCTGAGCTGGGATGGGGCAGTGAGATAAATAACGGTGATGGATCAAGCCCTGATCTTTGGACTGGGTAAGAGTGGTCTGCTTAATTCAGACACTCTGTTCATCACCACCCCCTTTTCTGAATCGTTTTTGGCCACTATAGGTGTGGCAGGGTATACTCAGACATGAGTCCCTTTCTCACTGCTCCATCAGGATTCAAGCAAGCCGGGCCGAAGAGGCTGAAATGCCAGAAACCGGTCCCCGGTAGCTTGTCTCCTTTCTGGTGAAGAATTGGCTTGGTAGTTTGGTCTGCCCTGTTCCCATGATGCACTGGGCCAGGGACAGACTAATTTGCATATAGCCAGGTTCTGAGCTGGGATGGGGCAGTGAGATAAATAACGGTGATGGATCAAGCCCTGATCTTTGGACTGGGTAAGAGTGGTCTGCTTAATTCAGACACTCTGTTCATCACCACCCCCTTTTCTGAATCGTTTTTGGCCACTATAGGTGTGGCAGGGTATACTCAGACATGAGTCCCTTTCTCACTGCTCCATCAGGATTCAAGCAAGCCGGGCCGAAGAGGCTGAAATGCCAGAAACCGGTCCCCGGTAGCTTGTCTCCTTTCTGGTGAAGAATTGGCTTGGTAGTTTGGACTGCCCTGTTCCCATGATGCACTGGGCCAGGGACAGACTAATTTGCATATAGCCAGGTTCTGAGCTGGGATGGGGCAGTGAGATAAATAACGGTGATGGATCAAGCCCTGATCTTTGGACTGGGTAAGAGTGGTCTGCTTAATTCAGACACTCTGTTCATCACCACCCCCTTTTCTGAATCGTTTTTGGCCACTATAGGTGTGGCAGGGTATACTCAGACATGAGTCCCTTTCTCACTGCTCCATCAGGATTCAAGCAAGCCGGGCCGAAGAGGCTGAAATGCCAGAAACCGGTCCCCGGTAGCTTGTCTCCTTTCTGGTGAAGAATTGGCTTGGTAGTTTGGTCTGCCCTGTTCCCATGATGCACTGGGCCAGGGACAGACTAATTTGCATATAGCCAGGTTCTGAGCTGGGATGGGGCAGTGAGATAAATAACGGTGATGGATCAAGCCCTGATCTTTGGACTGGGTAAGAGTGGTCTGCTTAATTCAGACACTCTGTTCATCACCACCCCCTTTTCTGAATCGTTTTTGGCCACTATAGGTGTGGCAGGGTATACTCAGACATGAGTCCCTTTCTCACTGCTCCATCAGGATTCAAGCAAGCCGGGCCGAAGAGGCTGAAATGCCAGAAACCGGTCCCCGGTAGCTAGTCTCCTTTCTGGTGAAGAATTGGCTTGGTAGTTTGGTCTGCCCTGTTCCCATGATGCACTGGGCCAGGGACAGACTAATTTGCATATAGCCAGGTTCTGAGCTGGGATGGGGCAGTGAGATAAATAACGGTGATGGATCATGCCCTGATCTTTGGACTGGGTAAGAGTGGTCTGCTTAATTCAGACACTCTGTTCATCACCACCCCCTTTTCTGAATCGTTTTTGGCCACTATAGGTGTGGCAGGGTATACTCATACATGAGTCCCTTTCTCACTGCTCCATCAGGATTCAAGCAAGCCGGGCCGAAGAGGCTGAAATGCCAGAAACCGGTCCCCGGTAGCTTGTCTCCTTTCTGGTGAAGAATTGGCTTGGTAGTTTGGTCTGCCCTGTTCCCATGATGCACTGGGCCAGGGACAGACTAATTTGCATATAGCCAGGTTCTGAGCTGGGATGGGGCAGTGAGATAAATAACGGTGATGGATCAAGCCCTGATCTTTGGACTGGGTAAGAGTGGTCTGCTTAATTCAGACACTCTGTTCATCACCACCCCCTTTTCTGAATCGTTTTTGGCCACTATAGGTGTGGCAGGGTATACTCAGACATGAGTCCCTTTCTCACTGCTCCATCAGGATTCAAGCAAGCCGGGCCGAAGAGGCTGAAATGCCAGAAACCGGTCCCCGGTAGCTTGTCTCCTTTCTGGTGAAGAATTGGCTTGGTAGTTTGGTCTGCCCTGTTCCCATGATGCACTGGGCCAGGGACAGACTAATTTGCATATAGCCAGGTTCTGAGCTGGGATGGGGCAGTGAGATAAATAACGGTGATGGATCAAGCCCTGATCTTTGGACTGGGTAAGAGTGGTCTGCTTAATTCAGACACTCTGTTCATCACCACCCCCTTTTCTGAATCGTTTTTGGCCACTATAGGTGTGGCAGGGTATACTCAGACATGAGTCCCTTTCTCACTGCTCCATCAGGATTCAAGCAAGCCGGGCCGAAGAGGCTGAAATGCCAGAAACCGGTCCCCGGTAGCTTGTCTCCTTTCTGGTGAAGAATTGCCTTGGTAGTTTGGTCTGCCCTGTTCCCATGATGCACTGGGCCAGGGACAGACTAATTTGCATATAGCCAGGTTCTGAGCTGGGATGGGGCAGTGAGATAAATAACGGTGATGGATCAAGCCCTGATCTTTGGACTGGGTAAGAGTGGTCTGCTTAATTCAGACACTCTGTTCATCACCACCCCCTTTTCTGAATCGTTTTTGGCCACTATAGGTGTGGCAGGGTATACTCAGACATGAGTCCCTTTCTCACTGCTCCATCAGGATTCAAGCAAGCCGGGCCGAAGAGGCTGAAATGCCAGAAACCGGTCCCCGGTAGCTTGTCTCCTTTCTGGTGAAGAATTGGCTTGGTAGTTTGGTCTGCCCTGTTCCCATGATGCACTGGGCCAGGGACAGACTAATTTGCATATAGCCAGGTTCTGAGCTGGGATGGGGCAGTGAGATAAATAACGGTGATGGATCAAGCCCTGATCTTTGAACTGGGTAAGAGTGGTCTGCTTAATTCAGACACTCTGTTCATCACCACCCCCTTTTCTGAATCGTTTTTGGCCACTATAGGTGTGGCAGGGTATACTCAGACATGAGTCCCTTTCTCACTGCTCCATCAGGATTCAAGCAAGCCGGGCCGAAGAGGCTGAAATGCCAGAAACCGGTCCCCGGTAGCTTGTCTCCTTTCTGGTGAAGAATTGGCTTGGTAGTTTGGTCTGCCCTGTTCCCATGATGCACTGGGCCAGGGACAGACTAATTTGCATATAGCCAGGTTCTGAGCTGGGATGGGGCAGTGAGATAAATAACGGTGATAGATCAAGCCCTGATCTTTGGACTGGGTAAGAGTGGTCTGCTTAATTCAGACACTCTGTTCATCACCACCCCCTTTTCTGAATCGTTTTTGGCCACTATAGGTGTGGCAGGGTATACTCAGACATGAGTCCCTTTCTCACTGCTCCATCAGGATTCAAGCAAGCCGGGCCGAAGAGGCTGAAATGCCAGAAACCGGTCCCCGGTAGCTTGTCTCCTTTCTGGTGAAGAATTGGCTTGGTAGTTTGGTCTGCCCTGTTCCCATGATGCACTGGGCCAGGGACAGACTAATTTGCATATAGCCAGGTTCTGAGCTGGGATGGGGCAGTGAGATAAATAACGGTGATGGATCAAGCCCTGATCTTTGGACTGGGTAAGAGTGGTCTGCTTAATTCAGACACTCTGTTCATCACCACCCCCTTTTCTGAATCGTTTTTGGCCACTATAGGTGTGGCAGGGTATACTCAGACATGAGTCCCTTTCTCACTGCTCCATCAGGATTCAAGCAAGCCGGGCCGAAGAGGCTGAAATGCCAGAAACCGGTCCCCGGTAGCTTGTCTCCTTTCTGGTGAAGAATTGACTTGGTAGTTTGGTCTGCCCTGTTCCCATGATGTACTGGGCCAGGGACAGACTAATTTGAATATAGCCAGGTTCTGAGCTGGGATGGGGCAGTGAGATAAATAACGGTGATGGATCAAGCCCTGATCTTTGGACTGGGTAAGAGTGGTCTGCTTAATTCAGACACTCTGTTCATCACCACCCCCTTTTCTGAATCATATATATGTGCCGGCATTCACTGGGACATCATAATTGCCGTCATGATGTATTTTTGCCCAGTCTAAGATGGCGCTGCCTTTTGGCAGGTTGCTTGTCCTTCTTCTAAAACCCTTAGACGGTATTTCTATATGGCCGACCGTGCTTGCCGTATTTCCGGCTTCATACACGCAGAAACCATTTGGCATTTTTTGAACTGAATAGGCGGTAAGCTTTGTCTCTATGCCGTCCGTGTTTAGAATGCGGCACATAAACACTGCATGATTTGTCACGATCGAGTTCTTTGGCACGTGTACACAGAAATGAGGGCAATTAAATATTTGTATGTATGCTTAAATACTCTAAATGCTTGGACTTGATACACACGTTTTACACATGCATTGTGTGTTTTGATGCGATACAGGTCGGGCGTTTTTATTGCACTTATTTTTCGTGATGCATGGGCGCTTTAGATATCAGTTGTATTGTTTGATAAACTAACGTGACTATAATGTTAGTGGCATAATATTCGTTAAGGGTCACAATTGATGAACTATTGCCGCAGTTTGGAATATTTATTGCCTTGTCTATCCTGCACTCACGTTTCGCATTTTTTATTAGCCTACAGGCGATGAGTTGGTGAAAAAATTCCTATATAACCACTCGGGCCATTAGGTGGCCAGCTGAATGATTTGACGACTTCTACAATATGCTATCAAGTAGCTATACTTTATTGTGAATTTACCCGCTTCTCTGCGGTAAGTGCAATAGTCTCTAGGCTACATTGGTTTGTTTCTGGCCTACCTTTGTAGCTTATGTGACCTATGTTTCTTTTTGGTAATTTTTAGTTACTGAACAGTGATTCTGGAGGACCTGAATTTTAAATTGGTCTATCTCCCCCAATTTAAAGTTGAAGGTAATTTTGCCTTCTTGTTTTTTATGAACATTAGTATAAGGATTCCCATTCACTTAGTGGTGTGGATTAAGGTCATAAACCTTTTCTAAAACCCTTTTCTTTCACGGGGTTTTGTCCTTCACTCGGCCGCCCTTTTCTTCATGAGATGCCTACTTTGACATTACTGTAAAATTTATCATCAGGAATTATTGTCAAAATTGTATCTTTTATTGTACATATCTCTTGCTCAAGAACAATTTTGAGTCCTGAAGATGACCGTTAAATAACGTATCGGTCGAAACGCCGTCGATGCTTCTCTGTGGCTTAATTTATTATAAGGACACAGTATTTATGTTTATGGTGTTCCTTTTTTGTGATATGTATTGTTGTTGCCACTTGTCTGGTTTATATGTATTGTTTTTTGTATACCAGCGTATTTCTTGCTTGAGATTATTTGTATGTCCAAACAAAACCTTTTGAAATGTCAAAATAAATAAATGTATAATTTTGATACTACTAGGCTGTTGTGAAGAGCTTCTCTAACTAATATATTGGATATCTTTCCAATTTTTTAACATTTTTCTTCCCCTGAGCCTTTTTGTTTGATATAATAAACATTTGTCCCGGGTTCGGGGTTTGTGGACAGCCCCTGTGGTGGTTAATCAGCCCTTTTACAATTTGCACATCCACACAAAAAGTAGTTCCCTTCAGTACCAGGGAGTACAAGCATTGTTGGCTTATATGGGTCAGCCCCTTCACATTGCTTACTTTCCCTGTCATTCACATTATTAGCTAGCACATGGCATTTTACAGATGTGTAGATTTGTTAAATGTAACCCCATGCTACATTTGTCCAGCGCGAGCAGACCCCAAGTCACTTCTACACAAATCTTGGATAGCATACATGTACAACCTATAGATATCCCACCTTAAATGTCGGATGAGATGTGTTTGGGGGAAGAAGGGGGCAGCTGGTCCTCAGAATGACACTGTACTTCTAAACGCAGGTGTGGAAAGACTTCCTTTTCTTCAAATAACCCTTACACACACTAGTAGTGTCATGCTTCATCTTCGGGTTCACCCTGACTCCTGAAGGTCAGGGTGAGATACACCGTCTTTCAGGGAGCTCTCACAATAAGAAGAACAGGAGGCTTTGCTAGAGATTAGAATTCCTTCAACTTCTCCAAGGTATCCCTGTATTTGTCGAGTGTGAGGGTTAATTATAGAAAGGAAGTCTTTCCTTCCCGCATTTAGAAGTGCGGTTTCATTGTGAGGACTAGCTACCCCCTCTTCCCTCCCCTAAACTGATCACACCCAACATTTAAGGTGGGATACCTATAAGTTTGATGTTTAATTTGACAAGGAGAATGTATAGCCCCAAGTCCCTTCCAATTGTGAAAGGGTCTCTCTACCCTCCAGGTCTGAGAGGGATCCCATCTCAGTTATACATTTATAAAAATATCATACAGACTGACTTGCAGTCCATACATCCTTTGGTGACATGGAATCCAGCCTCCTCTCACATTGTTCTCAGCCCTTACCTTCCAGCCAACACTGGCGCTCCAGGACCTGTGAGACCAGTGTGAGATGCCTCAAAGCATCACTGAGCCAATTAAAGGACCAGTTCCCAAGTGTTACAAGCAAAATAGGAGAAACTGGTGCTTATCATAAGACATTTCGTGACGATCAATAAGCAAAAACTTGCTCACTGTGGTTTTTATTGCCAAACAAGTCACTTTGTTTAAGTGCATTGCAATTTCCCAATATAATTCAAGGAATTATTTTTTTTTATTAAAAATTGTGGTGTTTCTCGGACCAGGTAAAAATAATTCTTTATAATAGTTTCTTTTGAACAAACGTAGAATAGCTTATTTTGAATATAAACACTTAGGGCCAGATGTAGGTGTCAAAATACCGGTCGGAATCGGCCGAAAATACCGATGTTCGGCCGTTTCCGACCGGTATTTTGACATTGGTATATAGGGGCACTGAAAACATGCAGATTCCGTAATTTTACAGAATCGGTAATTTTACCAAATCGGTAAAATTACCGATCGGTAAAATTACAGAATCTGTATTTTCCTATGTAGGTAGCACTTCTAACAGTGCTACAGGGCCTTTAGAATTTGTTATTTACCATGTAATACAATTGCATGGTAAATAACGAATTCGTGTGTACATGCACATCTGTGCATGTACACCTGTGCCATGTGGCACACAGACATGCCCTAAGGGCATGTCTGTGTGCCACATGGCGCACAAGCCAGTTACAGGGGTGCAACAGGGTGTCAAAGTGACACCCTGTCCCCCTTGTAAATTCGGTATTTTTACCGATTCTGTAATTACCGAATCGGTAACTGCCATTGAATCCTATGGGCTTCAAGGCCCATAGGAATCAATGGCAAATACCGATTCTGTAATTACAGAATCGGTAAATACCGAATCATACCGATTCGGTATTTGTTACCAAATTTCGACCTACATTTGAATTACCAATTCATGAATACCGAATCGGTAAAATTCGGTATTTATGAATCGGTAATTCACTTTTACCTACATCTAGGCCTTAGGGCCTTATTACATGTTTGGCAGTCAGTGGACTGCCGTACTGGCAGTGGCGGTCTGACCGCGGTGAGTTCAGTGGTTCAACCACCGTATTACGAGTTGGGTGGGTTGAGTTTCCGAAGGAGATAAATAGCCTCAATATATCTTCTTGTTGGCAAATGCAATTTCACAGGGTGCTCCAATACCTGATTCATGGAAGAGAGCAGAGATCGCCCAAAGGTGCTTCGAGGCACAAGCAGCCATTGGGTGAGGGGCAAAGGTGTGTGCGGGGCTATATACAGGAATGATTTCACCCTCATCAATGCTGGAATGAGATACTGCTCCAGTGCCACAGTAGCTTTCAAAAGAATGCAGATCACACGCCGGAAGTAATTAGTCTGATAAGTCTAATCACACATCCTGGTAGTATCATGCAGACATCATTGGGATGCTGCAGCAGCTACCCTGCCTCGCGATCTGATTGACGGGCTGTGGGGTTCACCCGAGGATGCAAGACACAATGATGGATGTAGGTTCACTCAGGGCTGTCTTAACAGCATTATAGGCTCCCGTGCAAACCAGTGAACTGGCATCTGCTTACACAACCACTCACAGGAATAAAAATGTTTAATGGAAAATTGTTGTTAAATTCTGGTGTGCATGGGGCCCCTGTGCTGGTGGGGCACCCAGGCAACTGCCCATCATGCTCTTGTGTCAGAGTTTCATCATAAACGGGGGCGTGTAAAGGCGACAAAGAGCACAAAACTTCAGAATCTCTCCCTTTCTTTCAGAGGAGTGCAGCCTTATGCTAGACAAGGGTTCAGAACTTGGGGAGGCACATCTTGTGTACCAGGGACCACTCTCCTAGAGACCTCAGGGTTCAGGCAGGTCCAGTTGCATCAGGTCAGCTGGGCAGATGCAGGGAGGCCTCAGTAGCTTGTTGTGTCCCTTTAGCTCGGAAGAGCAGGCTAGTCACCTAGCCCTTAGAGTCACTCTGGTGCTCCTGGGTTCAAGGAGCAGGTCCAGACATCCTTCCTCAGACAGCAGGACAGTCCTTCCAGGGCAGCAGAGGACTGTTTTCTGAGTCTTCCATAGGTCCAGAAGTGATCTGATGTTTGGTACATGAGGTCTTATATTTTATATCTGGTGCCAAAAGGTGAAATAGGGGATTCCCTATTTTACATCTAGTTCTGTAAAGTCCCTCTCTTCCCCTGCCAAGGCTCCAAAAGATCTGGAGTGACTAGGGTTTGTAGTAGTGGTGCAGGATTTGATACCCTCTGCCTAATCTGTAACAGCTGTGTCAGTGTTGTCATGTAATGGCATATGGCATTGTGTCTGTTGATACATCCACAGTGGATGGGTGTCAGAATCATTCTAGTGCATTATTTGTGCACTTCCTGGGGCATATTAGCAAGAACCTCGTTAAAATTATTGCAGTTTTAGCGTCAGGAAATTGCAGCTAAAATGTCGATAATGTTATGTTATGTGTTTTTATTAGGCGCACAGATGCTCCAGCCAAGGAGCGTCCTGGCGCCTGACAAGGCAGCTGCACAACACAACGAAAAAATAAACAAACAGAATTAGGCTAAAGGGAATAGAAAAGTTTTCACCGCACGGCGAAAGGAGAGCAAATCCCCAAGGGCACGAATCGCCGGGAGAAGGGCTTGCTAATATGTGTTATAGAATACCAATAGAAGCCCAAGTTAGATATCCTGCACACCTAACCTGGGCTTCTATTGGAAATCAACAACGCATATTAGCAAGCCCATTATTGCGATTTTAGCGGCAGTTTCTTGTCGCTAAAACGGCGATAATTTTAACAAGGTTCTTGCTAATATACCCCCGTTTCTCATCTGGGTGTTTTGCCCGTGGTCCGGGTTTTAATAGTGACATAAATGTATGGGGCTTTATTTCCCAGTCTCTTTGTAGTTGGAAAATGTCTGTCCCTGTCTTGCACTGCTTCTGTAGTTCTTGGGTACAACTTTCATAGTTAAGTATATCTGATGCTTCCTGGCCCATTGTCAACAATTTGTAAGAATTCCTCTTTACCTGGCTGAACCCCCATGACTTCTCTGTCTGACCAACATAATTTCGGCGGTTTTCCTCTGTATATCTGTCACATGACTGCATGTCTTGTTTGACACCTTGGGCAAGTCCTGGTTTATTAGTTAAAAGAACATTGCATTCTGGGCCTGAAGTATCTCTTTTAGGATTGGTTCAGCAATCCCAACAAGCAAAGTGGTGTTGGCCAAAAGCCATGCTAATAATTGATGCAAGGAGACATTGTGAGCTGAAATACAGTGCTGAATGCCGTAGTTGCATTTTGCATTATTAGTCAAAATTTTGGTAATTTTCCGAGAATATCATGTAATCATGTGAAAGCAAATTACACGAATTTTGCACACTCCAAGTTAGATTAAGGCGAATCAGTACAAACGCTTTATACATCTGTGTTCTGCCTGGGAAGGTATGTGCTGTAAAAATGATTCTGCAAGCAGAAAATCTTAATGGTTCCCAAAAGAAGGATCTATTTTGATAGGTTGTACGGATGGCCAATCACATGTTTCTGGTTTCAAAAATCTAACCGCCATCCTCTCAGTCCTTCAGTGTAGTCATGGGTGCAGCCACTTCTAATTGGTAGCCACTTAGAACAGTTGTATGCTGTTTGTGAACTGCACACAGTCAGTTGACAACAACCTACTAACAGTTTACTTTGTTTTTTTACTTAACGTTTAGCCCATTGTAAATGGGGTTCCCTTTGCTTAGGACTGGTTAAAGTAGCATTTCTCTGACCCAGTCATCAGAGGCTTCTAACCTCATGCCCCACCTGTGACATGCGTTGGGGAGGCGGTGGGGGGGGAGGGGGAGACAGTATGTTAACAGAAACAAGGTGGTTAAAATGTGTACATATGAAAGCTATCATAGGCGAACTGCCTGGCTGCAAACAAACATGCCTTTGGAGTTTATGCTTGCACGCTATGTCCCCAGAACACATGACCTAAAGGGCATTGCATAAATAAGTATGTTTCTATAACATACTTATTTATCACAGGCATGGATGAACACTGCAGGCTTTCCCTTCCTGCAGTGCATGGTCCATTAGTGGGTGATGGATGCCCCCAGTTCCAGCCCTTTTCTTGACCTCCCCCAGAAAGTGGCTGAAAAGGACCACAGGTCTGGCACTCCACTCCAAGACTGCTCCCGCTCTCTCTTTTATGCTCTGCTCCTTAATAGGGTGAGAAGGGGATCCCTAATTGCTGCCTAAAAAGGTTCAGAAATTCACTGATCCTTTTCATCAGTGTGCGAACTTTGAGACGCTCTTTTTTTTGCTGGTGGACCTTTCAAAGTCTGCTCTGCAGCACCTAATTAAACAGCTCTGCAGTTGGAGGTGGTAAAATGCCTGTAGGCAGGGTGGGGAGACCGAGATACAGAAGTGTTCCCCACCACCTCCCCTCTCCGCCCCGGTAGACATCTCTAGTCTAATAGTGGAAATCACTGCGTTGCAAAAATCTGCATGTAGGGGTAAATTTACAAGTCCCGTACATCATTTTGCGCCGCCTTTGATTCACTTTTGTGATACAGCAGCGGCATAAAGCTAGCACCATGCCGTGACAAATTTACAACGTGACATATCTAGGGAGATGTGTCAAGTTGTACAGCCCTGCGCCACATGAAACCTGCATCAGGTTTAAAGTGGGCGTTCTGGCGCAGGGTACCGTTCCGGGGCAGGCAAGCCTCAGAAAAGTGCCTGAGTGAAATCTACAAGATTTCACTCAGTCACTTTTCCAATGCCGCTGCTTCAAAACCATGCGCCTGCTTGAAGCAGGTGTAAGGCTTGACGCCCCACGTTGTGTATGGGTAGGCCATGAGTATTGCTGGAGTTGCATCGCGCTTGCGACACGACTCCAGCAATGCGCCACCCTTCCGACGGGAGATGCAGCACGCATGTGTTTATCCTTGCGGCATGATGCGCCGCATTGTAAATGTGGCGCATCTGTGGTGGTGCAAGGGTAAACTTGCATGACGCATCTTATCTGGCGCATCTCTGCTGATTTGCAGGATGCGCCAGTCATCATAAATCTGCCCCGTAGTGTGTATTTGCACCTCATTGAAATGTCCGCACATCCATTTTCTCAAACTTCTGTCCCACTTTCGTTACAAAAAGCTAGTTGGGCTAAAAATGTCTTTAAGGTACATCTGCATGGAATCTGCAAAACACTTTTCGTTGAGCAACCCTGATGGACTGTTCAAGATCACAAGTAGCCCCTTTGTGGGTTACAAGAAATATAAGGACAACATTTTATACCGTGTCAAGGCACTTTACTTGGAGCACAGAGTGGGCACCTTCCAGGGCATATTTCCAGGGATTACTCTGTGTCAGGGTAACAATAGTAAAGGACTGTTGCCTTTCTAGACTCTCTGGGCAATCAGTGACGTCTCTCCGAGGGATTGCTGCAGGGCGGCGGGTGGGGGTTAGTAGACTCCGACATATGACAGACAGGATTAAGGTAAGTAATTAAATAAATAAAAAATGTAACTTGCATGCGTTGCATCGCCGAGTTGGCGATGCATCGCGCGCAATAACATTTTTTATTTATTTAATTACTTACCTTACTCCTGTCTGTTATATGTTGGACTTTACTACCCCCCGCCCTGCCCCTTCTCCGCCCCTCCACCCTGCAGCACTCCCTCGGCATGCCACCACTGTAAGCAATTAAATGTGATTGTTGGAACTGGCCCTTCTTCCAGGGTCATCCCCAAACTTTTTGCTTCTCCCTCCCCTATTTTTCCTGACCCATGGCTGTTGGCAATAGGACTCTGCGCACTTTTACCACTGCTGATCAGCGCTAAAGTGCATATACTCTCTGTGTAAATTGTTATTGTGATTGGATATACATGATTGGCATATTTATATCACCATGAAGTCCCTAGTAAAGTGCACTGGGTGTGCCAGGGCTGGTGATGACAAATCCTACTAGTTGGCCTGCAGCACTGATTGTGCCATCCACATGAGTAGCCCTAAAATGGTGTCTCAGGCCTGCCACAGCAGTGCCTGCCTGCAGTCTGAGAACTGCCATGTTCTCCTGGTCAGTGTTCCCACTGACCAGGCCTAACCCTTCCCTTTTTGTGCACATTGGTCACCCCTATGGAAGGCCCAAGGTACCCCCCTGGGCAGGGTGCAGTGTATGTGAATGGTAGAGCATGTACTGGTGCAGGTGACATGCTCTGGTAGTGAATGGCAGCCATTTTCTTTTTTCACTATTGTAAGGCTATCTTGCCCATAGATTAACATGGGGGATGCTAGCTACAGTGGCTACCAGCATTTCTTCTCATAGGAACAAGATAGGACATAAGAGTCTAGTATCCCTGAACTCAGAATTTAATAACACATCTTTTAGGAAAGGTTGTTTTTAAATCCTGTGTTTGAGAACAGCACTTTTAGAAAGTTGCTTGTTCTCTTGTCTGACCCTTTTGTGTGCCTTGGCCTGTTTGTGTATTGACTGTCTGGTTTGAGAGTGACAGGGGCTGGGGATTCCCCATGAGGCTGGGGATTTCCCAGGCTGAATGACTGCATTTGCAACTTGAGTGGTGGGAGGAGATAGCACCTGGGCCTGAATAGGGTTGTGCCTGCCTTACACAATGCTGGCTCCACCTCCTGCTGGGTGGCTGACGACCCTGCCCCTCACTCTGAAAGGAAAGGAGAAGCCAGGGAAAACAAAGTGCTCAAGCAACACCCAAAACTGGTTCAGACCGGGCTCAGGGCCCACTTGCACAAAGAAAACAAAGACTTTTAGGGGTATAAGTACAAGAGAAAATTAGATAATCCTGGAATCAAGAAGGTACCTCTGCCAAGGAGAAAGCGGAAACTGAAGAAGGAAGATTGTCCAGCTGTTGCTCTGCTGGATTGCCCTGCTGTTGCTTTGCTGCCAAGGAGAGGGGAAGGACTTTGCTTTGAGCTGTGTCCCCTTGCTTGAAGGAATCTCCAAGGGCCTGAGAAGAGCTGGCTCCCTATTCTGAAGTCCCAGGAACAATAGGACTTCACCCCCAGCTTCCCCTGAGCTCTACTGAGAGAGTTCTGTCCTTCCTGGAGTGCTTGGCCGCTTTGTGGTGCCTCTGGAAGTTCTACCTGTGTTGAGAAGCTGGAAACTAAGCTTGAGACACTTTGCTACAGAAAAGTTATTGCATCGATCGCTGCGGAGCGCATCCCCGACAGTGCGAGGAAATTCCCGCCGCTACAAAGGTCGAAATCGTCTCAGCGCCTGTTGCCGCTGTCAGAGCCGTCGCATCCTTCGCTTGTGGGACGCACCCGATCGGTGCGGGAAGCCTAACATCGCTGCGAGTGTCGTCGCTGGGTGAGAATGCCACAACGCCTGCTTGCAAGCAAGGGTCCCTATTTGGGCAGTGGTACCTACCCCTGCCAACTTGAGACCCCCATTTCTAACATTGTTGGTCAGCGGTGGGGATTTGAACTTGTATTTGTACTAGACCCACAGTGATTGGTGTACATCACTAATGAGTGCAGACCACTACGCCACTGCATACTACATTTTTTATTTTTGGTTCTATTTTTGATCGTAACCCTGAAAGAATCCAAGCATCATGTCTCAGAATGGTAAACCAGCAAGTGATGTTGCAGAACTGGAGTTTGATATTGAAATGTTAAGTGATTACAAAGTAGGTCAACTCAGGCAGTTCTGCAGGAACTTTGGATGCCCCATGAAGCGCTGCTCCAAGAAGGAGGAGCTACAGGAGGCCTTAAGGGCCTGGTGGGAGACCAAAAAGGCTGGGGAGACAGATGATGCAGAAGTGGATGAGGATGCACAGAGGGATGGTTTCAGGCCACAGGATCTGCCTGTGTCCAGAGCAGCCTCAAGGGCTGGCAGCAACCATTCAGCTGAAAGTTTTTCCCCAAAGGAGTTGGAGGAAAACCAAAGGGCTAGATATCATAAGTTAGAAATGTTGAGGCTTGAAATGGAGCTGTAGCAAATGGAAAGGGCGGCGGAGGAGAGCAAAAATGATCGTGCCCTGGAGGAATTGAAATTGACCTTGGCCCATGAAGTAAGAATGAGGAAGCTTGAGTTGGAGCTCAAGAGGCGTGAGGCCATGAGGGTCTCAGCTGAAGAAGAAACATGGGTAGCTCAAGAGGTGAGCTTTGCTGAGTTGGAGGTGGAGTCCAGCTCAGATGGTGGCAGCATGGTTATCATAACTAGTGCTGAGAGAAAGGTACAAACACCCAGAGAAGTGGGGCCTGACTTGAGGGAGGGGGTTGAAATACACCAGGGGATTCAGGTTTATGATATAGTTCCAGTGGAGTGTAGGGTTCCTGAAGTAGATTGGGGGACTGGCACAGGGGACCATATTCCTAGTGGTGGGAGTGACACTCTACTGACTTTAGATGAGAGGTACAGGGAGAGAGGTTCCCCCATGGTGGAAACCTTGGTGTGTGCATGTGAAGACCAGCCAGAAGAGTGTGGGTTGTGTGACAAAGACAGTCAGATACTGTCTTGCCAGTCTCAGGAGAGTGGTGTGGGGTACTTGTGTGAGGCACTGGAGGGTGAGGCAGAGAGTAGCTTGGTTAACAACTGTGGGGGGCTGTGTGATCCATTTGTTGGAGAGCATATTTTAAGTCCCTGTTTTCCAGAGCTATACCAATACCCGGTGGAGTGTGAGTTCTCTGACCCCAGAGAGCTTGCATTGGAGGCAGACCTCTTGGTGGATTCCAAAGGGTCTGAAGATACATTGGGGAGTGATCCCAAGAGGAGTGGCTTAGATATCTTCCCGACCTGGGAGGTGGAAGAGGTTCAGTGTAGCCCAGTTAGGTCCCAGTGTAGTGGGAGGGGTGTAGGGGCTCATGTCCGGTCTCAGTGGAGAAGGAGTGAGTGTGGGACGGTGTGTCTCACGGGGCCCGAAACCCAGTCTCAGGGCCTGGAGGGTTCCTTGAGGGAACACCAGGTTGGGGACCTAGACTGTACTTGTAGGCCATTTGAGGAGGATCTCCTAGTGTCTCGTGAACGGGGAGTGCCTGTAATCAGGCCTCCATCAGTTCTGGTGTCTGGCAGTGCTGCTCCATTTGGGAGGGTACAGAAGTCCAGACTGAGGGGTGAGAGGGGGAAGGAGTCCCCAGTGGGAGAACCAGTGGGTCAGGGGCCAGCCAGAAGGGCTGAGTCTCCCAGGAGTGACCATGGTGACACCACCTCGGTCCTGGGGGATCTTCACGCACTGTCAGGTGGACAGGGTTCGGGAGATCTGCGCCAGGCAGACTGTCATAGGACACATGAGGCATGTTTCACCCTCCATGGGGTACTGTGTGAGTCCCCAGATGTCCTGGCATGCCAGGCAGGTGCACAACCACAGGTTTTGGTCCCTGGGTTGGGAGACCAGGTGCAGGATCTGCCTGACCTGGAAGGAAGGACATCTGTAACTAGCGTCCTGACCAATATGGTTCCCAGGGGTACCCCTCCAGTAGGGAGGGTTCAGCGCTCTGGAAGGGGGTGCAGAGGGAGGGAGTCCTCGCGTCTGACCCCGGTGCAACCTGAGGGTTTAAACCCTAGGTTGGGAGACCAGTTGCTGGAGGGAGGTCCTGAACTTGTACGAGAGTTGTGTTCTTGATTGTCCTGGTTGACAGGGTTGCCCCTGGAAGGGGGGCAGGAATCTCACCCTGGGGATGTACTGGGCCACACCGTTGTATTGGCCAGGTGGGTACTGTCTACCAGTGTGGGCATATCCGTGAGTGAAATCCTGGTGGGTCAGGCAAGTGTTCCACCGCAGGGGTTGGTGCCTGGGTGGGGAAGCCAGGTCCAGGTGTTGTCTGACCTGGAGGCTTTGAAGCCTAGGTTTGAGGGCCAGGCCCGGGGTATCCCCCAGACCTGGAATACCAGTTGCAGGATAGCACCCCTGAACTGGTGGGTGAATGGTGCGGGACACCTGCCACAGGTGCCCTGTCTATTCTAGAAGGGGGTACCGCTCCAGGTGGGAGGGTACAGAGCCCCAAGGAAGAGGAGGACTGTTGGACTTTGGCCCTTAGGGCAGGTTCACCCCTAAACTTTTTGCTGGTAATGGTGACCTGGCAATAGTGATTTTTGGGATTCTGCGCACTTTCACTGTGTCCCAGTGGAAAGTGCGTGCGCACTCTGAGTGCATGTGCTGAGCTAGGCCTACCCGCCCATAGGAATGCATGGGGAATGTATGTGTCCCTGGTAGTTCCTGATGCGTGGGGTGTACAGGCTTGAGTCTGGTATGTGTGAACTCGTGGGAATGAATGCTGCGCAACGGTGTCTGCGGCATGTATGTGTCTAGAAGGGAAGTGCTACTTCTGGACATTGAGATATGTGTGCGTGTGCTGTGAGGGTGCTGGAGCGTGATTGGCTGGAGCTGGCTGGCATGCCAGGCTCCAGGAAGTCTGGATGGGTCTGCCCGGTGGTGAGTGGGAGATTAGCATGATTGATGTGTGGGAGGAGTGTACCTGTGTCCTGGATGGGCTGGGTTTTCCCCACACAATGCTGGCTCCGCCCCCCTGTGGTGTGTCTAACGACCCTAGCCTCCCCACTGAAAGAAATGGGTGGTTGGGCCATCAAGAGTGCTCCAGAGCCAGCTGCAACTGGTTTTCCCCCCACCCTGCACCTTTAGACAAAGGATTTGTTAGTATAAGAAGGGGCTGTGTCCCCTTGGAAAATGTTCTGCTTTTGGATCCTGCCAGAGGGGGCTGTTGCTGCTGCTGGGGCCAGGAGGACCGCCACTTGGACTGTCTCCCTGCCTGGAGACCCAGTGTGCTGGCTCTGGCCCAGCTGGAGCCTTGTCCTGTCCTCCAGTGCTGGGGAGCACTGAGGACTCCTTGCCTGCAGCCTGAGAGCGCTGCTCTCTGCCCTTCAGCGCTGTGAGCGCTGAAATCACCTGCCTAGCGCTTGAAAGCGCTTGATTTTGGCCATAGCGCTGTGAGCGCTGTATTCTGTCCTGGAAGCGCTTGGAAGCGCCTGCCCTTCGTTACTAGCGCTGCTAGCGCTGGGTGTGCACAGCCGGTGCCCACCCGGCATCTGACTGCCCCGTGTGGCGAGTTAGCGGCGCGGGTGCCACCCCGCTCATTGCCGCTCTGTTTTGCCCATGGATTTGTGAATCACGAGGGAGCCCACTCCTCGGATCACCTGGGAGCCCGCCTGCCTGCCTAAAAGCGAGCCGCAGCGATGCCCGCGGCGACCCGGAAGTGGTGAGGAGGCCCGGCCAACCCCAGCGCGGCCCAGGAAAGGCCGACCGGAAGTCCCGCCTCCTCAGCCGAGCCGGGAAGGGAGAAGCTGCCGGCCGGGTCCCCGAGGCTCCCCGAGTGGAGAGGAGAGCCCCGGGACGAGGGGAAAGGAGCCCCGCCGCGAGAGGAGCCGCCCTGCAGCCCAGACAGCCGGTGAGTGACTGCTCAGGGAGAGGGGGGCGTCGGGGCACATTGACGGTGCCCGCCCCTCCCCTCCAGTGCGAGGCTCACGGCGCCACATTTGTCAGAGCCACGAGAGGCTCTTGAGGGCATTTCGGTGTCTAGAGTCCTGAGGGGCTCGAGGTGCCAGTTGTTTTCGAGTCCCCAGAGGGGGGACTCCAACGAAGGGGGCACCATTGTTCTAGGCCCTGTGTGGGGGCCCGGGCATTTATTTGTGTTGAGCCCTGAGAGGCTCAGAGGGGGCATCTTCTTCCCGAGCCAGGAGGCTCAAAGGGGCCCGTCATTTGTTAAGAGCCCAGAGAGGCTCGAGGCACCCCCAGTGTTTCGAGGGTCCCCCGTGAGGGCCCCCCCCTGCCCAGTGAGGCAGAGCCCATTTTGTTCTTTGAGCTCAGAGAGGCTCTGGTGCCCATATTCGTTTTGAGAGCCCTGAGAGGCTCTGCAGTGCCACAGTGGTGGTTCTTGAGCCAGAGAGGCTCCAACGTTGCCCTAACTTTCCCTGCACCAGTCGCCCAGCACTTTGTGGGCAACTGCTACGTTTAGGCCCCTGACATTGGGACACAGGGACTGTCACAGGTGGTGACTGATCTAAGTTTTGCGCAATGTTATTGCTACACCTCTGAATGTTAATGCATCATGTGTTTTGTCTTTACACCCCTACAGGTATTGTGACATGTAGGTGGTTGTTTTTCTCCCTAGTACAGGTGGTGCTAGTGAGGTCCTGTTACCAGTGATTACTGGTTGTTTGCTCTACTTTTATATTGTGTGCTACACTGATTTTACTTTCTAAAGTGCTATTTCTGAAAGTATTATTTCTAGAAGTGCTGATACCCCTGACAGTGGTCCAAGTGGCCCTGTCCTGTGCAATATCCCTTGTAAATTCCGCCCGTGCCTGTTGGCACAGTGTAACAAGATGTGTGTTTTATCTGATGTATATTTATTATAATACAAAGGCTATTTTTACATAACCTTGTGTGGAGTTTCCTTTGTGGTGGGCCTTTGGTTGTTGTTGCTGGGGTGCGTGCGCAAATACTTAACTTACATCGCCTCCAAGTTTAGCCTTGCTGCTCGCGCCACGTTACCTAGAGGGCGAGTAGGGGTTATCTTGGCGTGTAACTCCCTTGCCCTGACTTGGGTGTGGTGGTCTCTGACTGACTTTGGCAAAAGCCCTGGCCAGCCGGGGATCCCATTTCCAACATTGGTGGCAGCGGTGGGATAAGGATTTGTGTTTGCGTTGTACCACAGTAGCGGCTGGCCGCACTTCAAAGCTCTACATTTTTAGATAACCACATTTTGGGGATTATTGTTTTTGGTAAAATTCCATTGTTTCTTCTCCTGAAGAGTTTCATTTTATAATTGTGTCCTGTACATTTGTCCCCCGCCCTGCTTCCAGAGTTTGGTACCTGTGTCACTTTTGGTCAGGTTGAGAAGTCAGGGGTGGTAGAAACTGCCTTACCGATCCGAGGGGAGGGTGTGTGTGGATGAATGGTGTGTTTCCCTGGACGCATGAGTGAGTTCTTTTTTTAAGGAGAGTGTGGAAGTTTTGGAATTGTGTACTCCTACTTCAGATTGCTAGATCCCTTGTGTTGCACGTGTCTGTGAACATCCTGTCAAGATGGAATCTCCTTTTAACCTTTGTGGCCTGTTTAAGTACAGTGGGCATGAGTTGGTACGGTTATGTAAGGAGAGAGACATCCCAGTGAGTGAGTCAGACACCCAGTCCAAGCTTAGGGATAACATGATCCTGTGGCAGAAGAGTGACTGGGAGCGTGAGCACAGAGAGAGAGAGAGGGCCCGGGCCGCACACCAGGAGGGTGGTGGGTCTGAGGGGAGCCCTGAAGAGTCTGATGTGGAGAGTGAGTTTGACAGTGGATGGGCGCCAGCAGAGAGTGAGTACCCCCTAGATAGGGAGTCCCTTGCTGGGTCCAGTGTCAGATGTAGCACCCCATCCCTTTCCCTGTCCCCAGAGGAGTGGGCGGATAGGAGAGAAAAGAGGGAGCACCAGCTGGCCATGGAGAAGCTCCGGTTAGAGTATGCCAGAGAGATGGCGCAGCTGGGTGTGAATGAGCGGACTGCAGAGGCTGAGAGGGCCTTGGCCAGGGAGAAGATAGCCCTAGAGTGTAGGTTATCCCCTGACCGCAGTCATAATTTTCTGGATCCCCCAGGGAGGGTTGAGTCCAGTGGTGGCAGCTATTTAGATTCCAGTATAGGGAATACCAGTCCCAGTTCCCCCAGTCTGGTACCTGTTTCCCCAGAAGAGGAGTTAAGGGTGAAATTCAGGGGCAGTAGGAAGCTGCCTCACCAGTCGTGGGAGAAGTTTGAGGATGAATGTCATGGAGCACTGTGGGCTTGGGTAGAGGTTCACACTGACTCTGATTTTGAAGTCTTGTTTGATCTTATTGTCAAAGAGCAGGTGCTCAGTGGTTGTTCGCCAGAGTTGCGCCAACACCTGTTGCAAGTTGGATTTACTGATCCAGAGTTACTTGCTGAGGAAGCAGACCGCTGGGAAAGGGCCAGAGGTTCTGTAGAGTCATTGGTGAGTGAGTCCAAAAGAAGTGGTTCAGGTATCTTCCAGCCCAGCGTGGTGGAAGAGGCTCAGTGTAGCCCAGCTAGGTCCCAGTATAGTGAGAAGGGTGTAGGGGCTGACTACCTGGCTCAGTGGAGCAGGAGTCAGTGGGTGGCTGAGAGCCCCCAGAGGCCCGAAGCCCTGTCTCAGAGCCTGGGTGGTTTCTTGAGGGAACACCAGGTTGGGGACCTAGGCTGTCCTGTTAGTACACTTGAGGAGGATCTCCTAGTGAGTAGAGGACCTGGAGCGTCTGTAACCAGAGCTCCTGTGGTTCTAGAGGCTGGCAATACCGCTCCGGTAGGGAGGGTACTGGAGTCCAGCGTGAGGAGTGATTGGGGGATGAGTTTCCCAGTGGATGCACCAGTGGACCAGAGACTAGCCAGTTGGGCTAGATCTTCTTGGAGGGACCCGGGTGGTGCCACTTCTGGTCTGGGGGATCGTCACGCACTGTCAGGTGGACAGAGGGCGGGAGATCTGCGCCAGACAGACAGTCACACAACAGATGTGTCAGTTGTTAGCCTCAGGGGGATTGTGTGTGAGTCCCCAGAAGTCCTGGAGTGCCAGGCAATTGTTCCACCAAAGGTTTTAGACCGGAGGTTGGATGGCCAGGTTCAGGGTCAGCCTGACCTGAAGGGTAGGACGACTGTAAACAGTGTCCTGACCGGTTCTTCTTCCAGAGGAACTTCTCCAGTTGGGAGAGGGCAGACCTCTGGAAGGGGGTGCAGAGGGTGGGAGAGCCCACCTCTGACCCCGGTGCAACCTAAGGGGTTAAACCCTAGGTTGGAATGGCGTTCTAGGTGTCCCCCTCGCACGGGGAGGAGGAACCCTAAAAGAAGAGGAAAGGGGAGGAGCGCCTTCCCTGAGACTCCTGGTCCACCTGAGGTTGTACACCCTAGGCTGGAGAACCAGTGGCATTCTAGCCCTGTCTTGCAGACAGGAGGAGTGGAGAATGGCTACTATGGGCCTGGGGTTACTACCCCACACTTCGTGAGTAGGCAGGAACCAGTGGCACCTGGGTGGCCTAGGGCCTGGTCCTGGCCGCGGACAGCTGAGGAGTACCAGTGGGGTAGCCCAGTTGGTCCTTACAGTAGCTTTATAAGGAACCCTAGGGGTTCACCATGGCATAGAACAGGAGGATGTCCCGGCAGTGGCGGGCCTGCGTCCGTGTTCTATCGCCCCAAGCAGGGAAGTCCATCACGGTGGTGATTGTTCTCCCCTGCGTTTTGGCTAGAAGGGGGTTGTGTTGGACTTTGGCCCTTAGGGCAGGTTCACCCCTAAACTTTTTGCTGGTAATGGTGACCTGGCAATAGTGATTTTTGGGATTCTGCGCACTTTCACTGTGTCCCAGTGGAAAGTGCGTGCGCACTCTGAGTGCATGTGCTGAGCTAGGCCTGCCCGCCCATAGGAATGCATGGGGAATGTATGTGTCCCTGGTAGTTCCTGATGCGTGGGGTGTACAGGCTTGAGTCTGGTATGTGTGAACTCGTGGGAATGAATGCTGCGCAACGGTGTCTGCGGCATGTATGTGTCTAGAAGGGAAGTGCTACTTCTGGACATTGAGATATGTGTGCGTGTGCTGTGAGGGTGCTGGAGCATGATTGGCTGGAGCTGGCTGGCATGCCAGGCTCCAGGAAGTCTGGATGGGTCTGCCCGGTGGTGAGTGGGAGATTAGCATGATTGATGTGTGGGAGGAGTGTACCTGTGTCCTGGATGGGCTGGGTTTTCCCCACACAATGCTGGCTCCGCCCCCCTGTGGTGTGTCTAACGAACCTAGCCTCCCCAGTGAAAGAAATGGGTGGTTGGGCCATCAAAGGTGCTCCAGAGCCAGCTGCAACTGGTTTTCCCCCCACCCTGCACCTTAGACAAAGGATTTGTTAGTATAAGAAGGGGCTGTGTCCCCTTGGAAAATGTTCTGCTTTTGGATCCTGCCAGAGGGGGCTGTTGCTGCTGCTGGGGCCAGGAGGACCGCCACTTGGACTGTCTCCCTGCCTGGAGACCCAGTGTGCTGGCTCTGGCCCAGCCTTGCCCCCCTGCCTGCCTCCAGCCCCTGCTGGAGCCTTGTCCTGTCCTCCAGTGCTGGGGAGCACTGAGGACTCCTTGCCTGCAGCCTGAGAGCGCTGCTCTCTGCCCTTCAGCGCTGTGAGCGCTGAAATCGCCTGCCTAGCGCTTGAAAGCGCTTGATTTTGGCCATAGCGCTGTGAGCGCTGTATTCTGTCCTGGAGGCGCTTGGAAGCGCCTGCCCTTCGTTACTAGCGCTGCTAGCGCTGGGTGTGCACAGCCGGTGCCCACCCGGCATCTGACTGCCCCGTGTGGCGAGTTAGCGGCGCGGGTGCCACCCCGCTCATTGCCGCTCTGTTTTGCCCATGGATTTGTGAATCACGAGGGAGCCCACTCCTCGGATCACCTGGGAGCCCGCCTGCCTGCCTAAAAGCAAGCCGCCGCGCTGCCCGCGGCGACCCGGAAGTGGTGAGGAGGCCCGGCCAATCCCAGCGCGGCCCAGGAAAGGCCGACCGGAAGTCCCGCCTCCTCAGCCGAGCCGGGAAGGGAGAAGCTGCCGGCCGGGTCCCGAGGCTCCCCGAGTGGAGAGGAGAGCCCCGGGACGAGGGGAAAGGAGCCCCGCCGCGAGAGGAGCCGCCCTGCAGCCCGAACAGCCGGTGAGTGACTGCTCAGGGAGAGGGGGGCGTCAGGGCACATTGACGGTGCCTGCCCCTCCCCTCCAGTGCGAGGCTCACGGCGCCACATTTTTCAGAGCCACGAGAGGCTCTTGAGGGCATTTCGGTGTCTAGAGTCCTGAGGGGCTCGAGGTGCCAGTTGTTTTCAAGTCCCCAGAGGTGGGACTCCAACGAAGGGGGCACCATTGTTCTAGGCCCTGTGTGGGGGCCCGTGCATTAATTTGTGTTGAGCCCGGAGAGGCTCTGGAGACGGCGCATTTTGTGTTGAGCCCTGAGAGGCTCAGAGGGGGCATCTTCTTCCCGAGCCAGGAGGCTCAAAGGGGCCCGTCATTTGTTAAGAGCCCAGAGAGGCTCGAGGCACCCCCAGTGTTTCGAGGGTCCCCCGTGAGGGCCCCCCCCCCCTGCCCAGTGAGGCAGAGCCCATTTTGTTCTTTGAGCCCAGAGAGGCTCTGGTGCCCATATTCGTTTTGAGAGCCCTGAGAGGCTCTGCAGTGCCACAGTGGTGGTTCTTGAGCCAGAGAGGCTCCAACGTTGCCCTAACTTTCCCTGCACCAGTCGCCCAGCACTTTGTGGGCAACTGCTACGTTTAGGCCCCTGACATTGGGACACAGGGACTGTCACAGGTGGTGACTGATCTAAGTTTTGCGCAATGTTATTGCTACACCTCTGAATGTTAATGCATCATGTGTTTTGTCTTTACACCCCTACAGGTACTGTGACATGTAGGTGGTTGTTTTTCTCCCTAGTACAGGTGGTGCTAGTGAGGTCCTGTTACCAGTGATTACTGGTTGTATGCTCTACTTTTATATTGTGTGCTACACTGATTTTACTTTCTAAAGTGCTATTTCTGAAAGTATTATTTCTAGAAGTGCTGATACCCCTGACAGTGGTCCAAGTGGCCCTGTCCTGTGCAATATCCCTTGTAAATTCCGCCCGTGCCTGTTGCCACAGTGTAACAAGATGTGTGTTTTATCTGATGTATATTTATTATAATACAAAGGCTATTTTTACATAACCTTGTGTGGAGTTTCCTTTGTGGTGGGCCTTTGGTTGTTGTTGCTGGGGTGCGTGCGCAAATACTTAACTTACATCGCCTCCAAGTTTAGCCTTGCTGCTCGCGCCACGTTACCTAGAGGGCGAGTAGGGGTTATCTTGGCGTGTAACTCCCTTGCCCTGACTTGGGTGTGGTGGTCTCTGACTGACTTTGGCGAAAGCCCTGGCCAGCCGGGGATCCCATTTCCAACAAGGACCATGTGTGGGGAAGCCCACCCCAGCCTCCTGTCCAGCCGCTGGATACAGGTCCGGGACTGATGGGTCAGTGCCAGGATGTCAGACCTGACCTGACAAGAGAGGGAGGGGACAAAGGGTGCCAAGCACCTGGGGCTACTGCCCCCCACCCTGTGACGCCACAGGGGTTTGAAAGTCTTGAGAGGCATGAGGCCTGGGTCTTATCCCTGACCACTGTTGGGGGTCACTGTGGATGGCTGTCTGTCTGTTGGGACACGCCTGTGAGTAAATTATGGTTAGGTGCTGCACAGGTGGTGTCCACAGGTGAGGAGAAGGGTTCCACATGGATTGGCATGGTGGATCCTGAGAGTATGGATAGAGTGATGCAACTGGGTTCAGGACGGCATAGAACAGGAATTGTGCCCTGCTGTTTCGGTCAGTTTCCGTGTTCTATCGCCTTAAGCAGGGAATACCATTGAGGTATCGTTTGGTCTACCCTGGCTTTAGGCTGGAAGGGGGTTGTGTTGGAACTGGCCCTTCTTGCAGAATCATCCCCAAACTTTTTGCTTCTCCCTCCCCTATTTTTCCTGACCCATGGCTGTTGGCAATAGGACTCTGCGCACTTTTACCACTGCTGATCAGTGCTAAAGTGCATATACTCTCTGTGTAAATTGTTATTGTGATTGGATATACATGATTGGCATATTTGTATCACCATGAAGTCCCTAGTAGAGTGAACTGGGTGTGCCAGGGCTGGTGATGACAAATCCTACTAGTGGGCCTGCAGCGCTGATTGTGCCACCCACATGAATAGCCCTAAAATTGTTTCTCAGGCCTGCCACCGCAGTGCCTGCCTGGAGTCTGTGAACTGCCATGTCCTCCTGGTCAGTGTCCCCACTGAACAGGCCTAACCCTTCCCTTTTTGTGCACATTGGTCACCCCTATGGAAGGCCCAAGGTACCCCCCTGGGCAGGGTGCAGTGTATGTGAAAGGTAGAGCATGTACTGGTACAGGTGACATGCTCTGGTAGTGAATGGCAGCCATTTTCGTTTTTCACTATTGTAAGGCTATCTTGCTCCATAGATTAACATGGGGAATGCTGGCTACAGTGGCTACCAGCATTTCTTCTCATAGGAACAAGATAGGACATAAGAATCTAGTATTCCTAAACTCAGAATGTAATAACACATCTTTTAGGAAAGGTTGTTTTTAAATCCTGTGTTTGAGAACAGCACTTTTAGAAAGTTGCTGTACTCTTGTCTTACCCTTCTGTCTGCCTTGGCCTGTTTGTGTATAGACTGTCTGTTTGAGAGTGACAGGGGCTGGGGATTCCCCAGGAGGCTGGCTGAGTCAGCCCTAGGCTGAATGACTGTATTTGCAACTTGAGTGGTGGGAGGAGATAGCACCTGAGCCTGAATAGGGTTGTGCCTGTCTTACACAATGCTGGCTCCACCTCCTGCTGGGCGGCTGACGACCCTGCCCCTCACTCTGACAGGAAAGGAGAAGTCAGGGAAAACAAAGTGCTCAAGCAACACCCAGAACTGGTTCAGATCGGGCTCAGGGCCCACTTGCACAAAGAGAACAAAGACTTTTAGGGGTATAAGTACAACAGAAAATTAGATAATCCTGGAATCAAGAAGGAACCTCTGCCAAGGAGAAAGCGGAAACTGAAGAAGGAAGATTGTCCAGTTGTTGCTCTGCTGGATTACCCTGCTGTTGCTTTGCTGGCAAGGAGAGGGGAAGGACTTTGCTTTGTGCTGTGTCCCCTTGCTTGAAGGAATCTCCAAGGGCCTGAGAAGAGCTGGCTCCCTGTTCTGAAGTCCCAGGAACGAAAGGACTTCACCCCCAGCTTCCCCTGAGCTGAACTGAGAGAGTTCTGTCCTTCCTGGAGTGCTTGGCCCCTGTGTGGTGCCTCTGGAAGTTGTACCTGTATTGGGAAGCTGGAAACTAAGCTTGAGAGACCTTGCTACAGAAAAGTTATCGCATCGCTCGCTGTGGAGCGTATCCCTGACAGTGCGAGGAAATTCCCGCCGCTACGAAGGTCGAGATCATCTCAGCGCCTGTTGCCGCTGTCAGAGCCATTGCATCCTACGCTTGCGGGACGCAACCGATCGGTGCAGGAAGCCTAACATCGCTGCAAGTGTCGTCGCAGAGCCTGTCGTTGCTGGGTGAGATTGCCGCAACGCCTGCTTGCGAACCGCATCACGTTGCTGCGAGAGTTGTCGCCGAAGCCATCGCATCGAGGAGCTGCGAGAGAGAAGATCCCCGCTGGTCCGCGCATCGTCTCCCCGGAGATCGTCGCAACTCCATAGATCGTCACATCGTGCCTTGGCGAGAGCAAACTTCCTAGGGAACCTACGCACCGGAATCCATACTAGTGGCCTTCCTCTCCATACAGACCGGATTCGTCGCAACACGCCCACTGCTGCAGCGGGGCTGTCGCATCGCCTCCCCAGGGTATCAGGAGCAACGCATCGCTTGTTTTCCACCGCACCAGCTTTAGCTTTGGAACTTTGTCGCAACTAAATGTACTGTGAGCTAAACGTGACGCAACTGTGTACTTTTCACGTAACTGTGGATTATTTTATCGCAACCTAAAGAATATTATTGCAACCTAAAGAATTTTATCGCAACCTTAAGAACTCTTTTGAAACCATATTCTTGAACTGTGTATGTTGGATTTTTGTCATTTTGGTCTTGTGTAGTTTAGATTAAATACCTTTATTTTTCTAAACTGTTGTGGAGTCAGTTTGTGGTGTTTTCACTGTGTTACTGTGAGTGTTGGTACAAATCCTTTACACATTGCCTCTGGTTAGCCTAGACTGCTCGTGCCAAGCTACCTAGAGGGTGAGCAGGGTTTTTCTCAGAGGGTTTCCTCCTTACCCTGACTAGAAGCAAGGGTCCCTATTTGGACAGTGGTACCTACCCCTGCCAACTACAGACTCCCATTTCTAACATTGTTGGTCAGCGGTGGGGATTTGAACTTGTATTTGTACTAGACCCACAGTGATTTGTGTACATCACTAATGAGTACAGATCACTACGCCACCGCATACTACAATTTTTATTTTTGGTTCTATTTTTGATCGTAACCCTGAAAGAATCCAAGCATCATGTCTCAGAATGGTAAACCAGCAAGTTATGTGCAGAACTGGAGTTTGATATTGAAATGTTAAGTGATTACAAAGTAAGTCAACTCAGGCAGTTCGGCAGGAACTTTGGATGCTCCATGAAGCGCTGCTCCAAGAAGGAGGAGCTACAGGAGGGCTTAAGGGCCTGGTGGGAGACCAAAAAGGCTGGGGAAACAGATGATGCAGAAGTGGATGAGGCTGCACAGAGGGATGGTTTCAGGCCACAGGATCTGCCTGTGTCCAGAGCAGCCTCAAGGGCTGGCAGCAACCATTCAGCTGAAAGTTTTTCCCCAGAGGAGTTGGAGGAAAACCAAAGGGCTAGAGATGATAAGTTAGAAATGTTGAGGATTGAAATGGAGCTGAAGCAAATGGAAAGGGCGGCGGAGGAGAGCATAAATGCCCGTGCCCTGGAGGAATTGAAATTGACCTTGGCCCATGAAGTAAGAATGAGGAAGCATGAGTTGGAGCTCAAGAGGCGTGAGGCCATGAGGGTCTCAGCTGAAGAAGAAACATTGGTAGCTCAAGAGGTGAGCTTTGTTGAGTTGGAGGTGGAGTCCAGCTCAGATGGTGGCAGCATGGTTATCATATCTAGTGCTGAGAGAAAGGTACAAACACCCAGAGATGTGGGGCCTGACTTGAGGGAGGGGGTCGACATAAACCAGACCCCCATCTCTAGCAGTGATGTATTCCTACTAAATCCTCTGATTTTAGTACCACAGTAGAATGCCTCTAGAAAATGTTATGTTCTCCATTGCACTTTGTTTAGAGGCACCTGGCTCCTTTTGTGACTTCTCTGCCCAAAGGGCCTCTGTGACACTTAGTAGCCGGACCACTCATCTCTAGAATCTGGGCTATGAATTTAATTATTGTTTTTTTACAGTGCTGTTGCACCATCCATTCATTTCATGCTTTATTTATTTATTTCTGATGCAGGTGTACACAAAACGTCGAGGTAGTAGGAGACACAAAAAGGATGGAAAGACATTAAAGAAACAATTAAAACACCTGAGGTTCTTTAATTTTGACTCCATCTTACATTTGTCATCAATTTGTGTTGCCTTTACACAGGCTGCCCTTTCTGCCCTTTGGACTGCAACGTGTAGAAAACCCCCCTCTGTCCTTGCTTTGAAAGCAATCTCAGACACTAGCTGGCCTAACTGCATACAGACACGTTCTGCCATTACTGATTGACCTATAAGTGCTGAAGTTGATTAACTTATGGGTTGGGCAGAAACACGACGTAAGGGGGACATTCTGGTTACATAATGTTTTTCTATTGGTTAATATTTTGCAGATCTTGTATGTCCATATTAGGTATTTTGTATGCTTGCAGAAGCTAGGACTGCCCCTTTCTTGTATGCTGAGTTTGTAAATTCTAAGCATATAAAAGACCTCTGTGTGCTGTATTCTTTAGACTACCTCATTCAATTGCTAAGGCAGTTGGGTGACGTAGCCTCACTTATTAAATTTAATAAAGATGTCTTTTGATATTTCAGCTTCTGTGCCAAGTCCTTTTGTATTAGTGAGACCCCTGAGAATGAAGATTTCAGTTCTTCACACCTAAAGGTGGGAAAAATATATAACAATAGTGTTTTCAAATGTCTGCAGAATCCCTCTTAGATCAACAGACAGCAGAGAACGAAAAGGATAGCATAGGAGCCCAGTGCTTAGTTTGAGCTAGTGGGGGCCACAAGCACCTATTTTTGAAGACCGGTACTTATTTTTACATATTAGCTATTTACCAAGAGCAAGAGAGGAAAAAATACACAAATTAGAAAGAGAGGAGGAGAAAAAAATCCATCACAAAGGGAGGAAGCAGAAATTCACATGAGTTAGATAAAGGAGCAGGTAGTGTCCGGTGGTGGATTAAGGAGGCATGAGGTGGATTTAAAAATATCCAACCTTGGTAGTCAGGGTGCTGATATTTAATTGCACCGGCCGCATGTTTCTGAACAGAGCTGTGGTCGCCGGCAGTCTTTTGTTTATATATTAAGAACCGACCCTACACTATCAAAGATTAACCACCGCAACGTGTGTTACGCAAGAATGGATCACCCTAGAACAATTGCCTTTCTAATCAAAGTGCCTGATGAGTGGTTGAGGAGTGATAATATCTGAAAATATTGTTTTAGCTATTTGTTAGTAGATCTGATGGATCATCCTCAAAACATTAAACTCAAGAGGCCGGTGGAGAACACGATGAACCACCAACACATGACCGAATAGTTTGAACATATAGGCCGCTAAAGCGGCGATAATTGCCTATCGCCCTGCTTGATAATATGCTCCAGAGTTTTATGGTCACTTACCGGAACTCTGCGAACTCCGCCCAGACCTAAAAAAAATCTGTCCAGCCCTGAATGTAGAATAGAATGCAATATGATAGTAAGACAAAAAGTAAATTCATAAGTACATTTCAAAAATATTATATCTCAGATTCACCTTAAGTGGGGGCAGAAAAGAACAGTTTTTAGTACTTTTGAGAAAGATATAACAGCTGGTTGAGAGGTGAGTGTGCAATGAGGACAGGCAATGCTCCAAAGGTCTGTTGCACGCCTGGGAGTGACACCTCGACTGAGGCTAGACAGTCTGGCGTGGTTTGCTTGTACGGGGCTCATGAAATATTAGGGGCGAACCAGCGCTTCGAGTGAAGTGAGCGCTAGTGAGTAGTAGTCCCCAAAATTACATCTCATGGTAAACCGTGACACTAGTATCTGAGGGGCATAATATCAACGCTGTGCTAAAAATTTCGCACAGCGTTGATAACGTGGAAAAATCTATCGCCGATTTCACATCACCTGTTAGCAGCGTATTCTAAACGCTAAAGCGAACAGGCGATGTGAAATCGTCGATAGGTCGCATTAGCGCGTGAAAACAAGCGCTGTTTTCACTCGCTAATGTGTGCCTTGATAATATGGGGGGGTGGATACAGCTTTATGATCCACCCCCTCATGTTAGCAATGCCTAACACGTACTAAAAGCAGGCGTTGAGAGACCTGCGATAGACGCGTTTATCGCAGGTCTCCTTCTCCCAAGGCCTGCCTTGTGAATAAAGCAATCCCACCTCCAACCACATTTTACATGTGGTTGGACGTGGGAACACCCACCCTGCATCTCATTAGCGTTATTCACCGCCCCCAGCGTGGGGACAATGAATAACGCATGAAATGCGTCGCTAACCGGAGTTAGCAACACATTGATAATAGGGCGAAAATTAATTCATGCGTTAGCAACTGTAGAAGGTCGATAACACATAAATTAAGGCCCTTGATAATATGCCCCTCTGTGCCTTGGCTCAAAAGCAACTTGCTTGTCACGTGATGACAACGCCCAGGTTTCATCTGCCAGCATTCTCAGCCCCTCCCAGGGTCCAGTTCCGTGGCTGAATTCACTCGCAGGGTTTTAGGGCATCAAGACAGCTAGTTAGGGCTTCCAGACTTCTTCCATTAGTTTTCACAATTCCATCTGTATTTCTCTATATTCCTGTTTTTCTCATTCTACTGAAATATCTCATGTATATTTTTGATAGGTATAAGTCGAAGGTGCAACATTTACAGTTGAACATTTATTTAAATGCAATAGTTCATGGATGTTTGTAGGGGTGCACTGAACTGTCGGTCCATATAAAGCAGCGCGCGCCCCTTAAAAGGTTTGCATCTTCGTGCTATCATATGTGTAGATATATAAGTTTAATTATTAAATCTCAGACCTTTTTATGCCCCTCCCCCCCTCGTCAATACAAGGAGCTCTTGGTGTGAAAGTGTCAAAAGAGGCCTCATTTTAGTTTTTTCTTACATTTTTTAAACTAGGCACACGCTCAAAACGGGGGGCTTTCCGTCTGAATGTTATTGTACAGGTCATTAAAAACAGAAAACTGGAACCTTTTCTCTGCTTCGCTCTGTTTTCATCTGTGAAAGGCAGCAAGTTCCCTTGAAGTCCCCACGAGGGTGGACCCATCCTGGTAAAAAACAATCATTAAAATATGACTGGGTGCCAAAGTCTTGTATCTTTGACTCATTAAAAAACAAAACAAAAAAAAACCTGCAAAGCTCATTCAAGAGGGGCTGGCTGCTGCTGCGGAACCTGCCATAGGGCTCACAAGTGCATGGGTCACCTCAGGACAACTGAGGTTAGTGTAGCTGTAGTGCTTAGAAGCCACTGTCCGCAAACCCCTCCCGCCCCTGCACTAGCACTTCTGTTTCCTGATACGACACATTTCGCCTGTAGAAAAACTCCGTAAGCATGCCTCCCTGTATCTCAGCCAGCCAGCTATCCAGCCAGCTAGCCCATCGCTGGTGACACTGCTCTAGCTTGCCACTTTATCCATCTCTACACCCAGGGCTCGAGTCGGGATACCACACGGGTGGACGGCGTCCCCCCACTAATTTTACCGGGAGCTCGATAACTGGAGCAAATGGAGCCACACATTCACTCTTTGGCCTCTCTGGGGAAGATCGGAGCCCAATCAGAACTCTGCTCACGTGCTGGCTTCGCTGATGCAATCGCATGTAAGGGGTGAGCGAGGGGAGGCAATGAGTCTGATGGTGCAAGCCACCTTTCCTGACGTCACTTCCTGTTGTGACGTCAGCGTCCCCCACTTCTTTTTTTAAGACTTGAGTCCTGCCTACACCCCTAACCCACCTGGCCCCGCCAGCCCCTTCAAAACATCTGAAATTTTCTAAATCGAACCAGTGCACTCATGATGACAGCACATCAGAGATGACAAGCATCTAAATCACTGCAGCTACATCACAGCCATGGCCAAGAGCGCACAACACCAACTCAGACAGCGGTGAGGCGTCGGACAACTGAACCAGGAACAAGACCTCAAACCAGTGGTGCCGTCTCTCGTCCTCTCCACACTAGAGTACGGGATTGCCCTTCACTCACGCAACCCCAAGGTTCATCTAGGCGCACTGAGAGCAACACTACAAGCAGCAGCGTGCTGTGTTAGGTCTCAAGACATGTGGCCACATTTCCTCGGCCCTGCTAACCCTCCAATAGCTTCCCATTGAAGCTCGGGACCAATTCAAAACCGCCTTCATTACTCACAGAGCGCTGCACCCCTCTTCACCCTCCTGACACTCTGATAATCTCTGGAGCAAATAGGGGCTCCAGAAATAATGCCCAGTCCCTGCTACTGGTATCCCCACCTTCAGTCAAGAACGGTACATGAGCCAGTTCTGGTAGCGCCACAAGAATCAGGAACTCCTCACACCCCTACCCCTCCTTCGCCTAACCTACATAGTCACCTTCAAAAAGGACCGCAAGCTCCCCATATTTGACAGACACCTGAGTTAATCATCCTCAGCGATACCTAAGCACTTTATCCAGGAGACAAACTACCTTCTTGCTGTGTCTCCACCATCTTAATCAATGCTTTAAACAGACCTTTAAGTGGGATGAAAAATCTAGGGGGGGGTGGTCTCTCAAAGGGGCGTGGCCAATGTAATTAAGGGCATGGCTTTAAAACACTTACGCTAAAAATCTGTGTTTAGCACAGTGTGCCGCCCGACTTGTATTTTGCGGTTTCTAGCATTGCATCTAGATATACGATACAACCAGTGGCTGCTCGAGGCTCATGGCGGTCCTGGGCAGGGAGCGTAGGTAGGGGGCCCCGGAAGAGGAGGAACGCAGGCGCGGAGGCCAGTGAAGAGGGGGGGACCAGGGTCAGGGTGTTTGGAAGTGGAACAGAGCCGGAGGCCGCCAAATCCCTGTCAGGGGCCGCCACTCAAATATGTATGCATCCTCAGAGGATTAATATATTAAGGATATAATATTGGCGTGGTGGCCCCTGGGGGTTGGCGTCCCCGTGCAGGTGCACAGCTTGCACATGCCTAAGGCCGCCCCTGATACAACAAGTTACATCACACCTACAATAAGTCAGGACTATTGACTGTGTCAATGGTTGTTAATTGCATTAGATAAATAAGCAGCACTAGTGAGAAGTGAGCAGTGTGAGCACGCGCACATCTATGTGCCTGCTGTCACTGCAGTCCAGAAACAAAACAGACCACCTGGTCCAGGGCACAAAACAGAGCCGGATAGAGACCCGTTTCGAGGCCCCTTAAAAAAGCTGCCGGTGCTCAGACCCGGTGAGACCCGGCTCACTAAAAGCCAAGGCTTGACCATTTACGTCCCTCTCCAATAGCTGCTTTTGTCCTGGTCACAACTACCGATGCAATATGTCGGAACGTAATTATTGAAACTGTAACCAGCTGTACCCTTGTATAAGGCTAGTGTTGTTAACCGCTATGATGCTTTCGGGCCATGTTTGCGCTATATAAAATTGTAAAAACAAAAAATCTTTTCTCTCACACAACCTTGGTAAATCCAAGATAGATATGACCAACCATTCCTCTAGCCAATCAGAAGTGTGCACAGACCCTTTGGCCCGTCTCACAGGCCATGGAGCACACCATCTGCCACGCGCGGCTTCCTCTCTGTTTCTGCACTTTAGGAAAGATGTGAGACACCCTTCTTTATGGACACCTCATCATATAGCGCTAAAGTTCGAGCAACTGCGGTCCACCTAGAAGCAGGAATGGAAAAATTGGTCAGTGACAGCTATTTAGATGAGAGATAAATCACAATCTGTCTATGGTGTGTTGGAAAAGTAACCAACACTGATTATTAATATCATATAACAAGATCATTTTTCTTAAAGGCATACAATTAATGTGAGAAACAATATGTTGGAGAGCCACCTACGTACCTGGGGCCTCCGTCAGTTTTGCGCTTCCGATGCGTCACTTTTTGTGACGCATCGGCGGCATAAAACATGCCTCCTGATGCGCTCAATTTACAAAGTGACGCATCTAAGCAGATGCGTCACTTTGTAAACCCCTGCGCTACATTATACCTGCGTCAGGAATAATGTATGCAAAGGGGGCGTGCCCCCGCAAAAAGCCTCGTAATAGTGACGCAGTGAAATCTATGAGATTTCACTGCGTCACTTTTAGGACGCTGTTGCGTCAAAATCTTGCTCCTGCCTCACAGCAGGCGTAAGACTGACGCAAGCCCTTTCACATGGGGCTTTCCCCATGTGAAAGGACGCATTGCTGGAGTTGCGTCACTTTAGTGACACATTCCAGCAATGCGTGACTTTTGCGCTTACAGATACGTCATAAATACTGACGTATCTGTAACTCCTTGCGACATGATGCTTCATACTCTAAATATGAGGCATCAATCATGTCGCAAGGAGTGCGCACTGAGAAGTGACGCATCGCTTCTTTCACGCAGCGATGCGTCATTTCTCATAAATGAGGCCCCATGAGAGCACTGTACAGCAAGCAGTTAAAGTAAAAAAGAGCGAGAAGAGCGCCATAAAATGTTCAATTGCACTACCATCCCAAACCCTTCCCCCTTCCATGAAATTTTAAGTATATGGAATAAATATACTACAATTGAACATTTTTTGGCGCTCTTCTCACTATTTTTTGCATTAACTGCATATGGTGGAAGAGGAGTGGCGCAGCAGCCAGGGCGACTGTCGTTAGGTGCTGGGGATCACGGTTTGATCCCTGGCGACACCATGTGACTCTGGGTAATATCTTGCTAAATCTACCCGACGGCCCCCAGCGCTGCGAAACCTACGGGTAGCTGTGCATTTTACAAATGCAGGAATATTATTACAACACACCATAGACAGATTGTGATTTTGCTCTCATCTAAAAAGCTGTTACGGACCGATTTTTTAATTCCCCCATTGTTCCCAGGTATGGTGACGATCATTGGGTTTCCCCATTATTCTGTAATGTCCACCTAGAAGCAGCCATTCAACCAGCTTCCTAGCACTCGGAATCTTGAATTGCGTCAGCTCTCGGCTAGGTGTGTGCACTCATGCATGTATAGGAAGACGCCCTCTCAATGTCCCAGAGCTCATCTTCCGCTGTCCCCGTGCCACCCACCCTCTGGCACGTGCCAGGGTGCTGCAGAGCGCACAGTTGAACGTGCGTGATGCCGTGTGAAGCCGGGCCCGGGGCCTCTCTCTGAAGAGACCCCGCATGCTTAGCTGCTCTCTAGTTCGGAGGAGCCGCTGCAGGCTTCATTTTCGCCTATAAATATTTATAATTCTGCACACCAAGTCAGGCTCGAGCGGCCCAGGGACGCCTCAAACCCAGGGCAGCTGCGTCTCCGCTAGCAAAGGACGGCCAGGAAATCCACAGGGTGAAGAACACAACTCTACGCCCATCTGTGGTCGGTGACCTCGGCAGGCGTCCTTGGCAGTGCCCGCCGCAGGCCGCCAGCAAAAGGTGCCTTTCTCAAAAACTTGCTTCTAGCAAACTTTGCAAGCTGTGCCAGCCGACAGCAGAGTGGCGCGAGGCTGCACTGCTTAGTGGCACGGGACCCTGGCCCTTTCTGGAGATGCAGCTCTCCTCTGCAGGTGCCCACAGATTCCGGGGGCCAGACTTCCATGCGCTACGGAAGGGGCTGGTGCCAGGAGCAATGGCATCTCAGTCGACGTGACACTGTCTAGCTCCCCTGCTTGCCCATCAGTTGGACTAGAGCCCTGAGGCGCAATCTGACTGGCACCCGCTGCCTTTTAGGACTGAAGGGGCTGGGGCCACTACTATCAGCTCGTGGGGCAAGGTGCACTATTTATTTTGGCCCTACTTAACTTTGATTCACAACATAGAAGCAGTAACTAATAAACATTGAGCAATAAATGTACCACGACATAACTATGACGCGAGGGCACAGGGTGCCAAAGAAAACAAACACACTGACAGAGAGAAAGAGAAATTGTTAACATGGAAAAGACAAAATGAGAGGCAAATAGCACAGGAGGGTGTGTAGGGAGGAAAGAAAGAAGAATACAAAGAAAGGAAGCAGGGTCGGAAGTGGAAAGAAAAGTCGGAAAGAATAGTAAGAAGAAACTAAAGATAAAAGAGGGAAGCAAAAAAGGAAAGCAGAAAACAGAATGAAATAATACAACGAATGACTGAGAGATGAAACAAAGAGCGGCAGATGGAAAGAGGAAAAGTGAGAAAAATGAATGAAGTGAAGACAATTGAAAAGAAAGAAACTTGAAAAGAATGGGGGAAGAAAGCGCAGGAGGGTGATGACAAGGAAAGGGAGAACAAATAAAAGACTAGAAAGGAGGAAAGAAAGATGGAAAATAGGAAATAAAAAGAAGGAAGTAAATAAAAAGAGACTAATTATACACTGGGAGATGTGCTGGACATAATACGAGCTCTGATTGGGGCATAGTGACTCTCGCGTCTGGTGAGCCTCAAAGGATTAATGATTTGCTACCCTGTGTACAGGCAGTTTGCGCCCCACGCCGCTCAGCTTGCACCACCTATCTGTGCTGCGCTTTTCACTGCTGCTGTCACGAGTGTAAGCCTTCTGGGGTTGCTCTCATTGCCCTGCTGCCAGTGTCAGCTTCATTCGTTTAGTGCTTATTTCCCTCCATGTTGCACCGCTATTTTCTCTCGTTTTGCTTGCTATCACCGTTGTGTACTGATATTTTATCTCATTTTCTAGCATTTTCCCCCTTGTTGCACCGTCAATCTCACTCGTTTTGCCTGTTACACCCTTGTTGTACTGTTTTACACTTGTATGCTTCTACCCTCTGCTGCACTGTAATCTCTCCTGCTCCCCGCTCCCGCCAATCTCCGTTTCCCGCTGCTTCGTCCCCTGCGGCCCGCCCCCCTCGCTCACCCATTTGTCAGCCCACCCGCCTCCCAGCCGTTCCTCCCTCCCACTCCCCCTCTTAATGGCGGCTGCTGCGCGGCTGAAGGCGTGTCTAAGGCAAGCCTGTTTGCGCCCGTCCGCGCCTCGACCGCCGCCAGAGCCAGAGGCCATGGCCTACGCGAACTCGATAACGCCCGTCTCCGTTACGACACCAGCATCCTCCTCGCACTCAACACCGGACAACCGTACGCCTTCTTTCCAGGCCACCCGAAGCACACCAAAGGACCCTTCTCATGTCGGAACTGAAGCTTCACCAGACTCCAAGCCGCCAACCCGCCCACCATGACAGGACACTATCACCTCAGATCTATAGTACTGAACACCCTTTCAGCACGCAAACACGCCGTCGAACTCTGGGACCTGCTCGCCACATCCTCCCCGGAAGTCGCCTTCCTGACAGAGACTTGGATGAACGATTCCTCGGCACCTGACATCGCCATAGCCATCCTGGACGGCTACAAGATCACCCACAGAGACCGCACCAACGGAATAGGAGGTGGGATCGCCATCATCCACAAGTCCACCCTCAAGGTCTCGATCAACTCCGACGACACCCTCATCACCACCGAACACCTGCACTTCCAGATCCACACAGATCCCAACACCACCCTCAGAGGAACTCTGTTCTACAGACCCCTCGGACCCCGACCTCAGTTCAGCGACTCCATCGCAGCCTTCCTCAGCACGCACGCCCTTGCCTCCACGGACTACATTTGGAGACCTGAACTTCCACCTCGAGAACAACAACGACACCAACACCACCACCCTGATCGCCATCCTCGGACTCAGACAGCTCGTTACAACGCCCACCCACTCCGCCCGCCACACGCTTGACCCCATCTTCTCCGCAAGCTCCCACGTCTCCTTCAGCCACACCACTGAACTCTACTGTAACCGACCATCGCTGCATCCAATTCACCTTCCAGAAACACACCACGCACCACTGCACCCAACAGATCCCCCGCCGCAGCTGGAGCAAAATCACTGAAGACCAGCTAAACACCGCCCCCACCCAAAGCCCACCCGCCGACCCCACCGCCGCCACTGGCAACCTCAGATACTGGATTGACAACTGCCCCAACACCCTCACCCCGGTCTAGAAACCCGCCAACAGATGCACCAACAAGAATGCCAGCTGGTTCTCCGCGGACCTCCAAACAAACCTGCTGAAAACTGGAGAGGAAATGGCACGCGAACAGACACCGGAGAACCATGCAGCCCACAAGAACGCCATGTGCCAACACCATCACATCATCAGATCCGCCAAAAGGACCTCCTCAAGGACTGCATCGAAATCAATGCACACAACAGCAAAGAGCTCTTCAACATCGTGAAGGAACTCTCTAACCCCAGCTCCAGCACGAACAACATCCCACTATCGTAAGACCTGTGCAACTCCCTTGCTACCGTCTCCCATCGCAAGATCACAGACATCCACGACAGCTTCGACAACCAGACCACCCCAACTTCCTACGACACCTCCGACCCCACGACCACCACCCACAGCGACCCACTGAACACCTTGACTTACATCAACGACAACAACACCATAAAAATCATGAAAACCATCCACTCCGGCTCCCCGTCAGACCTGTGCCCACACCACATCTTCAACAAAACCAGCGCCACCATCGCACCCCATCTTAGCAATGCCATCAACATCTCCTTTGAGACCGCGACCTTCCCGGAGAGCTGGAAACACTCCGAAATCAATGCCTTGCTCAAAAAAACCAAGGCAAACAAGGGACCTGAAGAACATCCGGCCCATCTCCCTGCTCCCATTCCCGGCAGAGGTCATCGAGAAAACTGTCAACAAACAGCTGACCCACTACCTCGAGGAGAACAACATCCTGGACCCACCCCAGTCCGGGTTCCGCAGCAACTACAGCACTGAAACTACCCTCATCGCACCACCGATGATATCAGGGCCCTGCTGGACAATGGCGAAACCGCGGCCCTCATCCTCCTGGATCTGTCAGCCGCCTTCAACACGGTCTGCCACCGCACCCTTCGCACACACCTCCACAACGCAGGGAACTGTGGCATGGCTCTGTAATGGACCACCTCCTGCCTCTCCGGCAGAACCCAGAGCTTCCGCCACCCCTTTCTGCTCCGAAGCCTCCAAGATTATCTGAGGCATACCCTAAGGATCATCCCTCAGCCCGACATTGTTCAACATCGACATGGCCCACTCGCCCACGTCGGCAGACTGCACAACCTCAACATCATCTCCTACGCCGACGACACATAGCTGACCCTCTCCCTCACCAAGGCCCCCCTCACCGAGAAAACCGACCTCCACAAAGGAATGAAAGCCATCGCTGAATGGATGAAGAACAGCCGCCTAAAGCTGAACTCGGATAAGACGGAGGTCCTCATCCTCGGCTCTACTCCCTCAGCCTGGGACGACTACTGGTGTCCGACTACCCTGGCAGTAGCACAGACACCAACCAACCACGCACGCAATCTGTGGTACATCCTCGAGTCAACACTCTCCATGACCAAGCAAGTCAACGCTGTCTCATCCTCCTGCTTCAACACCCTCTGCATGCTCCGCAAGTTCTACCGGTGGATCCCCAATGACACAAGTAGAATGGTCACCCAGGCCCTCGTCAGCAGCAGGCTGGATTACGGAAACGCCCTCTACGCGGGAGCCCCGGCCAAATTGCTGAAACGACTACAACGCATACAGAACGCCTCTGCCCGCCTGATCCTTGACATCCCTCGACACAGCCTCATCACACCCCACTTGAGAAACCAGCACTGGCATCAACAAGAAGATCACCTTCAAGCTCCTCACCCACGCACAGAAGGCCCTCCACGACACTGGACCAGCGTACCTCAACAGACGACTCACCTTTTACTCCCCGAACTGCTAGCTCCGCTCAGCTGACCGCGCCCTCGTTACCATCCCCCGCATTCGAAGAGCGACCTCCCACGCCAGGTCATTTCCTACTGCGCCACCAAGACCTGGAACACCCTCCCCATCCTCCTACGGAAGGCCCAAGACCTACTAACCTTCAGGAAGCTTCTCAAGACCCGGCTATTCGAGCAGTAGCACCCCCCCCCCCCAGCTCCTTGAGACTCTCACGGGTAAGTAGTGTGCTCCACAAATGCCCTGATTGATTGATTGATTGATAGTCTAGTACTTTCTAAAGATATAAGATGTTCCTTGCAGCAGCCATCTTAGCTCATACCTTGGAAATCTGTACAGGACTGCATGTCCCTATGCAGCCTAGAAGTCCCCTATAAAGTGTGCAGCCCAGCAGGGTTTGCAGTGACATGAGAGGCGATAGCACATGGGGCATCATTCTGGGTTTTCAACAGGTTCCTATAACTCATTGATACATGTTTGATCCCCCAGGACAGAGTTTGCATTTGGGGATCAATAAAGACAGTGTTAACTTATTCACAGGACAACTGGAATTAAATGATTCCGCATACGTTGTGCCTTTTGCAAAAAAAGGATTTACAACACATGCCATATAATCCACCAAATCATGCACAATGAGCAGATTTTAACAAAACCAATTGTTTCCAGCTCAAATGGTACAAAAGTTAATAAAAAGAACACCACATGGTGTCACAATGTGGCACACACTTTGCAAAGTTAACTGGAAACCTTTCAGTTGCGGATTGCTGTATCCAGGAGTTAAATCGGTACTAAGGAGGTGTAACATTTACCCAGACATCTAATTTACCCAGACATCACTAATTTATCTCTTTTACAGGTATTTGTATGGTGTGTGAATAGTGTTTATTTCACTGTCAGCTGGGCTAATGTGTCCATAACTCCTTGTTTATGTATCCTTCTCTGTATTTACCCTCTATGCCTTCGCTCGGTGCTTCCCACATGCCCCGATGATCTCTTTTGAGGGAAGGTTCTTCTCCTCTAAAGCAGCCGGTGGTTCCCCGGTGACACTTGCTCATCTGGCCACTTCTGAATGCACCACCTTCTCCTGCAGTTTCACCTTCTACTTTTGAACAAGAAAACAAAGGGACACTGATGGTGCTTAATTTAAACCGGTGGTTTCAGGTGCTCATCACTGCCACTAAATTGTCAACACCGGCGCTTGTGCCAGTCTACCACTAGGTGGTGTTGTCTGGCTAATATAGAAATGACCACAACACCAGTTAATTATCAATTCAATATACATTAAAAAGGACTATTACCTGCAGACCAAGCCATTGTTATAGCTTTGTGGGTTCGGAATAGTCCAGATCGTTAGGTCGACCGTAAGCTCTCTGCGCTAGATCTGCCCCCTGTGTGCCTTGCTGTAATTGTGCCTCAGCTCCTGTATTAGTATTATTCGTTTTCACCCCTTTTTGCACTGTTGTATCGTTTTGAACCCTTTTTGCGTTCTGTGTCCTCCGCCCGATCTACACTCCCGTTTACCCGCCACTGCGTCCCCCGTGGCCCCGCACCCTGCTTGCCAATTTTTCACCCTGCTCCCGCTCCCGCCTCCCAGCTGCTCCTCCCTCCCACCTCCCCTTATATGGTGGCCACTCTGCAGTGAGGAGGGCGAACCTTGACCCTACTTTCAGGGAGGTTGTTCCCCACGCCGCACAGCACCACCTGTGTATCCGTGCCCCCAAGCCCGCTGCTGCCGCTTGCTAGAAGTTCGATTTCAAAAAGGGGGTGGTGATGGACAGAGTATCTGAGTTAATCAGAACACTCCTACCCAGTCAACACATCAGGGCTTGATCCATCACCGTTTTTTAGCTCACTGCACCATCCCAGTTCAGAACCTGGCTACATGCAAATTAGTCTGTCCCTGGCCCAGTGCATCATGGGAACAGGGCAGACCAAACTACCAAGCCAATTCTTTACTGGAAAGGAAACAAGCTTCCGGGGACCGGTTTCTGGCATTACAGCCGTCTTCGGCCCGGCTTGCTTGAATCCTGATGGTGCAGTGAGCAAGGGACTCACATCTGAGCATACCCTTCCACACTAGTGGTGGCCAAAATAATTTCAAAAAGGCGGTGGTGATGGACAGAGTATCTGAGTTAATCAGAACACTCCTACCCAGTCAACAGATCAGGGCTTGATCCATCACCGTTTTTAGCTCACTGCACCATCCCAGTTCAGAACCTGGCTTCATGCAAATTAGTCTGTCCCTGGACCAGTGCATCATGGGAACAGGGCAGACCAAACTACCAAGCCAATTCTTTACTGGAAAGGAAACAAGCTTCCGGGGACCGGTTTCTGGCATTACAGCCGTCTTCGGCCCGGCTTGCTTGAATCCTGATGGTGCAGTGAGCAAGGGACTCACATCTGAGCATACCCTTCCACACTAGTGGTGGCCAAAATAATTTCAAAAAGGTGGTGGTGATGGACAGAGTATCTGAGTTAATCAGAACACTCCTACCCAGTCAACAGATCAGGGCTTGATCCATCACCGTTTTTTAGCTCACTGCACCATCCCAGTTCAGAACCTGGCTACATGCAAATTAGTCTGTCCCTGGCCCAGTGCATCATGGGAACAGGGCAGACCAAACTACCAAGCCAATTCTTTACTGGAAAGGAAACAAGCTTCCGGGGACCGGTTTCTGGCATTACAGCCGTCTTCGGCCCGGCTTGCTTGAATCCTGATGGTGCAGTGAGCAAGGGACTCACATCTGAGCATACCCTTCCACACTAGTGGTGGCCAAAATAATTTCAAAAAGGGGGTGGTGATGGACAGAGTATCTGAGTTAATCAGAACACTCCTACCCAGTCAACAGATCAGGGCTTGATCCATCACCGTTTTTAAGCTCACTGCACCATCCCAGTTCAGAACCTGGCTACATGCAAATTAGTCTGTCCCTGGCCCAGTGCATCATGGGAACAGGGCAGACCAAACTACCAAGCCAATTCTTTACTGGAAAGGAAACAAGCTTCCGGGGCCCGGTTTCTGGCATTACAGCCGTCTTCGGCCCGGCTTGCTTGAATCCTGATGGTGCAGTGAGCAAGGGACTCACATCTGAGCATACCCTTCCATGCTAGAAGTTCGAGGCCCACCTCCATCCGCGGGCTACCACCTGCGCGTCATCCCTGGTGGTCAGTGGTAGGCCATAAGCTCTCTGTGCTCGATCTGCCCCCTGTGTGCCTTGCTGTAATTGTGCCTCTGCTCCTGTATTAGTATTATTTGTATTTCACCTTATTGGTTTTATTTCACCTTTTTACACTGTTGTATTGTTTTGTACCCTTTTTGCGTTCTGTATCCTCCGCCAGCTCTACACTCCCGTTTTCCCGCCTCCCTGTGTCCCCACGTCCCAGCTTGTACATTTGCTTGTACATTTGCCTCCCCGCTCCCGCCTCCCAGCTGCTCTTACCTCCCTTATATGGCGGCCACTGCAGGGTCGTGCAGCGGATGTGTGAACTGGCGCGCCTAAGGCAAACCCGTGTGCGCCCATCCGCGCTTGGACTGCGCCCATCGCCTGACAGCCTGGCCCCCGCGAATGCCACGACACCCGATGCCGTAACGAAGCTTTACACCCTTCACGCACTCAACAACGGATGAGCGCACACCTGCGTTTTGGCCGCCCTGAAGCACACCAAAGGACCCTTCTTCTGCTGAAGCTGCAGCTTCACCAGCCTCCGAGCCACCAAACCGCCCACTCTGAAGGGACACAACCACCTCAGAGGCATTCTACTGAACACCCGCTCCGCATGCAAACACGCCGTTGAACTCTGGGACCTGCTCGACACATCCTCCCCGGATGTCACCTTCCAGACAGAGACCTGGATGAACGCCGCCTCGGCACCCGACATCGCCATAGCCATCCCAGATCACCTGCAGGGACCGCACCAACTCAGTGGGAGGGGGAATCGCCATCATCCACAAGAACACCCTCAGGGTCCCGACCAACACCGACGACACCCTCACCACTGCAGAACACCTGCACTTCCAGATCCACACCAATCCCAACACCACCCTCAGAGGAACTCTCGTCTGCAGTCCCCTCGGACTCCGGCCTCAGTTCAGCGACTCCAACGCCGACCTCGTCAGAACGCACGCCCTTCCCTCCACAAACTACATCCTCCTCGGAGACCTAAACTTCCACCTCGAGAACAACAACGACACCAACACCACCACCCAGATTAACACCCTCGGCAACCTCGGACCCAGATAACTCATCACAATGCCTACCCACTCTGCCGGCCACACGCTTGATCCCATCTTCACCACAAGCCTCAACGTCACTTTCAGCCACACCACTGAACTCCACTGGACCTACCATCACTGCAGTAAAACAACAAGGACCCCCTGATAAGAATACAGTTCCTGGGTCAGGGCAATGAAATATGTGAAAATAAAACACCCAGGCAAACAAATATACACTAGCAAAGTAACAGACAACAAATGAATAAAAATTGCAAGGCACTTAAATTAGCACAATGATTTTCAATTTAATAAATTGTATAAAAGGGGCGCTAGGGGGCGCACGAGCTAATGGCCGCTCTTTAGTGAGGCTCTGGCTGCCTGGTCAGCTTTATCCTAATTTTATCCTGTTTGCCTGCAGATCTATGCCTGAAACTCTCAACGAGTGTGAGCCTTCCCACCCTGCAGCTCCAGTCCGATTTTGGGGACGAACCGAGCATCGGCACCGGACTTAGCCGACCGAAGACTCTGGCCGGGACGCATTGCTGGGGAGAGGCGGTGCGAGAGCCTGCGTGCGGCGCCACGCGAGGACGTGGCTTGCCACGAGGCAGGTAGGCCTCGGAGTCGGAGTGACCGGCCCGGGAGGTGCGGGACCTGCCGGACCTCGGAGGTCGGCGGCTGCGGTGAGTCTTCCCCCTCCTCTGGCCGCGGCACCGTGCAGTTGTGCAGGTCGGCGGACCTAAGCCCTGCTGGGGGTGTGGAGAGTGCCGTGTGTTACCGCCTGAGCCGGGAGGTGCTTGACCGGGACCCCGGCCTCTTACTGCGGATTGCCGGCGGTGCCCCTGATCCTACCTTGAGCTCGCTGCTTCTGTGGACTGGGGGCCGAGGAGCGACCTGAGACCACTGGGGGCCACAGGATGAGGTCGTACTGCGGACGTTGCTGCCCGGTGGAGGCGCGCTGGGCCTTCCCCCCCCTACCCCCCCCCCCACCGCCCCCCAGGGCATTTTGAGTGCGGACCTTGCTTGCTTCTTACTGGCACGTTGCTGCCCGCTACCCACACAACTTGGCCAGCTGGAACTCCAACCCCCCTCGTAAGCAGTGGCGGCTGGTCCTGGTCACTGGAGCTGGGGCACTTCGAGGTGGGGGAGACATTCTGGCACTGCTACCCTGCTCCTCACGCAGAAGACACTGCCATCGACGCAACCACTGCACAGGGGGCGCGAATGCACAAAGGATTGGCGAGGGGCAGTGAGCGCCACACTGATCGCCTCTTGCTGGGCACCTCGGGCCCCTAAAGGCGGGGCGCAATGGGGAAGAACGACAATAAGCAGCCTAAACTCTCTTTTGAGCCTGCGCCCCCCAAGAAACAGCTGCGTGGCACGACTGGCGCTGGCGGTGCCCACGTACCATCGGGCGCTGAGCCCCCTACCACGTCCATGGCCGCTGAGATGCGTGTGATGCTGGAAGAGATGCGGCAGGGCTTCGCCACGATAGTGGACAAGGTGGACCGCCTGTCCTCCAGGATGGATGGGGTCGTACAGAAGCTGGAGGTCCATGAAGAACGCCTGACGGAAGCGGAGAGACGTATTTCTGCCTCGGAGGACTCGACGGCTTCTCACGACGCGCGCCTCTCCAGAATGGACAACATACTGCGTGTAATAGCGGCAAAGAATGAGGAGTTGGAGGCGAGAAGTAGGCGCAATAACATTCGCGTAACGGGTGTGCCGGAATCCACCAACACTGGTCGCATGGAGGAATAAGTAGAGAAAATCCTGGTCGCTGCAGTGGGCAGAGAGGCCTTCTCTGGTCAATTTATCGTCGAGAGGGCGCACCGCTCCCTGGGTTCAGTGCCCAAGCCAGGGGCACAGCCGCGGCCTATCATCGCCCGGTTGCTTAACTACCGTGACCGCGACGCGGCACTGCGAGCAGCGCGGATGAATCACGACCTGTCTTGCGATGGAGTGCCTTTTTCAGTGTACCCGGACTTTACGCCGCTGGTGCAGGAACAGCGGAAGAAGTTTCTGGCTGTGAAGAAAAAGTTACGAGACATGCAGGTGGATTACGCCCTCCTATACCCGGCACGGCTTAGGGTGACCCATCAGGGCAAACAACATTTTTTCACCAATCCGCAGCAGGTGGAGGACTACATCAAGAAACTCCGAGCTTCCAGGAGAGACAGACGAGACGCGGAAAATGGAGATGCGGACAGAGACCCAGAGGAGCAAGCTGAAGATTGAGGTTGCCTCTTTGTTGCTAGTTGGTTGACCTCCCGTTGTTGAACTGGCATTCGGTTTGGATCCTTCGACCTGTCTTAGCCTTGGTTGTCCTGACCTGGGTTGAGGAACTGAATTGCAGTGTTATCACTGTGTGAACTGGCTGTGGACTGGCGGACAGGTAGTATGCTGTACTCCAGGGTTGAGTTTAGTATTGGAATGTCCAGGATGATGGGAATGTTGGGGGAGGTGTGCGCAGCGGCGGCTGCATAGGCGGCTCACTTGGCCTGACTGGCATATTCTCCAACAGGGGAGGTTGCCGCGAGAGACGTTGTTATGTTGGACAGGCTCTGACCTGCAGGGGTAATATATACCAGGCACCACCCCCCCTTCTCTGACTGTTCCCGTATGATCTGTGCGGGGCGGGAGGGGATTGTAGGGGTGTATTGGTGTGTACCTCTGATGCCCCCAGAAGGGGATTCCCCACACAGTTTTTCTATGGTTGCTGAGGGCGAGGATCGGGGTGGGGGGGGATATGATGCTGACAAGTTTGGGTTGCTTCAGTGGGAGGGGGGAGGTCTTGGTGTGTGGGGGTTGGGGTGTTGCACGTGTGGGGTGGGGGGGTGTATGACAGTGGGGGTATGCGTTGTTGGCCCTAGGGGCAGTTTTGCGGGAGATGTTCATGGCATGTATGCAGAGTTCGATGTCGAAGTGTGCGCGAGCATTAGTGGATGGGCGATGCGAAGGTTCCAATCAGCAAAGAGACTTGTCATTGGTACGTTCCGAGCGAGGGCTGGTGCACTGACCATGGGCTTTTTTCAGGGATGTGATGATGAGCATGGGTGATGTCGCCTTGAGTAATGTCTCAATCGTGTCCTGGAATGTTCGGGCCTTAATGACCCCCGGAAATGCAGAAATGTACTTGCGTATTTAGATAGGCATCATGTACAGATCGCAATGCTTCAGGAAACCCACCTAAACCCACGTAATGTTCCTAAGTTTGCAAGTAGATGGGCAACTGTGAGGAAGTTTTCCTCGTATTCCACTTACTCGAGGGGTACGGTTATTCTGATTAATAAAGTGCTTCCTTTCCAGAAGTTGGGCGCGAGGGTGGATAATGAGGGGAGGTATGTGATCCTTTGGGGCAGATTGGGCACTGATGTGGTCATGCTTGTTAATTGTTATGCACCCAATATCGGCACACCCGGTTTCTTCCTCGCATTGTGGGGTCATGTACTGGAGGTGGAAGCTACACACTTAATCTGGGGGGGGGGACTTCAACTTCTCACTGAATCCTGGGGCAGATAGGTCAGATGGTAGTGGACAGTACAACACGAAAGCTAGGGACGCTCTTCGAGGTATACTGTCGGAGGCAGGCCTCTTGGATAGCTGGAGGCACACACACCCGGTGTCTAGGGAGGGCACGCATTTCACGACGCACGCACGCTCATGGGCGAGGATTGACTACTGCTTTATCTCGCGAGGTCTGGCTGGGGGTGTCATGCGGGTGCAACATCTGCCTCGTACTTACTCGGACCACTGCCCCGTACTGGCTGTGTTGGAGATGCCTGGGTGTGCCAGAGTGCGGCCGCCGTGGCGGCTCTTCCCCTCTGCCCTGCTTGACCCTCTTTTTAAACATGAACTTGGTGAGGAGATTGAGGCATTCTTCCCTAGAAATAAGGGGTCCGTCGATAAGGTGGAAACGATTTGGGAAGCCTTTAAAGTGACTGTTAGGGGCGTCACGATCTCTAAGAGCTGTGGTATACTCAGGGCCATAGTGCGCACGTTGTCTAAACTTGAATTGGAGCTTAAAGCGCTGGAGGCAGAGATGGTAAGACATCCTCGCCCTGACCTGGCGGAGGAATTCAGGGCCAAACTCTCGTCCTTTGAGGAGGAGGCAGCCAGAGAGGTGAAGTTCCGAGGCAAGTACTGGACGGCTAGGCGCTATTGTGAGGGGGACCGGCCGGGTAAGGTGCTCGCGGCGCTCACTAGACACCAGCGCCATGCCACCCACATATTAGAAATCGCTGATGGCAAAGGCGGGTCCTATCAGGACACTAAGAGAATCCAGGACACCTTCCTGCAGCACTATCAAAGGTTGTACTCCACACAGCAGGAAAGCGAGGTGGACTTCGGGAACTTCCTAGATGACAAAGCACTATGCTGGCTGAGTGACGGCGATAGGGCATTCCTAGGATGTCCTTTTGAACTTGATGAGATCAGGGAAGCGATCATGTCCCTCAGCAATGGTAAAGCTGCGGGGCTGGACGGCCTTCCGGCCGAATTCTATAAGTGCTACATCGACATCATGGCACCGGTGCTGAAGGAAGTCTTTGAAGAATCGCTGGAGGTGGGGATACTGCCGGGCTCAATGAGGGAGGTAGCGATAACCTCACTTCTGAAACCAGGGAAAAATCCGGTTGATACCGACGCCTATAGACCCCTCTCGCTGCTCAATTGCGACGCAAAAATACTTGCTAAAGTGCTGGCGACTAGATTGTCCCTGCTCATGACTACACTGGTGCTGCCGGATCAATCTGGGTTTGTTCCAGGGCGAGCCACATCGCATAATCTTCGTACGCTGTTCTCCCTTATGCCCACCATAGCGCCTGAGCTACCGGTCGCTGCTGTGTTCCTGGACGCCACCAAGGCGTTCGATTCAGTCAAGTGGGGCTACCTCATGGCTATCTTGGGCAGAATGGGGTTCCCTCGGATATTTATTGCCTGGGTGAAACTGCTCTACACCTCTCCAGTCGCTAGGGTCGTCATTAATGGGGTGCTATCTGCCCAAATGCCTATCACGAGAGGTACCAGGCAGGGCTGCCCACTGTCGCCCCTACTCTTCGCCTTGGCAATTGAGCCACTGGCTTGCAGGATCCGGCAATTACATAAGGCCAGCGCCTTTAACTGTAACCAACGGCAGATTGGGATTTCCCTTTATGCAGATGATGTTACATTGTATGTGCGGCACCCACAACAACACCTTAACCCACTTCTGCGAGAATTTATCGTGTTTGGCGGCATATCCGGAGTGCACATTAATTGGCAGAAGTCGCAGTTCTTCCCCCTCACGGCCGCAGTTACCCAATTTCCATTGGACTACCCCTTAGAATGGTGTGGCTCTGAACTGAGATACCTGGGCATTGAGGTATCGCTCAATAAAGAGGACACGATTCGGGTCAATTACGGAGTGGCTATCTCGCAATTGACTGACAATGTGACCCGCTGGTTGGCCCTCCCGCTGTCGATGGCAGGCAGAGCCTCACTGATAAAAATGGTCATCCTTCCGCGTTTCCTGTACCTATTCCAGAACATTCCCTATTACCCGGGAAACAATTTTTTTAAGAGGCTTCGAACGGAGCTGCTTCGCCTCTTCTGGGGCGGCAAACAACCGCGCCTTAGCTGGGCTGTCCTGACGCAGCCATATGATAGGGGCGGATTCGATGTCCCTGATCTAGAAGTGTATTATCTCAGCGCTCAGGCGCAGCATGCATATCACTGGGTTTGCCCCGCCCCTTTTCTGCCGCAGGTTGCTACCGAGGACTGGATAGTACATCCACTCCCGCTCAAGGGCATGCTACTGGGTCAGGTTGGCGATGTCGAGACGCCTGCTACCACTGTTACCTGCACTATTGACTCTTGGAGAAGAGTGACTAAACTGCTTGGAGCGCCCATGCTTTACTCGCCGGCAATGCCCCTTGCGTACCACCCAAAGCTGTCGCTATTACTGGAAACTGGGTTTCGGTCCATGTGCAAACGCATACACCTTACCACATGGGGTGACTTGTTCCAGGATGGGTTGTTCCGCACCAAAGATCAGGTGTTTCGTACCGGCCCCCCGACACCGATGGAGGTGTTCTATTATATTCGACTTCGTCAGGGAACATACTACCTAGCTTCCCGGAGGAGCCGGGGACAGTTCTGCCTTTGCATGTGTTGCTGGTGTCGGATGGCAGGCACTTGGTGTCCAAACTGTATGCTGCCATCCGTGAGCAGCGGCCGCCGGCTCTGTCAAGGGCACGGGTTGCCTGGGTCTCTGAACTGCATGTCGACCTCTCTGACGAGCAGTGGAAGTATTGCTGCTCGGTCACGGCTGACATATCCTCCAGCTGTCGATTGAAAATTATTCATTACAAGTTTGTACAGAGATATTATTACACTCCAGTCCGGAAGCTGCGTTTTCACCTTTCAGAGGACGACAGGTGCGCACGTTGCCGTGCGGAGGGCGCGGGATTCCTTCATTTGGCCTGGGAGTGTGGAGCGATACAGGCATACTGGGCGCAGGTACATACTGCGCTCCAATTCATGATTGCTGGCCCTCTCCCTCTGGACCCGGTGGTGATGTTGCTGGGGTATACCAAGGATGTGCCCAAGGTGGACCGGAGGTTTGTTAATATTGCTTTGCTGCTGGCTAAGAGGAGGATCGCTTGCAGGTGGGGGAGGGGCAGGGCACCGAAGTTTAAGGAATGGCTGGATGATGTCACGTACTGCCAAGACCAACATGGCATCTATGCGGAATTGCTTCCCGCCCGCTGTAGACCCAGTGATTTTTGGTCCCCTTTACAGGTTTACTGGTTGTCCCAGACGACTCACAGTGACTCCTCTGGGGATGAAGATCCGTTGCCTGCCCTCTGAGCGTGTGGCCGTTGTGTACTACACTCACCATACTACATATCGACCGATGGGTGGGAATTCAGCCCCCCCGGCTTCGACTGGGGTGGTAAGCTTACTGCTGGAGTGCTGCTGGGGAATTCGGGGTACTTGTAAGTCATGTGCTGCTACTCACATCACACGCCTTCCTGGCCCTCCCGATATCCTAGAACAATAGGTCAGCAGGGAGTAAACATACACATTGGCTCCTGTGACTGCGCATCGGTAGAGGTGACGCTTGCATGGGTGAGCACTGTGCTCCGTTTTTTGACGTGCTGCGCTTCTATCGCCTGTGCACTGCACGCTTCCTGGGGTGACGAGGGAGGCCACCTTCCCCTTGACACAAATGAGGCACACTACTACACACGGTGACGTAGCTGGCTGACTGGTAGGGACTGAGGTAATCGGCGGGCGGGGGGCTTCGTAGCATCTCCCCTACTTGATTGGCAATGCGCCTTTATGCGAAGGTACTGAGGGGTCCCCACGGCTTATGGCCATGAGTGGATGGGAGGCGTGCCCCACCGTGGTTATCCTCACAATGCTGATCACTGGGGCATGTATCTTGCTGCCCGGCCTGAATGTGATGTACCAGCCCATATCCAGCCACTGTTTTTTCTACTGAATGTACCATAACTGTCATGCTATATTGGAATGTTGATGCTATAACTGTCATGTCTCTCTGTTGACCGCAAACAATAAAAAGGTTTAAAAAAAAAAATTAAAAAAAATAAAAATGTATAAAAATATCATGAAGAAGTTTATTGACATGTAGATAAAAAATGGGGAATAAAAAAGATGTCTCAATTAATATGATACAAAGATATATATGATTTTCTTTGGTCAGATGATACAATGTGGAGATGGTCCCGTCTACGCGTTTCGACACAATATCAGTGTCTTCCTCAGGACACTACCATCTTGTCACTTTTATTATATATTCTCGATGAAGTGGAATCCTCTAATCCTGATGGGTAAAGTCCGAGAGCTTGTACAGGGTTGTCTTTCTCTGAGGTGCGGCTACTCCATGGTATTTATGTTCTTTATACAGTTGTTTTGTTTGCACGAAATCTCGATGTCCACGTTTTCTCTTAATGTAAAGTCACGTTGTGGATTGGTGCCACGTGATCAAAAAAAACAGCCGAGTGGGTAGTGATTTCTTTAGTGCTGTTTTCTAGAGGGCTGCGTGATGGAAATGGATGGCGTGCATCCAACGGCGCAATTGTTGCTTTAATTGAATAAAAACGTGGAGGTTGTATAGATGAGAATTCTGGGTCAATTTGAAGTATATGCAAACTTATGCGGAGATAATGATACTGCTTTTAAATCAAAGATAGCTCGTCACTTGATATAGACGAAATGGTGTCATATATATCAGTTCGATCGATAAACTATTTCGGAGAGTCCGCGTCGTCAGTCAGACTGGTATGAGATAGCATCTTTACCTTCTGAAAGGATTCAAATTTGAACATAAACGACGATGACACCATCAAAATCATGAACACTATTCACTCCGGCTCTCTGTCAGACCCATCCCCACACCACATCTTCAACAAATCTAGCGCCACCATTGCACCCCAACTCCGCAAGGCCATCAACATCTCCTGCCCGTAGAGCTGGAAGCACTCTGAGATCAACTCCTTACTCAAGAAACCAAGGCGGATCCGAGGGACCTCAGAACGTCTGGCCCATTTCCCTGCTCCTGTTCCTGGCGGAGGTCATCGAAAAGACTGTCAACAGACAACTGACCCGCTACCTCGAGGAGAACAACATCCTCGACCCATCCCGGTCTGGGTTCCGCAGCAACCACAGTACTGAAACTTCCCTCAACGCCGCCACCGATGACATTGGCCCTGCTGGACAACGGCGAAACCGCAACCCTCGTTCTCCTGGAGCTATCAGCCGCCTTCGATACTGTCTGCCACTGCACCCTATGCACACGCCTCCACAATGCAGGGATCTGAGACAAGGCTCTGGATTGGAGCACCTCCTTCCTCTCCGGCAGAACCCAGAGCCTCTGCCTCCCTTCTTTCAAGTCAAGTCAAGTCAATGAATTTATATAGCGCGCTACATACCCAGAGGGTCTCAAGGCGCTGGGGGAAGGGTGGGGAATTATTTGTCAAATATCCATGTTTTAAGTTGCTTTCTGAATGCTAGGTGGTTCTGAGTAAGGCGAAGGTGAGTGGGAAGTGAGTTCCAAGTTTTAGCCGCCAGGTAGGAGAAGGATCTACCTCCCATGGTGGTTTTGTTGATGCGAGGTACATTGGCAAGGGCTTGGTTGGAGGATCGAAGCTGGCGGGGGGGAGCGTAGAAGGACAGTCGTGTGTTGAGGCATTCGGGTCCGGTTTCGTAGAGTGCTTTGTGTGCGTGGGTTAGGAGGCGGAAAGTAATCCTCTTGTTGATGGGGAGCCAGTGGAGGTTTTTCAGGTGACCAGAGATGTGTTCTTTACGCGGGATGTCTAATATGAGTCTGGCTGAAGCGTTCTGGATGCGTTGGAGTTTTTTCTGGAGTTTGGCGGTGGTACCGGCGTAGAGGGTGTTTCCGTAGTCCAGTCGGCTCGTGACCAGAGCGTGGGTGACTGTTTTTCTAGTTTCGGTGGGGATCCAGCGAAGTTTTTTTGAGCATGCGAAGAATGTTGAAGCAAGATGAAGAAACGGCGTTGACTTGTCTGTTCATCGAGAGTGAGGAATCCAGGTTCCGTGCGTGATCCGTCGGGATGGGTGCTTTTCCAAGGGCCTCTGGCCACCAAGAGTCATCCCAGGCGGAGGGGGAGGTGCCTAGGATGAGGACTTCTGTTTTGTCTGAGTTCAGTTTCAGACGGCTGTGCTTCATCCATTCGGCTACTTCTTTCATTCCTTCATGCAGGTTGGTTTTGGCAGTGTTAGGGTCTCTGGTGAGTGATAGGATCAGTTGAGTGTCGTCGGCGTAGGAGATGATGTTGAGGTTGTGTTGGCGTGCGATGACCGCGAGGGGGCTCATGTATATGTTGAAGAGGGTGGGGCTGAGTGAAGATCCTTGTGGTACGCCGCAGATGACTTCAGTGGCTTCTGACTTGAATGGTGGGAGGCGGACTCTCTGGGTTCTTCCGGTGAGGAACGAGGTGATCCATTCCAGTGCTTTTCCTTGGATTCCGACGTTTCTGAGGCGTTGTAAAAGGGTGCTATGACAGACCGTGTCGAAGGCTGCGGAGAGGTCGAGGAGGATGAGGGCGACTGTGTCTCCATTGTCCAGTAGAGTTCGAATGTCGTCTGTTGCTGCGATGAGGGCGGTTTCGGTGCTGTGCTTGGCTCGGAAGCCGGATTGTGAGGAGTCTAGGGATTTGTTGGTTTCGAGGAATGCGGCGAGCTGGTTGTTGACCGCTTTCTCGATGACTTTGGCCGGGAATGGAAGGAGTGAGATAGGGCGGTAGTTTTTGAGTTCGGTGGGGTCAGCTGTGGGTTTCTTCAGGAGGGCGCTGAGTTCGGCGTGTTTCCAGCTTTCCGGGAAGGTTGCGGAGTTGAGGGAGCAGTTGATGACGTCTCGAGGTGCGGTGCTATAATGGAGTCTGCTTTGTTAAAGATGTGGTGAGGGCATGGGTCTGTGGGGGATCCTGAGTGGATAGAGTTCATCAGACGGATGGTGTCCCCAGTGGAGATTGGCTTCCAGTCATTGAGGATGTTCAGGGGAGGTGGGGGTCCTGCAGGGGGTTGGGTGGGTTGGTCTTTGGGTCGGTTGTCGAAGCTGTTGTGGATGTCTTCAATTTTGTTGTGGAAGAATGAGGCTAGGGAGTCGCAGAGGGCTTGAGAGGGGGTGATGTCGTTGGAGTTGGCTGAGGGGTTGGTAAATTCCTTGACTATGTTGAATAATTCCTTGCTGTTGTGGGCGTTGTTATCTAGTCGGTCCTTGAAAGCGGCTTTCTTGGCATTCCGGATCAGTTGGTGGTGTATGCGTGTGGCGTTTTTGAAGGCGTCCTTGGTGCTGGTGGTTGGGTCTTTTTTCCAGGTCTTCTCAAGGGAGCGACAGAGTTTCTTGGATTTCTTAAGATCATCGTTGAACCAGGAGGCCTTCTTGCTGCCTAGTTTGATTTGTCGTTTTTTCAGTGGTGCTAGGATGTCGGCGCTGTTGGATAGCCATTGGGTGAGGTTGGTGGCTGCTTGGTCTGGGTTAGAGGAGTGGTCTGGGGGGTTTTGAAGAAGCGATGAGGAGATCTGGTCGATGGTGATTTTGTTCCAGTTTCTTTGCAGAGTGGGTTGGGGGTGGTTGTTGGATGTGGGCTTGTTGTAGGTAAAGTGAACGCAGCTGTGGTCAGTCAAAGGAGAGCTGTGGTGTGGCTGAAGGAGACATGTTTGCTGGAGGTGAAGATAGGGTCGAGTGTGTGACCTGCGATGTGGGTGGGGGTAGTGACAAGTTGTTTAAGTCCGAGGTTGGTGAGGTTGTCCACGAGGGTGGTGGTGTTGCGGTCGTTGTTCTTTTCAAGGTGAAAGTTGAGGTCTCCCAAAAGGATGTAATCCTCGGAGGGGAGCGCGTGTGGAGTGATGAAGTCCGTGATGTCTTCGCTAAATTGTGCGCGGGGTCCTGGTGGCCTGTAAAGGAGGGTGCCTCTGAGTGTGGTCTTGGGGTCGGTGTGGATCTGGAAGTGAAGGTGTTCAGAGTTGGCGAGATTGACGTCTGTGCTGGTTGAGATGCGGATGGATTTCTTATGGACGATAGCGATGCCTCCTCCTGTGTGGCCGGTACGATCCTTGCGAATGATCTTGTAGCCTTCCGGGATGGCAATGGTGATGTCTGGGGCTGATGTGGCGTTCATCCATGTTTCTGTTAGGTAGGCGACGTCCGGAGAGATGGTGTCTAGAAGATTCCAGAGGTCAATGGCGTGCCTGTGGACCGAGCGGGTGTTGAGCAGGATGCATTGTAGGTGGTTGGGGTCGGATATCTGTTGTGTGTTCGTAGATGAGGAGTTGTTCTTGGTGCCGTCGAACTTGCAGGAGTTGCAGGAAAAGGGTCCATGGGTGTGTCCAGGGGCGGCTTGGACGCAGTTGGGGGAACGGCCGGGGTTCAGGGCTAGGAGGGAGGTGGCATTGTAAGTAATCCGGGGGGGGTGGACATTACGAGGACCAGGGGGTTTGGCGCTGGGCGCGGTCCAGGCGCGGACGGGCGTAGACGGGTTTACCTTTGGCGCACCTTCGGCGCGGCCGTAGCGCGTGGACGCTGCGCGTGGGCACATCTGTCATTTAAGCTCCTTGAGGGGGGAGGGGCGTGGGAGGGGCGGCAGGGAGGCGGGAGCGGTGCGAGGAGGAAGGGCTCAGGGAAACAACAACAGACAAGATGGAGGAGGTCAAAAGTTGAGTGAGGCTGGGGCACTGAAAACGTTCACAAGCGCTTTTTAAGCAGGCACCTTCAATGTTAATAGATAGAGCGCAGCTCCGTTCCGTCGCGCAGATTATATGGCATAAACGATGCTAAGCTGCTAAATACCTGAAACGCTGTAGCGTTATGAGTGGCACAAAGTCAGCAGACTAAAGAGTAAATCACAAGCGCTAAAATAAATGCACAATCAAAAGCGCTAAAATAAATGTACAATCAGAAGCGCTAATGGAAATGCGCAGATCAATTACAGGCACACAGATGGTCAGAGGTCAATGGAGGAGTAACGATACCACTGGAGCCAGGGAGCGTGGGAGCGACTGTGTCTGACGAAGTCAGGGCGGTTACAGCTGTACTTTCTACGGGGTCTACAGTAAGGGTCAGTGGGTGGGAGGGGCGGCAGGGAGGCGGGAGCGGTGCGAGGAGGAAGGGCTCAGGGAAACAACAACAGACAAGATGGAGGAGGTCAAAAGTCGAGTGAGGCTGGGGCACTGAAAACGTTCACAAGCGCTTTTTAAGCAGACACCTTCAATGTTAATAGATAGAGCGCAGCTCCGTTCCCTCGCGCAGATTATATGGCATAAACGATGCTAAGCTGCTAAATACCTGAAACGCTGTAGCGTTATGAGTGGCACAAAGTCAGCAGACTAAAGAGTAAATCACAAGCGCTAAAATAAATGCACAATCATAAGCGCTAAAATAAATGTACAATCAGAAGCGCTAATGCAAAAGCGCAGATCAATTACAGGCACACAGATGGTCAGAGGTCAATGGAGGAGTAACGATACCACTGGAGCCAGGGAGCGTGGGAGCGACCGTGTCTGACGAAGTTCTTTCTGTTCCAAAGCCTCTGAGATCGTCTGCGGCGTACCCCAAGGATCATCCCTCAGCCTGACATTGTTCAACGTCTACATACATACATACCACCGCTCGCCCACGTAGCCTGACTGCACGACCTCAACATCATCTCCTACACTGATGACTCCCAGCTGATCCTCTACCTCACCAAGAACCCCATCACCACCAAAACATATCCTCCATGAAGGAATGAGAGCTGTCGCCGGGTGGATGTAGAATAGCTGCCTGAAGCTGAACTTGGACAAGACTGAGGTCCTCATCCTCTACTACACCCCCTCAACCTGGACGACTCCTGGTGGCCGCCCACACTGGGAGCAGCTCCGACACCCCCTGAACACTCTCCATGATCAAGCAAGTCAAAGCTGTTTTGTCCTCCTGCTTCAACACCCTCCGCATACACCGCAAGATCTACAGGTGGATCCCCACCAAGACAAGAGGAACGGTCACCCAGGCCCTCGTCAGCAGCAGGAGCCTCGGCCAAACTTCTGAAATGACAACAACGCATACAGAACACCTCTGTATGCCTGATCCTCGATATCCCTCACAGCAGCTACATCACACCTCACCTGAGAGACCTGCACTGGCTTCCCGTCAACAAGAGAATCACCTACAAGCTCCTCACCCACACACACCAGGCTCTCCACAACACCGGACCGGCATACATCAACAGACGACTCACCTTCTACACCCCGAACTGACAACTCCGCTCCGCCAACCTCACCCTCGCCGCTGTCCCCCACATCTGATGAGCGACCACCGGCGGCAGATCGTTCTCCCACCTCGCTGCCAAGACCTGGAACGACCTCCCCATCCTCCTACGGCAGACCCAGGACCTACTAACCTTCAGGAGGCTACTCAAGACCTGGCTATTTGAGTCGTAGCAGCACCCCTTTACCCCCCCAGCACCTTGAGACCCTCACGGGTAAGTTGTGCACTCTACAAATGCTCTGATTGATTGATTGATTGATTGATTGATCATTAGTAGTTGTGTTGTTACTGTAATTGGCAGTGTGGCAGGGCAATGTGTGGTGCAAGCTGCAGTGGCCTCCTGACAAGATTCATGTTACTTATTTTTTAACAAATTAAGCACTGGACACTGGCCAAGCCTTAACAACATCAGCTGCCGAGCTGAAAGTCGTGGCTTGGTCAGATGAGGTTAATAGAAACTGGTACTCTTCTACAGCATTTTCTAATATTTCCTGACCCAGCAGCATGTTTATTTATGTCACAGCACATGTGTAAAGGCGTAACAACTTGAAACAGCAAGCCCTGTGTGGCTCCTTTCAGTTGACTGTGGCCATCACTGCTGTATGTAGGTATGTTGTATTTTTAGAGAACAAAACTAGCAGAAAGGTAGTGCGGTACTGTGCCGGATCAAAAGCAAAGATACAATTAACAGGTGATGGGGGGAGAATGGGCAAGAGAATGAAAGCACATGATGAAAAATGGGTAAGGAGGGACTTTTTGGGTGGCAGACAAAGCACAATTATGCCCTAGTACTACCAGTACAGTAACGGACATATAAGTAACGGGCATTACATGCCGCATGTGTGTCGCAATCTTAAAATACAATGTATCAAACCATGCAAGGCTACTTTACATGGCCCTGAGTGGCTTGATAAAACCAGAGTAATGCAAGACAACGCAAATTGCCTCAGCGAGACATTCCATGGGTGGTGCGTGGGTGTTCTGACGCAAAATCCATAGATCTTGACACATTCCCAGATTTATGGTAACTGGTAGACCTGGGAATATGCCGAAATGGAACATCTCCCCAGGAAAGCACTGACGAGGCGAAATACCATAATTTCTCCTTGTTTTTTCCTCTGTTGTTTCCTCTTTCTATGTGTGCTGCATTTTGCAGCACACATAGAACAAGGAAAATGTCCAGGGGATTGTTTTTGTGCAGGAAGGTGCCCTTTGCTGCACCAAAACTCTCCTGGCTACAATGCAGCTATGCTTGCACCCTGCAAGAGTGTCTGTGTTGACATTAGACAGCACATTGCCCACCAGTGCTGGGAAAAGTCAGAAATGCACCATATTGTGATAAATACGGTGCATTGCAGCCCCTTACCTGCAGCACATTTGATAAATATGTCCCTAGGTGTTTCTTTTAAAATAGGAACACATTAAAGCAATATCTAGGGCAGGGGGTTAACAATGCTCCGCTGGCAGAGTTCGAGGAGTTTTACCCACTCCACACTCCACTTAGAGCATGGAGTTCGACAAAAATCTCCACCAACTGCGGTGTGGCAGAGTTGACGAGTCCAAGCAAGAAAAAACAGGTGCTAGACTGCTTCCGAGTGAGATTTCTCAATGTCGGCCATTGCAGCAGATCGCTACCACTCATGTTGCGCAATTTGCAGATCAGATTGTGAAAGCTCAGTTTCTAGTAGAAAATCTACTCAAAGTGCAGAAAGAAGCATTGCTCTCTGGCACACTGCATGGTGCAGTTTGTGCTGATTTTACAGCACAGAACAAGCTCCAGGTTCTAAAAATCAGCACTAGAAGCATGACGGACTGGAATTTTGCCGCTCACGGAAGACCGCAGAAAACTCGCTGAGTTCGAATTTGCAGAGTAAACCTCCACGAGTTCTGCCCACTCCTGGTAATATCTGCAATGCTTGATGGTTTCACTCATCCAAAACTGGGAGGCATTCAAAACATTCCCAGGGGATTCCCACCGAAACCCGAAAAACCGTGACCCAGGCCCTCGTCACCAGCTGACTGGACTACGGAAACGCTCTATACGCAGGAACCACAGCCAAACTTCAGAAACGACTCCAGCGCATACAGAACACCTCCGCACAAATTATCCTCGACATCCCCCGCCACAGCCACATATCCGCCCACCTGGGAAACCTGCACTGGCTCCCCGTCAGCAAGAGGATCACGTTCAGGCTCCTCACCCATGCACACAAAGCACTCCATGACCATTGCCCTGAATACCTCAACAATCGCCTCTCGTTCTACACCCCCACCCACCAGCTACGCTCTGCCAGCCTCGCCATCGCCACCGTCCCACGGATCCGGAGAACCACCACTGGAGGAAGATCGTTCTCCTACCTGGCAGCCAAAACATGGTACTCCCTCCACACACACCTACGACTGACCGAGGACCATCTCACCTTCAGGAAGCACCTCAAGACCTGGCTCTTCGAGCAGTAGCGACACCCTCCCCCCTCTCCCTCCAGTGCCTTGAGACCCTCATGGGTGAGTAGCGCGTTCTATAATTTTATTGATTAATTCATTGATTGTAATCTCGATTTTTACATTTGGGATGCATCATCCTAAATGCAATAATCGCTATTTTAGTAATCGCTAAATTTGTGATCACTCAAATTGTGATTACATTTATGGAATCGCAAATTGCGATCCCCTAAAATCTATGCAACAAAAAAAATTGTGATTTCTATTTTATGAAAAGCAAATTACCATCAACTTCAAGTTGATGATAATTTGCGAAAACTTTGAAAAATGCATAAAAATGCATTTTTCAAAGTCTCATTTCACGCATGCATGTGTGTGTGCATCATGTGTGAAAATTGGAATTTCAGAGGTGCTTCAGGGTGTCCTTTTAGAACCTTTACACCCTTGAAATTGCATGCGCAATTTGCGAGTACCTATTGGAAACTCAACAATTGCGCATGCAATTTCCATTCATTTCTATGGGCCCAAATTGATGGGAATCAATTCCTTAATTGTGACTCGCAATTTGCGAGTCGCAATTAAGGAATTTTAAGGAATGGCATTTTTTGGGGCGATTCCTACATGAATTGCATTTTGCGATTTCTAAATAGCGAATAAGTAAAATTTGCTATTTAGAAAGCGCAAAATGCTGGATTGATGCATGTGCCCCAATATCCCTTACCTCATATACCTGAGGTTGAACAACCATACTCTCAGCTACACTCACTGTCCCAAGTACAGCATTTTTTTGGAGATCCTGCAAATCTGCAGCACGCATCAATCCTCTGTCTTGTCCAGGTGCCGTGTATTGCCACAGTGATTCAGCTGATAGGGACCCGATTCACAAAGATTTGTATGTGGCTTTTGGAGTTCCAACCCTGACTAATGTATTACTTTGTCCGGAATTTCCAGGAATAAGATATAATTAACTTCGTCCAAAAGCTGAACTGAAGGTAAGGCTGGCAGGTTTAATAACCACCACCGACTCAACGAATCGCTCACAGTGAAATCCATGAATTTCAATTGTAGGAGTAAAATGTTTTTAGTCCAGTGGCGGCTCCTTGAGGGAGTGCGGTGGGGGAAGTGGGGTGAGGCAGGGTGTGGGAGGGGTAGGGTGGGTGGTAGTAAACTCTACTCCAGAATTAGGCCAAACGGAGTTGAGTAAAGAAATAAATAAATAAAACAAATTACATTGCGCTCTGCATCGCAGATTTGGCGTTGCAGCGTGCGCAATACAATTCGTTGTATTTATTTATTTATTTACTCAACTCCGCTCGGCCCAATTCCAGAGTTTATTACCCCCCACCCTGACCCTCCCCCGCCCCACCGCCCCGCAGCACTCCCTTGAGGGTCCGCCACTATTTTAGTCATGTGTCACAATCTGACAGTGCTTGAAATCTGCAACAAAGTGTCATAAGAGATATACAAGCCATTCTTCCTTTAGAAAAAATATAATGCATTTGTATTTTATACAACCATGGCTAGAGATCTTGCTTTCCAGGAGGCATGAAGTTGGCACGAGTGGAAGACTAGGAGAGATTTGCCCACTAGGCAGGCACTTCTCGCGCAGTAGGACAGGAGAAAGGTTGATGACGAGCGGCCGGTGTTGCCCCTGTGCCAGCCACCTTTTTTAGATGTGCCAACCCTCATGCAGAGATCCTGATGCTAATGTAAGCATGTGTCTCCATGCAATTGTTGACATATTCTGCCAATTCCTACCTTTTATCTGGCTGTTTGCAGTGCATTCTGGGGCTTGTTTTGCCATAGTTAAAGAGGAAACAAGCATTGGCAAGACCAATAGATCTGGCCTTGGCAAGCATGCATACATACATATGTACACAAATTGTATATGTTTGCAAAATAATATTTTTGCAAACATACGAAATTCGTATACATAGCTTAAAAGTAAAAAAGAGTAACGATACCACTTTCTAAAGGTTAATATGAATCCCAAAAAGTAATACAAATGATCCATTACTGTAAAGAAACTTTTTAAAAACCTCATATTGAAAGCAAAGATTGGTTTGCCAGACTTGGTGCTGAAGTCAGTGACTTTTTGGTGAAAGTGCAACTGTGCACAACTAAAATGCCATCACTCAAAGTGAAGAGAGCTAAATGCTGAAGTGACCGACCCATTGCCCCACTGTGAATACTTTGGTGAGTGACAGCAAAATGTGAATGACACTTGAACAGATAAATGGATGAAGAGGATTGATTGACCGAAAGCCCCTGTATGTATATATGGTTATGCTTTTTCCATTTTTTAAGAAACTACAAGAGTGGTGACTTAGGCAAGACCTAAAGAACAAGTACCGTCATGTAAAGTGTTAAACAGAAAACCAGGACATGGGGCCCCTCATCAGCTAGGAAAGAGCATTACGGAGAAGACCACTTTACAATGCAATTGGATCTCTCCTTATGTGAGAACTCCACTATAACGCTGCCTCTAGACTAGACCTATAAAGCTAAATAACAAGGACCATGACACAAAGTGCAGTTGGCCGGAAAACCGAGTTTAGCTGAAGTGCCGGCTAGGGAACGGAACTGCACAGATCGGATGCAGGGGGTTGCCACATGTGGGATCCCACCTTAGAGGAGAACCTTCATACAAAAGTGCCTCTAAGCTAGATCTACAAGGTTTAGAACAAGTGCCAAGACACAAAGTGCAGTTGGCCAGAAAACCAGATCTAGCTGTATGCATCATACTTCATACGGGGTCACTTAGCAGTCTTTCTAGCCACTTCCCTCTTCTATACCCCCATTATCCTTTTCAATTCAACTAACAGACTCACATGTCCACTGCTCAAATTAACTCAATTTTCACTATACTAATCCACCACTAATCCTTTTTGGCTTTTGATGCAGCATGCTACTTGCCGAAAAGCACTTCAACGCCTCGTCTGGGGTAGTAAGCGATATATAAATATAATTACAGTGCAACTGCTATGTGTTCACTGCTGGGGATCGGCCTGTAAATAGATCTATGTAAACATGGAAATAAATTCCAGCATTTTATTCCCGAATCAAATGTATTTTAGGAAATAAACCAAAGAAGAAAACATGCAAATTCTGTTGTAAAAAGGTGGCAGTGCACCGTGCCAGGGCCTGCTATCTCTTTACTCTGTAGTGCAGACTCTCTCTATGTAGATGATTGACTTTTCTTGGAGAGAAGAAAACATAGATGTTTTAAAACATATTATTGTTAATATATTGTGTGACCCAACAACTCGTCCCCAGTGTTTTGCAAGGAGCCAAAACATTGAATTGAATTTGAATTTAAAACATTTGTAAAGCGCAGCGTTCACCAAACGGTTTCTTGGCGCTATAATAGAAGGTCTAGCAACAGAGGGCGGAGTAACCAAGCGCAAAGGAAAATGGGCAGGTTACAAGGGAAAAGCCTGTCGAAATAGGAACGTTTTTAAATCTCTGCGGAAAGATAAATATTGTGTGGCCAAGCGTAGGTGATCAGGGAGGGAGTTCCAGAAGGTGGGAGCCAGAGTTGAGAAGTTGGCTCCACCCCACTTCTTACGCTTAAAACGTGGAATTTGCAGGAGGGATTTAGAGGAGGAGCGAAGCTCTCTGATCGGGACATAGTCTTGGATCAGAGAGGAAATAAAAGCGGGGGCAGTGCCCTGGCGAGCCTGAAAAACCATACAGCCGGTTTTAAAAAGGGAGCGTTCCTTGACAGGGAGCCAATGAAGCTCCTTTAGAAGGGGTGTGGGGTGGTGAAAGCGGGGGAGACCATACACCAACCGGGCCGCTTGGTTCTGGATCATCTGGAGCTTCCGCAGGCTGTATGCAGGGATGCCGTTGTAAATGGTATTGGCATAGTCCAGCCGCGAGATCACCAGTGCGGACATGATCAGCTTAAGTGCTTGGGGGGAAAAGAAACGGGAGACAGTACGAATAGTTCGAAGAGTGAGAAAACAAGAAGAGACAACTGAACTGATATGTGAGTGTAGAGTGAGTTGGTTATTGATTTTGACACCCAGGGTTTTAACTGTGGAGGAAGGAGTGGGGGAAATACCAAAGGAAGAAGGCCAGAAAAGAGAATTCCAGGGACTGGAAGAACCACCAGTGAGAACCAACTCGGTTTTGTCCGGGTTCAGTTTGAGATGGTTGTGGCTCATCCAGTCCCTGATAAAAATCATAATAGATTGGAAATTTAAGATAGAAAGGGGTGAGGAGGAAAGATTAAAGATGAGCTGTGCAAAGCCAGAAGGGGCTTGTTGGATGTGTGTTAGTGAGTGTGGGTGCAAATGTAAAGTGACCTTTCGTCACCTATGGTGGCAGATTTTTTTTTCATCATCTATGCAATTTATTTTTAAATTTCATGAACTTTTTTTCAAGTTGCAAAGTTTAAAAATACCCCATAAAAGGTTTTTTTTTCAATAGTAGAATTTTCTCACAAAAAAAACTTTTGTGATAACATTTCTCTGCGAGAATTTACATCAGTAAAGTTTTGTGAAGTTAGCATACTGTATCATCTCCAGAGTGTGGGAAACTACTACAACTCAAACTGCCTTCTTGCCTCCTTCGAATGAGTATTAAGACCAGATCTGAGTGGATAATTCCGCACTCAGAAGTGGAGGGAGAGGGCAAATTATATAGAACAGGTCCTGGAGGGCCAGATCCGTACCAGGGGCCTCATTTATGAAAAGTGACGCATCGCTGCGTGAAAACAGCGATGCGTCATTTTTCACTGCGCCCTCCTTGCGACACCAATGATGCGTCATATTTACAGTATGACGCATCATGGCGCAAGGAGTTACAGATACTTCAGTATTTCTGACGTATCTGTATGGCGCAAAAGTGACGCATTGCTGTAGTGTCACAAAAGTGACGCAACTCCAGCAATGTATCCTTTCACATGGGGCAAGCCCCATGTGAAAGAGCCTGCGTCAGTCATACGCCTGCTGTGAGGCAGGCGTAAGAAATTGACGCATTTGTGTCCTAGAAGTGGCGCAGTGAAATCTTATAGATGTCACTGCGTCACTTCTACGACCCTTTCTTGCGGTAAAACGCCCCCTTTGCCTACATTATTCCTGGCGCAGGTATAATGTGATGCAAGGGTTTACAAAGTGACGCATCTACCTACATGCGTCACTTTGTAAATATGGCGCAACTCGGCGCATTTTTTATGCCACTGGTGCGTCACAAAAAGTGGCCCCATATAAATGAGGCCCCAGATTTTTAGGATAACTAAATTTTTCTAAATGGGAATATGCTCAAATGTGGCCTGAATCTGGCCTACTAGGAAAGTCATTGGAGAACCCTGATATAGAAGAAGATATAAACAACCAGATAATGGGAATTAAATAAATGCAACCATAGAGTGGAGAAGAACTGATGAGTGGAAAATGAAAAGTTATACTGTAAATGTTGCTAGTCAGTGGGTATACACTGGTTCGAATCTTGAGTAAATTAGGTGCATTAATTGCACTTTTATTCATTATGTCTTCCGCCGAGGCACTAGAGGCCTAAAAAATAGCCCTTGTGCTCCTGTTTTAGGTCTCGCCTGGAATGAGCATCCGAAGGATGCGTCCATGCTGGAGACTTATAGTTGCCTGTCTCGGGGGAAGGAAGGACAAGAGGGTGCCACGCGCTACTCTTGTGCTGGATTTGATTGCGTGCACGCGCACCCACACTCACGCATGCGCACATCACAGCCACACGCATACACAGCCACACGCATACACAGGCACACACACACACCCCCCCCGTCGCTGCCGCACCTACACACACACTAGCGCACCTACACGCACACACAGAGCCCCCCACACGCACACCAGCGCACCTACACACACGCACGCACGCACACATACAAAGGCCCCCCTCTCCCCGCCGCCGCCATCGCACACATACACACCAGCACCGGACCCCACTCACCGGCTACGCAGGATTTGTCTTCTCTGGGGTGGCGGTAGCGGGGCTCTCCCGATCCCTGGGAGCCCCGCCCGACAGCGCCTCTGTTCACTTGGGGCGGCGGTAGCGGGGCTCTCCCGATCCCTGGGAGCCCCGCCCGACAGAGCCTCTGTTAACCCGGTCCCCCATCTCGGGACCGGGACTCAAGGTGGGGCGGCCCCGGGGCTCTCCCTAGCTCACGGGAGCCCCGGGCCGCGGGAGGACTCGGCCTCTTTGCTCCATCCCGGCGGGCAGCCAATCATAGTCCAGCAACAGGCGGGACTTCCTTCTCTCTTCTGGCCCGGCCCACGTCTTCTCTCCGGTTGCCTGGCTTCCTGCCTCAGGGGTCCGCCAATGGCAGCGCAGCCCCGAGCAGAGAGGCGGGCACATAGTGATGGCATGAACGGGGTGTTTTGGGTGGTTGAAACACTTGGTTCAGGGATCTGTGTCATCGATTTTATGGCTGTGTCTGGTGCAGAGAATTGCAGGTAGTGAATGAAGCGCGAATTTCTATATTGTGCGGGATAACTCAATGGGTTAATGTTTCTGCTGCAGAGATCCGTAATTAGACTGCAGGTCCTATCAAGACAAAGTAATTCACTGATTCATACATCTTGTAAAACCAGCAATGTGTGGGGCGCGAGCCATACTTTCCACTCATTGGGCTTTGATTAGGAACTGAAACCAAAATGCAGACTTACCCGGCAATTTTGTTGGGCAGTTGCGGGGCTAGTGAAAGTTGAGAGTCGCTAGAAGAGGGTTGATGCCTTGTGTTCGAGGGCACACGCAGGGAGCAAAGCGTGCTCAGGTTCCAGATAGACTGGACCTCGGGTCGATGGTTTTTAGGCGCTGAAGATTGAAATATTCCCATTCCTTATTGTGCTCCAACCCTACTGTTTCTTTCCTGCTCCCGGGGCGCCAGTGGGTAGGCTCGCGCCTGGCTCGTTGTAAGCGCTGCAGCTTTATTATGCCTTGGGGTGTGTGACCGTGTGGAAAGGCGTAGATTGTAGCAGAATCTCAAAGACTGTTATTAAAGGAAGAATTCTCTTTGTATAAAACGAAACGATGAATGGCTTCCAACAGAATCCATATCAAGCTCTATCCATTCTGAAAATACCTTCTGATCAACTATTAGCCTGGAAATATACACATTCTTAGATGTGTTTAGAGAGTAATCCCCTTCATCGGCTATAATCCAAATATATTGTTATGTTCTTTATTGAAAAATTATCATGTTATTGTGAGCACGTCACTATTGGGCAAGATACAACTGTATTTGTTAATCTCCATTGATCAAAGCATTAGAAGACCTATATTCATGCTAAGAGCAGATCGATTGCCCTCTGTAGTAGTTTTAGAAGTTTAGAGTGGCATTTCTGTGAATGCCATATTTGCCCTTTATTTAGCAATGGAATACAGCACCTCGACCATTTCATCTTTAGGTGTTCAGCGCTTGTATACTTTCGTGCCAAGGTCCTGGATCCAGGGCCGGTCCTACTCCTAGCCAGGGGGGCCCCGCCGCCGGCCCCGCAGTTGCGGGAATAAATAAAATATGATGGGGAAGGCTGCACAATATACAGGGGAACTGGGAACAACAGCCAGGGCACGCACGCAAAGAAGACGCCTGCACCTGCTGCACGCACCCCCCACCACCTAGCTTGGTTGGTGGTGCCGGTGGTGGTACGTGCCCTGGTGGTAACGTGACGCCGGCGTTGCTTGAATCTTCCTCATGGGTGACAGTGGTGGGTCCCAGGGCCGTCAATCTGGTAGCGCGCAAAAGCGCTACCAATGACGGCCCTGGACATGAATTTATGGCCAGCCCCGCTCAGTGTGACGCACTCAGTATGCACACATGACACGCCATACGTGACCTGGCACACTGGCTGACTAACTCGGATCGGGCGGCGGGCCGCGTGGGCAGGGGCCAGACAGGGCTGTAGGCAGGAGTCGGACGACGTCGTCGCGGGGCCCCGTCCTTCTCCTCGTTGAGTCCGTGTGGTTAAGGTAAGAGACCTGCTTCAGTTCATTCATTCAATCCATCGTATTATATTATATTATTATATACACCTAAGTAAAATGTGCAAATTGAGCAGCTCTGTAGGGCTGTGGATTTATGACAATCGTGCTATTTAAAATTCATTGAAATAAAGAGAATTAAAATCATGTACATTGTCTCTGCTTCTCCATGACACATCACAGCCATCTAACCTCGAACCTCCTTCAAAATAAGCCATGAACCAGCCCACCCTTAGGACAGCCCAGCAGCACCTTCGCCCTCCTGTAATGAGCCACCTTTCAACATTCCCGTCCCAACCACCCATAACACACTGATCACACGCACGCTGCAACTCTAGTTCTGCATGAGGCACTCCATGTGCATGCAAAGGCGTACCTAACCTCATTACTTTCAGCACTATTAGGGATGTCTCTATGTCAGAAACCTTGCTCACTCTGTCTGTTTCTAACATTATAGATATGCAGAACCTTCAAGGCTGCAGCATCCAGCACATACAATGGTTGATTGGAGCAGGAGGACTGACCGCTCATGAGAAGGGGCGAGGAGAGGGGTGAGGGTCCTTCCTTCATTCATGTCTGTTCAGGGATGCTCTTGAGCCTCAATCATTCATGTATTAATTCAGAAAAGTTAATATATAATATAATATGACATTAATTATTCAGTGCCATCCTTATTTTGACTGGTAGCATTATAAAAGTTCCTAACGTGTGACTAATCAGGAAAGAGGATCACAAAATGAGTTATAAAAAGCATTGTGACGTCGTCTGAGTGGCAATGGTTTGACACGCTTTTCAATGCAAACAATTTCATTAGCCCCCTAGAATGGCCAACATACTTTCTCACAGTAATTATGTATCAGCTGTTCTGAACATAGTGTGCATTATTCAGCTGCATGCGCTTTGTAGTCTGAGTGTGTTACTGCTGCCTATAAGGGCATACGAGTTGCTTCTAAGCTTATGCATTGTTCGGCCATTGCATAGTCTGTTTTACCAGTCAAGTAAATAGTTTGACTACCTGTAGCATTTGTGTTCACAGTGCAAGGATTGAATAACTTTCCAAACTAATGCTTCTTGTAAAAGGAGTGTAAATGTTTAAAAACAAAAACATAAATAAAAGGCATTGCCATTTACAATGCCAATAGCTCTAACTTTAATAATGCAAGACCTATTGCATTGCAAATGCTTGTTTATTCTCCTGATTACACACTCAGGGAAAATGCACTATTTCGGTGTGATATAACCGCATTGCACGCGATGCTGTTTTGGGGGCCCTGAGTGGCAGAAGCTCATTGTAAGTCAGCCCTGGGAAAGCTTTGCCACTTCCGGTCTCCTGCCCCCTCTCACTTCCCCTGGCCCTTGCAGGATGTGTGCTTTGTTCCCCTTGTTGAAAGGGGCTGCTCTGCCTCTATCACTTGGCAGGGATGATCTGGCAGCATCAGTAGCTCGCGCTTCTCTTCTTCTTCACTTGTCCACAAGTTCAGTAGCCAGCATGAGGGGTCACTGGCCCGATCCACCCGTACAGAGATCTGTATGAAGCCTTCAGGTCACAAGTTTGAATCGCACCAGGGCTGACCATATGAGTGTTCTTGAGCAGGGAATCATGGGGCATATTATCAAGAACAGGCGATAAAATTATCGCTGCTTTATCGGCAGGAAACTGCCACTAAAGCGGCGATAATGGCCTTGATAATATTCCCTTGTGAATATCCATAGCAGCCCATGTTAACACCAGAACCTGGGATGCTATGGGAATTCACAAGGACATATTATCAAGCCCATTCTTGCCGCTTTAGCAGCAGTTTCCTGCCGATAAAGCAGTGATAATTTTATCGTCGGTTCTTGATAATATGTCCCCATGCCTTTATACTTTAGCACCAGAGGCCATCTGTCTGTAGTGAGCACTGTTTATGAGCTGTCAATATTCCTCCATTCCCGTTGGATACTCGTGTGTGGGGCTGAGCGCTCAATACACCCATTTGTGTCAGCATCATTCTCTCACGCCATAGGTCATATTAGTAGGCGATTGTTCGCAGATTTGGGTATGAAACTCTGGGATTTCCATTTTCTCTCGGGGTGTGTGCACACCCAAGGTGATCCTTCCTTGCAGCTACCAGTGTGAGTGATGTTCAAAGAGAGGTGTAGCCATCTCCCACTGCCGGGGACTGAGGGGATCAGCAGGGAGACCCCCAGCCTACCTCATGGACTGGTGAGGTGATCCCCGAGGTCTGTCCCTGCGACTTTCTAGACAATGGGGGAGTGGCGGAAGTTCATTCAAGCACCATGTTTGCCAGTGAGCCTCTTGGGCGAGCCGTGCTGTTGCATCCCTGTTCACTCCCATTTTCTTCTCTGCTCAGGTGTCTTTGGGCGCTGAAGTAGCTATTCACTTTGCTCTATTTTTCATTCTAGCTTCTCTGTTTTTGACACAGGGGTGCTAAATAGGAAACACCTTAATGCTCAGCGCTGGGATGCTCCCGAGTAGCCATGCGCTAAAAACCCATTCCATTCCATTACTTCCCATTATATGAAAGAGTTGCATTAGCAACAGTAAATTTCCTATAATCGAAAATAAAGTTTTTCTTTATTGTCCTTCATTGATTTCATTGAGTTGTGAGTAGTGATTCTAAGAAGGAGGGCATCCCCTGTTCATTATGTTCGGCTCTTTTGAGTAAAACCTTTTATGGTACCCAGATACCTTGGTACTCAGCGAATCTGCGTACAGAAAAAAGTAAATGTAAAAGATTAGAGCGACAGTGGCGCCGAAATAAAGATCCCATTGTCAAGGAACAATATAAAGCGGCCCTAGACACCTATCATAAAAATGTTAAATCCGCACGGAAAAATCATACAGCTATCCAACTCGTGTAATCAGGCAATGCTTCCAAAACACTTTTTCACATTCTCAAAACTCTCACTAATCCTGAAGCTTGCATTCCAGAAGAGGGACCTACTCAATTACTTTGTGACAATATAGCTACTAATTTTTCACAAAATATAGAGAACATCTACAATAAGATAATATCCACTTCTACAAATACTAATCACAATCTGTTAACTGACTCTGCCCCCGGATTCTAATAGTCAGTTTATTCAAAAAGAATTTCCCATGCTTACCATTCCGGATATTGAATCCTTATTAAAATCTGCCAAATCAGGTTCTCCCAAAGACTTATTGCCCACTAAAATAGTTTAAAAACTTGCAGCCGAATTAGCAGAGCCCCTTTGCTCTCTTCTTAACTGCTCCATCAAACAGGGTTATCTCCCTAAAGAATGGAAGAATGCGCAGATCGTGCCCATTAGGCAAAATCTTAAATTGTCTCCAGATGATGTGTCCAACTACCGCCCCATCTCATTGCTTCCCCTTTACAGCAAATTATTGGAAAGGCACATTAACACCCATCTTTCTGCCTTTATAGAAGCTTCCAACTGCCTAGACCAATCTCAGTCAGGATTTCGTCCCAGGCATAGTGCTGAACTAGCCTTTTTGATTGTAAAAGATGATATTCGCATGCTGGCGGACGCAGGTCAAGCAGTGATTCTTATACTGCTTGACCTGTCCGCCGTATTTGACACCATCTCATATCAAATCTCGCTGGATAGACTGCGCTCCATAGACATCCAGAATTCTGCTCTGGATTGGCTCCAGGACTTCCTTAAAGACAGGACCCAAACAGTGAATCTTGGCCCTTTTATTTCCAAGACTACCTAAGTTACCAAAGGGGTACCGCAGGGGTCCTGTCTGAGCCCATCCTTGTTTAATGTGCATATCGCCCCCCTTTCAGCATTGCTTAGGAAGATCGGGTTTATCCTGATCTCCTACACGGACGATACACAACTTATTCTATCTTACAAGAATGACACTCCCGACATCCAAAGCATGTTCAAGGAAGGTATGAGAGCCATTACATCATGGATGAGCAGTAACTTCTAGCAGTTGAATGCCGGAAAAATAGAAATTATACTCTTTAAGGATGTGATAACCAACTGGTCCCCTAGTTGGTGGCTAAATGATCTAGGGTCAGCTCCTTTGACTAAGACAGTTGTTACAAAACTAGGGGTCTTAACGGATAAAGTTCTAAACATGGATGAACATATAGCTGCAACAAATAGAGCTTGTTTTCATGCCCTCAGCCTTCTTCGTAAGATATTTCATTTTTTACCCGCATCTACACATAAAACCCTGTTTCATGCTTTGGTCCTTAGTCGTCTGGATTTCAGCAATGCTTTGCTGATTTCCGCTAAGGAACCCGCCTTGCAAGGTCTTCAGGTGGTTCAGAACACTGCTGCTCGTCTGGTAACCAGTGCTCCTTATAGGACCCCTTCACGTCCCGTGCAGCACAAACTTCACTGGCTGCGTGTTCGTACAAGAATACATTTTAAAATCTGCTGTATTGTTTTTAAAGGCATAGACCAGATGGGTACTGCCTATCTAGCTGATAAGCTAGTGAAATACATACCGCCTCGCTCCCTTCGTTCTGTAGGGAAAGGCTTGCTTGTCATCCCTCGCATAAGGCAAGCCAGGTTGGGAAAAATCTTTCTCCTACCTGGTTCTCAAATTGTGGAATCAACTTCCTCTTGCGATACAACTCACTACCAATTACTTAGGTTTTAGAAAAAAACTCAAAACTTTACTTTTTTAACTCTGCTCCTTATACTTACAGTTGTCCTCAGCGCTGAGATACCCCATTTGGGGTGATTCAGGCACTTTATAAATGATATAAATAAAAAAATAAAAATATAAAGGTTGGCGGTGCTTCATTTTGGCAAATAGTTCCAGATGGTAGGCACAGGCACTTGTTTTTTGGGAGCTGGACTTATTTTTTATTTTCAGACTTTGACCCAGGGAAAAAGAACAAGAAACGATTAAGAGAAAGCTGAGAAAACCGTGACATAGGGGAAACAAGGCTGAAAAATAGCATTTTAGAGTGAGCTAAAGATACAGGCGGTGTTGGATGGTGGAAGAAAGTGGAGTCAAATGATGGAACCTATTTCTTTTAAAATCCAATAACCTGATCCCAAGTCCATCTCCTTCCATCCTTTTTGAGTCCTAACTGTGTGAGGTGCCACACCCCTGAGATGCAATATAAAGAACGGTACCAGTAAATCATACATTTGATACTGCTTCAATCATCCTCCTCGTTCCATTTCTTACTTTGTGAGGATGCACAAACCTCTACTACTGAGGGCACTCACAATACCAACAAATGTACATTGCAGATTTTATTTTAAGAGCAATTTCATTTTATTCATTGCTGATTTTAGAACACTGCTGGACATGGCCCCGTCTGCAGGGTCATCCCCAAACTTTTTGCCTTCACCCTCTTGTTTATTTCCCCCATTTTTGTCACCTTTTAGGACTCTGAGCATTTTACTCCTGCTAGCCAGTACTAGAGTACTTCAGCTCTCTCCTTTTTGCTTGGTAACTTTGGCTACCACCCATTTGGCACCTTCAATTGTCTTGTAAGTCTCTAGTAGTGGTGATGCTACATGGACCCAGGAACTGTAATGTAAACACGACTGGTGGACCTGCAGGACTTATTGTGCCACACGCATAAGTAGACCTTTTTAAACATTCCTCAGGCTTGCCTTGCATCCTATGTGTGCAGGTTTAAGCAACCATTTTGGCCTGGCGAAATAAATCTTTTGCATGGCCTCATCCTTCATTTTAAATACATATATATCACCCTTGGGGTAGCTCACCGGGAAGGGTGCAGTGTATTTAAATAGTTGATCAGGTACAGGTACTTTTATGTTTTACATATACTGGTAGTGCAAACATCCTAAATTCATTTTTCACTACTGCAAGGCCTACCTCTCTCATAGGATAACATTGGGTTAACTTATTTCATGTAATAAGTGATAGATTTCAATTGGTAGCCAGTAGTTAAGTCAAGTTTGGTGTCTAAAGACTTGGATTTTAAAGCTCTCTTTAATGGTATATTATAAGTCATAATTCTGAAAATGGCAACTTTCAGTAAGTTGGCATTTTCTTGTCCTAACTAATTGGCTTGCTCCCTGGATCCTGGGTGACATGACTACATGTAGCTATCAGTTGGTCTTTGTGTATTTCAAACAGACAGTAATACAGGGGGATAGGTGGTAGCAGGATGGGTTATCTCTTACTTGATGGGGTGTCTATCACCTACCACACTTGTGTATCACAAAGGCTCTGCCTGGGCTCACTCACAAAGGGTCTGACGCTAGTGTTTTGTGACCCCTGACACAAGGCGATTCAAAAAGGGGGTGGTGATGGACAGAGTATCTGAATTAAGCAGAACACTCCTACCCAGTCAGCAGATCAGGGCTTGATCCATCACCGTTTTTTAGCTCACTGCACCATCCCAGTTCAGAACCTGGCTACATGCAAATTAGTCTGACCCTGGCCCAGTGCATCATGGGAACAGGGCAGACCAAACTACCAAGCCAATTCTTTTACTGGAAAGGACCAAGCTTCCGGGGACCGGTTTCTAGCATTACAGCCGTCTTCGGCCCGGCTTGCTTGAATCCTGATGGTGCAGTGAGCAAGGGACTCATGTCTGAGCATACCCTTCCACACTCGTAGTGGCCAAAACGATTCAAAAAGGGGGTGGTGATGGACAGAGTATCTGAATTAAGCAGAACACTCCTACCCAGTCAGCAGATCAGGGCTTGATCCATCACCGTTTTTTAGCTCACTGCACCATCCCAGTTCAGAACCTGGCTACATGCAAATTAGTCTGACCCTGGCCCAGTGCATCATGGGAACAGGGCAGACCAAACTACCAAGCCAATTCTTTTACTGGAAAGGACCAAGCTTCCGGGGACCGGTTTCTAGCATTACAGCCGTCTTCGGCCCGGCTTGCTTGAATCCTGATGGTGCAGTGAGCAAGGGACTCATGTCTGAGCATACCCTTCCACACTCGTAGTGGCCAAAACGATTCAAAAAGGGGGTGGTGATGGACAGAGTATCTGAATTAAGCAGAACACTCCTACCCAGTCAGCAGATCAGGGCTTGATCCATCACCGTTTTTTAGCTCACTGCACCATCCCAGTTCAGAACCTGGCTACATGCAAATTAGTCTGACCCTGGCCCAGTGCATCATGGGAACAGGGCAGACCAAACTACCAAGCCAATTCTTTTACTGGAAAGGACCAAGCTTCCGGGGACCGGTTTCTAGCATTACAGCCGTCTTCGGCCCGGCTTGCTTGAATCCTGATGGTGCAGTGAGCAAGGGACTCATGTCTTTGTCCACCCTAAGCGTGGAAGGGTGTACTCAGATGTGAGTCCCTTGCTCATTGCACCATCAGGATTCAAGCAAGCCGGGCCGAAGACGGCTGAAATGCCAGAAACCGGTCCCCGGAAGCTTGTTTCCTTCCCAGTGTAAGAATTGGCTTTTGTAGTCTGGTCTGCCCTGTTCCCATGATGCACTGGGCCAGGGACGGACTAATTTGCATACAGCCAGGTTCTGAAACTGGGATGGTGCAATGAGCTAAAAAACGGTGTTGGATCTAGCCCTGATCTCTTGACTGGGTGAGAGTACTCTGCTTAATTCAGAGACTCTGTCCATCACCCCCCTTGTTGTAAATAATTTTGTCCACCCTAAGCGTGGAAGGGTATACTCAGATGTGAGTCCCTTGCTCATTGCACCATCAGGATTCAAGCAAGCCGGGCCGAAGACGGCTGAAATGCCAGAAACCGGTCCCCGGAAGCTTGTTTCCTTCCCAGTGTAAGAATTGGCTTTTGTAGTCTGGTCTGCCCTGTTCCCATGATGCACTGGGCCAGGGACGGACTAATTTGCATACAGCCAGGTTCTGAAACTGGGATGGTGCAATGAGCTAAAAAACGGTGTTGGATCTAGCCCTGATCTCTTGACTGGGTGAGAGTACTCTGCTTAATTCAGAGACTCTGTCCATCACCCCCCTTGTTGTAAATAATTTTGTCCACCCTAAGCGTGGAAGGGTATACTCAGATGTGAGTCCCTTGCTCATTGCACCATCAGGATTCAAGCAAGCCGGGCCGAAGACGGCTGAAATGCCAGAAACCGTTCCCCGGAAGCTTGTTTCCTTCCCAGTGTAAGAATTGGCTTTTGTAGTCTGGTCTGCCCTGTTCCCATGATGCACTGGGCCAGGGACGGACTAATTTGCATACAGCCAGGTTCTGAAACTGGGATGGTGCAATGAGCTAAAAAACGGTGTTGGATCTAGCCCTGATCTCTTGACTGGGTGAGAGTACTCTGCTTAATTCAGAGACTCTGTCCATCACCCCCCTTGTTGTAAATAATTTTGTCCACCCTAAGCGTGGAAGGGTATACTCAGATGTGAGTCCCTTGCTCATTGCACCATCAGGATTCAAGCAAGCCGGGCCGAAGACGGCTGAAATGCCAGAAACCGGTCCCCGGAAGCTTGTTTCCTTCCCAGTGTAAGAATTTGCTTTTGTAGTCTGGTCTGCCCTGTTCCCATGATGCACTGGGCCAGGGACGGACTAATTTGCATACAGCCAGGTTCTGAAACTGGGATGGTGCAATGAGCTAAAAAACGGTGTTGGATCTAGCCCTGATCTCTTGACTGGGTGAGAGTACTCTGCTTAATTCAGAGACTCTGTCCATCACCCCCCTTGTTGTAAATAATTTTGTCCACCCTAAGCGTGGAAGGGTATACTCAGATGTGAGTCCCTTGCTCATTGCACCATCAGGATTCAAGCAAGCCGGGCCGAAGACGGCTGAAATGCCAGAAACCGGTCCCCGGAAGCTTGTTTCCTTCCCAGTGTAAGAATTGGCTTTTGTAGTCTGGTCTGCCCTGTTCCCATGATGCACTGGGCCAGGGACGGACTAATTTGCATACAGCCAGGTTCTGAAACTGGGATGGTGCAATGAGCTAAAAAACGGTGTTGGATCTAGCCCTGATCTCTTGACTGGGTGAGAGTACTCTGCTTAATTCAGAGACTCTGTCCATCACCCCCCTTGTTGTAAATAATTTTGTCCACCCTAAGCGTGGAAGGGTATACTCAGATGTGAGTCCCTTGCTCATTGCACCATCAGGATTCAAGCAAGCCGGGCCGAAGACGGCTGAAATGCCAGAAACCGGTCCCCGGAAGCTTGTTTCCTTCCCAGTGTAAGAATTGGCTTTTGTAGTCTGGTCTGCCCTGTTCCCATGATGCACTGGGCCAGGGACGGACTAATTTGCATACAGCCAGGTTCTGAAACTGGGATGGTGCAATGAGCTAAAAAACGGTGTTGGATCTAGCCCTGATCTCTTGACTGGGTGAGAGTACTCTGCTTAATTCAGAGACTCTGTCCATCACCCCCCTTGTTGTAAATAATTTTGTCCACCCTAAGCGTGGAAGGGTATACTCAGATGTGAGTCCCTTGCTCATTGCACCATCAGGATTCAAGCAAGCCGGGCCGAAGACGGCTGAAATGCCAGAAACCGGTCCCCGGAAGCTTGTTTCCTTCCCAGTGTAAGAATTGGCTTTTGTAGTCTGGTCTGCCCTGTTCCCATGATGCACTGGGCCAGGGACGGACTAATTTGCATACAGCCAGGTTCTGAAACTGGGATGGTGCAATGAGCTAAAAAACGGTGTTGGATCTAGCCCTGATCTCTTGACTGGGTGAGAGTACTCTGCTTAATTCAGAGACTCTGTCCATCACCCCCCTTGTTGTAAATAATTTTGTCCACCCTAAGCGTGGAAGGGTATACTCAGATGTGAGTCCCTTGCTCATTGCACCATCAGGATTCAAGCAAGCCGGGCCGAAGACGGCTGAAATGCCAGAAACCGGTCCCCGGAAGCTTGTTTCCTTCCCAGTGTAAGAATTGGCTTTTGTAGTCTGGTCTGCCCTGTTCCCATGATGCACTGGGCCAGGGACGGACTAATTTGCATACAGCCAGGTTCTGAAACTGGGATGGTGCAATGAGCTAAAAAACGGTGTTGGATCTAGCCCTGATCTCTTGACTGGGTGAGAGTACTCTGCTTAATTCAGAGACTCTGTCCATCACCCCCCTTGTTGTAAATAATTTTGTCCACCCTAAGCGTGGAAGGGTATACTCAGATGTGAGTCCCTTGCTCATTGCACCATCAGGATTCAAGCAAGCCGGGCCGAAGACGGCTGAAATGCCAGAAACCGGTCCCCGGAAGCTTGTTTCCTTCCCAGTGTAAGAATTGGCTTTTGTAGTCTGGTCTGCCCTGTTCCCATGATGCACTGGGCCAGGGACGGACTAATTTGCATACAGCCAGGTTCTGAAACTGGGATGGTGCAATGAGCTAAAAAACGGTGTTGGATCTAGCCCTGATCTCTTGACTGGGTGAGAGTACTCTGCTTAATTCAGAGACTCTGTCCATCACCCCCCTTGTTGTAAATAATTTTGTCCACCCTAAGCGTGGAAGGGTATACTCAGATGTGAGTCCCTTGCTCATTGCACCATCAGGATTCAAGCAAGCCGGGCCGAAGACGGCTGAAATGCCAGAAACCGGTCCCCGGAAGCTTGTTTCCTTCCCAGTGTAAGAATTGGCTTTTGTAGTCTGGTCTGCCCTGTTCCCATGATGCACTGGGCCAGGGACGGACTAATTTGCATACAGCCAGGTTCTGAAACTGGGATGGTGCAATGAGCTAAAAAACGGTGTTGGATCTAGCCCTGATCTCTTGACTGGGTGAGAGTACTCTGCTTAATTCAGAGACTCTGTCCATCACCCCCCTTGTTGTAAATAATTTTGTCCACCCTAAGCGTGGAAGGGTATACTCAGATGTGAGTCCCTTGCTCATTGCACCATCAGGATTCAAGCAAGCCGGGCCGAAGACGGCTGAAATGCCAGAAACCGGTCCCCGGAAGCTTGTTTCCTTCCCAGTGTAAGAATTGGCTTTTGTAGTCTGGTCTGCCCTGTTCCCATGATGCACTGGGCCAGGGACGGACTAATTTGCATACAGCCAGGTTCTGAAACTGGGATGGTGCAATGAGCTAAAAAACGGTGTTGGATCTAGCCCTGATCTCTTGACTGGGTGAGAGTACTCTGCTTAATTCAGAGACTCTGTCCATCACCCCCCTTGTTGTAAATAATTTTGTCCACCCTAAGCGTGGAAGGGTATACTCAGATGTGAGTCCCTTGCTCATTGCACCATCAGGATTCAAGCAAGCCGGGCCGAAGACGGCTGAAATGCCAGAAACCGGTCCCCGGAAGCTTGTTTCCTTCCCAGTGTAAGAATTGGCTTTTGTAGTCTGGTCTGCCCTGTTCCCATGATGCACTGGGCCAGGGACGGACTAATTTGCATACAGCCAGGTTCTGAAACTGGGATGGTGCAATGAGCTAAAAAACGGTGTTGGATCTAGCCCTGATCTCTTGACTGGGTGAGAGTACTCTGCTTAATTCAGAGACTCTGTCCATCACCCCCCTTGTTGTAAATAATTTTGTCCACCCTAAGCGTGGAAGGGTATACTCAGATGTGAGTCCCTTGCTCATTGCACCATCAGGATTCAAGCAAGCCGGGCCGAAGACGGCTGAAATGCCAGAAACCGGTCCCCGGAAGCTTGTTTCCTTCCCAGTGTAAGAATTGGCTTTTGTAGTCTGGTCTGCCCTGTTCCCATGATGCACTGGGCCAGGGACGGACTAATTTGCATACAGCCAGGTTCTGAAACTGGGATGGTGCAATGAGCTAAAAAACGGTGTTGGATCTAGCCCTGATCTCTTGACTGGGTGAGAGTACTCTGCTTAATTCAGAGACTCTGTCCATCACCCCCCTTGTTGTAAATAATTTTGTCCACCCTAAGCGTGGAAGGGTATACTCAGATGTGAGTCCCTTGCTCATTGCACCATCAGGATTCAAGCAAGCCGGGCCGAAGACGGCTGAAATGCCAGAAACCGGTCCCCGGAAGCTTGTTTCCTTCCCAGTGTAAGAATTGGCTTTTGTAGTCTGGTCTGCCCTGTTCCCATGATGCACTGGGCCAGGGACGGACTAATTTGCATACAGCCAGGTTCTGAAACTGGGATGGTGCAATGAGCTAAAAAACGGTGTTGGATCTAGCCCTGATCTCTTGACTGGGTGAGAGTACTCTGCTTAATTCAGAGACTCTGTCCATCACCCCCCTTGTTGTAAATAATTTTGTCCACCCTAAGCGTGGAAGGGTATACTCAGATGTGAGTCCCTTGCTCATTGCACCATCAGGATTCAAGCAAGCCGGGCCGAAGACGGCTGAAATGCCAGAAACCGGTCCCCGGAAGCTTGTTTCCTTCCCAGTGTAAGAATTGGCTTTTGTAGTCTGGTCTGCCCTGTTCCCATGATGCACTGGGCCAGGGACGGACTAATTTGCATACAGCCAGGTTCTGAAACTGGGATGGTGCAATGAGCTAAAAAACGGTGTTGGATCTAGCCCTGATCTCTTGACTGGGTGAGAGTACTCTGCTTAATTCAGAGACTCTGTCCATCACCCCCCTTGTTGTAAATAATTTTGTCCACCCTAAGCGTGGAAGGGTATACTCAGATGTGAGTCCCTTGCTCATTGCACCATCAGGATTCAAGCAAGCCGGGCCGAAGACGGCTGAAATGCCAGAAACCGGTCCCCGGAAGCTTGTTTCCTTCCCAGTGTAAGAATTGGCTTTTGTAGTCTGGTCTGCCCTGTTCCCATGATGCACTGGGCCAGGGACGGACTAATTTGCATACAGCCAGGTTCTGAAACTGGGATGGTGCAATGAGCTAAAAAACGGTGTTGGATCTAGCCCTGATCTCTTGACTGGGTGAGAGTACTCTGCTTAATTCAGAGACTCTGTCCATCACCCCCCTTGTTGTAAATAACCCTGACACAAGGCAGTAAATTCCAAGCACCTCTGGATAGTTTGAAGTTTGAAGTTTATTTTTATTATGCTTGATTAATTAAAACCATTTCATACAAAAATTCTTTTAAAATGAAATATCTTACACTTTTATGATGAATACATTATTAAAAATTCCCGATATTTATCGAAGTAAGTAATGAGAATAAATACAGTCATTCAAATAATTAGAAAAGTGCTTAAATTATTAAACCTTCCAACACGTTAATCATTTTGACTCATAAGTTTTGTTTCAGCTGTGTCCGTTCTTGTAAAAATTATGTCTATTCATGAAGTAATTCGTCCTTGGCCAACTCAGTCTGGTGTTTCAATCTTTTTGCAGTTATATCAAGGAATTTGGTTAGCCGGCAATTTAGCTGCACCTGCTCTGGATTAAAACACAACATTACCGCTTGTCTGCAAGACCTGGCTCCATACTGTCTAAACACTGGCTTTAGCAAGGTTATCCTTATGTTGTTTAACATGTTACAGATGCATATAATGTGGATGACTTCCTCAACACCACACCCACGTAAACAACAAGACTGGTCCCCTACTTTTCTCTCCCAAGGAGGTAGGAATTGATTAAAGGGCCCAACCCCCAACCGGAGTTTTAGGATTTTTTTCTTGATATTAATTTTTATTCCTGTTTTCAAGTAGGGTTGGGGTTTAAGTGCTTTGTATGTGTTTAGGACGACCCAGCCGTGAGATGGTTTGGTTAATGCTTTTTTGTCCTCTATGGCAGATAATACGCGGGTTACCTTTGTTACAGTTTTTTTTAAAGCAAAATATTCATTGAGGTGTTCCACAAGTCTGTTAGACGTAAAAGTGTAATGGATTGCTGGTGGTAATCACTTGCTGGCATTTTTCCTGAGCGTTTTCCTGACAGTTCCCTCCAGAGTTGGTCATTCAGGGATCCTTTATCATCGCCTTTGATATTACCTCTGGAGTAGAAACCTCAAGAACCATATCCTTCTTCAAAATGGGCACCAGTTATAAATAATGGCCCCTCAGAACCAACTCTACTCCTCTTGACATGTGGAAGACTCAAAAGGACTGTTGAGCTGCTCTGCAAGAAGTACTGCTACTCTGGTGTCCTGCTTTCCTGCTGCCCTGCTGCCCGAGTGAAAGACTGGGCCTGTATCTTGAACCCAGTACCATATAGTGACTCCAAGGGGTTAGTTGGCTGGCCTCCTGATTAAAAGCCTCCTGGACAGAACAGACTCCAACCTAAGCCTGGACAGAGCTCATGGAGTTTTACACAGCAAATGTTGCGTAGTACTGAAAAACGACACCAAATTCCTCAGAGTTGCTCGGTTATCCCATAAATTAACATCAAAGACAAAGACAATCAACACTTTGCATGTGAGTGTGTAATGAATGTAACTAGTGCAACAGAAAGGCTTACATTTCACACTTGCACATGCATTATTCTGTAACACGGTGCAATAATAAAACTAAAGCTTACCCCTTAGGTACACGTCCTGCACTTCCATATGTGCATCTTTCTGTAAGTAACAGTGTGCGTAAATCAGTAAAAATTGAACCCAAAAGTCACACTGCACTCTTATTCCCATGTTTGAGGCACCCTGCTAGGAGGTTGCCTGTACTAACCCAGGTGAGACTGATGTTGATTGTTGACTGAGTTGGGGTGCTCGGGAACCTGGCCCCAATGCCATAGTCTGGCTATGCCAATTGGGATGCTCCTCGTCACCGTGCAGGTCAGTCAGGGCGCTGGTGTTGTACTGGTGGTCTGGGTGCCCCGTCTGTAGGCAGTAGTCCTCAGGGGAAACCCGTAGGTATTGGTGACCAACGGATCCCTCAGGGAGGCAGAGTTGTCGCACACAGGCATTCAGTACTGTGGCTCACCCTCAAGGTCATAGTAGGAGTCTATGCCCCCCAGGGTGGGTGACAAAAACTAGCAGGTCATCCATTTGAGACAGAAGGGAATTCATATATGTGGCCTTGATGTTTTGAAGTGAAGAAAGGCTACTGTGTGGGGTCACATTGCTTCAGCTTTAAATTGGGTGGAAAAGACGTATGGCTCAGGCATCGGGCCACCTGACATATTAAAGGTTCACAAAGTAAGAACTAGGATGAGGAGTAAGGATGCAGGCTTAATGTGAGAATTAGGCCTCATTTACAAAGATCTGGTGTAGGGCAACTCCGCATGTGTTTTTGCTGCACTCCCCTACGCCAAATAATAAGTGCAGGGATGCACAGTATTTATGAGATATGGCGCATTCCTGTACTTTCACCTAGCAAACGGTGCACAAAATAGTGCCTAGTTCTAATGCAGGAACCCGAGCACCATGCTGCAAGGGTGTCTGCTTAGTTGGCAGTATTGTCTTTGTGCAGGAAGGAACACCCTCTTGCAAAAAAACAATCCATGGAGGCGTTTTCCTCTTACGATGTGTAGAAAGAGGAAAAAATGAGGAGAAATAAACATATTTCTAGTCGTTACCCCTGCACTAAGAGGCGTACAGCTTTGACACATTGCAGGGGTTACAGATCCTTGTAAATCTGGGAATGTGTCAAACCCCATGGGTGTTGCATGGGAACACCGACCGCTGCACCCATGGAACGCCGCCCTGACACAGTGTAAAGGAATGCAGCGACATCTGCTGTGTAGCCTTACACCATATATAGAAGGCTTTGAAAAGCGTGCAAATTGGCTTTGCGTGGTTTCGTAGATATGGGTCTGCACTCTGCACCACCGGAGGGTCATAAAAAGTGACGTAAATAAGCCCCTTAGTATTTAGCGACCCCAGGATTCAACTGTACCAGCAGTTGACTACTAAGATACACTTTTGGCAACAACAATTATTTTAAACAAACAAAACACAAGGGGGTAGATGTATCAAGCCTTTTGCGATTCACAAAGGCTGAAATTCGGCGAATTTCGGCCTTTGCGAATCGCAAAAGGCTTTTTTGAATTTTTTGAAATGTAGCAAAAAAATCGGAAAATAAGGAATCGCAAAAATTTGCGATTCCTTATTTTGCTTAAGCATTTAAGGAATCGCAAATTTTGCGATTCCTTAAATGCGATGTATGTGGCTTTTACAATTGCGAATTTGTGTTAAGAAATCGCAAATTATCACCAACTTGTAGTTTGTGATAATTTGCGACTACATTTAAAAATGCCCTATTTGGCATTTGTGAAGGTGGCATGTGACGCAGATACATGTATGTGCGCCATATGCACACACATGTAAATTTCAGGGGTGCAGCAGGGTGTCTTTGAGACACCCCTGCACCCTTGAAATTATTCTTAATTTGCGATTTCGCAAACTGAGAATCGCAAATTAAGAAATATTTCGCAATCATTCCTATGGGCCTCCTGGCCCATAGGAATGCATGGGAAATTATTCCTTATTTGCGAATTCGCAAAGTGCGAATTCGCAAATAAGGAAGACTAAGAAATCGTTAAAAAACAGCGATTTTTTACATACATTCCATTTTGAGAATTCTAAATAGCGATTCCTTAAAAATCGCTATTTAGAAATCGCAAAATGGACTTTTGATACATCTACCCCTAAGATTGTCTCTTATGTCTGCATGTATAACAGGCGCATCCCTAGCTTTGAGCGGCCGGCGCCTCGGTCCTGCATGAAGAACTGACAGCAGTGGCTGTTTTACTTGCAGGAGCTATTAAAATTACTGAAGGACAGGATATGAATTTGGCACAGAAAGGGAACGCCAAGTTTTGATATGTTCCCAATGTTCTCTGAATTGTTCAGAGAGGCGTTTGGAGCGCCGGCTTCCAAAGATAGTTTGACAGCGAGCGTCGGCTCGTTAGAAGCACACAGTGCCACCAGCTACACATCAATGGACTCAGAGACATTTCTAAACGGCCCTGACAAAGTAGAGCATGTCACTATTGGCAGGAATTTAGCAGAACTGTGAGAATGCCTGAGAAGAAGGGTATTTTTTCAGCTTCCCGAGAACAGAAGTCTAATAAGAATAGAACCTCACCTGTGATAATTTACACACACTCAACCATGCTGCTGTCTCTTCAAGGGAGTGCCTGCCCTTTCTCTCTGGATATTATGCCAGCATGCTCACTCAGCAACGTTGCAATCTGATTGGCTGAGGGAAGAGTGCGGGATGCACCGCTCCTGCGACACTTTATCCATGTAAAGAGGCAGTCGTACTCTATTCGAGTCTGTGTGCGATGTACTATGTGCAAAAGGTTTCAACGCGCATGCAAAAAAAAATAAAAAATCACTAGCAGCTGCTAGGAGTCAGTAGTGGTGGGGTTTAAAACACGAAAAAAGGGGATGAAAAAAGAACATTTAACTTACCTTCAAGGCAGCTGCCTCTCTACCGTCCTTCTGTCCACCAAGCAGGAAACAGGTAGCACCCGGGCTCCAGACTCCACTAGCCAATCGCAGCGCTGCAGTCACTAGCATGACAGCAGCGTTGTGATTGGTCTGAGCACCGTGGTTGAGCGCTCAGACATGGGCTGGGAGTCTGTGCTTGTTCTTCACCCATGCTGGGAAATACAGCTGGGTGGGGAACATGCTAAGTGCACATGACTGTTTGGCCAGCACAAGATGATGCTGGCCCAAAAAAGTGCCCACCACTCCTCCCCCAGCTCTGTGGGAATCCAGTCCCGCCCCACACCTATAGAGCCACTAGGGAAAAATAAAATCATAATAAGAAGGTGTTATTATCATTTTATTTTTCGTGTGGTGCGATGCTCCTCCACCTGAGCGGAGGAGCCACCGCTGGTAAAAATGCTAAAAGTAATAGTACTGGGGGAAACATCCTTAACAACGACATTTTAACCACTACTTACCTGAACAACGAACCCAGAACAACTTTCCTAAACCATGACTTTTCTTGAACAACGAAGCCCAAACACCGAGGACTGCACAATGCGTGGCACGTCACTCCTCTCCACCCCCCACCCCCCCCCCCCCACCCCTCATCGACCCTTGGAATCATTCTTTTGGCAGTGCAGAGGACTGCCAAGGCCTGACATTGCGTACTCTTCGTGAGTCTCAGTATTACAGCGGCCTGCACAGCTGCCTGGCCCCTCTGGTCCCACGGCCTGAGGCCCCGTAGCAACCCTCTGCTCTCCCACTATTACACAATCCGATGTCACAGGTCTCATTATTACAGTGGCCTGCACAGCTGTGTAGCCCCTGTTGTCCCACGGCCGGAGGTCCCGTAGCAACCCTTTGCTCTTCCACTATTGCACAATCTGATGTCACAAGTCTCATTATTACAGCAATCTGCACAGCTCTCTAGCCCTTGTGGTCCCACTGTCTAATGTCCCGTAGCATGCCTCTGTTCTCCCACTATTACACAATCTGATATCACAAGTCTTGTTATTACAGCGGCCTGCAAGCTCTCTGGCCCCTGTGGTCCGAAGGCCTGAGTTCCCGTAGCAACCCTCTACTCTCCCACTATTACACATAATAGTGGGATAGGAGAGGGTTGCTACGGGACCTCAGGAAGTGGGACCACAGGGGCCAGACGCTGTGAAGGCCGCTGTCATAATGAGAGTTGTGACATCAGATTGTGTAATAGTGGGAGTGCAGAGGGTTGCTTCATGACCTCAGGCAGAGGGACCAAAGGGGCCAGACAGCTGTGCCGGTCGCTGTAATAATGAGACTTGTGACATCAGATTGAGTAATGGGAGAGCAGAGAGATGCTAAGGGACCTCAGGCTATGGGACCAGACGAGCCAGGCAGCTGTGGAGGCCGCTGTAATAATGAGACTTGTGACATCAGATTGTGTAATAGTGGGAGAGCAGAGGGTTGCTACGATACCTCAGGCTGTGGGACCACAGGGGTGAGAGAGCTGTGCAGGCCGCTGTAACAATGAGACTTGTGACATCAGATTGTGTAATAGTGGGAGAGCAGAGGGTTGTTACGGGACCTCAAGCAGTGGGACTACAGGGGCAAGAAAGCTGTGCAGGGCGCTGTAATAATGAACCTTGTGACATCAGATTGTGTAATAGTGGGAGAGCAGAGGGTTGCTACGGGACCTCAAGCTGTAGGACCAAAGGGGCCACACAGCTGTGCAGGCCGCTGTAATAATGAGACTTGTGACATCAGATTGTGTAATAGTGGGAGAGCAGAGGGTTGCTACGAGACCTCAGGCCGTGGGACCAGAGGGGTCAGACAGCTGTGCCGGTCGCTGTAATAATGAGACTTGTGACATCAGATTGTGTAATGGGAGAGCAGAGAGATGCTACGGGACCTGTGGCGATGGCACCACAGAGGCCAGGCAGCTGTGCAGGCTGATGTAATAATGAGGCTTGTGACATCAGATCTTGTAATAGTGGGAGAGCAGAGGGTTGCTACGGGACCTCAGGCAGTGGGACCACAGGGGCCAGAGAGCTGTGCAGGCCGCACACATCAGATTGTGTAATAGTGGGAGAGGAGAGGGTTGTAACGGGCCCTCAGCAGAGGGACCACAGGGGCCAGACAGCTGTGCAGGCCGCTGTAATAATGAGAGTTGTGACATCAGAATGTGTAATAGTGGGAGAGCAGAGGGTTGCTACGGGACCTCAGGCCCTGGGACCGAAGGGGCCAGAGATCTGTGCCGGCCGCTGTAATAATGAGACTTGTGACATCAGATTGTGTAATAGTGGGAGAGCAGAGGGTTGCTACGGGACCTCAGGCCCTGGGACCGAAGGGGCCAGAGATCTGTGCCGGCCGCTGTAATAATGAGACTTGTGACATCAGATTGTGTAATAGTGGGAGAGCAGAGGGTTGCTATGGGACCTCAGGCCCTGGGACCAGAGGGGCCAGACAGCTGTGCCAGTCGCTGTAATAATGAGACTTGTGACATCAGATTGTGTAATGGGAGAGCAGAGAGATGCTACGGGACCTGTGGCCATGGGACCACAGGGGCCAGGCAGCTGTGCAGGCCGATGTAACAATGAGACTTGTGACATCAGATTTTGTAATAGTGGGAGAGTAGAGGGTTGCTAAGGGACCTCATGCCCTGGGACCACAGGGGCGAGAGAGCTGTGCAGGCCGCTGACATCAGATAGTTTAATAATGGGAGAGTAGAGGGTTGTTACGGAACCTCAGGCAGAGGGACCACAGGGGCCAGACAGATGTGCAGGCCGCTGTAATAATGAAAGTTGTGACATTAGATTGTGTAATAGTGGGAGAGCAGAGGGTTGCTATGGTACCGCAGGCCGTGGGACCGAAGGGGCCAGAGAGCTGTGCAGGCTGCTGTAACAATGAGAGTTGTGAAATCAGATTGTGTAATAGTGGGAGAGCAGAGGGTTGCTACGGTCCTCAGGCCGTGGGACCAGAGGGGTCAGACAGCTGTGCGGGCCGCTGTAATAATGAGACTTGTGACATCAGATTGTGTAATAGTGGGAGAGCAGAGGGTTGCTAAGGGACTACATCCCCTTGAACCACAGGGGCCAGAGAGCTGTGCAGGCCGCTGACATCAGATTGTGTAATAGTGGGAGAGGAGAGGGTGGCTACGGGACCTCAGGAAGTGGGACCACAGGGGCCAGACAGCTGTGCAGGCCCCTGTCATAATGAGACTAGTGACATCAGATTGTGTAATAGTGGGAGAGCAGGGGATTGCTTCGGGAACTCAGGCCTTCGGACCACAGGGGCCAGACAGCTGTGCCGGTCGCTGTAATAATGAGACTTGTGACATCAGATTGTGTAATGGGAGATTAGAGAGATGCTACGGGACCTGTGGCCATGGCACCACAGGGGCCAGGCAGCTGTGCAGGCCGATGTAACAATGAGGCTTGTGACATCAGATTGTGTAATAGTGGTAGAGCAGGGGATTGCTACGGGAACTCAGGCCTTCGGACCACAGGGGCCAGAGAGCTGTGCAGGCCGTTGTAATAATGAGACAGCCATATTAATTTTTCCTGTAAATAACAAAGGAGTTAAAAACTCTGCTTTTTGCAAATCTTCTCTCTTGTTGTGTTTTTAACGTCATTTCTGAAAAGATTTTGTGCATTCATTGATAATTACTTGGCTGAATCTGCTGCTTTGATATGAAGTATAATATACACAGAGCAATTGCACTACCCAACAGTACCAATTGTTCGCTATATCCCACGTTCTAATGGATACAGGGTTATCCCATTAATTCTAATGGTTTGGTCCAGTAGCGGCCCTTCCCTGGCCAAAGTCGGGGGGGCAGGCCGTTGAAGGGAGGCAGGGGTTTCGGGAACAAAATATAAAACTAAAAATAATACTTACCTGAACGCCAACGCTGCCGTCAATGCCACCATCGCCCACTACAACGCGCTCTACCTGCATCTGGGCACATGCTCCCACACTACACTGCCAGTCATGACGCTGCATGAAAGCAGTGTCAGGATTGGCCTGACCACTGGCAACTTGTGCTCCCACGCAGACTGGGGGCATGTGCCTCCTCTCTAACCGTAGCAACGCAGCTGGGGCTGGAAAGCTACACTGCGCATGAGGGTTTGGCCGGCCTGAGACGGTTGGCCAAACCCATATGCTCAGTGCGGTAAACATCCTTTACAACGCAACTTGTACCACGCAGTGCCTGTACGACGCAACTTTTACAACGCAAACCATTACAACGCATTGCGCTGGGGGGGCGCTCTAGGATAGGGAATAGGTTTAATGTACTATCCAACACCTTCCCTACTATCCACGGGACTGGAGTTGGAATAGTAAATTAAACAATTCACTATCCAGCGCCCCAAAGCACTATACGTTGTAAAGGCATGTGTTGTAAAAACCGCGTTGTAAAGGCATGCGATGTAAAAGCATGTGTTGTTATGTCATACATCCGCTCAGTGCAGGCAGTGCACTACCACTCCCGCACATGCAGGGTCATCCCCTGTACCCGCCCCAGAGTAAGAGCCCTGGGGCTGCGTCCAGGGGTTTAAAATAAAACAATAATAAAATGGGTATAAAACTCGTTTTATTTGATGGGTGGTGGCGGTGCTCCTACGCTCTAATGGGTGGTTGCTGCTGCTTTGGTTACTGTTTCCGCTTGAGACAGCACCTGGTTCTAAGCCAACAGTCTCTTAGGCCTCGCTGTAAGTTTGCAATTTTTTTTTCCTCTGGAACTTCTATATTCTCCCCAGTAAACAATTTTTACATCCAAATTGTATCATTACAATCTAGAATTTATTATTTTTGTATCTATTTTATAGAGTCGAGGGGAGCTTCCAGGCACGAATCTACCCTATTTCTCTCTTCACTAGCCCCTGAAAACTGGCTACCCTAGCAGAAATGTATATGGGAACAGCTCAATCCTCAGTAGCCACATCCTATGCAGTTGCAGCGGGAACTCCATCAGCGGGTATTATATAGAACTGATCTCCAGGAGAGATGATGGCGCTTTTCCACAGAAATTATGGCGCTCATTTCCTCCAAAGCTTGTTCTGAAACTTGTCCAGGGGACACATCTTGGAAGCCATTTTTCTGATTCTGTTTTTGAAGCAGCAGTCGCCCCTTTTTTAACAAGTGGATTGCTCCCATGGAGGAAGTCAGATATATCTCAATCAGTGCAGCTCAGAGTATAAAACAGCTCGGGAATTAAATAGGAAGCAGAGAATACACACTGCTTCAATTCATAAACAAAGAGATTTGGGGGTGAAAAAAAGAAGTCATGAAACCATAAATGTTCCCCACTTTTTACTTGCCATTTCACTCCTTCTAATGTTTTACTTTAAAAAATCTAAATGTTAAAGAAATAGACAGATAATGAAAATGAGGTAAGTATTAGGTAAGCAGAAAAAATGGGGAGATAATTTATGCCTGAAAGCGTGGATGGGGCCATACAGACCTCAAGAAGATGGGAACATAGGGTCAAAAATAAATAAAGGAAGGGAAAGGGAAGGAGGGGTTTGGGAGGCAAGATAGTTATGTTTTGTTATGTTACTGTAGTTTTGTAGAGTGCAAATCACCACTGGTCTCTAAGCGCTTTTCAAGAGAAAGGAACACAACACATAGCTGTCAGTAACGCACCCCTCATCCAGTTGTCCTTTTACGTTGGAGATGTCGTCTTTTTAAACAGGTAAGTTTTTGATCGTGTTTCTAAAGGGTAGCAACATTGGCTCCCCTTGCAAAGATGCCGGAAGCTCGTTCCAGATTTGAGGGAGAAGGACCGACAGAGCTCTCCCTCCCTTAGATTTGAGGTTGAAACTCAAAGGGGTTAGTTTGCAGGCTTCAGAAGAGCGCAAGGTTCTGCCCGGCACGTACTTCCTCAGACGATCTTAGATATATTTGGGGGCCTCTCCATAGATAGCTTTATGGGCTTTGCAGAGGAACTTGAATTGCACTTGGTGCTCAATGGGCAGCCAGTGCAACCTCTGAAGAAGAGGCGTCGCTTGTGTGCTCCGTGGTAATGAGAAAATAAGCCTGGCCGCATCATTCTGGACCACCTGCAATTTCTTAAGGAGCTTTCGAGGGAGACCCAGATAAAGAGCATCTCCATAGTCCAACCTCGAGATGATTGTGGCAGACACAATGGTTTGTAAAGTCGAGGTAGAAAGAATGGGAACAAGTGTTCGCAGCTGCCTTAGAAGACCTACACAAGAGCCTACAACCGTGAGGACTTGGTGAGCTCTTGTGTGCGTCAATTTTTAGGCCTAAGCTTTTTACTGCCCTCCCTGGGATTGGTACCTCCCCAAGTTCGGGAGGCCAGAAAAGCTCACACCAGGGACTTTCTTGATTTAATATAATAAGTACCTCAGTTTTGTCCGGGTTAACTTTCAGGAGATTGTTTGCCATCCAATTAACCGTAAACCTAAGAAGGTTTTTCACTGAGTCCTGTGTCTGACTGGTATTGTCAAGTTGAACTAGCAGTTGTGTGTCATCTGCATAGTTAAAAATGTGACAGTTTCTGTGCGTTAACTCCTCCACTAAAGGTTGTAAATAGATGTTAAATAAAAGTGGGGACAGTGCCGATCCCTGGGGGACGCCACAGGTCACACCACTAGCAGAGGATAGTTGGTCTTCCATTTGCACTCTCTGAGTCCGGCCTGTAAGGAAGGATTTAAGCCATTTAAAAGCTTGCCCTGTTATTCCCAGTTTCGCTACACGGTTCAGCAAAATGGCATGGCTGACCATGTCGAAAGCCTCCGACAGATCTAAGAGAATCAGGGCACATGGCTGTTTGTTATCGGCCCTGATTCTCAGATCATCCACCACAGCAGCCATCACCAGCTCAGTGCTGTGTTGTGATCTAAAGCCTGCCTGCCTGGGGTGGAGAAGTGCGTGATCTTCCAAGTAGCTAGCCAGGGTGTTTAGAACTTGCTTTTCCAAGATATTTGCCAGGAACGGAAGTTGGGAGACCGGCCTATAATTTTTTAAGGCTTTTGTATCCGCCCCTTCTTTCTTCACCCTAGCTTCTTTCAGACTCACTGGCAGATAACCTGAATTTAGTGACTCATTTAATAGAGCCACCAGCTGTTTTTCCAGCCCCGGCAAAGCCATCTAAAATATCCTCGGCGGACAGGGCTCCATTCTGGAACCTGATTTGATCTGGTGAGCTATTGCTGTTAAACTCACTTTGTCAAAACTGGGAAAGCTGTTCAGGTTTCTGCTCAGGTCCAGAGGACTGGTGGGGTCTAGTATACTGAGGTCAGTCATGGTGCTATTAATGTCCGTGATGATATCCCGGACTTTCTGGAGAAAAAACTCCTGAAAAGTGTTGCAATCCGGGCAGTCATTTGATGAAGCTTTACGCTCTGTCTGTGTGAGCTCCTTCAGAATTGAAAAGATATCTTTTTGCTTATTACCCGCTTTGCCAATAGATAGTGAGAAGTTGTGGGGGACAGAGGGGTCATTATTCCTTTAAACCGTGCCTATTTGTGATCCCTTGTACTTGTGCTGCCATATACATTTAAAGATCCTATAGATTATTTATAATTAGGTGACTCCCACTAGATGTTGCCAAATGGTGGAGTTTTAACTGCAGCACATTGTTATTCAACTATGGAACCTCATCCATCCCACAAAGAAGCCCAGTTTGAGTGGGTTATCCCCAGAAATTTCTGACATGCCTAATGGCCTAATATTAACCTCCATCAGGGAACCAAGCAGAGCCAGTGCCAATAGGTCAGGTTTAAAGGAATGTTGTGTGGCAACGTGAAGCATTACAAGTTGATAACATCAGAATGGATGATATGTATTTGTGCAGAACTAAAGAACTGTAGAATAACATTGGTGTTGGTTATAAGGTCAGGTGACAGTAGCATTGACAAGCCATACCTAAAAATCCATGTAGTGCAATTTATTTTATTTTATTTTATATTCTTATATAGCGCAAGAATCGACCCCTTACGAGGTATCTCCGCGCTTTTGCTCACAAGATGGAATAGCTACAGTAACCCAGAAATTGATGTTATAGACTGATGTATAGAATGTTTATTCTTCCTGGAATAGGACGGTTTTTAGATTCTTCCTGAAAGAGGAATGGTTAAGGGTTTGTCTTAGGCCAATAGGAAGGTTATTCCAGAGCTTGGGCCCTACCAGGGAAAAGGCTCTGCCACCTTGTCTGGTTTTTTTGACAAGTGGGGTTTTAAGTAGCAGTTGGTTGCTTGACCGTAAGGCTCTGTCAGGTTTATAGAAGGGTAGCTTTTGGCACAGATAGTTAGGGCCTTTCCCGAACAGGCATTTGTGAACAATACAACAGATCTTAAACTTGGTGCGTTGTCGTATTGGCAACCAATGCAGTTCTCGCAACAGGGGTTTGGAAGGGGTTCTGGGGGGGGCATTCAAGACCATTCTTGCTGCTGTATTTTGGACTACCTGGAGGCGATTAATAGCGCTCTCGTTGGCTTGTATGAGGAGTCCGTTGCAGTAGTCGATTTTGCTTATCACCATAGTCTGCACTAGGGTCTTTCTATAGTTGTCCGAAAGGTAAGGGAAGACTCTTCTTAACAGACCAATGGTGTGAAAGCATGCCCCAGCAACTGCGTTCACATGTTCCTTCAAGGTAAGATTTTGATCCAACTTCACCCCCAGATTTTTTACTGTTAGTTTAGGGGTGGGTACTGGTCCCAGGTCTAAGGGCCACCAGTCGGGGGACCATAGTAAGGACGCTTTACCAAAGAGCATTAGTTCCGTTTTTCCAACGTTACATTGGAGGCGATTTACAGCCATCCAGTTGGAGATGGCCCTCATGCCTTCCGCGAAGTTGTCCCTAACATTGGAGTTGAAGGAATGGAAAGGGTAAAGAAGTTGGGTGTCGTCAGCGTAGGACACCGGGGTGAATCCGTATTTTCTCACAATCTCAGCAAGGGGGGCCACATACACATTAAACAATGTGGGGCTTAGGCATGAGCCCTGTGGCACCCCCTTCGTGAGCATCCTGGAAGAGGAGCGGTATGGTCCCAGGCTGACGGATTGTGAGCGACCGGACAAAAAACTCTCCAACCAGGAGAAGGCTTGACCTCCTATGCCCACTCCCTGTAAACGGCTCATGAGGATCTTGTGGGACACAGTATCAAATGCGGCCGACAGGTCTAACAGCACCAGAATCATTGAGCCTCCTCTATCCTGTGACATCTTGATGTTATCGGTCACGGAGAGGAGAGCTGATTCGGTGCTGTAGTTGGGCCTGAACCCAGATTGAGAATGGTCCAGGCCCCCTGTCGCCTCTATGAACCTGGACAAGTGGATGTTAACATGCTTCTCGGCCAGTTTACTCAGGAGCGGCAGCAGAGAGATGGGACGAAGGTTAGAGAGCTCTGTCCATGGGGAGGTGGCATTTTTCCGAATAGGATTCACCACTGCCTCTTTCCATTGCTGGGGGAGTTTACCTTCTGTAAAAGAGAGGTTCAAGACTTTTTGGATAGAGGGGCAGAGGTCAGTACAGAGCATGTTCATCACTCTCGGGGGGAGGAGATCAAGGGGGGACCCTGTTTTAGTGGTGTTTAGTAAAGATTTTATCTCATCCTTAGAAATTTCAGGAATGTCAGTGAAAGTTTCAGAATTGGTTTGTGAGCAGAGAACGTCAACCGTCTCTGTATTGTTGGGGTGTTTGGCCAGTATTTTATTATAGATAGTATCAATTTTGTCCTCGAAGTATAATGATATTTTGTTACACAGATCCTGTGAAAAAGTATCAGGGCTTTCGCAGGCTGTAGGATTTGTGAAGCTTCTTAGAATCTTATACAGTTCTCTGGTACAATTGTCTGCTTCATCTATTTGGGACTGTAAGCTGATTTTCCTTGCCTTTTTTATATTATTGTAATAAGAGGAGGCAGCTTGTTGATAGAGCTCTTTGCTTTCACTAGAGTGGTTCTTCCTCCATTGTTTTTCTAGTTTTCTACACTTTTGTTTTTCAGTTTTTAGAGCTTCAGTGTACCAGATTTCTTTTTTGTTATTAGTCGTAGGTAGTTTGACCAATTTTTGAGGGGCTAAGAAGTTTATTGTGTCGAGGAGGGTATTGTTAAGTTTGGCCAGGGCCGAGTCAGGGTTATCAGAGTCGGAAAAGGTTGGTGTTTTCCAAGTTTCTACAAATGCTTCCGGGGAAATCTTGTGCCATGGTCTACGTTTGATGCTCCTAGTAGCAGAGGGTTCGGAAGGTTTAGTTAGTTGCATGAAGGAAAATTCCAGCATGCTGTGGTCAGACCAGTGTACTGATTTTGGGGGGTGACAGTAAACTGATGGATCATTAGTGAAAATGAGGTCTAAGGTATGGCCTCCTCTGTGGGTGGGACCACTATTTCGTAGATGTAGGCCAAGTAGGGCAAGGTCCTCCAGTAGGAGCTTAGTGTCAGGGTCCTCTGGTGTATCTGCATGGAAATTAAAGTCACCAAGTAGGATGAAATGTTCTTTAGCTTTCATGTGAGGAGCAAGAATTTCAGTGAGAGCCAAGGTAAAACTAGTATCGGTGCCAGGAGGACGGTAGACTAAAGCGCCCTTCCAGAGGTGTTTGTTACTAGTATTTATTTTGAAGATCATAATTTCCATAGAAGGGAGTAGAGCTTGTTCTAATATGGTGATGCGGAGACTGTCTTTATGTATTATGGCAGTGCCACCACCAGTTTTTATCGGGCGGTCTTGCCTCAGGATTTTGTATCCTGTGGGGATGCCTGTCATAACAGCTGGGATAGTGTGGGGCTTTAGCCAAGTTTCCGTTAAGAAACATATGTCCGGTTTGTGGCAGCGAATGGTATCCCATAATTCGATGCAGTGACGTGGAAGGGATCGAACATTAAGCAGGAAACTTTTCCAGCCTTTATGTGTGGCTTTAGAAGTAGTAGAATGCCCTGGTATAATTGTATTGATAGTGGTTTGGAAACCGCACTGACGACATGAGAGAGGTCCTTCTGTCCTCCTACCGTTTGGGCTGCTGCCATAAAAAAGCACACCCTGAATTATCTAGTTACCCACAGAAATTGTATTAGCATTACAGTGTAGTGTGCACACCTGAAAGTAAAAGCTCAGGCAGCTGGGAAAATAAACAAAATGATCATAGCTTTGTGGAGGGGCAAGTACACAACTTCTGCCATTTCAAAACATGTACTCCTGGCTCCCAACATCTGTGTAGAGTCAAAAGCCCCACTCTTGGTGATTGTCACATAATTGGTTGGCAACAGCTCTACTGTCAAACCAGGCATAAAAAGGAGGTAAAACCTACAAAATAAAATGGTTTGAGAAGAAAGGGAACTCCAGGTGTAAACCAAAAGTTTTCAATAAAAGACTTACATACAGAAATAGGTAAAAGATAACAGCATCGATTACAGTCTGCCCATAAGTTCCTACAGGCTTTGTAACAGGAACTACTTGGCCCATCGGAAATTGTAGTTTGAGGGTAGAGGAATAACTGGGATAACTGTAAAAAAAAATTAATGTAACCAAGTAATGCACTTGAGAAGTAAGCAAATGGATTCATGAGATAGATTTGGAAAAATTAGGAAGCAGGAAAAAGCTAGGAAAAAACAGGGTGTTAAATACCGACATGCAGTTCTGTCAAGAATATGAAAGCCGTGTGGACTTGCTTTCTGGTACCCTTGGCTCTTTTGGCCTGACCTCATGGGATGGTGTGCAGTGTAGAGAGCCAGGAGCATCCCTTGATTAAGAGTAGAGGTTCTCATGATAGGTTTAGGGTGCTCCAACTCTTCTCTTCATTTTATGATCCAAGAAATTACCCACCACCTTAGTCCCCGTCTGATTAAGGTGACCTTCCGCTGCTAGAGCAGAGCCAGTACATAAATCAAAATGTGTGTTACAGCCAGACCCAAAGGTGCACCACCAGCCACATTCTGGCAACCAATAACCTACCTTTGCAGAAATTAACACTGTTGTCAAAAGCAGCAGCTTGGAGCTTCCTAAGCTTTTGAAATGGTCCGGGTCCTTCAAACGGATCATCAAGTTGCATGCGTAGAGGCAAAACCCAGGCCCCCAGCAGCCCCTGATGGTCAAGGGGGACCCCCAACACTATAATGGGCCCCATTCAGCCAAAGACCAATAAATATATGTGTGATGTTGACAATTCAAAGGCACATTCTGTAGGTGGGCCCAACCATTTTGCATTAGACCACTGCACATGCGCTAAACACCTAGGGCCCGATTCACAGAACTAACTTAAGACAAAATCCTAAACTTACTACTTTTCGTATTTACAGAAGTTAGGCTTTTGTCTTAAAACTGACTTAAGACAAACTTAAAACAAAATCCTAACTTAAGTCTGTCTCAAATCTGTCTTAAATCTGTCTTAAGACAAAATCCTAACTTCTGTGAATACCAAAAGTAGTAAGTTTAGGATTTTGTCTTAAGTTAGTTCTGTGAATAAGGCCCCTAGTGATAGTGCATTTGGTTTACTATCATTCAATCTTTACTGAGCTTCTCAAAAATCTCCCAGACCCACTGAAACATGAAGATGTGAAACCAGACATAAAATCACCTAACTGCCTGACAGTACATTCAAGGCACAAAAAAACTCTTCTGTCCACTTCAGCCCTACTAGGGAAAAGCCACTGGGTGCATGTGGCCCACTGCAGTAAATGCCAGGCAGGACATTGCATTGACAAGCTGCATCTGTTTAAGCAAAAAGCTTTCAAGCAACAAAGAGGCCAGTCTTTGGGATTGCTGGATCCCAGACTCTGGAATGGCCTGATTTCAAGTCTGTGGAGACAATCTCTTGTAGATGTGCTACAAAAGTTATAAAATTGGAGCTGCTCGGACTACAGGTCATGGGTAAGGCACATCAGACGTAAGATCTCTACTCACATATGGTTAGATTCTAACAACCCTCAGACTATGTTGCCATTTGCGCTACTGGACAACCGAGCACTCGTACAACTTTTACCCAGGGACTGTAAGTTAAATGCTACTAGTCAATTGCAGCACACATCGTGCCACTCAATAAAGTAGCACTCTAAAATATTTTGGCAGGCATATCTTTCCTTTCTTTTCTAATAAGTCACACCTAAGGTAGCTCTAAATGTCCCTAGGGCAGGGTGCCGGGCATTTAAAGAGTAGGACATGCATATTTATTTTTTACATGTCCTGGCAGCGACAATCTCCAAAGTGTGGTGAGGTTGGGCTGTCCTAGAGGAACACTGGGTTACCCTATTACATGAAGTAAGATCGTTAGCAGGGGCCAGGTCAGAGTCAGTTACAACTTACCACTAGTATCGGTAAACAAATCGTGGCGATCAGGGCAAAAAGGATGACTTTCACACAAGCCCACTCAACTAACAACCCCATTTCCTACAGTATGGTAAAGCATAGTATTTTGTACTGGAAAGGTAATCTTGCAATACAAAACCTATGCTTGACAACATACACACACACACACACCCACACCCACACACACACACAAAAGCACACACACACACAGACCCCTACCAACAGTGCAAGGGAGCTAAAAGTCCTCCTGCACTAGGGAATAGAGCAACAGACCATATCTTGATAGATATCTCACTGTCCTATCTCTAATACAACGCTGTTCAGCAATTTTGGTTGCTACGCTGCGTAACCTCGTAGTAAACGTGCCCAAAAACGCCTACTTCTTGTCCCAAATTTTGGAAGGTTAGGTTTTGGCCATGTCTGCATAAAGCTTTCTAAGATCCCACTGTTGTTCACTTGTCACAAGCATCAAGCAACTATAACGTTTCTGGGTCTGCCAGGGACGAGTTTCAGGGGAAAATAATTGTAGAAAGATGCATCTCACACCTTCCCCCAGTACGTTCTATCACCAAAGTATACAAAAACACTTGACCAAGGGTCAAAGGGTCCATGTTTTGAAAAACATAATCAGATTGCTCCAATCCAATATTTAATTCGCTGGCAAATGTAGCCATGGCGTTTGACCATCTTTTCTAGGCTTCTGAAGCCCTTCTCAAGGGAAAAGTGCATCTCAGTACCCCAGGGGTACACTTGTAGTTGCCCCTCAAGTAGCACCACGGATGCCAATGGGCATGCAGCGCTCAGAAAATAAAGGGGTCAGATGTAAGGGTCTTGTGGCATGGAACCTACCAGCTGAGTCCAAGTTCTCATAGTGAAATATCTCATGAGGAGAGGAAGTAGCCTTATGGCTAGAGCAGTCAACTACGTAGCAAGGGAACCAGGTTCGAGTCTCGGCAACTACGCTTAACATCCTGTGATTCTGGGTAAATAACTTAATCTCCTGGTGCTTAGCAAAAATAAATGTGACCTCATTGAACGAGATTGGTGCTTATGTGGGGACATATTAACAACGGCCAGCGATAATTATCTGAATAATTGCTGAACAGCGTTGTATTAGAGATAGGACAGTGAGATATCTATCAAGATATGGTCTGTTGCTCTATTCCCTAGTGCAGGAGGACTTTTAGCTCCCTTGCACTGTTGGTAGGGGTCTGTGTGTGTGTGTGCGTGTGTGTGTGTGTGTGTGTGGGTGTGTGTGTGTGTGTGTGTGTGTATGTTGTCAAGCATAGGTTTTGTATTGCAAGATTACCTTTCCAGTACAAAATACTATGCTTTACCATACTGTAGGAAATGGGGTTGTTATTGAGTGGGCTTGTGTGAAAGTCATCCTTTTTGCCCTGATCGCCACGATTTGTTTACTGATACTAGTGGTAAGTTGTAACTGACTCTGACCTGGCCCCTGCTAACGATCTTACTTCATGTAATAGGGTAACCCAGTGTTCCCCTAGGGCAGCACAACCTCGCAACAGTTTGGAGATTGTCGCTGCCAGGACATGTAAAAAATAAATATGCATGTCCTACTCTTTAAATGCCCTGCACCCTGCCCTAGGGACATTTAGAGCTACCTAAGGTGTGATTTATTAGAAAAGAAAGGTAAGATTATGCCTGCCAAAATATTTTACAGTGCTACTTTATTGAGTGGCACGATGTGTGCTGCAATTGACTAGTAGCATTTAATTTACAGGCCTTGGGTAAAAGTTCTACGAGTTCTCAGTTGTCCAGTAGCGCAAATGGCAACATAGTTTGAGGGTTGTTAGAATCTAACCATATGTGAGTAGAGATCTTACGTCTGATGTGCCTCACCCATGACCTGTAGCCCGTGCAGCTCCATTTTTATAACTTTTGTAGCACATCTACAAGAGATTGTCTCCACAGACTTGAAATCAGGCCATTCCAGAGTCTGGGATCCAGCAATCCCAAAGACTGGCCTCTTTGTTGCTTGAAAGCTTTTTGCTTAAATAGATGCAGCTTGTCAATGCAATGTCCTGCCTGGTATTTACTGCAGTGGGCCGCATGCACCCAGTGGCTATTCCCTAGTAGGGCTGAAGTGGACAGAAGAGTTTTTGTTGTGCCTTGAATGTACTGTCAGGCAGTTAGGTGATTTATGTCTGGTTTCACATCTTCATGTTTCAGTGGGTCTGGGAGATTTTTGAGAAGCTCAGTAAAGATTGAATGACAGTAAACCAAATGCACTATCACTAGGGGCCTGATTCACAGAACTAACTTAAGAGAAAATCCTAAACTTAGCTGTGCTTAGCTATAATTATATTATCGCAGGCTATCTCTGAAACGTATTTGCCTGGTAGCGCGTTATAAACAACGCGTTACTCCAGGATGATGAAAATTCCAGAGATAGCGAGGTAATCACCGTTTTGCAGGGAACATTGCTGGAAAACCAGCAATGTTCCCTGCAAAACGGGCGATAACCTTGTTGATACGACTCAAATGGTCATATCAGCATAATCCACCCCCTATGTTAGGAATGGCTAAGTCAGGATTTTAGCAGACGTTAGATTTTGGCGAAAACTGCCATTTTCGCCAAAATCTAACGTGTGCTAAAATCAGTAAAATTCGTGTAAATATCGCAATGTAAACATCAGCAATATTTGCAAGGTAGTCCATCCGGGGTACGCCCAATAACCCCCACTTTGCATCTCATTGGAGATACAAAGGGAGGCGTTGGGAAAAATGGGTGCTAACATGCGATTATGCATGTTAGCAGCCTCTTGTAAATAGGGCGCTGGTTTTATCTCTGCTTTTTTGGCTTTGTAAGCCAAAAAAGCAGAGATAAAGCCCTTATAAATGTGCCCCCTAAAGCTCTCTGATACCCGATGTCTTGGGTCTAATTTGCGCTATATAAAACTTTTTTTTAAAAAATACCTTCAGCCTCCGGCTACAAACCACCCCCCCAGCAGACCTCAGGTCAGGGACATCTGATGAGGCCCTGATGGTTTGCAAAGCTCCGGGCTATTTAAGACAAAGTGGATTTTGCTCATTTCTAGGGCAGCGCGCGCTTCGGAGAGCCTTATTGTTGCGGGTCCTGGTGAGTAATAAAGACTTGCACCCTTAAAACCCGGATTTGATTCGAAGTGACAATCTGCCAGGGACCAGCAATTCCCTCGCACCCACATGGCAAGAGATGTCACGGGCAATATTAATCAAATTACTGAGTGACGGCCAGTGGCGTCACTAGAGGGGTGCGGGGGGTGCGGACCGCACCGGGTGTCACCCCATCTGGGGTGACACCAATCCACCAATCTAGTTAGTTAGCTGCCTGCCTGGCCACTAGGCTAACTCAGCTGCTTTAAAGTTTATTGCACTAGTAGTGCACAAGCGCACGCCACGCACGCACCGCACCAGATGTACTGTGTAATCATGATCGTCACTGGTGGTGCGATGCGGATGCGCGCGAAGTACCCAGCACCTGTGACAGCCCCCGAGCGCTGTGCACTGCTCTGAAGCGTCACGGGGTCACGCGCCCGCCAGAGGTCGGAGACGAGAGTGCGTGTGCAGTGGTGCGTCGTCTTGAGAAAATAAAGAATTCATACCGCCGACATCAGAGACAGACCACCATCTTCTCTACTCTTTTGATGATATATCGCGATTGGATTAGCGAGCGCCGTCGTGGTCTCTCCAGTCTCCCCTTGAAATTTGGGACGGTGAGAGAGAGAGAAATAATATTATCATGTATTTATTAGAATACTGCTGCATCATGCATGAACTAACTAAGTTAAAAATGTGGCAGTGCAGTGGCACACAAATGAACTATCATGATTCAGTGTACATGCTTTCTTTTTTTACTGGCACGAAACGAACGAAAACACGGCCCTCTGCGGGCGGGTGCACCACTAGGCTAAAGCTTTCTTCCTCCTTAGTTGGGCAGTCACGATAGATAGGCCGGGGCCCCCAGGGCCCCACCACAACTCATGAGCCCCCTGCTGTACCCTGCCGCCAAAGGTAAATTGGGACACAGTGGTGTCCCTACATCAAAAGCATTGGGATATTAGGCATGCACTCATTGTCACAAAAGTATGCATCACTACGTCCCGTAGTGTGAGCACGTTTACATCACCACTCACTGCATAGTTTATTAATTTACCTATAAGGGGATGCATGGATGCATGGTCCCTACGTTACAAACGCCACTCGGGCTCCGACAATACATTTTAATTCTGTAAATTCTTTTTTTTAAAAACTTTTTGTACATCTCACGGCAAGCTCTGCATGTTCTAGAGGTCCCTGAACATCTCGAGTTCTGCGGAACACACCCAGTCTTGCCCGATATAATGATGGTCCAGTCGCAGTCTTGTTATGGACACATTAGCCATTAATAGATGGAGACGTTGGTGCACTTGATGCCAATTTTATTGGCGTTAAAAACAAAGTCTAGCTCACAGTCTAACTGGTTGTCATATGGAGCAGTGCTTTGGCACTGCAGCTTGAATATCTGAAGATCCCGACCCCCTTTATTATGAACAAAGCAGCATGCACCCAGTTTTCTGGGCAGTCACATTTCCTGAGCGTTTCAGGTACTGCCTCCACTTACCTCGTGCACAAAGTTTATGCCCAGGTAGGAACAGTAGGAACAGGAGCGGGGCCTTCCGCCTGCATAATAATTCTAAAGGTCTCCCCACCCTTTCCTAAGTCGTTATAGGGGTGGGGGGTTCAGTTAGTATTACAGGCACCACCCTAATGCAAGCTAGAGTGGGGTACCTTACCATCCCAGCCCCCACAAGGTCTCGAGTCGGGCCACTCTAAAAGCAGTAACAGCATTGAAGCCCACCTTTCAGCCACCATCAAGCGCCACTGCCCACTGCTCACTGCCGGACACCAGTCTGCTTCTTCACGGTGCCCTGTAGGGCGGCCGACCCTGAAGCTGGAGAGCCGGGTGTCTGTCTTGGCAGGGAGGCCCAACACACGGAGCTTCATTCTGGCCAAATCGCACATCTGCCTGTGCCTAAACATGAAGGAGCCCCCCTGTAATATCTAGGTGACAACTCTCTCCCCCCATCTGTACCCGATTGATCCCTTCAATCCAGTTGTGAATACAATGTTGTGCAGATTCAATACAATTCGCACATTCTATGTGGGTTTATATTAATGCTTAAGGGAGGGTGTTTCCGCAGTGTTCATCCCGTCTCTTTTGTAAAGCAGTACGGATGTCTAAGGTGGTTATTTAGACAGACTGTGTTCTGTCTGGATGTACAGTGGGCGTTTTGTTTCACATAAGGTGTAACCCATGCTCCTAGCACAATAGGAATGCAGGCAGGCACATCTCATGGTGTGCCCAATGGGGGTGATGCTCTACAGAAAGACTATCAGATTTTGTGCACTTGATCCTCTTCAGATTAACACAGTGGGTGTGTGGACAAATCTACCTGGGTGGGAATATAACGATGCTCTCCAGTTGACAAAAAGGGCACCTTGGCAGATCTTTTGAGTGAGTGTTGCTGGGGACTGCGCTGTAATGGCATTTTGTTTGCTCTTTGATACTTGCACAAGTGCCACAATGGCCTACGAACGTAACGTTTGTTCTTGTGCTTGAGTGTCTACCATATATTGCAGTATTATACCTCTTCTAATTGTACTTTGTTTTCTCTCAAGCAGACTTCACTTTAAAATAGTTTATTGGGATTAGACTGTAGACACCTGGTGCAGAGATCTTTGTTTACCCAACAAATTCCAAAGCATTGTAGCTGTAAGATAACTCTTTGGTAGTGAAATACACTTGCTGGCGAGATCTGTGTGCAGTCTAGTTACAGGCCGGCCTGACTCATACAAAGTATAAAGATTTAATGTGATGTCTCAGCTGCAAAGTGAAGCATGCACCATGCAGGTCACAGAATTGTATTTTACATAGGAAGCTCAGCGAGTTACTGCTTTCATTGCAGACATTCTTGAGTGAGATAGGTCTCAGGTTACCATCCTTGTAATATACCTGCTTAATGAATTATGAATCATCTTTAAGGAATTGCATGCTAACTGCAAGGTATAAGTTTAGAAACAGTGCTTTTTGCTCAGTATTTCATTATTACAAAATTTTCACAAAAGTGTTCCTTTAGTAATAAAGACGCATTAGTAGTTGCTTTTATACACTATTATTAGTTTAATTACTCGTGTAGATAATGCATCTGGCATTCAGACAGTGGAGGTGAAGCTCTTACATTCAGGGGTTGAAAAATTCAAAACCTGCCTTCAGTCATAGTTTATCTTTTAAGCACTTGTAACCTGCACACATGTCACTTTTTCCTCCTGTAATGCGCTGTTTGCAACCTTAAGTATTTTGTTTGCTCACAATTGTCACTTTTGCCTCTTGTAACTTAACGTTTGCTTTTGTAATTTGTTCACTTGTAATTTTCTCCTCATGTTTCATTACAGTTCCTATTGTGAAGCGCTCTGACGCCTTTGGGTAAAGTCTGCGCTATATATAAAACGCATAAATAAATAGAAGACCGGAAGACCCTGTCCGGCCCACCCTTCCAGCCTCCTAGGCTAGTCCTGACCCGGGCGTTGCATTGTGCTTGCAGTTGCACACGGCCCGCTGCATGTTTCATTGCTCAAGGCAGGGAGCAGGCCAGGCCTTTCCTTGAACTCGTCACTTCACTTGCAGGTGGTTCACTTCACAGTTAGTTCACTTCATAGGTATGCTATGAAGTGAACTGCTTTGGCTGAAATATGCCTGCTTTGCTGGCCGGTCTTCATCCTGCTGCCTTATTGTCCATCTTGGCAGTGGCAGCTTTTATGTCCCTGTGCTTTTGGCTGTGGATTTGTGTTTCTGCTGACTGGCTGTGCCATTTCTCTTTTGGGTTTCTGGTCTGTTGGAGGTAAAATCGGCGTTATGGGATTACCAGTTAGAAAATAGAGCATTCATGCTGCGCCTTTCAAGTGCCCACAAAGAGAAGAGAGGAACCAGATTTTAAAGTGAAAGAGACAGTTCTTAACTTCTTACAATCTTTTCCCTCCGATCTTGTTGAATTACATTTTTCTTCTATGGCCTTTTTAAATATAGGAACTAAATTTACAAACGTTACTAAGGATTCTGTATGGTCCCGTTATTTGCCATCTGTGTCCACTGGCGGACTCGGAATGGAGGAGGTCCATGCGGTAAGTCGTGAGGGGGTGACACCATGAGTTACCCGCACCGGGTGACACCAACCCTAGTGACGCCACTGGTGACGGCTCCGGGTTTATAATCGGCTTTAATGGAGGAAAAAGCGTATATCCCAGGCATATTTCTGTCACCCTATGAAACCATCACAGGGCGCGTGCCAAGGGGCATCCTGCCACTCTGTGGACCTCGGCAAAACCTTGACCTGGTATTTGACACATCTAGAAATCACTTTGGGTCTGGGAATAGGATGGACTTTTTTTTTGGTCTGCATGACTTACAGTTGAAATTGTTTATCATTGTTTTTCTATTTTTCTCCAACATCCTGCACTCTTTCTTGGCTCGAAGTCGCGCAATCTGTGTTATTTTTTATACATTATTTTGAATGATTAGGTTCATTTCACCAAATTCACTGGGGCAGCATAAGTGGCACCCCATGCACATTTACAATATCTGCCCTCTGACACCGCAGGAAGTGACGTCGTACTAAATTTGCAAGCAGTCTTTCCCAATGTCTTTTGCAATTGCACCTCATTCAAACAACTTCTATTGAATGGCTCTGCAGAGTTTTGATAAGTGACGTACGGGCCATATGTATCAAGCCGTTTTTGAATCGCAAAGGCCGAAATTCGCAGAATTTCGGCTTTTGCGACTCGCAAACGGCCGTTTTGCATGTTTTGGAATGTATGAAACATTCCCAAAATAGGGAATTGCAGACTTGTGCGATTCCTTATTTTTCCATAGCATTTGGGGAATCGCAAATTTGCGATTCCTTAAATGCTATGTATGTAGCAATTTTGTCTTGCGAATTTTGTTTAGGAATTTGCAAATAACCACCAATTTTTAGTTGATGGTAACTTGCGAATTCTTCCAGAAATGCACAATTTGGCATTTTTAAAGGTGGCATGTGATGCACACACATGCCCATAGGGCATGTATGTGCGCCATATGCACACACATGTTCTTTACAGGGGTGCAGCAGGGTGTCTTTGAGACACCCCTGCACCCTTGCAATAATTCTCAAATTGCGATTAGCAAATTGCGAATTCGCAATTTGAGAATTATTTTGCATTCATTCCTATGGGCCTTCTTGCCCATAGGAATGCATTGGAAATTATTTCTTAATTGCGAATTCGCAAATTGCGAATTCGCAAATAAGGAAGGTTAAGGAATCGCAAATAAAAAGCAATTTTTTTCATACATACCATTTTGCAATTCCTAAATAGCGATTCCTTAAAATTCGCTTTTTAGGAAATGCAAAATAGTTTGATGATACATATGGCCCGTTGACACAAACATCAAGCTAATAAAACGGGCAAAAGCTAAAAGCCTTCTTACTATTAGAGGGCTCGTCGGCTGGTTTGGTTAATCTGTAGGAATATCACGCAGTCTACAGGAGTTTCCAGCAGCCACGAAGGGGAAGAGGTCGGTACCTGTGAGCGAGGCTGAAGGCGTGCATGTTGTCTACTGGCCACACTGCTTGTGCTCTAAACTCGGCTTCTCTATTTGATCAAAGTGTGTGATCCTGAGACCTTCACTTTTTTTCACTATGGGGCAGCAATAACTAACCTAGCGCTGTATTAACAACGCTCAGCGCATTGGCGATAAGAATTCCAGCGATGGCAGGGTAAAGGGCGAACATCGCTGGAAATCCAGCGATGTTCACATAAAAAAGGCGAAAATCTTGCTTATACGCTACTGTGGTTGTAACCCAAGAAACCACCTCCCATGCAAAGTATGCCCAAGTCTGAATTTTAGCAGATGTTAAAATCCAGTGTTAATGGGCAGTTAGCGCGATTTTGTGGATCTCTACGACGGCCGGGGCATTGTTGTAAATATCGCGAAGCCCAGTTAGCGATATTCTCCCGTGTAGTTTTGTCAGGCACGCCTCCTTTGCATATCATTAGCGTTGCAATGCTGGGCGTTTAGAAAACGGGCGCTGAGGCATGGAATCACGCGCCACCGTGTCCTTGATGATCATGCAATAAAATTATTGCTGCTTTTCGCCCGAAAACAGACGCTAAAGCAGCAATAATTTTATTGCGGTCCCTTGATAATATGCCCCTATGTTTCTTTTGCTGTGTACACTAATTGGCGGGTTAGACAAAATAAACGGACTGAACAAGTAAACTACTAGAGGTTGTTCGTCCGTCTTTATATGCCACGTTGTATTCTGATATGTTGAGTGTGTTTTATAGTGCTGCGTTTGCTAACTGGCCTCGTGGCGCTACTTACTCTTTCACAGTTCCTTTTCCCAGTTGAATCACTCTGAGGGTGGAGATAGTTCGATTACCCATAGACTGCTCGAATCTAGGTGATGTGGTGTATTGTAATTGAAATCATATTGAGCTTACTGCCCCTGACAAGGCGTCTAAGCGCTATGGAGTGGGAGGAACTGCCCTGCCGTATTTTGTTGAACCACTTTCTGAAATTGCATGTTGACATTTTTTGTTGTTCTTCTTGTTAAATGTACGGGTTTATGTCTCTCTTCCTTCATAGTACACTGATAACACGTCATTATGATAAACCTTTGAACACGTCATGTAAAATCTGATCCCGAGTTTCCGGTTCTGTCTCCCATCAGTCGTTGACACAGCTCTACCCTCGTCATAAAACAGCCTCATGTAGCACAAGGAAGCCTGGTTAAATTAAGAATTATAAGGAAGCGCGGGAAAGGTCTGTATAACATGGCGAAGCTGTTAAATAAGTGAACCACAGCTAAGGAAACTGCTTAAAAACGGATGAGACGTGTCTTAGGATTGGTCGACACCTGTACTTAATAACGCACCGGTCCAGCTCACACTAACACTTGCAGCGTACACCACAGTGATGAGGGGAATGCTCGAGTTCATATCAGCTAAAGGCATTGGCTGGACTGTTCCAATGGGGGGCAGGGTCAAGACTGGATTGTATATGGCCAGATACAACCTGGAATTGCATGGTGAGCAAAAAAGATGGAATTTACCTAGATATGTGACTGAGGGTAATGTTTGACATTGTTCAGCATTCCGTCCATCAATTGTTCTGTAGGTACACTGACGCTTGCAGCAAACTCCTCTCTGAGGAAACCTGCCAATCCCAAAAAACAAACAAGATTCCCTGACTGGTTCACAGCCGAATTGAAAACCCAGAGACATAACTGCAGACAGAAGGAGAGAAGATGGTGCACCATTAGCACCTCAAGGAATGTAAACGTTTCAACGCGCCTTTAACTGATGCCACCACCTCCTGGAAAACACCAAGTAGACCACTCTAGCCAGCTACTCACTGACCGCTCCAACACCCAGAAAGATCTTTTCAACAAGGTTAAGGAGTTCAGCAACCCCTCGGCAATCAAAAACAACATCACACTCTCGCACGCTCTCTGTGACACCCTCATAAACTACTTCAACAACAAAATCAAAACCATCTACCAAGACTTGTCATTTCAACCCCCCACCGGGCACAGCATCAACCTCATGCTGAACAACATCCAACCACACCGGCTCACCTTGTTGAACACCCTCACAAGAAAGGGACGGCATCCATCATGATATCCATCCACACTGGAGCCCGAGGAGATCCATGGTACCACCACACATTCAACCTCGGAAATCAACCCATCAGCAAAGAACTCACCAAGGTCCTCAACTCCTAGTTCACCACAACCCACTTCCCCTGGAAATGGAAACAGGCCAACATGAAGTAACTGCTATAGAAGCCAGCAGCAGACCCAGGAGGACCTAAGAACTACTGACCTATCTCCCTGCTTCCCTTCTCAGCCAAGGTCATCGAGAAAGTTATCAATATTCAGCTCGCTAGACATCTGGAGAACCACAATCTGCTGGATTGCCTCCAAAACCGAACAATCCACAGCACCGAGACAGCTCTAGTCGCAGCCACTGTCGAAATGCTGCTCGGCCATAGAGAAACAGCAGCCCTCATCCTCCTCGACCTCTCAGCAGCTTTTAACACCATATCCCACCACATACTGATCAACAAACTCCACCAGATCAGAATCCAAGGACCAGACCCTCAGTAGATCGCATTGTACCTCACAGGAAGAATGCAGAAGACCATTCTCCATCTCTACTTCCCGCTTCCTATGAACATCTACTTCAGTATACCTCAAGGCTCATCCCTTAGCTCAACTCTCTTCAAGGTATACATGACACCCCTTGCTACCATTGTCAAGAATCACGGACTGAACATCATCTCCCCTGCCGACTACACCCAACATAACCTCTCTGACAAACGACCCAACATCCATCAAAGACAGGTTCCAAAGATTCATGAAAGATGTGGCCATCTGGATAAACAACTACTCCCTCATACTCAACACCAACAAGATAAAAGTACTCATATTTGGTAAAGGCTAGGACACCCTCTGGAACAACGAATAGTGGCCCCCAGAGCTGGGCTCACCCCCAAACACACTGAACACACCCGGAACCTCACCATCGTCCTCAACAGCCAGCTATCCATTAAGAAGCAGGTCAGCATCATCTCCTCTGCTTACTTCCTCCCCCTCTGTATGCTCAGGAAGGTTTTCTGATAGCTCCCACCCAACACCAGGCGAACAGTAATGCAAGCTCTCATCACCAGCAGACTCGACTACGGCAACTCCCTCTATGTAGAAATCACCTCCCAACTCATGAGGAAACTCCAAACTATCCAGAACACAGCAGTCAGACATCCTTTACCTCCCCAGATGGACACATATCACACCTCACCTTAAGAAACTTCACTGGCTACCAATTGTGAGGGGTTGCCAGTTCAAGCTGCTCACCCACGCCTACAAGGCACTACACAACAAAAGACTGGTGTACCTCAACTAACAAGTTAATATCCACCAACCTAACAGGAAACGCTGATCCGGATGCCAACCCAGATCCCTCTCCCTAGCAGCCACCAGACGCATCTGCTGGATGAACAGCGCAGGCCGCTACTTTTCCTACCTGGTGGCAAAGGCCTGGAGTAACCTCCTCCTTACCTGAGAGCTTCACCATCGCTCCAGCAGTTCAGGAAGGACCTCAAGACCTGGTTGTTCAACCAATAAGAGAAGAGGCAGCATGATTTCTTCAGCACCTCGAGACCCTCACTGGTAAAGCAGACGCGCTCTACAAATTTGTAGTCCTACACCTTGCATTAGCTGTGCCCTAGCCCTAACACTTACATTTGCACTTACCATAATAGATGAAGTGGCCTATTTGATGCAGCACCTTGAACAAAGTAGTGCATGGATGTAACTGATTCACAGTAGTGGGGTTCACCGTCTGCCATCTTGCTATCCCAAGCTCGGGTGCACAGCTTAGGTCCCTACACTTTGTGGTACGCAGTGTCCCATGTATATGGGGTTGTGTAATTCTTGTATAAATGCAATGCACGTTTCTAATTAAGTTATAATCGGTGACTTGTGATGCACCCAGTCGAAGATTATAAAGAAACAATCTCAGAACTCAACTGTAATAAGTTGTTACAGTCGGGTTCTGACCTCATAATGCATGCTGACAGAGATAGCATCTGAGGTGAAAGGTAGGGCCGGTCACAGAACAGCTGTTTAAAGCAATAAAAACAAAACATTTATTTTCTTTCTTCTGCTCTATTTTTCTAGTTTACATTTGCTAGCACAAAGAAGATGAATATTTTTTCAATTAATTAGGTAATTATGGTAAACTTGGAATCTTTCTGCATGTTTATAAGCATTCTGAGATGTAGCTTTTTTAAATGAAAAACTGACTTGTATTGTACCGTTTCTAATATCTTTTTGCAACAAATATCTAACATGGAATTGGCACGTTTAATTTTGCACTAGAGGTTTATTTTTATTCTTCAAGTTTGTAAACATGCTTTCTCTTTCATATGAAACAGCTATGCACCTAGGTTTTAAGTGGTTTGTGGGAGAGATCATGGTGTGACCATGTATTATATGGGATAAAGTAGCCTCTGCTATACATGATATGCATATTACAAGTCATCTCAGAGTTCCATAACCTTATGAAGGAACTCGACATTCAGCCAAATTCCTCTATATGATTATGGAACTCTTATATGACTAGCAATATCCTTGTAATATATAGCAATGGGTATTTTATCCCTTATATATTGAGGTTAAGTAAGTACCTACAGGCATGACGACTTAGCCACATGGTCATTGTTTTAAGGGGGTAGTATTTGTTTTAGAAGTAGGAATTGGGTGTGGTTTAGGAATTGGGATATGGTCTGTTAGGTTACCTGTAGGGTTAAAATAAGTATAGATTTTAAGGTACAGAGTTAAGTTAAGGCGTATCCTGCGGGTCAGTACACATGAGGGTTAAGGTGTGGAATAGGGGTCAGGGTTAGATTTAGGGCTGGGACGTGGTTACATTTTAA